>NC_135233.1:468512109-469198648 GCF_051348905.1 Ranitomeya variabilis
TGACAGGAAAATAAGCGAGCACAGCGCAGGCGCCGGGTACAAGCATACAAACAGGGGAGGCAGCGCACGGCGCACTGAGGGGCAGACTGATGGCTGGGAGGTGGGTGAGTTCGCGGGAAAAAATGTGCCCCCCAGACAGAAAACAGGTATGGCGCGAAAACTATAAAACTTGCACCACTAACCAAACAACACCATGAATACCAAGGAGATTTCCAAACAAGTCAGGGACAAAGTTGTTGAGGTTGGGTTATAAAAAGAAAATCCCAATCTCTGATGATCCCCTGGAGCAAAAAATGAGACCAAAAGTGAACATCCTGGACCCCATTCTGGTATAATGCTTGTATAATGAACCTCATCCTGAGCCCTCCTCCATGTATAATGAACCCAATCCTGGACCCCTTACTGGTATGTCCAGTCTATTTTCAGAAAAAATTTTTTTTTTAAAGTGCAGCACCCTCTTATGTAGCCGGCAGCCGATTTCAGGGAGTTCGCACGGGCAGCGCAGGACTTCACTGCTGTGTACAACTCGTGACTGGCATGCCGACGTCAGCTGCTAGCTTTTAATTGGCCACCGGCAGCTCTCCCTCCCACATGGGGTCATTTGTGGTCGCACCTTCTGCGACCACAATCATTCCGCCACTGCTTGTCCCCCTCAAGCAATGCACTAGCTAGAACACCGTATTAGTTAAAGAGTCTGTGGCAAAATACAAAATACCTGAAACAATTACTTTTGCCAAAAGAAATTTTGCCTGCTGGAGTTCCAGAAAAGAGGAATCCCGACTTGCCACGTGTAGATTTTTAGTGACATGCTTAATCCAGTAAATATAAGGTTAACATCAACTCATAGCAACTCTTGTATGGCTCTGTTGTGTGTATCTTTATGGGAGGCACTACTGGTACAGGAAATCCTTGAATAAAACCAAGTAAAAGAAACTGAAAGTATATCCAAGATTCTCCGCAGTGCTCTGGGGGACAAGCTGTAGTGTAAGTAGGCTCTTTATTCCTTAGGATTACAATGTAACATTCACAATTGTTTTGCAACTTTCCTATATCGCTTTCTCCATGTCTCTCCTTCCCCTTATTCCTACCCAACACTTATTATTTACACTTGTGGTTATTATTGGCACCCTTAATGGCTTTTTTTTAATGCTAAACTAATAACGTCAGAAATAAGTGATTATGTACCAGCAGTGAATCATTAGAATATTTTAATAGCATGTCCAAATATATTCAACTAAAAAGTTCATACATCCAGTCTAAAAAACATAAAATAAAAATAAACATAGTATACAGCCTGGAAAGTACAAAAAAAATCCCTCCATAATACTTGGAGGAACAAATTGTGGCAAAAATGCAAATATGTTTGACCTTCTTGAACCTGACTGCTAAACCTGTGTGACCACCATGAGTTTTTTGATTCTTCGTATTTTCGCTGCATAAAAAACATAGCGTTTTACAATTTTAGCAAAGTGGATGAGATTAACAGACATTTCCTGCCCACCGTGCTTCTTTTTTACTCAGCATAAAATGTGGTGCGGGTTTCAAATCTGCAACATGTAATTTTGCCTTGCAGGTTCTCTGAGTTTTATGTGCAGATTTTTCTCATAGACTTGCATAAGAAAATTTGGAAGTAAAAAATGCACATGCGTTTTTTGCACGGTTGAGACGCATGAAAAACACGTGTAATTCGCATATGACTATAATCAGGCTATGTGCACACGTCAGGATTTTCTGCAGAATTTTCCTGAACAAAACCGGACTTTTTCTGCAGGAAATCCAGTTGCATTTTTTTGCGTTTTTTGCGCGTTTTTTGCGCGTTTTTTTTTCGGAGCTTCCCAATGCATTAAACAGCGTGAAAAACGCAAAAAATCTGCAAAATTAATGAACATGCTGCGTTTTTTACCGTGATGCGTTTTTTTCGTGGAAAAAAACGCATCATGTGCACAAAAATTGCAGAATGCATTAAAAATGATGGGATGCATATGTATGCGGTTTTTAAGCGTTTTTGCCGCGGAAAACGGCCGAAAAAAATGCAAAAAATCCTGAACGTGTGCACATAGCCTCAGAAAGTTTTGTCAAAGTCAAATACCAGTAAGAATCAAAAATACAAAGCAGTTTTTTATAACATGACTTACCAACAAGAGATATTAACGTTTGTAAAAAAAAATGTATTTAAAAACCAAGTAACCTATTTTACTTAATAAGGGCAGAAAATCTGCAACATCAAGAACTCACCAAAAGCTCATCGAGGGAACGTACTTTTATATGTTCAGTATGTGTAAGACAAAACCAGGAGAGGAACAATCAGAGGAAAAGTATAATAGAAACCTGTCACCACTTCTGTGTTTATCACCCGCTCCTGGTTTTGGCTACAAATACTGATGTGAAATACTGACCAAAATACTGCGGTGAGTTTGCATGGCATCATTTTCTCATCAATGAACTCAAGACTAGTTTGCATTACTGAAAAGCTCTAGTTGGTCTTATCTGTCCACAGAACATTTTTCTAGAAGTATTGTTTATTTACGTAACTTTCCGCAAAGTTCAGCTTTTCTTTTTTTATGCCTTTCAGTTGGGTTTTCCTTTGCTTTCATCCATGGAGCCCTGTTTTGTTCCATGTACATTCTATGGTATTAGTTGAAACAATCATTCCACGTTTCCAGCTCAGCCTGAAGTTCTTTGGATATTGTACATGGTCTTTTTGCTTATAAATTTTTTCTTTCCACCATATCACGGAAGATTCTTGACTTGTCCATGAGTAGCAAACTTCTTGAATAAGTGTTAAGTAAGGAAAGCCAAAGGGGCGATTCATCAAAGATTTTTTCACCAAATTTGTGGCAAAAATAAAGCTTGAAAAAGCATTTTTTGCACAACTGTGGAATTTGCACAAAAAGATGTGACTTTCAGTGTGTTCAAGCCATTCTTATCCCAGCTCCGACTAAGCAGTTGAAGTTGGGGCAGGATGATGGTGTGACAACTCCTGCTAGTCAAATTCATGACGATCGGCGGCGTTCACCAGGCTACAATCTTATTCCATCAGGGGCTGGAGTAAGATTTGTGGCAAGGCATATATAGAGGAGCATGCCGCTAAGTGCGCCTCACCTTAAGCCTCTCAATGAATCAGGAGCGTCAGCTTCAAAACGCCCCCTCATCGTCTTGAAGAATCTCCCCCAAAGTCTTTGTACATAATCATGTACCCTTTAGACTGAATGTTTTTGGTGATAATAGCATTTCTGGTCTGCTCAGAAAGGATATAACGTTCTGGGAACAGGCAATAATGATGGACACTTGATGCATTAAATCAACCATTCATTTGTTCTTTGTTTTAAGCAGAACAAAAGGTGCAATTAATCGTGTCCCAGCATTATTTTCAATCTTGTATCATTTTTTACCCGCCAATTTTGTTCAATTTTTTTATTCTGATACCCAAGCAATTTCACTAAGAAGCACTTTATTGCAGAAGACATTTTACAAGGTGTTCAGTCAAAATAAAATATAAGTACACCCTCTTTGAACTATGTATTAGGTCATTAAAAAACACCAACATCTCAACATATGGTCCTTAGAAGTTTTTAAAATGAGGTAAATACAACCAAAGATGAACAATTGTAAAGAGGTCACGAGATGCAACACGCAGATAAGAGCAAGGCAGAAGCAACCAACTTAGGCTACGTTCACATTTGCGGTCAGCGCCGCAGCGTCGGGCGCCGCAGCGGCGCCGCATGCGTCATGCGCCCCTATATTTAACATGGGGGCGCATGGACATGCGTTGTGCTGCGTTTAGCGCCGCATGGCCGCAAGCGTTGGACGCAAGAAACGCATCAAGTTGCATTTTTTTTGCGTCCAACTTTCGGCCAAAAATGACGCATGCGGCGCAAAACGCAGCGTTTTAGCGTGCGTTTTTGTTTGCGTTGTGCGCTGCGGCGCCGACGCTGCGGCGCACAACGCAAATGTGAACGTAGCCTTAACTGTTTATTCCCAAGACGAGGAGCGAGGGATGGGTTTAACAGGAGGATATGATATATGAAATAGAGTGAATGAAATATACAATGTTGTTTACAGTACACTGTGATTGTTAGAGCAAATTCTGTATGCTATCTAGCTAATCTCCAACACTGATAGTGTCCACCAAAATATAATGTATCACAATACTTCCTATGCCTCTTCTACGTCCTAGCAGGAGTCTTCGTTTTTTACCGCTAGGCCGCAAGTCCTTCTGACAAAGTCAGGCAGCACTCTCTGGGCCTTTCTCACACAGAACAGACTCTGGGCCATCTGTTGTACTACCCCCACCTACACCCTGTACCGTACGTCAGTGCGGGAAGTAACGGTCTTGCTCAATCGCACAGCCGATTCAGCACTATGGATATCCACTTCAGGGTCAGGGTCCTCGTCAAATCTTTGGTGCTTGACCTGCAAATGTCATCTATTGGATCTGGGCGAACAAGGGCTGGGTCCCAGGTTTTGACCAGCGCAGATCTGGACCTCAGGTCTTAACTGGCGTGATCTGGTTCATGGACCTTGACCAACTTTGTCTGTACCTCACTCAAAGCCATACCTGCTGGTTCATGCCTCCAGATTTATTCTGGAATCTCTGCCTCAGCGTTTCACTGGACGCACATCCTGTTCATCTCACCGGTTGGTGCCAAATCTCTTCCTGCCTTGCTGCTCTGGCCTTTTATATTGGCAAGCTGAGTCATCAAGACCACAAAACCTGATGCTCTGTCTCGACTCTTCCTCCCTGAAACTCTTCGTCTTCCTGTTGGTTCCGCAAGGTTCTGCTCAAGCAGCAGATAGCAATTTCTGAACACAAATAGCACTGGGCAATCTCATCCTTTGTGGCACCCCGGTTCTTACACAACACATGACAAGTTATACCATTTCATTTTTTAACAAAACCTAGACCAAAATGCAGAAGCAGTGTGTGAAAAATTAGATGCACCCCTTGATTTGATTTGGAATTAAAAGTAAGTATCAGCCAGATGCTGCCAATAAAATGCTTTTAATTACTTGTTCATCAGCAAGTGTGACCACCTCTATAAAAGCAGTTTTGGCAGTATGCTGGTCGGAGCATTCAGACATTTGTTAATACAAGACCAAGGGGGAAAGACATCAGCAACGATCATAGAGCATCAACTGTTGCATCCCAAGCTGGAAAAGGGCCATTTCCAAAGTCCACTGCACAAAACGCCAAAAATGTCATGTTTTTTCTAAAAGGAAAGTCCGCAAAAAAAGCCAAATATAAAATAGACACAAATCCTTTTTTTTATTTGGGTTACGAATCAAACGGCCTTACATGTTTCATCTGTGTTCTGTCCATTTCTTACTGTTTAATGAGTAGGAGAAGCTTGGAAATTTTGTATTATGATTATTTTGCCTACAAGAAAAACTGATGAAACATGGATGGTAAAAACGGACACTGACGTAACACTGATTAACATCTGATCCACTGATGGAAATTGGTCCGTTGTTTTTTTTTCTTTCAAGTACAAGAAAAAGTAGCGGATGCCTGAAGGAGTCCTACAAGAAATATCAGCTGTAAGGGTTTGGGTGCATTTAGACGGCCGTGTAAATCGGACAGAGATCAGACCGCAATGCTTTGCATGGCCGTGGGGACTCTGGACCCGAGAATGACTGCTTCATAGAAATACATGAAGCCTATCAAGCATGGGTTGAGAGAGCTGCCGGCCAATCCAAGCATTGCGTTCCGATCTTGGGCCGATTTATACAGCTGTCTGAATGCACCTTTTGTCCGACACTTCATTCCTATGCTCTCTGTGCAGATATTTAATCTCATATGTGGGAGAATACATGATAAGTTAGGCCGGGATCACACACGGCGAGATATGGCCGAGTCTCGCAGGTTAAAACCAAGCTCTGGCACCGGCACTCCAGAGCGGAGCGTGCGGCCGCATAGCAATACATGGAGCTGCATACTCCACTCCGGAGTGCCGGTGCCAGAGCTTGCTTTTAACCTGCGAGACTCGGCCGTATCTCGCTGTAGTGTGACTCCGGCCTTAGATTAGCTTTAGGGCTCCTTTTCACTTGCGAGACATACAGCCGTGTCTCGCAGGTTAAAACCCTCCTCTGGCGCCGGCACTTGGGAGCGGAGCGTGCAGCTCCATGTGTTGCTGTGCAGCCGCACGCTCCGCTCTTGAGTGCCGGTGCCAGAGGAGGGTTTTAACCTGCGAGATATGGCCGTATGTCTCGCAAGTGAAAATGAGCCCTTATATACGTAGTATTAGCAGTAAATTTGAGAGAAGGAAATAAGCTTAAAGCCACTGGGAAGCTAAATATTTTAATTATTCACATATTTTACAGGCAAATTTTCAAGTGACGGAAATACATAGAAAACAAGAGCCATGCCATTAGAGGTAAGTGTAGCTTTTCTGTAGGACCATATCATGTTCAACATCTACTGAAGAATTTCTGAATTGAAGGTTCATTGCAATGCTGGTCATCTTTTACATACTTTTTAGTACATACTAAACATGCTGATCAGGTTTTTTAAACTCCATCCACCTGTAGCTGGAAAAACGAAAAAAAAAAAAACCTGTGGAATTGAATGTTGTAATGCAAAGGGTGAAATCAGTACCAAAATCTGCTTCGAATTATGGTCTTGAAGAATTATGGGTATGGGCACATGATGTCTCTTTTTCACATGGTTGAATCTGCCGAGTTTTTCAAGAGAAAGATGATTTAGGTAATGCTGATGGTTTATCCCCTTTTTAGCACTTTTTTGCTCCTTTCTTGATGGTTATTTTGTCATTTTTGTCCTCCAGCATTGTTTTTCTTTAGTAATTTTCCATTGGTTTGCGGTATCTTTTTACTGACGTGTTCCGGACTTTTTTTGTTTTAGCTCCATTCAACAATAAAGAAAGCAAAAAATGCTGGAAAAACACTCAAAAAAATTCTCAGCTTAACTTCTGTTATAAAGCATAGAGCGTCTTTATAGTGGAAATCACAGAAGAATGGCCAGGTCACTGCTTGTAACCACTTGGCATTTTGGAAACCTGAAGTGGTTTAAAGACTCAAAAGTTTGAACATATGAACGAGTCCTTTTTACATAGAAATGCTTATGTTTAATCTTTTCAGTGTTTAGTTAGTGCTTTTTCAGGTGGTTTTTGGAGCAGAATGAGTCTAAAAAAGACATTAAGGGTAAGTTAACACTAGGCGGTTTTTTTTCAACGTTTTTTGGTTCTCCAGCAAAACCTTATCTCTTTGCAGGAAAGAAGCTGCAGAAAAAGGCATGTTTTCCTTTGTTTTTCTTGCGTTTCTTATGTATTTTTTGTGGCTGTTTTGGCATGCTAGATTTGTCTTTTGTGCATGCTGATAAAGTTTACTGTTGAAAAAAAAGGCCTGTTCCACAGAATCGAGTTTTGGCACAAAAATAAGCAGCAAAACATAATAACTGAAATCTCATCCGCTTTGTTGGTGCTGTAAAAAGCAGCCGAAAATTAGCATTAAAAAACACAGCAAAAACAACTAGTGTAAGCCTAGCCTAAAAATTCCTGGAATGACAGTGGGGATAAACGGGAGCGCTATCGAAGCATAATAATAATAATAATAATAATAATCTTTATTTATATAGCGCCAACATATTCCGCAGCGCTTTACAGTTTAAATAAGCATAATATTAAAAGTGTAACATCAAAGTGGATTGTGAGCGATTCAACTCACTTCACGGAGTTGTGCAAGCAGGCACAACTCTGAAAGGAACGTGTCTCCAATTTGGATCTCTGATGGTGTTTTGCTGCCAGCGTTGTTGCCATGGACGATTCCTGGGAATGGTTCCAATGGGGGGACAGAGCATGAAACAGAAGACAAGCTATAAGGTGCTGCCACTCAGATTCATCTAGGATCCAGAGGTATGGATGGATGGAAATTTTTAATTTTAAAATCTAAGCCAAGGGTTTTGGATGATATGGAGTGCCCCCAGACGCAGGGCCGCGGGGTACTCGGTACCGGGCCTCTCTGTCTCGGTCCTGGGGTTGTCACGGTGGCTAGGCTCGGTCCGTGACCCTGC
This sequence comes from Ranitomeya variabilis, assembly GCF_051348905.1. Lineage (NCBI taxonomy): Eukaryota > Metazoa > Chordata > Amphibia > Anura > Dendrobatidae > Ranitomeya > Ranitomeya variabilis. Next base: position 468,520,136 of record NC_135233.1, read on the forward strand.
TAAGGGGCGTCCAATGAAAGGTGTGATGCTGGTGCGTGGTGCGATGAATAACGAGGACACAGGGTTGCAGTCTCTTTACCTCTTTACTGAAGGCTTCAGGATCCTCAATCCAGAGTACTGCTAACAGGGCTGGCTGAGACCGGCCAGTCCAAAGGCACATTCAGAGTTCCCTTTGCAGGTGGAAATCAGTGCCTACCTTCTAGCGCCTGTGTGTTGTAGTATCTCCCTGCTGAGCACCACGGGATAGTCCTCACAACTGTTGTGTCTGTTTCTGATGTTCTTTCTCACAACTCGTATCTGTTCTGATGTTCTTTCTCCGTCCCCCAGATGATATGGCTAAGATGCACCCGTATGACGGGTAGGCCTGGAGTTTTTCCGGGACCCTAGAGTCGCCCCTCTCCCACAATTGCCTCCTATGTCTGTTTAGGTGATTTAGGTGAGACAGCCAACCTATAATTAACTGTCCTGCCGCTGTTTGAAGTAATGCTTGGAGCCCAATACTTCCTCGGCGTTCCGGCCACCGGCTACGCGCCTCAGTAGAATGTTGCCAAGATCTTAAGGCACGACTCCTACTAGCTTTATCTCCTTTTTGCTGTGATCTCGTTTCTCACTTCTCCACAGTAAACCTCGCTTCTTATCCTTTCTTAAGATACCGCCGCAATGAAGTGCAGGCGCGGTTCCGTAACGTTCTGTTCTGTTCGCTAGGCCACTGTCAGGATCCCACCCCTGACAGAGACCCCCCTGAATCTTCCCCCCGCAACACCCTCTGCCACAGGGTGTTGCCTGGATCCAACCCAGTCAGCTTCTGACTAACTTTCTGTCCGACCCCCAGTTTTACCAGATTGTGAGGAGTGGCCTAATACATAGAACCCTTTGCTCCCCCTGGTGGCCAGAGTGTGACGTGTAATGTGTGACTGTGATACCTGGTCAGGTGAACTCCTTAAGTGCCATCAGACGTACCATTACTCCCCTTAGCGGCGGAGCGTCAGTACTGCAACGACCAGGACTCCGGGGTGCTGCAGATATAAGACACATTAAAAAAAATAAATAAAACAAACACACCGAGTTTCAGCTGACTAGCTAGTTCATCAAGTGTAACAGCTGATGAAGACTAGACAGCTGAAACATGTTGTGTTTATGTTTTATTAAGTGTTTTAAATTTGTCATTTAAAAATTAAAGGTTTTTAAAATTAAAAATTTCCATCCATCCATCACTCTGGATCCTCGATGCGGGTTGAAGCGCCTTATTGCCTGGTCTTCTGTTTCTTTGCTTCAAAAAAATACATTGTGAGCACATAGCGTAGAAGTGTTCACTTTGATAGGCCCTGGGAGAGTTCGGTGCATGCTGTGACGTTGTGACCTACGCGTGCTTGCACAGAACCAGGGTTCTAATTAAAGCTGGAAGTCTCGCCAAGCATGAGAGGACTGGTGATTTCAGCTCAAGTGGAGGCGATCTGAAGATAGACGGGTGATGTTCAGAGGCCAGAGAGGTGAGTATACTTTTCTATATATATTGATGACAGTTCAGAAAAATGGTGGCAGAGTCCGCGTGGAGGCAAACTACAAAAATGTCTGCATTTGGGTGAACGCAGATTTTTGTAAATTTCAAACAGAATTAAATTCCACTCAAATTTATTTGCTCATCTCTACAAATTATGTATAGTTCCAGAGAAGGGAAATCTTAATATTTTAGCATAAAAGACATTTTGGATAATTGCATTTTCCAATATTATTGAAACAGATTGGAGAAGTTCATTTTCAGTGCACAAAGCAAAGTCTATAAAGGCATGGTTGGGTGGGGGACTTTTTGTGGAAGAATCTGATCTGTCCTTAACCACATCCAAAACAGGCCGATTATTCAACCATCTGCAAATAGTATATCACATTTCATGAATGCATTATCGCTTCTACTATATGAAAAAAGCTGCATTCTGCCCCGCACCCTACGCCCATGTGCGCTGAAATAAGATACCTAAAAAATATATGTCGTCATAATTAGAACTTCTACATTCTGAATTTTGTCCACTGCTCTAAAGTTCTGTGACCACCACCACTTGACTAAAAAGAAAATTAGGCTTGATCCTTCTTTCGAAATAGGAGTAAAAACAACTGTGGCGTTCTGGCCGACAACTCTTCTCCAGACACAGGATACTAAGAAGCTACCACTCTGGTGTGAGTGATGTCACTCCCTAAACAGATCTCCTGAGGGCCAAAAAAAGAAAACAGAAAAACTGGAACTTCCACATTCCAAATTTTGCTTTCTAACTATGAACTTACACTGAAACTGAGACCCTTCTCACGCAAGTACCAATTGTTTTAGTGAGGTCACTTTGGTGGCTCCAATTCAACGTTGTACAGTGAATCATTTGTTCTATATAGATCTCATACCGCTTGTATATTGGATTGAAAGATCAATTATTGTGTAAATTAGCACTACTCCTTTCTTAATATATTGTTTAAATATTATATTACCTTCATTCACAAATGTACCTATGTACCTATATAATAATAAACTGGTAAACTGGGTCATTGTTAATTGAATGATGAGATCCTACCATTGTCTGTCAGGTAACAAGAAGCAAGGCGGTACCTAACCGTGGCTTGATCTTTCTGGCTTCTGGTAGATTAGCTTTCCAGCTCCTCTAACCACCAAGTTATTTACCCAAGGAGGGATTGAAAAATTGTTTGTACTGAGTGATAGAAATGCTTTCATTTCTTAATAATATACTGTACATCGTTGTTTTTTTTAAAGGGTCCTCCACCAAAACCAGGCGACTTGATAGAATTTATGCGCCCACTTTACCAACATTGGGGAATATGCGTCGGAGGGGGAAAGGTGGTCCATTTAACAGGTAAGAAGAATGATGCCATGCAAATTATATTAAACCAACTCCATTCCTCAGACACTTTTGATCAATACATTGTACTATGATTATCGTATCACCATTATAATCCAGCATAATTTATTATACATCATTTAAAAACAAATTGCACTATTAGGGTACATGCACACAATATCTTTTTCGAGCAATTTTGCCTGTAAACTGTCTGAAAAAGTGCTAGAGTAAAGAATGAACATATGCACTCCAATGTAAAAACAACTTGCTGTGTATATGTATAATCTTTTTGAACTTCTTTTAACCTCTTCAGGCTTCCAACAGCTGCAAAGCGTTTGAAAGTAATTAATGGTCCATTCTTCTGGCGGCTTCTTTTCACATTCGAGACCATGACTGCACAAATGACGGAAATAATAAAAAATGAGCATTGTTTACCTTCCCATAGCAAAGCTGATTTGTGGTATAAAAGTAGAAAATACATAATCTAATACTTGAAATATCCTGCTGGACTTAGAAGCTGCTGATTGACATTGCAGACTCTTTGACACAATCACCCAAACTTACATAGAAAAGTTGTTTTCTACACGGTGAATCTCCTCAAGACGAAGGCCAGTATGCACAATATATGGTGGAAGTGAAAATATGTGACTAAAAACCCTGTTTGGGCAAAAGTATGGTCTTCTTAGAGGTAGTTTTTGAGGAGGTTTCATTGCACTTGCTTATACACAGATCAGCTATAAAATTAAAACCATTTGTCTAATATTGTGCAAATTTCAATTGTGTCTCCAAAATCGCACCTCCTGAGGCATAGACCCTACAAAGTCTTAGACATACTGATATGTCTCAGACTACACAAATGTCAGGAGCAAGTATATCCCAGCAGGGTATTGACTAGAGCATCAGGCGGCCTCCACCGGCTTGCCTCCTTCCTATAAAAGAAGCCATTTCTGATCCAGGCAAACATATATATCTAAAAAAAAATCCTATGTAGAAACGAAATAACAAAAAATGTCCAATAAATATAAAATTAATTAATCTAAATCACAAACATAAACCCAAAAGAATATTCATTAAACATATGATGAATTCATTATAATATTTTATTAATACATAAGGCAAAATTACACAAAATATCATATTAAATTCAAGGAATTTTATTAAAATAATTTAAAATCAAGAATATAAAAGAAACTAAATTAATTTATAAACATGTATGCAGGGGGCAGGGTATGTCAAACCAATTGGTAATTAAAAAAATATATATAGAATGTACAAAATGAATTAGTGGCTGGTCATATACGTGAAAAATTAATTAAAAATGTGAAAATAAACCCTAAATTAAATAATATTATGTTAATCATACAAAATTCAATATATAAATAAAGTGCTTAGATTAAACATTTTAAAAAAATAATGGTATTAAATGGACAAAAAGTTGTATAAATGCCAAATCCCTGATGAAGCGGTAGAGAAACGTGCATTGGAGTGGTGTGTGCGGGGGCAGCGGTGTGTTATACCGGTTGGTATCTGTGGCTGGTTTTTGGGCATTTATACAACTTTTTGTCCATTTAATTCTTTTTGATTCACACCTCAATCAGGAAGTTTCATTTACTTGAGCACTGGCACTTTACAATGAATTTTATTTGATTGGGCACACATTTATGAATTTTTATGCGTATATATAGAAAAAGAAAACAAAAAGCAGCACCAAAAGAAAACAAAGGGTGCAAAAAATCCTTCCAGGTATATACCAAGCCTCATGCTATTATCCAGAAAAATGAAGGCAGCACTCCAATAGAAAAAAATAAAAGTGGTTTATTGGCCCATGTGCGATGTTTCAGTCCAGGATATATATATATATATATATATATATATATATATATATATATATATACACCCTTATTTTTTAATAATGTTTAATCTAAGCACTTTATTTATATATGAATTTTGCATGATTAACATATTATTTAATTTAGGGTTTATTTTCACCATTTTAATTAATTTTTCGCGCATATGACCTGCCACTAATTCATTTTGTACATTCTATATATATATTTTTACTTACCAATTGGTTTGACATACCCTGCCCCCTGCATACATATTTATAAATTCATTTAGGCTACTTTCACATTAGCGTTTCCCTGATCTGCGGCAGGCTGCGGACTTCCTCCGTGAAGCCCCGCCCCCGGCCGCACCTCCGCCGCTAAGTCCGCCTACTTCTGCATGCGGCCCGCATGCGACCTCCGTACCTATCTTTAACATTAGGTACGCAGGTCGTGCGGCTGTATGCAGATGCTGCCGCATGAGTCGTTTTGACGATGCGGCGACCAGCGTAGGACGCAGCCTGTAGCATTTTTTTTTTCGCATCGTCAAAACGACACATGCGGCAGCATCTGCATACAGCCGCACGACCTGCGTACCTAATGTTAAAGATAGGTACGGAGGTCGCATGCGGGCCGCATGCAGAAGTAGGCGGAGCTAGCGGTGGAGGTGCAGCCAGGGGCGGGGCTTCACGGAGGAAGTCCGCAGCCTGCCGCAGATCAGGGAAGCGCTAATGTGAAAGTAGCCTTAGTTTAGTTTATATTCTTGATTTTAAATTATTTTAATAAAATTCCTTGAATTTAATATATTTTTGTGTCATTTTCCCTTATGTATTAATAAAATAATATAATTAATTCATCATATGTTTCATATGATATATATACAGTACAGACCAAAAGTTTGGACACACCTTCTCATTTAAAGATTTTTCTGTATTTTCATGACTATGAAAATTGTAAATTCACACTGAATGCATCAAAACTATGAATTAACTCATGTGGAATTATATACTTAACAAAAAAAGTGTGAAACACTTATATGTCTTATATTCTAGGTTCTTCAAAGTAGCCGCCTTTTGCTTTGATGACTGCTTTGCACACTCTTGGCATTCTCTTGATGAGCTTCAAGAGGTAGTCACCGGGAATGGTCTTCCAACAGTCTTGAAGGAGTTCCCAGGGATGCTTAGCACTTGTTGGCCCTTTTGCCTTCACTCTGCGATCCAGCTCACCCCAAACCATCTCGATTGGGTTCAGGTCTGGTGACTGTGGAGGCCAGGTCATCTGGCACAGCACCCCATCACTCTCCTTCAAATAGCCCTTACACAGCCTGGAGGTGTGTTTGGGGTCATTGTCCTGTTGAAAAATAAATGATGGTCCAACTAAACGCAAACCGGATGGAATAGCATGCCGCTGCAAGATGCTGTGGTAGCCATGCTGGTTCAGTATGCCTTCAATTTTGAATAAATCCCCAACAGTGTCACCAGCAAAGCACCCCCACACCATCACACCTCCTCCTACGTGCTTCACTGTGGGAGCCAGGCATGTAGAGTCCACCTTTTCTGCATCGCACAAAGACACGGTGGTTGGAACCAAAGATCATAAATTTGGACTTATCAGACCAAAGGACAGATTTCCACTGGTCTAATGTCCATTCCTTGTGTTCTTTAGCCCAAACAATTCTCTTCTGCTTGTTGCCCTTCCTTAGCAGTGGTTTCCTAGCAGCTATTTGACCATGAAGGCCTGCTGCACAAAGTCTCCTCTTAACAGTTGTTGTAGAGATGTGTCTGCTGCTAGAACTCTGTGTGGCATTGACCTGGTCTCTAATCTGAGCTGCTGTTAACCTGCGATTTCTGAGGCTGGTGACTCGGATAAACTTATCCTCAGAAGCAGAGGTGACTCTGGTCTTCCTTTCCTGGGGCGGTCCTCATGTGAGCCAGTTTCTTTGTAGTGCTTGATGGTTTTTGCAACTGCACTTGGGGACACTTTCAAAGTTTTTCCAATTTTTTGGACTCACTGACCTTCATTTCTTAAAGTAATGATGATCACTCGTTTTTCTTTACTTAGCTGTTTTGTTCTTGCCATAATATAAATTCTAACAGTCTATTCAATAGGACTATCAGGTGTGTATCCACCAGGCTTCTACTCAACACAACTGATGGTCCCAATCCCATTTATAAGGCAAGAAATCCCACTTATTAAACCTGACAGGGCACACCTGTGAAGTGAAAACCATTCCCGGTGACTACCTCTTGAAGCTCATCAAAAGAATGCCAAGAGTGTGCAAAGCAGTCATCAAAGCAAAAGGTGGCTACTTTGAAGAACCTAGAATATAAGACATAATTTCAGTTGTTTCACACTTTTTTGTTAATTATATAATTCCACATGTGTTAATTCATAATTTTGATGCCTTCAGTATGAATTTACAATTTTCGTAGTCATGAAAGTACAGAAAGATCTTTAAATGAGAAAAACTTTTGGTCTGTACTATATATATATAAACATATTTATCTGTATGTCCATAGAAAACGTGGTTGATCAATCAGGCCATCTTTTTCTATTACTCTATGGTCTGGTCTGATGAACTGTAAGGAGATGGATAAGAGACTGAGTAACTGTAAGCGAACACTGCCATCTGCTGGACCAAACTGAAAGTGAAAGTAAAAAAAGAACGAATTGTGATAGCAGGAACCAAGAAGTATCGTTTCTCCTTGCGGAGAGTGACATGTTAAGAATGTCGCGGTGAGGAGACTTAAAGCCGCAATGCTCCTCTGGGGAATATGCAAATTGTCTCTTAAGAGGGGAAAAAGACTAGAACTCTAGTGCCACCTGTTGGAAGTAGCAATCCTAACAGTCAATGTCAACCCTTTAACGAGCCTTGACACATGACTTAGGATAATAGCCAAACCAGAATCTCAATTTGCAGACACTGTGTTTCGGGGTACTGCCCCTCGTCAGTGCAAAGTGGAGATCTGGTTTGGCTGATTGAGAGGTGTCTGACCGGGATCCAATAAGTTTCGTTTCTCCTTGCGGAGAGTTACATGTTAAGCATGTCGAGGTGAGGAGACTTAAAGCCGCAATGCTCCTCTGGGAAATATGCAAATTGTCTCTTCAGAGAGGAAGAGGAATCAAATTGTGCTGGGAGATTTGCAGCGGGAGTGGATTCACCTGCTGATCCTGATCAGGTGACACACAGGAAGGACTTCCTGAATATAGAAGGCCTGGCCAGGCTGAGAAAGACAGTTGGCACCAGGACCTGCACCAGGGCAGGTTGTATGCCTGCAAGGTGGGCTTGCAACCATCATTGGCACAAAAGAGATGGAGAGCGGTCAGATGCAGGAGAAGGCCTGAGTTGTGAGGAAGATCCATTGCCGCTCCAGTAAAGGCCGTGACCAGAGCCAAGCCAGGCACAAGGGATGCCAGAGCCGAATTATTGGGACGTGCTTGGAGAGCAGGCGGGACGTTGTGAGCCAGTGAGTGAGATTTGGACGACTCCACTTGAGGCCTGGGATCCAGACTGCGCTGTTCAAGTATGGAAGACCAGAGCGATGCCGGTCAAGACCCGGAACCCAGACAATGCCAGTAAAGAGTCAAGGACCAGATCCACACTTTACCAGATTGAGCAGCCTCCAGTTGGCAGTCAAGCACCGAAGATACCTGAAGAATATGCGACCAAAGACTCAAACCTCAGCTGGTGATCAGGGCACGCAAGTGAGCATGACTGTTGCTTTCTGCACAGACTCACAGTATCGGGTGTGAGCAGAAGAGGCTGTAGATGAGACAGAGCCTGGCTGATGCTAAAGAGGTCCAGAAAGTGTTATTAGACTTTGTCAGGGCTCGGAAAGGGTGCCCTAGAGACTGTTCCTGCTAAATACAGTGTTTACCTCCTTCTCAGTTAGACCAAGGTTGGACTGTAGACCCCGAGCTGATCTCGGGGACATAGCTCCCATAATGTACTAACCAATATTTCTCTATGCATATAATTGCCTGTTGCCTGTAAATTATACTTTGAATATTGTTCTTGTGCGATTTATCTGTGAAAATAATCTTTCCTGCATTTAACCCTGTTAAGTGAATAAAGTAGTTGATTGTTGATCCCACCAGTTGTCTCCACTGTTGCGTTCAGATCACCTGCATTACATAACCAACCCAAAGACCCTATAAAAAGAATAATATAAATTATCTGACTAGCCACCAAAAGCAGTCATAGCAATAGTGCCTCCATAGCATTGCTAGTGACAGATCCCATGATTAGTGCCAGCTACAGTCTTAGTCATTATTGTCTCTAGTATGCAGCCTTTTTAGCAACTAAGCGTCAGTACTCCTAAATGGGTCAGCCTCAGTTCCCTTATTAGTGCCATTAATCACAGTACCCCATATTATTGCTATCAGTCCATGTACTAATGGTTGTAGTCCGCACAAGATGACCGGTGGACTGTGTATCCATATACTGCTGAGACCAGCGATTCACTGAAATGTACAGCTGCAGCCAAGAATGCAAAGGTTAATGAGAACCACCATAAGGGCGGCATGGGAGCAACTGGGACCCAGCAGGTGAAAAACAGTTGACTCAAATACTTTCTACTTTCCAGATCAAGATGGTTATTCCAGTTTATCCTCGGCCTTTGGAGGTACCGCTGTGGTGAGAGAAGACCCAATAGAGTTGGTTGCTGATGGCTGCATCTATAGCGTCAACAACAAGTATGACCAAAGAAGAGACCCTTACCCACCAGGAAAAATTGTAAATGCAGCTCGAAGAGAAGTGGGGAAGAGAATGAACTATAGCGTCACCAGTGCCAACTGTGAACATTTTGTGACAGTACTGCGATATGGTAGTGGCTTTTCTGACCAGGTAATTTGTGGGTTCTTTTGATTGTTCAGAGGTTCATAGAATATAGGGGCAGATGAATTATTGTGAGTGCACGTTCATTTTGGAAGAAACATTTTCAAACTTTGGAGCAAATTGTGACATTTACTTTTAGTCCAATTTACTATACGATTAAAAGGAACCTGTCAGGTGATTCATACAGTCCGAGTTGTGGACTGCTTGTATAGAGAAGGAGAAGCTGAGCAGAATGATATATCGATTTGTTGGGAAAGATTCAGTATAACTTGTATTTTATTCATTGAAATCATGGAGTCTGTATACATAGAGGTCCTACTAGTGATCATTCACAAATGCAGAACATTATATACTGTATGTCCCATACAGATGAACTAATAATTGGCAAATGAGCATTTGTAAGCAAAATTCTTGTTCGTTGGGTGATCAGATCATTTATGCTGCCATAAAATAATTATTCTTATCAACAGCATATAAGATTACACAAAGTTCCATTGTTTAGACCTCTATACTTTCAAGGAATTTACAGGTAGAAGTCTACAATATATATTTTTTTTACCCAATAGGTAGACGATGCAACGATGTATGCAACTGGAGGGGCTCTTGGAATGGTAGCGATTGCCGCTGTGGCATTAGTTGCTACGCAAAGAAACCATCAAAAGAAATATTGAGATGATTGGACATCGGGAAGACCTCACTGAAGAAGACTGACACGTTTCAATACAATCTGCTGTACGATAGCATTTCAGAAACAGGTTCAACAAAATAAAAGCAAAAAGATAGGAACTGTAAGGTTTCTTTTTATTTTAGAAAAATGAGTGTGTTCATTGGGTTATGATTGGAAGCAGTGGTCAAGAAACAGTGGCTCCTCAGGTTACAGCATTTTCAATATTTATAAACAATGATCTATCCTGGGTCATTGAAACCAGCAACTGGCTGGATGGATCTGCCAATCAGCACGGGCATCTCACTGGTGTATTTGTATCACTACACTGCATACGTTCATTGGCTTTTTTCAGGACATTTTGGTGCTACAGTTGTGCGCAAACGTTTACATACCCGGCAGAATTTTTGCTTTCTTGGCCTTTTTTCAGAGAATATGAATGATAACACCAAAACGTTTTCTCCACTCATGGTTAGTGGTTGGGTGAAGCCATTTATTGTCAAACTACTGTGTTTTCTCTTTTTAAATCATAATGACAACCCAAAACATCCAAATGACCCTGATCGAAAGTTCACATACCCTGGTGATTTTGGCCTGATAACATGCACAGAAGTTGACACAAATGGGTTTGTATGGCTACTAAAGATAACATCCTCACCTGTGACCTGTTTGTTTGTAATCACTGTGTGTACATAAAAGCTGAGTGAGTTTCTGGGATCCAGACAGACACTTGCATCTTTCATCCAGCCACTGACATTTCTGGATTGTGAGTCATGGGGAAAGCAAAAGAATTGTCAATGGATCTACAGGAAAAGGTAGTTGAACTGTATAAAACAGGAAAGGGATACAAAAAGATATAAAAGGAATTAATAATGTAGCAGAACTACCTGCCTGAACAGGATTCCCTCTGCCTACGTGCACTGAACAATATATTACAGATTGTTCTGTGTAAACATTATTATGCTGTCTGCCCTTCTAAACAGGTTGTTAATTGACCGCTGATAGACAAATATGTGCTGATCAGAGGTTGTTGAATGCCACAGATTGTACAATGTAAAGAGACAAATCTGAGCTTGATCTCTTGTATTTAACTTTTTTGTTCTTGTTAAATGCCAGTATATACTTGGTGTGTATTAGTGTGCATGCGCACCACTGGTGGACACAGACAGAAGAAAGTATATGTAGGTAATCATAATGCACAATTCCACTTACTTTGGAAGTGATAGTGGCCCTTTTACATCTAGGGCCCCTGTTCAGCCCCACAGGTTTCACCAATGATATGTTCGCCACTGGTGAGTACACGATCCTGCGTCCGCCTGACCTCCTACTCTGGATCTATTTCCTTTTCATGGCTTGCTTATGTGATCCTGAGCCCTGTACTGGGAGGGACTTTCAAGAGCCATTATGTTGATATAAGAGCACCTGCAGACGTGTGTATGAAAAATTGCGTGAGTTTCATCAGATAACTAGGATGATTTTTTTTCCAATTTTCATCAGATTTTCATTCATGTGTCTGTGTGGAGTCCGTGTATGATCCATTTTCACACAACTACATTAAAACATCTGAATGATCACATACAGTTTACTAGGTTTATAATAGAAATCTATCCATAAAAATCGGATGCCACTCTGATCGTCCATATGTTGTCTAATTTTTTCTCGTATTTTCAGATTAGACTGAGAAAAAAAAAATCATTCATATGAACAGCCCTATTGAAAAACATGGGTCAGTGATAAAAAAAATGGATATCTCACATCCGCGTTATATGCTGGTCTCGATGACTCCGAGTTCGCTGTTTGGTAAGCCCCCTCATTATTATAAGCCAACATCTTTACTGTTCGCATATTAGTGAAATCTGATTATTGTCTATATGCCTATTTTACTGTGGTTTTGTAGTCAGTCATACAATTACCTTGCGCCGATGATATTATTCACAGCACTTTCTGTACACTTTTTGTATTGCGTAGCTTTTATATCTTAATATATGGTTAGCAAATCAATCAATCTACATAGATTATCAATCATATATGCCTATATAAACCATCATTATCCACCATGTTATTGCTTGGCAAAGGCTCAGCTATATACAGTATGAACATGAAGCATTGTAATCTATTCTTATAGTGCAATAAAACACAAATTTTTGCATCCAACATATTTGGAGTGCTCCCTACACTTTGCAATATAATATTTAAAGCGAATGTGTAATGAAAAACTAATTTATAGTTTAAATAAATAAATGTAATTTAAATTTTGGCCCCGCTCAGGCGCTACCCCAGCTCCGCCTCCACCCTTCGGACTTTCCACAGTCCCACCGCTCACTCTTGGAAAAACTCCACTTCAGCACCACGTCCTCACCAATCACACATTAACAGTTCCCATTGAACACCATATCACATACATAGCTAGCAGGTTTTGTTTTGGCCAAAAGATTTTTTAAGCTGCTACCACAGGAGTAGGCTGGGCCCTACTCTGTTCTAATCGTTTTAAAAATTCTTTACATACCCAATACTCTTTTTAGGTACATTTTTCTTTATTTTTCTTTAAGGGAATGTGTCACATACCTTTTTTTTTTTTTAAAATCACCAATAATAACATATGCAGGGGAGAAATACCACCACACCATAACGAGGCCATATATTACCACCACTTAGTGACCGAATACTACCGTCACGATCCATTTTTGGATGCATGGTGTGCTCTGGTTCTTCAATAAATTAAATGTAGCTTTTTTTCCTTTCAGGACCAGCGGGGGTTAAGGTAAGTTTCCCCTGCTGGCAGCCTGCTGCAACTGCAGAGTGGCTAGGTCAGCTGATGTGGGTGGTGACCACTCCCACTATACTTTAAATGGTCACCTGATGCATCAGCTGACTGTTGGTGACAGAGTTTCTCTATGGAGACCAGCAGTGCAGTTGCATCTGTCTGGTGTCAGCTACTTCTGGTGTTTGGAATTCTGTTTCTGCGTGTTCTGCGGTGTGGAGCTTGGCAGCAGAGTCTGGAAGCTAAGTGTGGTGTTTATTCCTTATCCCTCTCATGTTTGTCACTGTCCTCTGTGTTTGTACCATCTGCAGTGGTGAGGCTAGCGCCCTTGCCGGCCAATCCACTAACCAGGGAAGTGTGAGGTGACAGCAAGGGACGAGATTCCTGATGGCGATGGGGCAAAGGACCCACTTAGGGTATTAGAGAAGTGCAGGGAGAAACTCACTTTCCTCTCCTTCCTCTCCCCTTTTCCATCCCGTTGTGTGTTTGTTGTGCCAACCGCTGACCTACCCCCGTTGGGTCGTTGTATTTCGTGACAACTACAATACTGATCATTAATTAAAAAAACACAATACTGATATTACCATAAGTGCCATTATACACAGGAACTCTGTGTATAGTATACAATGTATAGTGTCAGTGTACAGGTATCACAGTGATCACCAGTAACAGTATACACAGGAGCTCTGTATATAGTGTCAGTGTACAGGTAATAATGGGGCTCACCAGTGATATTATACACAGGATCTTTTTATATAGTATATAGTGTATAGGTAATACAGTGTTCACCAGTGATATTATACACAGGAGCTCTGTATATAGTGAATAGTAGAGATGAGCGAATATTTCAATGTTCAGTTCAGAATACGATCGCCGAATTTGCAATATTCGCCGATTAATTCGTCAAATATTCGCTGAACATAACCAAACGCCATTCATGTCAGTGGGAGGCAAAAACAAACGCATGCACAACATCTTATAATGGCACCAAATGCTGCCAAAACACATCAAATGAGGAACAGACACCAGGAAGGTGGTCTCAATTCACCCACAGTACAAATTATAGCATGGCAATGCAGCAATCAGCCAGGCATGAGGTATCAGGGTCTGGGACAGCATTTACAGCTTTTAATTGAACGTCACAGTAAGACGAGGTAAGTGAGGGAGCAGTGTAGGCCTCCTGTGCTGGGAGCCCTGATACCACATGCAACAGCGCAACCTGCTTTCATATTCAGCCACACTCAGTTGGCACAAATATCATATAAATTTCATTTACTACTATTGTCAGAAAAATCTAAGGATAGTAACACGAGTAGTTGACTCCAAAGAAGTGGAGGCCTGACGGTCTTGGAGGCCTACTGCTACAGGCAACACGAATGAAGGAGACCCAAGCAGGAGTCTACACATTCACAAAAATTAGTGACAGACACCAAAAAAGTGCAATCAATTGCAATAAAGTAAAACTAGTATAGCCGGGACTGACACCTATTCCACTACAGACAACCCAGCAGATGGAGACTGTAACAGGCAAGGTGCTGGAACCACTGTTCTGTATCCCTCTGAAAGCCTGGAGAGGGAGTAACTAGGTGGTCTACCAAATCCCCACTCGGACAAGTGGCAGCAGTGGAAAACTGTGACCCAAGGAGGGACAAAGAGGGGCACCAGATGCTACTCCATGGCTGACCTATTGAAGGTGACAGCTGACCCCCTACAGTGGGTAAGCTGCTACGGCACAAAGGAGGGATGAAAAATGCAGGCAGGCACTGTAGGGACTCTGGAACCATGAGTGCAGATGGGACCGGTTGAGGAAAAGCACTGGCAGGTGCGGGATTGATCAGGTGTTAGACAGATGGGCACTGGCAGGTGCGATCTAGACCGGCTGATGGACAGAAGTGCACAGACAGACAGAGCACACGGGTACAGGGTAGACAAGCAGATGGGCAGACCTGGGGAACCTGACAACTAGCAAGCATGCAAGGCAAACTAACAACATAGCTCAGGCACCTCTATATTGGAAGAGAAGTCTTAATTAGAAGGTGTCACGCAGCTATAGGCTGGGAATACCTTAGGTTGATACGGGTGGTCCCTTTAAGAGGCAGGGAGTGTGCGCGCGAGCCCCCTAAGCATAGTTCCCGGTCCTACAACAGAACTTTGGTGGACACCGACACATAGAGGGTGAGATGAGGAGGTGGTGTGCGAGTGGGAGACACTGAATGTCAAATCTGTTAGGTATGAGGAGATCCAACAAAGGGCCAAGTTTGTAATGTCAACAGATCAGAAAATCTGTAATAAGAGGGAACAGTCCACTGTGTCAAAGGCAGATGCCAGGTCCAGAAGAAGGAGGAGGGCAAACTCGCATTGCTTTCATTTGGCGGTTAGTAGGTTGTTAGCGACCTTAGTCAAGGCAGTTTCAGTGGAATGGTGCGGTCTGAAGCTAGATTGTAAGCGGTCAAAAAGGGAGCAAGAGGAGAGGTGGGAGGACTGTTCAAAATGGACGTGTTGTTCCAGTAGTTTGGAGGCATAAGGAAGAAATTACATGGGGCGATAGCTAGACACAGAGGATGGGTCAAGGGTGGACTTTTTGAAGATGGGTGTGATCGAGGTATGTTTCAATTAGGATGGAAGACACCAGTTGTTAGTGACAGGTTGAAGAGGTGAGTTAGGTTTCTGGTGAGATCTGTAGTAAAGATTGGAATGAGGTGGGACGTTATTGTGCCAAGTTGGTGAGGCAAAGTCTTCAGCTGAGCTGAGAGGAGAGGGAGTGGGAGCTGATGGACGCAGGAGAAAATTGAAAGTACTGAATAGCTGTTTAGGGTTGCGACACAGGTATGAAATGAGGGATGAGAAGTTGGTTTGTTTTGCTGCAGTGAGCAATTGGTCAGCATTTTTACAACTTCTGTTACTAAATGGGCAACACCATTCCCTTTATTTGGCAGCCGTACAGCGATATGCGTTGTAGATGAGGGCCAGAAAGAACATGTGCACCAAAAACTGCATCAAGTGGCCTCTGCTCATCTTCCTCCACCTTAACATCGCACACAGTTCATACTTCAGTGGTGGCACCTCAATTACCCTTTTTTCCTCACATCACAACTCTCCAAGTGCCCAACTGACTGTTGGGAACCACAGATGGCTGAGTCTGCAGATCTTTTCACGCCTTGCATGCCATGGGCATAGGACGCGTACTCTAAAGATTCACAGAGTCAAGAGGAGGAAGTCATCTGCAACGATGGCCAAATTTTTTCTCAGTTTGATCCATGGCCGGACGAAGTTGGGTCCAAGCATAAACCAAACCCTCGTCAACAGACATTAACCCAATTGGGTGAAGGTGATCTACAACCCCTGGCAAAAATTATGGTGTTATTTTTGGGTATGAAAATTTACAGGGTCATTCCATATTTTTTTCCTCAGAATTGAGTGATTCCATAATTTTTCCCCGATGCTTGGTTAAAAAAAAGTAGTCATTACTGACTACCACGTTTTTTGTTCTTGATTTCTTTTAGTGTTTCTTAAAGCCAGAAAGTTGCCATTTGAAATTACTTCCAGTGATTCCATAATTTTTGCCAGGGGTTGTATTCATGACAAGACTCAGATATTTGAGGCGCCTGCGGACTGTATTGCGCTGTCAAGGCAGGAAGAGGAGGAGAGTGACTCTCAGGGCGAGGAGTAGGAGAACAGAGAGGATGATTATGAGGTAGTAGATAACACTTGGTGTAAACCCAGAGGCATGCAGCTGAGTAGCTCAGGAGAGGAGGAGGAAGTTGAGGAGTTACGAAGACACAAAGTTATGCAACCAAGACAACCAATACATCCTGAGCCCCAACTCTGGCAATGGACAACTCTGGCAATGGACAGCAGCATTCGCAGTTATGCAATTGCCTATCTTGGGTCTTTTTTCATGCTGGCAAAAAGCTAAAAATATCACTTTAGTTGACAACTTTTTAAAAAAAGACCGAGTAGAGAAAAAAAATGAAATTATTTCAGTACTACATGCATGAACTGGCACATGTGAGAGAAACATGCGTTAACTCCTTTGCGACCTCCGCAGTACTAGTACTGCACAGGTCACTTCCCTCCTTTTGATGTGGGCTCCAGCGGTGAGCTCACATCTTTTGGAGAATCTTTCAGATCAGCCGCAGGTGGAATCATGTTCCAGCCGAGGCTATTAACTCGTTAAACGCCGCTGTCAAACTCTGACAGCGGCATTTAACCTGCGCTTCCGGCCATCGGGCCACAAATCCGCCCACCGGTGACCACTGTCACATGATCATGAGTCACCGGTGGGTTGGCATGACAATAAGAGGTCTCCTGGAGACCTCTATGGTTGTCAGTGCCGGATTGCTATGAGCACCAACCTGTCAGCAATTCTGTTACATACAGGTGATCTGATCATCGCCTGTATGTAGCAGAGCCGATTGGGTTATGGCAGCTTCTAGTCTCCCATGGAGATTATTGAAGCATGCCAAAAGTAAAAAAAAGTTTTAAAAAATATTAAAAAATATAAAAAATATATAAAAGTTTAAATCACCCCCTTTTGCCCCATTCACAATAAAACAATAAAAAAAACAAATATATACATATAGTTGGTATCGCTGCGATCAGAATGGCCGATCAATAAAAAAAGGATTAACCTGATCGCTAAACAGCATAGCGAGAAAAAAAGTCAAAACTCCAGAATTAAATGTTTTTGGTCGATGCAACACTGCATTAAAATGCAATAACGGATGATCAAAAGATCGTGTCTGCACCAAAATGGTATCAATAAAAACATCAGCTCGGCACTCAAAAAATAAGCCTTCACCCAACCTGAGATCAGGAAAAATGGAGATGCTACGGGTCTCGGAAAATGGTGCAATTTTTTTTTTTTTAAAGCAAACTTTGGATGTTTTTTTTACCACTTAAATAAAAAAGAACCTAGAAATGTTTGGTATCTAAGAACTCGTAATGACCTGGAGAATTATAATGGCAGGGCAGTTTTAGTATTTGGTGAACATAGTAAAAAAAAATCCCTAAAACCATTGCTGAATTGTACTTTTTTTGCAATTTCACCACACTTTGAATTTTATTATTTTCCCGTTTTTGATTACATGATATGGTAAAACCAATGGTGTTATTCAAAAGAACAACTCGTCCTGCAAAAAACAAGCCCTCACATGGCCATATTGACAGAAAAATAAAAAAGTTATAGCTCTGGGAAAAAGGGGAGCGAAAAACAGAAATTAAAAACAAAAAAGGGCAGGGTCTCTAAGGGGTTAATCTGAGAATATAATTGTGCTAAAATGTGGACTAGCGAGCCTCACCAACCACATCTCCTGACTCTTCCTCCTCCTTCACCGTGGCAAGTGTTGTCACACAGGTTTCCGGCCGAAGAACCTCCACTTGTTTAACCCCTACAGTTGGGGTGACTAAGAGCCTGTCTGCTGATACGGAATTGGACATGCCTGCTATTTTTCACTGATCTTACATACCAAGCACACCCCATCTTTCTCAATCAACTGTAACATCACCGCCTGCACCTCTCTCACACTCTAGCAGCTTGTCGTGTCCACCCTGTGTCAGCACAGCAGCAAACCCTCGTTTATGCAGTTGTGCTCACATAAAAGATTCTTTCCTCCAACACATGGCAAAGCTAACAGCTTGAACTTCACCATCTTCTGTCCACTAATAATAATAACCATTATTTATATATCGCAAACACATTCCGCATAGCTTTACAAGTCAGCAGTTCATATAAAACAGACAAAAGTTACCAAGTTTAAGATAATCAAACAATTAAAGCAAAAATAATGACGACCCTGCTCTTCAGAGCTTACAATCTACAATGAGGTGGGGGTGACACAAATTACAGGTGCTTATTTACAATGATGGTACGACCATTTTGAGGAAATGGGGGTAGATAAAGGCTGCATGAGCCTTTTGGGTACGATTGCGTTTGATGGCGAATTATGTTCAGAGAAGTAGAGAATAATCTCTCTCTCTCTCTACCATTAGAAAAATTCAGGCAGCACTCCTCCATTAAGTGAAATTTTGTGGTTATTTATTTAGACCCACATGGCAGGCGACATTTCGGCTTCTATGGAGCCTTTCTCAAGCCTTTCTCTCTCTCTCTATACATATATAAAAAGGACTTTGATTAGGGTACGTGATAGGCCACCCCAAACATTTGTGTTTTTAGGAAGCACCTAAAAATGTCTAAGTTGTGGTTATACTCCTAATTTCATGGGGGACAAAGGGTAAGAGGTGAGTCATCTAGGTAGGCAATTGAACTGAGCCAGACAAAGTCCAGATCAGGGGTGTTACCATCTTTGTGTGTCTCAGAGTTTGAAAGTTGTGAGAGGCCACAAGAATTGGCTAGAGATAGAAGCTGGGATGTAGTTGGGGAGGTGGAGGTGTCGAAGTCTCCCAGGATAAGGGTTGTCAATTCTGAGGACATGAAGTGTGGCAGAAACGCACAAAAGTGGTCAAGGAAGTGGGTGAGTGAGCCTGGAGACTGGTATATGACTGCTCCTCTGAGGGAGAGGGGATGGAAAACCCTGATGGTGTGAACCTCAAAAGAAGAATGGTGTCCAATCGGCCTGTATTTATTTATTGGGTTAAAAAGAGGATTGTTTTTGGCAGTGAGGAGTGTAGGGTTATCATGGAGTTAGTAGTGATCGTACAGCTGGATATACGCATATTCCATGTGTTCTAATCTGGACATGGATAAGCCGTACGCTCACTATTACTTTACTAAGAACTAATTATTGTGAACAGCCTACAGCCTCCTCGGATGATTTGTCGCCCAATTGTGTCATTGTCTGGACGATAGCTGAGAGCTATTCACAACAAAGATCACAACGCTTGATTCTGTATGACTCATGGACTGTGATCTCTGTGATTATTGCATGGCCACTCCAATCTGTTGGCCATGGAAATGCAGCCTTTCCTCCTTATGGATACAGACGGTTTCTGAAAGCTGATGGCCGTTGCAGTCCCCCCAGTACCAGTTACCATTACTTCTCTAAGATGTGCCTGAGCTACAGCAATAAGTCGTAGACAACATCACTCGTTCCCTGAAAAATTCTATGTCTGCCAGGGTGCATTTCAACAATGACACCTGGACGAGCAAGCATGGACAGGGGAGTTACATCTCGATGACTGGGCACTGGGTGACTCTGGTGGCTGTGGGTCAGGAAAGGGGCTGCTCCACAAGTCTTGCAATCCCCAAGGCTTGCAGGGCACTTGGGGATGTAAAAATAAACCACTACACACCATAAGATGGATAACTAAACTAAGAGCCAACAGGGATTGGAGAAACTAAACTACTAAACGGCTTTGATTGCAGAACAAAACAAACTAACATCAGAACATGGAGAACTAAACTAATAGACAACATGGGTTGGAGAACTAAACTACTAAACAACTTGGGTTGGAGAACTAAACTAGTACACACCAGGCGATGTAGAACTAAACCAGTAGACACCAAGGTGTCACTGGACACCAAGTCTTGGAATCCCCAGGGATTGCAGAACAAACCTCTGTATGTAACAGTTCCTGCAGTACATCTGCCTCCTCCACCTCCTCTAGGGCCTCCACCTGTGCCCTCAACCTCTGCCTTAATTAAACACACGTTCCAACACTGCAGAGAGAATCCCTCTCCCACCTCCGTATTGCGCAGCTAGGGCTCACCGTAATCAGTGCTTACATTAATATGCCTTGGAGATCGCACTCATACAGATTAACAGTTGTGGACAGCTATCCATGCTGAGATTGAGAAATGGCTGTCTACACTCAACCTGGAGCCAGGGAAGGCCATGTGTGATAATGGTGCAAACTTGGTGGGAGCCCTACACCTTGCCAACCTTACACACGTGCCTTGCATGGCTCGCATCCTCAACCTAATGGTACAGCACTTCCTCTGCCACTGTCCCAGACTGGATGCGCTGCTGCAGAAACCACTGTTGTGCTGACTTCCACCATTCTACTTCAGTTGGTATAGAGATCTTTCAGACTACCAGTTAACCGATTGATATGAGATATGACCACACTGTGGAATTAAACTTTGCACATGTTGCAGCGACTCTGGCAGCAGCGACAACACCTGGTGTAGTATGACATTTTTCAAAGCCTGGCACAACGCAGTACGGATGTGGTGCAATTCACACTTGCGTAGTGGATACAGATGAATGACCTCTACATCCTTCTGTATGTTTTCTTAATGGCTACTAAGATGGTTAGCAGTGCTGATGCCATCATCAGCATTCCTATTACTGTCATCTACTGTACATGCTGGAGCACACTTTAAGAAGTGCAGGAGAGAAGGTGGTGGTACTGGTCCTGGGGGAAGAGGAGGAAGCAGAGTAGGATACCTTTAGGGTTAACAATATCTATAGGTTCAGGCCTGTCATCTCACAGACAGTTGCCATGGGAGGAACAAATGGTGAAGGACCATAAGAAGGAAGAGGTGATGACATGCAACAGTTAGGAGATGAAGACGATAATGATTCTCTCTATGTTGTTCGTGGTTGTCAGGAGTGGATGAAGGAAGAAAGCTTGAGTGTTATCCCACCACCATCACACTGTGGAGTTGGACCACATGAAAGAGACCGACGCATGAGAGCCTTCTTGCAGCACCATCTGCAACATGATTGTTACCTTAATAGTTATGATTCCAAATACTGCTGATTACTTGGTTGCCAGTGTGTTCTATTCACAATGCCAAAGTAAATTTTGCCAGTTGCTTCCCCCCTGGATAGGGATGTGCCCATATTGCCGTATCAAAACATGCTGGAAGACAATCTTGACAGTGTTTTTCCCCAAGACAGCAGTGAGGCACACAGTTTGCATCGCAGTGATAGCCATCCAACTACAGAAATGTTCCATTGTCAACGCAAAAACATTGGCAGCCTTGCAGAGTTTGTATGTTATACCCGTGTTTGCGAGGGTTTACTCCCAGTAATTATTTTTCTACACACGCTACAAAGACATACAGATAGTAAATTTAGATTGTGAGTCACAATGGTGACAGTGCCAGTAATGCCTGCAAATGTCTGTAAAGCGAATGTTGAATTATTGGTGCTATATAAGTGATAAACACCCCCCCAAAATTTAAAGTGTTGCTCAGCCACACTCAGGTGGCACACATAACAGTTTCATGTATTACTATTGTCATAGAAGGTTAGAAGGTGAAATATGGCGTGATGAATCACGTTACAGAAGAAAGAATTGTTTCAGTGTGGATGAGGCCTGTATGACAAAGAAGATCTGCTCCAAAAATTTTCAAAGTGAGATGTCCCCACTATATGACATTAGTAACAAAAAATGTTTCTGCTTTTTTTGGTGTGGATTAGGCCTGTATAACATTGACTACATGTTCCAAACAATTTGTACGTGAGATGTCCCCTACTGTATTACATTAGTAACATAAAAAAAAATTGGGGCCTGTTGATGAGGCCTGTATAACATTAGCTAAATGCTACGATCAATGTCTAAGTGAGATGTCCCCTACTGTATGTGGATCGCTCCCAAGGGCTAGGGGTACTCTGTACCGGGCCCTTCGGTTCTCAAGGGGGATGTCGCGGTGGCTGACCCGGTCCGTGGCCCTCGGGAGGTCCGTGTAAAAGGGAAAGGTCTTTAAAGGGGAAGTTCGTGATGCCACCTGTGGTATTCGGTCAGGGCGACCGACGCTGCTTTAAGAGGTCCGCTGGGGTGATGTTATGGCAGCTAGATGGTATACCTTCCCACAGGTGAAGTATGTCCCCCGGGTTTCCCAGTGTGTAGATGGTGGATGGTGAGAGGCGCAGTGAAGAACGAAGACACAAGGTTGCAGTCTCTTTACCTTTTACTGAAGGCTTCAGCATCCACAGTCCAGAGCACAGATCACAGCGCCTTGTTGTTGTAGTACCTTATTGCTGAGCCTCTCATAAGGTCCTCACAGATGTTGTAGATGTTATTGGTGTTATGTCTCTCTCTGTCCCCCAGATGGATAGGACAAACCCATATGACCGGTGGCTTGAGGCTTTTTACAGGGACTATATCATGCCCCGGCCTCTCGTGGGTGCCACCTTGCCTCCTGGATATGGGGCGGATCAGTAACTTGCAATTAGCTGTCCTTCCGGTCTCTGGAGCAAGGCATAAAGGACTGTTGCTCCCTCGGTGTTCCGGCTACCGGGATCCTGCGCCTCAGAAGGAGGCAGCCTGTGCAGGGCAGAACTCCTTCTGGTTTCCACTCCTTTGCTATGACTTCTTCACCCTCTCTGCAATACAGTTCTCTGCTCGTGTCCTTTCTTAGGAACTGCTGCACGTGGGGCAGGCACAGCTCCGTGTCCCTCTGTCTAGGCCTCTGACAGGCTCCCACCCCTCTCAGGGACCAACCACCTGAGCCAAAGCTCAGCCAACAACTGCCTAACTTCTTCTCCAGGCCACCAGTTTTTACCTAAGTGTGAAGAGTGCCCTAATAAATAGGAGCATAGCTCCCCCTGGTGGACTGGAGTATGAAATGTGTTGTATGTTTGTGGTACCTGGTAAAGAGATCTCCTTTATTGCCTCCAAGCGTAACATCACTTCCCCCTAGAGGAGAATGATATTACTGCAACAACCAGGACCCTGGGGCGCTGCACTCCCCCCGTTAAATCCAGTACTCCGAGACTGGGAAAAGAAAACAACAATACATTAGCAAAAAGACATATAATTTTTAAAATGCTATAGAACAAGTTAATATATACTAAGCCTCCCTTTATGGGAGGTGAGGACACTTGAACGTTGCATAACAATAGCATATTTACATTGTGCGCGCGACTTTAAGACAAGTAGGAAACAGTTATTAACTAGCTATGAAACACAATTACCCATAAAGGTATACTATCTATTAAGTGCAAGTACCCTCTAAGGATACGTAGAACCTCAAAGTGCAAATCAATACTTTATTACAGTTATTCTTCTACAAGTGCAAAACAATTATTCTCTCTATTCAGGTGCAGGACTGTCTATCAACCCCCACGGGCTCATTACATTTTCCTTCAGTTTATTCAGAGTACATCATATCAGACTATCTAACTTTAACTCTATAATATCAGCTACACACTATCGGCTATGTAAAACACAATTCTAATCTCAACTTTAATCTGGCAAAGTGCAATAATTGAACATTGAACCCTTTATGGGCTCAGATAACTCAATGAGGTAGGGCAATATCAATCACATCAACAATCCAGTCAATTTAGCAACAAAAGTGACGTGATGCGAGGGACCCGTTACGAACCCCCAACGTTGGTTTGGGTGGGCTACAAGGCGTGTATCCTGACCTGGAATTCTGCCACACCAACGGTTTTTCTTCAGGTCTGAAAAACAAAGCAATTCTCACAAAAAGATTAGTAGCAGTTTATGTTGGAGGCAGTCTCTGTAAAAGCCTCCTTTTGTAAAACCAGTAGGAAGCACCCTTAAGAAGGTGCAAACTATTTACAAGACAGTTTGTGAACCATTCACTGTCCATGATTCAAGTGCTCATGGAAGCAAAACGAAACTCTGTAAACAGTGGATCCTGTAATTATTATAGGGGATAACTCAGGAGACTCTTTGCGTGGAACAAGACAACTACAGGACACAGTTTTATAAGTGGTAAAGTCTATATTATCACATGGTGATTCAATCAGGTGCAGAGAGAAACTCAAGTCCACAACACTTGGTGCAAATATCAAATGCAGCTCAGCAGTCTATAGGAATCTTCAGAGGAAAATGCAATCACGCAGAAAGTCTATGAAGCACAATTATTCTTGAGGATACTTGACACGGATAAGTCCTTGCTTAGTCCAAAACACAGATAGATATGCTTATAAGGCAGTTCAAATAATATCTTAGCTCAACCAGGGAGGTCTGGGTAATAGTCTCAGGTTCTTGCAGAGAAGCAACAGCTTACATGTCCAGCAAATGCAGATGGAAGTAAACATGAGCAGCAGATGAAGAAGGATTACTGGAACTGGTGTATGCAGCAGGAACTCAGAGCAGAGTAGCAGGATAACCCCACAGGTTCACAGGAGCAGGTATATAGCCAGGGAGTCACCAGAGGTCAGGAGCTGGATGCAAGGCAGAATACTCTAGCACAGACTGAAGGCTGGGGTGGAGTTTTATAGCAGGAAGACACAGTGCACATGAGACCAAGGACGCCATCTTGGAAAAGGGCAGTAATGCACAAAAAGGTAATAAAAAATGTTCAGAGTCCTGACATTACTCCCTCCTTAGAAGCGGCCTCAGGACGATCCTGGACCTGGTTTCTCAGGGAATCTCTGATGAAAACAAGAAATCTTCTGTTGGGCATTGATGTTTTCCACAGGCTCCCAAGAGTTCCTCAGGGGGATATCCCTGCCATCTTATCAGATATTTGAGCCGATTCCTGCGAATCCTGGAATCAACAATTTCCTCCACCACAAATTGTTCTTGCCCATCAATCACCACAGGCTGCGGAGGTGGCACAACACGTCCCTGGAAGGTATTAGGAGATACAGGCTTTAGTAAAGATACATGAAAAACTGGGTGTACCTTCATAGTCCTAGGCAGCTTCAGCCGGCAGGCCACAGAGCTCACAATACCGTTGATCTTGAAAGGGCCAATGAATTTCTGCGCAAGTTTTTGTGAAGGAACGTTTAACTTCAGATTATTAGTTGCTAACCACACGGAATCTCCTACCTTGAACATGGGTGCAGGTTTACGGAATCTATCAGACGATCTCTTATAACGTTCTTGAGGTGTGGTCAGGGATTCCTTCAGAACCTCCAGATTTTGCCTCATCGTAGTCAGCCTTTCCTCCACTGCCGGAACCGGAGAATTAATTGGAGACCTAGGTAAGATACAAGGATGATAACCCAGATTGGCAAAGAAAGGTGTAAATTTAGTGGAGGCGCTCTGAGAATTGTTATATGAAAATTCAGCTAACGGCAGCAACTCCAACCAATCATCCTGGAGATGGCTGACATAGCATCTTAGATATTGTTCCAGCGTCTGGTTGGTACGGTCAGTCTGACCATTTGTCTGGGGATGGTAAGCGGAAGAGAGACAGACATTAATATTGAGTGCAGAGCAAAACCCCTTCCAGAATCTTGAAGTGAACTGCACTCCACGGTCAGAAATGATCTCATCCGGAACCCCATGCAACCGAAAGACATTCTGTATAACCAAGTTCACTGTATCTTTAGCTGAGGGGAGGCCAGTGCACGGAACAAAATATGCAGCTTTAGTCAGGCGATCAACTACCACCATGATTGTATTCATGCCCCCCAATGTAGGCAGCTCCACAATAAAGTCCATTGATATAGACCCCCAAGGGTGGGACGGAACAGGTAATGGATGTAGAAGACCCGTAGTTGCCACATGAGGAGTCTTGTAACAAGAACATACCTCGCAAGAGAGAACATAGTCCTTGGTATCCTTCAGGCAAGTTGGCCACCAGAAGAATCGGCTCAGGAACTCTTGTGTCTTCTGTACCTCCCTGTGACCAGCCAACTTGGAGTCATGTACCAACTTGAGGATCTGCAGACGGATGACCTCAGGGACGTAGATACGTCGATCTCTGAACCACATGCCACCCTTAAAGACAAGATTAATATCCACAGGTGGGTTGGCCAGAAATACATCACCGTCATAGGCCTCCCTGCACTCCTTCCACAAGTCCTGATCGTGGATAACTCCGATGAAATTGGCATCAGATAGAATGGTCTTGGACGGGGCTCCAGGTACGGAATCCACAGCATGGATTCGGGCTAAAGCATCAGCCTTCCCATTACGAGAACCTGGACGGTACGAGATAACAAGGTTAAATTGATTTAAAAATAAGTTCCAACGAGCCTGACGAGGAGAAAGACATCTAGCGGCTCTAAGGAACTCTAAATTGCGATGGTCAGTTAGCACTATGATCTGTTGTGCAGCTCCTTGCAGATGATGCCTCCATTCTTTGAAAGCCGCAATAATAGCCAGCAATTCCTTGTCTCCCACATCGTAATTCTTCTCTGCTGAGGTTAGTCTACGGGAAAAGAAAGCACAAGGATGTAGCAGACCCTTCTCTCCAGTTCTTTGGGAGAGAATAGCCCCCAAAGCATTATCAGAAGAATCCACCTCCACAATAAAAGTGTTGGATCTGGGTGTATCAACAGCGGTGCTGATGTGAAACAGGTCTTAAGCCGATCAAAAGCTTCTTGAGCCTGTGATGACCACTTAAAGGGCTTTTCCTTCTTTGTCAAGGAAGTAATGGGACGGACAATATCAGAAAAATTTTGAATGAAGCGTCTGTAGAAATTTGCAAAACCAATAAAACGTTGGACCTCCTTAACGTTCTTGGGTACCGGCCAGTCAAGGATAGCCTGAATCTTACCAGATTCCATGTTCAGCCCCTGGGGAGAGATGATATAGCCTAAGAACTGTATCTCAGAACGATGAAACTCGCATTTCTCCGGCTTAATATACAGATGGTTCTCTTTCAGACGTCTTAAAACAGTTTTGACATGTTCTTCATGTTCCTGTAGAGAGTCAGAAAAGATTAGTATATCGTCCAAAGAGATCACTACAAACTGGTCCAACAAATCTCTGAAAATGTCATTAGCAAGGTGTTGAAATGTTGCAGGGGCGTTACAAAGCCCGAAGGGCATCACAAGAGATTCAAAGCGTCCATACCGGCATCTGAATGCTGTCTTCCACTCATCTCCTGGACGAATACGCACCAAATTATAAGCCCCACGAAGATCCAGTTTAGAGAACACCTTAGCATGGCGGACTCTTTCCAGTAATTTGGGAATCAGAGGCAAAGGGTATCTGTTTCGTACAGTTACCTTATTGAGTTCCCGATAGTCAATGGAGCGCCCCCACTGCCGCAGGGTCGAAGGGCACCCGGTACCGGGCCTCTACGTCTCGGTTCTGGGGTTGTCACGGCGGCTGGGCCCGGTCCGTGACCCTGCTGAGGGGCGTCCAGTGAAAGTTGAGAATGTGATGAGGTTGTGGTGCGGTGCAGGTCGCAGTAAATAACGAGGACACCAGGTTGCAGTCTCTTTACCTCTTTACTGAAGGCTTCAGGATCCTCAGTCCGGAATACGGTTAACCGGGCTGCGTGAGTCCGGCCGGTCCGATGGAACCTCCAGAGATCCCTTTGCAGGTGGAAATCTGTGCCTACCTTCTAGCGCTTGTGTGTTGTGGTCCTCCACTGCAGTGCTTACGGGATAGTCCCCACAACTGTTGTGTCTGTTTCTGAAGTTCCCTCACAACTCGATTTTGATGTTCTTCTTTGTCCCCCCAGATGATATGGCTAGGAAGCACCCGTATGACGGGTAGGCTCGGAGCTCTTCCGGGACCCTAGTGTCGCCCCTCTCCAACTGTTGCCCCCTATGTCTTCTTAGGTGATTTGAGTGAGACAGCCCGCCTATAACTGACTGTCCTGCCGTAGGTTTGAAGTAAGGCCTGGAGCTCAATACTTCCTCGGCGTTTCCGGCCACCGGCTACGCGCCTCAGTAGGATGTTGCCTCGTCTTACAGCACGACTCCTACTGGTGTTTCTCCTTGTTGCGTTGATCTCGTTTCTCACTCAGCACAATAAACCTCGCTTCTTGTCCTTTCTTGGGGTACCGCCGCGATGAAGTGCAGGCGCGGTCCCGTAACGTTCTTTCCTGTTCGCTAGGCCTCTGTCAGGATCCCACCCCTGACAGGGACCCCCCTGAATCTTCCCCTGCAACACCCTCTGCCACAGGATGTTGCCTGGTTCCAACCCAGTCAGCTTCTGACTAACTTCCTATCTAACCCCCAGTTTTACCAGATTGTGAGGAGTGGCCTAATACATAGCACCCTTAGCTCCCCCTGGAGGCCAGACTGTGAAGTGTATTGGTGTCTGTGATACCTGGTCAGGTGAACTCCTTCAGTGCCATCAGACGTACCATAGCCCCCCTTAGCGGCGGAGCATCAGTACTGCAATGACCAGGACTCTGGGGCGCTGCACTCCCCCCCGGTTAAACCTAGTACTCCTGGACTGGGAAGAAAACAACAATACATGTCAGCAAAAAGACATACAATTTTGAAATGCAATAACAAGTAAACTTGAACAGAGCTTCCCTTTATGGGAGGTGAGGACACTTGAACGTTACAAACATGGTTAAATATTTTAAATAACATACTATAAATAACTTCTCTTACCCAACCGGGTATTCTACTTAGTGCAATTTCTGAACAATAATTTAACATTGCCTTTAAGGACGTACACACTGAATCCACTAAAGACCTTCTTATAAAACACTATAAGGCTAATCAACTTTTCTTCATTTTCCACCTTTACATCTGCAGGACCGCCTGTCTATCTGCCCCAGGCCTACTGCCTCTCGTTCTGTTGCAGGACCGCCCCTTTCTGCCAAGGCCTACTGCCTTTCTGTGACTATACACAGTATAGAACTTATCAACCTTCTCTCAGTTCAAGATCACTGAGCCATCTCTGTATGGCTCCTAGGAGGACTCACTGACTAACCCCGTACGGGTTCACTTCCTGTCCTCATTTTCTAACACATTATTAAACATTTCTTACAATTAACTAGCTAACTACATATAACTTTTACATGTAAGCATTATTCGACTTTAAGTGCTACCGTTGAACGTCCCCTTTAAGAAGGGACCAAGTCTCTCGGAGGTAGTGCAACTTCTCAAGCTGCAAGTTCGTGTACAGCAAGGACTCCGATACTGCTTCCAGGAACAGTTTCTTCACAAAGAGTCCTTTTCTTTGTAAAACCAGTAGAGGGCACCTTTAAGAAGGTGCAAACTATTTACAATAAGTTTGTAATCATGCAGTGTTCATGATCCAGCAGTTCTTTTCAGCAATGATGAACGAGAAACAAAAGCAAAAAGGCAAAAATAGGGATCCCGGGTAAACTAAGGGATCCCTTTAAGAGTTTACCCAAGTCGGGTTGTAGCAGCAGAAACAAGCAAGAAGACAAACAGTTAAATGAACTATATACATATCCATGGCATCGAGGTTTACTCTTGCTCTGGCGGCCGTAGCTCCGCATAGACCTCGCCCGGCAAGGGGATCGGCGAGCTCGGGGCCTTTAAGAAGTGCTCCATACCCGGGACCTGATCCCAGGGTGTAAGGCGCCGGAGTCTATAGGTCCCAGGGAGAGGGGGTACCGCGACGGGGCCTATCAGCAAGTCCTCTGCTGGCGAGGCAGGGTCGTTCTTCATACCTGCTTCAGATGCAGTCCCTCCGGTGCCGATCTGCTCCGTCTCCGCTGGGGTCTGGAACGCTAGTTGCAGGGCCTTGCGCTGCGGCGTTGTCATCTCCATTTGCAGCACCTCGCTTTCCGGCAAGGCCTTGCTTTCTGGCTTCGGAGCGCTGGAACTTCTTTCTTGCTCCGGACCAGACGAGGCTGCCGACAGACGTCTGATGAGGCTCCCGATGAAGGTCTTCTTCCACCCGGCCTCAGTGCTCAGCTGCGTCCGAGCTCATCCACTCCGGCCTGCAGGAAGTCAATATCAGCGGTGGAGGCCTGGTTGCGGTGCCCCTCCGGGTAGCTGGGGGAGTCCTCTGCTCCTACCCCACGCTCCGGCTCCGGGTGGGTCGCCTGTTATGATCCCTAGTGGCTGAGGATCACAAATAGACCAGCAAGTGAATAAACTAAGGACGAGCTCTAGGGAGATGGTAACTGGACTGATCGCAAATCTGAACCTATCCAACACAACTAGAGGTAGCCGGTGAACGTGCCTAAAAAATTCCTAGACGTCTCGAGCCAGCCTGAGGAACTAGCTACCCCTAAAGAGAAATAAAGACCTCGCTTGCCTCCAGAGAAATAATCCCCAAAGATATAGAAGCCCCCAACAAATATTAACGGTGAAGTAAGAAGAAGGCACATACATAGGGATGAAATCAGATTCAGCAAAAGAGGCCCACTAGTACTAGAAAGCAGAAAATAGAGCAGGGGTCTATGCAATCAATAAAAACCCTTACAAAATATCCATCCTGAGATTTCAAGAACCCACACACCAACTAACGGTGTGTGGGGAGAAACTCAGCCCACTAGAGCCACCAGCAAGCGAGGGCATTACATTTTAGGAAGCTGGAACAGGAAACATGATAAACACTGCTGATCAAAAAATGAGCAAAACAAAACTTAGCTTGTCCTGGATGGACTGGGAGCAAGGTAGTCAGAAGGAAACTGAGTAGCACTGATTACATCGACAGCCGGCAACAAGTGGAAGTAAAACAGAGCTATATAGGAACCTCCCAGAGGATAACGAACCAGCTGATAGCCAGAGACCAGCAGGATAACAGACAAAGCCACCAGGGGGAGCCCAAAGCAAAAGTCACACCATACCACCAGTGACCACAAGAGGGAGCCCGAAAACAGAGTTCACAACAGTACCCCCCCCTTGAGGAGGGGTCACCGAACCCTCATGAAAACCGCCAGGGCGATCAGGATGAGCCACATGGAAGGCACGAACCTAATCGGCCGCATGAACATCAGAGGCGGCAACCCAAGAATTATCCTCCTGACCATAGCCCTTCCATTTAACCAAATACTGGAGCCTCCGTCTAGAAATACGAGAATCCAAGATCTTCTCCACCACGTATTCCAATTCTCCCTCAACCAGCACCGGGGCAGGAGGCTCAACCGGAGAAACCACAGGCACCACGTACCTCCGCAACAACGAGCGATGGAACACATTATGAATAGCAAATGATGCTGGGAGGTCCAGACGAAATGACACAGGGCCAAGGACTTCCAGAATCTTATAAGGACCGATAAACCGAGGCTTGAACTTAGGAGAGGAGACCTTCATAGGAACGAAGCGAGAAGACAACCACACCAAGTCCCCAACGCAAAGTCGGGGACCCACACAGCGACGGCGGTTGGCAAAGAGCTGAGCCTTCTCTTGAGACAGCTTCAAATTGTCCACCACATGATTCTTAGCTCCCTCGAGCCAATGTCGCCACTCCTCAAATGCCCACTTCATAGCCAACAACTCCCGATTACCGACATCATAATTCCACTCGGCAGGCGAAAACTTTCTTGAAAAGAAAGCACATGGCTTCATCACAGAGTCATCGGAGCTTCTCTGTGACAAAACAGCCCCCGCTCCAATCTCGGAAGCATCAACCTCCACCTGGAAGGGAAGTGAGACATCTGGCTGACATAAGACCGGAGCCGAAGAAAACCGGCTCTTCAGCTCCCGAAAGGCCTCCACAGCCGCAGAGGACCAATTAGTCACATCAGAACCTTTCTTGGTCAAATCCGTCAAAGGCTTGACAACACCAGAAAAATTAGCTATGAAGCGACGGTAAAAATTAGCAAAACCCAAGAACTTCTGAAGACTCTTAACAGATGTAGGCTGCGTCCAGTCATGAATAGCCTGAACCTTGACTGGGTCCATCTCAATAGTAGAAGGAGAAAAAATGAAACCCAAAAAAGAAATCTTCTGGACTCCAAAAAGACATTTTGAGCCCTTCACAAATAAAGCATTGTCACGCAGGACCTGAAAGACCATCCTGACCTGCTTAACATGAGACTCCCAATCATCCGAAAAAAACAGAATATCATCCAGATACACAATCATAAACTTATCCAGATATTCACGTAAGATGTCATGCATAAAGGACTGAAAGACTGAAGGAGCATTAGAAAGTCCAAAAGGCATCACCAGGTACTCAAAATGGCCTTCAGGCGTATTAAATGCAGTTTTCCATTCATCACCCTGTTTTATACGCACAAGGTTATACGCACCACGAAGATCTATCTTGGTGAACCAACTAGACCCCCTAATGCGAGCAAACAAATCAGTTAACAATGGCAAAGGATACTGAAATTTGACCGTGATTTTATTCAAAAGGCGATAATCAATACAAGGTCTCAGGGAACCATCCTTCTTAGCCACAAAAAAGAATCCCGCACCAAGAGGGGAGGAGGACGGGCGAATATGTCCCTTCTCCAAAGACTCCTTTATATAACTCCGCATGGCAGCATGCTCCGGCACAGATAAATTGAAAAGTCGTCCCTTAGGAAACTTACTACCAGGAATCAAATTTATAGCACAATCACAGTCCCTATGAGGAGGTAGAGAATTGAGTTTGGGCTCCTCAAATACATCCTGGTAGTCTGACAAAAACGTAGGGACTTCAGAAGGAGTGGACGAAGCAATTGACACCACAGGAGCGTCACCATGAATTCCCTGACAACCCCAACTTGACACAGACATAGCTTTCCAATCCAGGACTGGATTATGAGTCTGCAACCATGGTAGACCCAACACGACAACATCATGCAAATTATGCAATACAAGAAAGCGAATCACCTCCTGATGAACAGGAGTCATGCACATGGTCACTTGTGTCCAGTACTGAGGTCTATTCGTAGCCAATGGCGTAGAATCAATTCCCCTTAGCGGAATAGGGAATTTTAAAGGCTCCAAATCAAAACCACAGCGCCTGGCAAATGACCAATCCATCAGACTCAGGGCAGCACCTGAATCCACAAAGGCATTAACCGGGTAAGATGACAGGGAACAAATCAGGGTAACAGACAAAATGAACTTAGGTTGTAAAGTACCAATGGTGACAGATTTATCAACCTTTTTTTTGCGCTTAGAGCATGCTGAGATAACATGAGCTGAGTCACCACAGTAAAAGCACAACCCATTTTGCCGTCTATAATTTTGCCGTTCACTTCTGGTCAGAATTCTGTCACATTGCATAGATTCAGGTGTCTGTTCTGAAGACACCGCCAAATGGTGCACAGGTTTGCGCTCCCGCAACCGCCGATCAATCTGAATGGCCAGAGTCATTGACTCATTCAGACCTGCAGGCGTAGGGAACCCCACCATGACATTCTTAATGGCTTCAGAAAGACCTTCTCTGAAATTTGCAGCCAGGGCACACACATTCCACTGAGTAAGCACCGACCATTTCCGAAATTTCTGGCAGTACACCTCTGCTTCATCTTGCCCCTGCGAGAGGGCCAATAACGCTTTTTCAGCTTGGTTCTCAAGATTAGGTTCCTCATAGAGCAATCCAAGGGCCAGAAAAAACGCATCTACACTAAGCAATGCAGGATCCCCTGGCGCCAATGCGAAGGCCCAATCTTGAGGGTCACCACGCAAAAAGGAAATGACAATCTTAACTTGCTGAACGGCATCACCAGAGGAACGAGATTTCAAAGAAAGAAACAGCTTACAATTGTTCCTAAAATTCAGGAACCTAGATCTATCTCCAGAAAACAACTCCAGAATAGGTATTCTAGGCTCAGACATAGGACTGTGAACAACAAAATCCTGAATACTTTGAACCCTAGCAGCAAGATGATCCAGACTGGAAGCCAAGCTCTGGACATCCATGTCAGCAGCTGAACTCAGAGCCACACCAAGATTAAGAGGAGGAGAGAAGCTAGCACAGCAGCTAGATACACGGCAACACACAAGAAAAAAAATAAAATAAAAAAAATTTCTCAAGGCTTCTTTTCTCCTGCTTCTGCCATGCAATTAACACTTTGCTGGCCGGCTGTACTGTTATGATCCCTAGTGGCTGAGGATCACAAATAGACCAGCAAGTGAATAAACTAAGGACGAGCTCTAGGGAGATGGTAACTGGACTGATCGCAAATCTGAACCTATCCAACACAACTAGAGGTAGCCGGTGAACGTGCCTAAAAAATTCCTAGACGTCTCGAGCCAGCCTGAGGAACTAGCTACCCCTAAAGAGAAATAAAGACCTCGCTTGCCTCCAGAGAAATAATCCCCAAAGATATAGAAGCCCCCAACAAATATTAACGGTGAAGTAAGAAGACGGCACATACATAGGGATGAAATCAGATTCAGCAAAAGAGGCCCACTAGTACTAGAAAGCAGAAAATAGAGCAGGGGTCTATGCGATCAATAAAAAACCCTTACAAAATATCCATCCTGAGATTTCAAGAACCCACACACCAACTAACGGTGTGTGGGGAGAAACTCAGCCCACTAGAGCCACCAGCAAGTGAGGGCATTACATTTTAGCAAGCTGGAACAGGAAACATGATAAACACTGCTGATCAAAAAATGAGCAAAACAAAACTTAGCTTGTCCTGGATGGACTGGGAGCAAGGTAGTCAGAAGGAAACTGAGTAGCACTGATTACATCGACAGCCGGCAACAAGTGGAAGTAAAACAGAGCTATATAGGAACCTCCCAGAGGATAACGAACCAGCTGATAGCCAGAGACCAGCAGGATAACAGACAAAGCCACCAGGGGGAGCCCAAAGCAAAAGTCACACCATACCACCAGTGACCACAAGAGGGAGCCCGAAAACAGAGTTCACAACAGTCGCCATAGCGTCCTCCATGTCGCTGACTTCTTCTTCCTGGTCCTTTTCCCGCTCTCTCCTTCGTGGGCGGTTTCGCTTTCTTTGTCTCTGCCCACCATTGAGGATCAGGAGGCGGATCTCGGCTGCTGACGGACACGTCCTCAAAGGGCTGAAATATTTAGACTGGGCGGCCATTGTCTTTCGCGCTCTTCAGCTTGTCTACGCCCACTCCACGCCCCTCTTCTTCTCCTGCGCTCTCCTCAGCGCTGTAATGGCGGCAGTTTTGGTGGGAACTTCTGGCGGCAAGTGGCAATACACAGTCTTTGCAATAAGTCACAGTCCAAGCACAATAAATCACAGTTCCAAGGCACACATGACCTGATTCTTCAGGCTTAAGTAGATCCTGTTCGTGACGCCAAATTGGAGCGCCCCCTGTTGTGTATCCGCTTTTTGGGCTCCCCTGGTGGTTGCTGGTGGTATTGGTGACTTGTTTGCACTTTGCTGCTTCTGTTCACCTGCTTCCATCAGCGTTTGGGAGTTTCCTATTTAGCCTTGCTCTCCAGTCATTTCCTTGCCGGTCATCATTGTAACCAGAGCCTTCGGTTGCATGTTCCTGCTACTAGTCTGCTGATCAGCTAAGTGGACTTTGTCCTTTTGTTTTGTATCTTTTGTCCAGTTTGCAGTTTTTGTAATTCTCTGTAGCTGGAAGCTCTTGCGGGCTGAAATTGCCACTCCTGTGTCATGAGTTGACACAGGAGTCTTAAAGTAATTTCAGGATGGTTTTTGAAAGGGTTTTCAGTTGACCGTGAAGTCCTCTTTTGTATCTTTCTGCTATCTAGTAAGTGGACCTCTCTAAGCCAGGTCTGTTTCTTCCTCTACCAGGCGTAGTTAGTCCTCCGGCTGGCGCGTGGCATATAGGAAGCCGTAGGTATGCTCCCTGGCTACTATTAGTTGTGTGGTAGATTTAGCTCACGGTCAACTCGAGTTTCCATCACCCGAGAGCTCGTTCGTTATTTATGTTTCTTACGTTCCCTTGCCATTGGGAACCATGACAGTATGTTCGGCCACAGTTAAAACTTATTGGCAGAAGAAAGGAGAGAAAAAAGAAGTCTGTAAAAATTTTTTTTTTTTTTTTCTTCTTTTTCCCTATGCTTGCTCCATAGTTGGATCAGTTGTATTTCAGCTCTAATTGCTGCCTTTGCCTTTCTCTCCTTATAATCCTTGAATGGCTCTGAGCTCACCTGTTTAAAGATGGATCCTCAGAGTTTGGCCGCAGGTTTAAATAATCTTGCTACGAAGGTTCAAAATTTACAAGATTTTGTTATGCATACTCCTATTTCTGAACCTAAAATCACTACACCAGAGGTGTTTTCCGGAGATAGATCTCGGTTTCTGAATTTCAAATATAATTGTAAATTGTTCCTTTCTCTCAGACCTCACTCCTCAGGAGATCCTGTCCAGCAGGTTAAGATTGTAATTTCTTTGCTGCGAGGTGACCCTCAAAATTGGGCATTTTCATTGGCACCAGGGGATCCTGCGTTGCTCAATGTGGATGCGTTTTTCCTGGCTTTAGGGTTGCTTTATGAGGAACCTAATTTGGAGATTCAAGATGAAAAAGCTTTGATAGCCCTATCTCAAGGGCAAGATGAAGCTGAGATATACTGCCAAAAATTTCGTAAATGGTCTGTGCTTACTCAGTGGCATGAGTGCGCCTTAGCGGCAAATTTCAGAGAGGGCCTTTCTGATGCCGTTAAAGATGTTATGGTCGGGTTCCCTGCGCCTACAGGTCTGAATGAGTCCATGACATTGGCAATTCAGATTGATCGGCGTTTGCGGGAGCGCAAACCCGTGCACCATTTGGCGGTATCTTCTGAAGAGACGCCAGAGAAAATGCAATGTGACAGAATTATGTCCAGAAGCGAGCGGCAGAATTATAGGCGTAAAAATGGGTTATGCTTCTATTGTGGTGATTCTGCTCATGTTATATCGGCATGCTCTAAACGTACTAGGAAGGTTGACAAGTCTATTTCAATTGGCACTTTACAGTCCAAATTTATTTTGTCTGTAACCTTGATTTGTTCATTATCAGTTATTACCGTGGATGCCTATGTGGACTCTGGCGCCGCTCTGAGTCTTATGGACTGGTCCTTTGCCAGGCGCTGTGGGTTTGATTTAGAGCCTCTGGAAGTCCCAATACCTCTGAAGGGTATTGATTCTACACCTTTGGCTTGTAATAAACCACAGTTCTGGACGCAAGTGACTATGCGTATGACTCAAGACCATCAGGAGGTGATTCGCTTCCTTGTGTTGTACAATTTACATGATGTTTTGGTGCTTGGATTACCATGGTTACAGTCTCATAACCCAGTCCTTGACTGGAAAGCTATGTCTGTGTTAAGCTGGGGATGTCGGGGGGCTCATGGGGACACTCCTTTGGTGTCCATTTCGTCATCTATTCCATCTGAGATTCCGGCATTTTTGTCTGATTATCGTGATATTTTTGAAGAGCCTAAAATTGGTTCACTCCCTCCTCACAGGGATTGTGATTGCGCCATAGATCTGATTCCTGGCAGTAAATTTCCAAAGGGTCGTTTGTTTAACCTATCTGTACCTGAACATGCTGCTATGCGCGAGTATATTAAGGAGTCCCTGGAAAAGGGACATATTCGTCCTTCTTCATCACCTTTAGGAGCTGGTTTTTTCTTTGTCTCTAAAAAGGATGGCTCTCTGAGGCCTTGTATTGATTATCGACTCCTGAATAAAATTACAGTCAAATATCAGTATCCGTTGCCTTTGCTGACTGATTTGTTTGCTCGCATAAGGGGGGCTAAGTGGTTCTCTAAGATTGATCTTCGTGGGGCGTATAATTTGGTGCGAATTAAGCAGGGGGATGAGTGGAAAACCGCATTTAATACGCCTGAGGGCCATTTTGAGTATTTGGTAATGCCTTTCGGCTTTTCTAATGCACCTTCTGTCTTTCAGTCCTTAATGCATGATATTTTCCGTGAATATTTGGATAAATTTATGATAGTGTACTTGGATGATATTTTGATTTTTTCTGATGACTGGGAGTCTCATGTTCAGCAGGTCAGGAGGGTTTTTCAGGTTTTGCGGGAGAATTCTTTGTGTGTAAAGGGTTCAAAGTGTGTTTTTGGGGTTCAAAAGATTTCCTTTTTGGGGTACATTTTTTCCCCTTCTTCTATTGAGATGGACCCTGTCAAGGTTCGGGCTATTTACGACTGGACGCAGCCTACTTCTCTGAAGAGTCTCCAGAAATTCTTGGGCTTTGCTAATTTTTATCGTCGATTTATAGCTGGTTTTTCTGGCGTTGCTAAACCTCTGACGGATTTGACTAAAAAGGGTGCTGATGTTGCCAATTGGTCCCCTGCTGCCGTGGAGGCCTTTCGGGAGCTTAAGCGCTGCTTTTTGTCTGCACCTGTGTTGCGCCAGCCTGATGTTTCTCTTCCCTTTCAGGTTGAGGTCGATGCTTCCGAGATCGGAGCGGGGGCGGTTTTGTCGCAGAAAAGTTCCGACTGCTCAGTGATGAGACCTTGTGCGTTCTTTTCGCGAAAATTTTCGGCCGCCGAGCGAAACTATGATGTTGGTAATCGGGAGCTTTTGGCCATGAAGTGGGCATTTGAGGAGTGGCGTCATTGGCTTGAGGGTGCCAAACATCAGGTGGTAGTTTTGACTGATCACAAGAATTTAATTTATTTGGAGTCTGTCAGGCGCCTGAATCCTAGACAGGCACGTTGGTTGTTGTTCTTTTCCCGGTTTAATTTTGTGGTCTCGTACTTACCGGGTTCTAGGAATGTGAAGGCAGATGCTCTTTCTAGGAGTTTTGAGCCTGACTCTCCTGGGAATTCTGAACCTGCTGGTGTCCTTAAGGATGGAGTGGTTTTGTCTGCTGTCTCTCCAGATTTGCGACGTGCTTTGCAAGAATTTCAGGCGGATAGACCTGATCGTTGTCCGTCTGGTAGACTGTTTGTTCCTGACAAGTGGACCACTAGAGTCATCTCGGAAGTTCATTCTTCTACTCTGGCAGGTCATCCGGGAATTTTTGGCACCAGAGATTTGGTGGCTAGATCCTTCTGGTGGCCTTCCCTGTCTCGAGATGTGCGTGTTTTTGTGCAGTCTTGCGATGTGTGTGCTCGGGCCAAGCCTTGTTGTTCTAGGGCTAGTGGGTTGTTGTTGCCCTTGCCTATTCCGAAGAGGCCTTGGACGCACATCTCTATGGACTTTATCTCGGACCTCCCTGTTTCTCAGAAGATGTCTGTCATCTGGGTGGTGTGTGACCGTTTTTCTAAAATGGTTCATTTGGTGCCATTGCCTAAGTTGCCTTCCTCATCTGAGTTGGTCCCTCTGTTTTTTCAAAATGTGGTTCGCTTGCATGGTATTCCGGAAAACATCGTTTCTGACAGGGGTACCCAGTTCGTATCTAGATTTTGGCGGGCAGTCTGTGCCAGGTTGGGCATTGATTTGTCTTTTTCGTCTGCATTCCATCCTCAGACCAATGGCCAGACAGAACGAACTAATCAAACTTTGGAGACTTATTTGAGGTGTTTTGTGTCTGCGGATCAGGATGATTGGGTTGCCTTTCTGCCGTTGGCGGAGTTTGCTCTTAATAATCGGGCTAGTTCTGCCACTTTGGTTTCTCCTTTCTTTTGCAATTCAGGGTTTCATCCGCGTTTTTCATCTGGTCAGGTTGAATCTTTGGATTGTCCTGGAGTGGATGCGGTAGTGGATCGGTTGCATCAGATTTGGGGACAAGTGGTGGATAATTTGGAATTGTCCCAGGAGAGGACTCAGCAGTTTGCTAACCGCCGTCGTCGTGTTGGCCCCCACCTTCGTGTTGGGGACTTGGTGTGGTTGTCTTCCCGTTTTGTCCCTATGAGGGTTTCTTCTCCTAAATTTAAGCCTCGGTTCATCGGTCCTTATAGGATTTTGGAGATTCTTAACCCTGTCTCCTTTCGTTTGGACCTCCCGGCATCTTTCGCTATCCATAATGTGTTCCATCGGTCGCTGTTGCGGAGATATGAGGTACCGGTGGTTCCTTCTACTGAACCTCCTGCTCCTGTGCTGGTGGAGGGTGAATTGGAGTACGTGGTAGAAAAGATCTTGGACTCCCGTATTTCCAGACGGAGACTTCAATATCTGGTTAAATGGAAGGGCTATGGTCAGGAAGATAATTCTTGGGTAACTGCCTCTGATGTTCATGCCTCGGATTTGGTTCGTGCCTTTCATAGGGCTCATC
Source organism: Ranitomeya variabilis (assembly GCF_051348905.1). Lineage (NCBI taxonomy): Eukaryota > Metazoa > Chordata > Amphibia > Anura > Dendrobatidae > Ranitomeya > Ranitomeya variabilis. The sequence continues at coordinate 468,560,570 of NC_135233.1, forward strand.
CAGATCGCCCTGGCGGTTCTTGTGAGGGTTCGGTGCCCCCTCCTTAAGGGGAGGGTACTGTTGTGTATCTGCTTTTTGGGCTCCCCTGGTGGTTGCTGGTGGTATTGGTGACTTGTTTGCACTTTGCTGCTTCTGTTCACCTGCTTCCATCAGCGTTTGGGAGTTTCCTATTTAGCCTTGCTCTCCAGTCATTTCCTTGCCGGTCATCATTGTAACCAGAGCCTTCGGTTGCATGTTCCTGCTACTAGTCTGCTGATCAGCTAAGTGGACTTTGTCCTTTTGTTTTGTATCTTTTGTCCAGTTTGCAGTTTTTGTAATTCTCTGTAGCTGGAAGCTCTTGCGGGCTGAAATTGCCACTCCTGTGTCATGAGTTGACACAGGAGTCTTAAAGTAATTTCAGGATGGTTTTTGAAAGGGTTTTCAGTTGACCGTGAAGTCCTCTTTTGTATCTTTCTGCTATCTAGCAAGTGGACCTCTCTTTGCTAAATCTACTTTCATACTGTGTATGTCTTTTCCTCTTAATTCACCGTTATTACATGTGGGGGGCTGCTATCATCTTTTGGGGTATTTCCCTAGAGGTAAGCCAGGTCTGTTTCTTCCTCTACCAGGCGTAGTTAGTCCTCCGGCTGGCGCGTGGCATATAGGAAGCCGTAGGTATGCTCCCTGGCTACTATTAGTTGTGTGGTAGATTTAGCTCACGGTCAACTCGAGTTTCCATCACCCGAGAGCTCGTTCGTTATTTATATGTTTCTTACGTTCCCTTGCCATTGGGAACCATGACAGCCCCCACTGCCGCAGGGCTGAGGGGCACCCGGTACCGGGCCTCTACGTCTCGGTTCTGGGGTTGTCACGGTGGCTGGGCCCGGTCCGTGACCCTGCTGAGGGGCGTCCAGTGAAAGTTGAGAATGTGATGAGGTTGTGGTGCGGTGCAGGTCGCAGTAAATAACGAGGACACCAGGTTGCAGTCTCTTTACCTCTTTACTAAAGGCTTTAGGATCCTCAGTCCGGAATACGGTTAACCGGGCTGCGTGAGTCCGGCCGGTCCGATGGCACCTCCAGAGTTCCCTTTGCAGGTGGAAATCTGTGCCTAACTTCTAGCGCTTGTGTGTTGTGGTCCTTCCCCTGCTGTGCTTACGGGATAGTCCCCACAACTGTTGTGTCTGTTTCTGAAGTTCCCTCACAACTCGATTTTGATGTTCTTCTTCGTCCCCCCAGATGATATGGCTAGGATGCACCCGCATGACGGGTAGGCTCGGAGCTCTTCCGGGACCCTAGTGTCGCCCCTCTCCAACTGTTGCCCCCTAGGTCTTCTTAGGTGATTTGAGTGAGACAGCCCGCCTATAACTGACTGTCCTGCCGTAGGTTTGAAGTAAGGCCTGGAGCTCAATACTTCCTCGGCATTTCCGGCCACCGGCTACGCGCCTCAGTAGGATGTTGCCTCGTCTTACAGCACGACTCCTACTGGTGTTTCTCCTTGTTGCGTTGATCTCGTTTCTCACTCAGCACAATAAACCTCGCTTCTTGTCCTTTCTTGGGGTACCGCCGCGATGAAGTGCAGGCGCGGTCCCGTAACGTTCTTTCCTGTTCGCTAGGCCTCTGTCAGGATCCCACCCCTGACAGGGACCCCCCTGAATCTTCCCCTGCAACACTGTCATGGTTCCCAATGGCAGGGGAACGTCAGGACACATAAATAACGAACGAGCTCTTGGGTGATGGAATCTCGAGCTGACCGTGAGCTAAACCTACCACACAACTAATAGTGGCCGGGGGGCGTGCCTACGTTTTATCCCTAGAGGTCTCTCGCCAGCCGGAGGACTAACTAACCCTAGTAGAGGAAAAAACAGACCTGGCTTACCTCTAGGGAAATTCCCCCGAAAAGGAGACAGAAGCCCCCCACATATATTGACGGTGAGTTCAGAGGAAAAGACATACGCAGTATGAAGGTAGGTTCAGCAAAGCGAGGTCCGCTTACTAGATAGTAGAAAGATACAAAAGGGAACTGCACGGTCAGCTGAAAACCCTTTTAAAATACCATCCTGAAATTACTTTAAGACTCATGTGTCAACTCATGACACCGGAGTGGTAATTTCAGCCCACAAGAGCTTCCAGCTACAGAGAAAGATATAACTGTAAACTGGAACAAAAAATGCAAACAAACTTAGGACTAAGAGTCCAACTTAGCTGATCAGTAGTCTAGGAGCAGGAACATGCAACAGAAAGGCTCTGGTTACATTGATGGCCGGCAAGGCAATGACTGAAGAGCAGGAATAAATAGGAACTCCCCACTACTGATGAAAACAGGTGAACTGAGAAAGAAAACACACCCGAGTCACCAGTACCACTAGCCACCACCAGAAGGAGCCCAAAAGCAGATTCACAACACAACACCCTCTGCCACAGAATGTTGCCTGGTTCCAACCCAGTCAGCTTCTGACTAACTTCCTATCTAACCCCCAGTTTTACCAGATTGTGAGGAGTGGCCTAATACATAGCACCCTTAGCTCCCCCTGGAGGCCAGACTGTGAAGTGTATTGGTGTCTGTGATACCTGGTCAGGTGAACTCCTTCAGTGCCATCAGACGTACCATAGCCCCCCTTAGCAGCGGAGCATCAGTACTGCAACGACCAGGACTCTGGGGCGCTGCATCAACACAGGGTCTCAGGGTCCCATCCTTCTTCTTTACAAAAAAGATAGATGCCCCTGCTGGTGAGGAAGAAGGACGTATGAAGCCTTTGGCCAGATTTTCATCAATATACTCCTTTAAGGCTTGAAGCTCAGGTGCCGCCAAAGGGTATACGTTACCAAAAGGAATAGCTGCCCCAGGAAGCAGCTCAATGGGACAGTCATAATGCCTGTGTGGAGGAAGCTGATCTGGATTCTTCTTGTCACAGATGTCAGAGAACTCTTTATATGCTGGAGGTAAAGAAAATACCTGTACATGTGGTTCCATAGCCGTGGACTCAGGGACAGCTTCTGTTAACGCTGAGTTGCTCCTTGTTGGAAAGATAATCTCCTTGGACTCCCAGTTGATAATTGGGTTCTGAGAACGCAACCAAGGAATGCCTAAAATAACAGGAAAATGAGGAGAAGAAATTAGCAAGAAAGAAAGTTGCTTCTGATGATTAGGCTCCAACAAAATTTCAAGGGGTACGGTCTCCTGATCCACAGGCCCAGAGATTAAAGGTGACCCATCCACTGTTTCCATGGCAATTGGAGAGGCTCTTTGCTGAATTTCCTGACAGATCCCTTTAAAATAGGGATCCCTTTAAGAAATAACCCTGGTAGGGTTTAGAGCAGCAAAAAGAAAGTTTAAGAACTATTTACAGTCAGTTCAAGTTTTGTGGTATGTTCTATTGTAGTTCTGGAGGTAGCACTGGTGGGAGTAGCCCTTTTGGGTACTGGCGGCTACCAGGTGCTACATATGGGGCTACCTTACTCCAGATGGGGTCTGAGTGCCCACTGAATTCTGTTCTGGAATAACCTTGGCACAAGTTACAGTTGGAGTTGGTTCTGTAGTTACTGCAGTTGCTGTGGTGGTGACAGTACACACGGTGGTCCTTGTAAAGGTGCAAGTAGGGGTAACTGTATGCGTAGTGAGAGTGGCTGCAGTTTTGGCACAAGGTGGCGCTGTTGTCACAGGAGGAGGCATAGCTGGTGTTTTAGAGCTGTGTGTCATGAGATCTCTGCGCTTGTGAACATTTAGAGCAAACCATCCCTTTTCACCAAAGTGCCTGGTGTAGGTGACACTATCTCCTGGATACAGGTCCCTATCCGGATGTCCTTCCCAGAGATGAGATTCCACATCCCTCCTATTCACGAATATTTCTGCGTAGAGTCCTTGTTCTTTTATAAAGCCCCATCCTCCTTGGAGTTTGTAGGTGACCACTGTGCCTTGCTTACGCGGGGCCTGGTTAGCAGTGCGGTCCTTGCGGGCCTGGGCTTTGACCTATAGATACCTACTTGTCAAAGGCTCTGCGCTGGGCCTTGTGTTTTTCCTCCTTTTCCTCCCACTTGCAGGCGAGCTGGGACTGGTAGTCCTCCCAACTTAGAACTTCTACAGTCTCTCCCTTCTGTTTAGTGGTCCCGGGGAGCCCCATGAGGTCAGGGCCTGGGTTCAGGGCTGCCACTAGAAATTTTGCGGCCCCATACTGGCAAAATTCTCGGGGCCCCCTTGAGACTCCGCCCCAGCCCCGCTTCCATCCCTCGAACTGTCCACAGTCCCACCGCTCTCTCTTGGAAAAACTCCACTTCTCACCTATCACACATTAAGGCCATGTGCACACGCTGCGGATTCCATTGCGGAATTTTCCGCAGCGGATTTGATAAATCCGCAGGGCAAAACCGCTGCGGTTTTTCCTGCGGATTTATCGCGGTTTCTATTGCGGATTCCGCTGTGGGTTTACACCTGCAGTTTTCTATTGGAGCAGGTGTAAACCCGCAGCGGAATCCGCACAAAGAATTGACATGCGGAATGTAATCCGCTGCATTTCCGCGCGTTTTTTTCCGCAGCATGTGCACTGCGGATTTTGTTTCCCATAGGTTTACATTATACTGTAAACGCATGGGAAACTGCTGCGGATCCGCAGCGTGTGCACATACCCTAACAGTTCCCATCACCAGATCACACATATAGCCAGCAGCTTTTGTTTTGGCCAAAAGATTTTTTAAGCCACCACCATAACATGGTAGACACTTTTGGCCGGGCCCTACTCTGCTGTAACCTACTAAATATTTGTTAAAATATGCAATACAATTTAGGTATATTTTAAATTATTTTTAAATTTTTAAAATGACCAATAATATCACATACAAGGAACAAATACAACACCATGACCAGACCACATATTACCACCAGTGACCGAATAATATCACATACAAGGAACAAATACCACCGCACCATGACCAGACCACATATTACCACCACATAGTGACCAAATAATAGCACATACAAGGAACAAATACCACCACACCATGTCCAGACCACATATTACCACCACATAGTGACTGAATATAATACTGATCAGTAATAAAAAAAACCACAATACTAATATCACTATCAGTGCCATTATACACAGGAGATGTGTACTTAGTATGCAGTGTCTGTGTACAGGTTATACAGTGATCACCGGTGACATTATACACAGGACCTCTGTATATAGTATACAGTGTATAGTGTCAGTGTATAGGTAACACTAACTCACCAGTGACGTCTCTAGGTGAAGTCCTTCATGTTTCATCCAGCACAGACCGCCATCACTTCATCCAGCCAGGACTTGTCTCTGCAGGAAATAACACAGTTATCTCGAGCTCCGCTTGCAGAACATATTACTTAATTTTTCACAACTTCTACATTACACCACATGAAGAAAAAAAGGCGACATAGTGTCACTCTACACAGTAACAGGACCCCCCCCATTTAAAACAGTGTCCTCAAAAAATAAAATAAATACATCACTGCAGTAATAATATCCCTTAATTAGCCCCTATGGTAATAATAATATCCCCCACCCTGGCTCCTTGTGTCTCATTCCTGGCTTCAGCCATATGTTCACCCATCCTGCCCTCATGAGTATCCATCCTGCCCCATATGATCTCCCCATCCTGCCCCATCTGTCTCCATCGTATCCATCCTGTTCTGTTTGATGAATCCTGTCATGAATCACACTCTTTGAGTATCTCCAGGCTCTTTATTCACATCATGTCTCAACCTCCATTACATGAATCAAGTGAAGAACAACATCCAACAAGTTCCAAAACAAAGAATATAGAACACACATAAAAGTAGTGAGACCCCTAGAGGCCACATGAACATATAACATATTGCTACATCCTTTCTCTTTTAACTGGAGGAACAATAAAAGATACTAAACTAAAGTATACTATGACAAAGTTAGAAATTAACCTAGTACGTCCAGTTAGATATAATCTTTGAGGTGCACCGGCTTTTTGCTAATTCTGCCAGCTCTGGTAATATAAGATGTGTCCCTTTCTACATCTGGTACATCTGGTAGTTCTTCTGATATTGTCTGTCTCTGGCCAGAGTCCTCACCCTGATGGTCAGCTGTCACTGTTGGTGCCTGACTTGTACTTTCTGCCTCGTTGTCTTGGGTGTCTGGATACTGTTCAAAAGGCCATGAATCATCTCTTTCTCGCGTTTTCCTCAAATATCTCCGATTCCTCCTTAGTCTTCTTCCGTCGTCTGTTAGAATTTCGTAGGACCGAGGTCCCAGTTTCTGGACAACCTTTGCCTTTTGCCAGTGTGTGTCAAATGTGCTGCTTGGCTGCAGCCGAATGTTGTCATTTCTCTGGAGCTCAGGCAGATCCTTTGCAGATTTATTGTAATAGAAAGCTTGCCTCGCTTGATTCTTCCGTAATTTAGCTTCGATGTTTCCCAGCAGCTTTGGCTCTAACAGATGACACGCAGTTGGTACGAGTGTCTTTGTACGCCTACTCATGAGCCTCTGTGCCGGACTGCTGTCTAGGCCTTGGGTGGGTGTGTTTCTATGATCCAGTATAGACAGATATACATCAGCACCCGCCTGGTTTGCTTTCTGCATGAGTCTTTTGGCCGTTTTTACTGCTGACTCTGCTTTCCCATTACTCTGAGGATATCTCGGAGAAGACGTCTGGTGTTCAAATTCCCACTTCTTACTGAAAGTTTTGAATTCTTCCGACGTAAACTGTGCCGCATTGTCAGAGAAAACGATATCTGGAATGCCATACCTGGCAAAATGGGCCTTGAGTTTTTTAATCACTGTTCTCGCCCTTGTGTCCTGCACCAAATCAACCTCCCAGAAGTTAGAGAAATAGTCCACTGTAATCAGGTATTCTTTGTCATTCCATGTGAACAAGTCTGTTCCTATTTTTGACCAAGGACTATGTGGAATTTCATGAGGTTGCAATGTCTCCTTTGGTTGCTTATCATTGCAGGATGCACATATTTCACATTGTGCTATGTAATTTTTTTATGTGGTCATTCATTCCTGGCCAATAGACTGATTCTCGTGCACGACGTAGGCATCCTTCCATGCCTAAGTGAGAAGAGTGCAATGTTTTCAATATGTCTCTTCTGAGAACTTCAGGTATAACAGCCCTGTCTCCTTTAAAGATGATTCCTTGCTGCACTGACAATTCATCTCTTATGTGGAAGAATGGTGAGACTTCCCTCGGAGCATGCTGCTTGTATTTTGGCCAGCCCTGCAAGATGACAGTTTTTAAACTCTGGAGACTTTTATCCTTCTCTGTAAAAGTCTGGATTTGCTTGACCTTTTCTTTTGACACTGCAAGGTAGTTACACATGTTGATGGTTTCAATGTCTTCCTCCTCATCCTTTGTGCTAGGAAGGTAAGCTCTGCTTAGCGTATCTGCAATCAGTAAGTCTCTTCCTGGACAGTACCCGATGTCAACATCATATTTCTGAAGTCGCAACAGCATGCGCTGTAGTCTCTTTGGGGCATTTAGTAATGGTTTCTTTGTAATGCTCTCCAATGGTTTGTGATCCGACTGCACTGTTACCTGTCGACCATAGGTGTACTGGTAAAACTTCTCCATCCCAAATACCACAGCCAGTAGTTCCTTCTCAATCTGCGCATATCCCTGCTCTGTTGTTGTAAGGGCTCTGCTTGCAAATGTAATTGGCTGTTTGTTCTGCATTAATGTGGCTCCAAGGCCTATTTCCGAAGCATCACATTGTACCACCACTTCTCGATCTGGATCGAAATACTTTAGGGTTGCTGTATCTGCAATGGCATTCTTTACTGCTCGGAAAGCAGTCTCCTGGCTTTCTGTCCATTCCCAGCGCACATCTTTGTGGGTTAGCTGTCTCAGTGGCTCACACATGTCTGACAGATGTCTGCAAAATTTTGAGAGATAATTCACCATGCCCAAAAATCGTTGTACTCCAGAAACATCAGTAGGGGTAGGCAAATCTTGTATTGCTCTCACCTTTTCAGGATCCACTCTGACCCCAGTTGAAGTCAGTCGATGACCAATATAGGCCACTTCTGTCATTTTCAATTTGAATTTGTCCAAATTCAGCTTTATGTTTTTTTCTCTGCATCTGTCCAAAAATTGTATCATCTTCTGATCGTGATCCTTGATTGCATATTCCATATTTTCACCTTCTCCCACTACCAGGATATCATCCGCTATTGTCTTCACTCCAGTAAGTCCTTCCAAAGCCTGCATCAATTTCTGCTGGAATATCTCTGGAGCAGGTTTTAGTCCCATGGGCATTTTCAGCCATTTAAAGCGTCCAAATGGTGAAGAAAATGTTGTCAATAAACTTGAATCTTCATTCAGGGCCACATGCCAGAATCCATTTTTTACATCACATACAGAAAATATTTTAGCCTTTGATAAATCTGGTAGGACATCATCTAATGTTGGCATTGGGTAATGGTTTCGTTTCAGCGCCTTGTTGAGTGGCTTAGGATCAATACATATTCTTAACTTGCCCGATGGTTTCTGCACTATGACCAAACTGCTGATCCAATCTGTGCTCTTATGGACTGGTGCTATCATGCCTCTTCTCTGTAGATCTTGCAGTTCTACTTTCAGCGGTTGCATTAAAGCTACAGGCACTCTTCTTGTGGGTAATCTGGTGGGCTGCACTGTGTTGTCAATTTCTAGCCTATATTTACCTTCAAAGCACCCATCACCTTCAAATACATCAGCATACTCTGCTTTTATTTTCTGCATGTCCAAGTTGTGCTCTGCATTTAGTTTTGGATTTTGTATATCCTGGGCAACTTCAACAGACATAATGTTCTGAGACTGTACTTTTATTAAGTCCATTGCCTGAACTGCTTTTACTCCCAGTAATGGTACATGGTTACCACCCCGTAACACGGTAAATTCAACTCTATAACTCTTTCTGTTACATGGGTTTCGTATTTTCAGCTTACATGTCCCCATTGGTTTCAGAACACTTTTGTTGTACATCACCAGTACCTGACCCTGGTATTGTCGACGGGGTAGTCTTCTAGGAAAAAGACCCACCCCCACCCACACCTCTTCTCCCACCGTGACCCCCATCTATCATTCCTATAAACAATAAAGACATGACATCATTAATTCTTTGGAATGATATAGGCCACAGTAGCCTTTTTTATTAAACATAAACAATAAATACATTAATACAAAGCAATCATAACATTTTTAAAGGCTAGAAGGAGTCCTCGGAGCCCCAAGAATCTGGTGATTGACAACCCATACCGTGAACGTACATAACACCAACTTTACTCCCAGCCGTTCAAAACCCTGGCTCGGGAGCCCCAAAAACCCACCCAAGGGTTCCCTGTTCACGGTAAAAAATCCCAGGAGATCCGGCCACCCCTGCCGGAACTCCCCAACCACCATTCACCAGATTCAAAAGACACCAACACCAAAACAGAGGAGCCATAAGCCAAAATGGATCCCCAAACCAATTTATTACCAACTCCCAGGACTCCCCCCAGCCGCCACAACGAGAGGCCCTTTGAACACCTCAAAGGCCCGAGACCCCACCACTCCGAAAAAATATAGCCCGTTCAATGCCCTCCTGAATAGCGAGGGCCCAAAAATCCATGCCCACCGCATTCAAATGGACCCCATCGGCCAACCAAAAGGCCCCTTCCCCTTTCTCCAGCTCGAAATGCCGAACCGCCACACCTCCATTCCTGACCACAAAACCCGACACCGCCCGATTAACCTTTATCCGGGCTTTATTCAACTGGTCCAAAGACCTCATGTTCCTCCACCGCTTGCGCGGCACGATATCTGACCAAATAATGGTCAAACCGGGGTACAATACCCACAAACGCAGACAATCCTGCTTGATATCCTTTATCAAGTCCCTAAATGGTCGGGCACCCAAGTCATTACCCCCGACGTGCAATACTAAAACATCCGGAGCCCTGTCCAGCCGAACACTATCGTTAATTTCTTTTAAAACTCTACGCCACGTCAATCCCCTAAAACCCAACCAACGGATTACCGCCACCTCGCGACCGAAACCCAGTTGCCGCCCGTCGTTCCGCACGTCAGCCCGCTGCGCTCCCCAATGGACGTATGAATGGCCGAAAATTCACTCCAACAACGGCGAGGAACCTGAAAAACACAAAACGAAAATCAAAACAACACGACCAAAACAACAGCCCTCCAGCCACCCACTTTCCAAAAACGCACCTCCATTTACGGGCGCACGTAGCTCCGATATCTATCAGAGCGCCACCTACCAATGCGCTGAATTATCGGAACCCCAAGGCCCCCCAACGCCGCTTCCGTCGCCGCCCCAATCCTGAAAGAGTGAGGAGCGAAACCGCCTACCTCCAGACCCAGCAACCCAATTGCCTTTCTAAAAATCGCCGTAAATTGATACCGGGACAACAAGGAACCGTCCATGTGGCATAACAACGACCGATCACGACTAGGCCGCAAGTCCCAAAAATTTGCTAAACAGGCAACAGGGCACATAACCGAGCCTGGAACAGCACCTAACACAATCCTGCTACCCCTACCTTCCTGATCGGACTTAGACCGCCGCAGCCACAACTCGACCGACCCTGCCGATAAAAACACATCGCGAGCCAATAAACCTCCCATAACATTCTTTCTAGGTGAAACCAACTCACCAACCCGGAATGCCCCAAAAAAGGCTAAAGAAAAAGCTAGCCGAAATAAACGCAATTCAAAACCCGACACACAAACCGAAGGCAAAACCCCGCCCAACCTTTCCAACAAGCTGAAAGACACGGGACGTCTGGCATCAATGCGCCGCGGCCGCCGCCGAAAACCCTTCACCGCTTGTTTTACCAGAAAAACCTTAGTTAAATCCGATTGACCACATAATTTAAAACCAAATGCCAAACCCGATATAACACGAGACACCTTAGCAGGGGACCAACCCTCTGCAGCTCCACGACTCAACCAAGACAACAACACCCCAGTCTGCTCCTGCTCGCTTGGCCCACAACCGACAGCCCGCAACAAATCCACCCACTCCAGCCAAATAGCCTTGTAAGCCTCCCATGTTCTGGGAGCCAACGACGACTTGATCAATGCCTCCGCGTCTCGAACACCACAAGCCAAAGTTCTGCAGGGCATTCCAACCCCACGGCCTCCGCATCCGGAACCAGTGACCGAAAACGTTCGAACTGTGAACGAGAGAGAGAGTCGGCAATGGAATTATGAGCCCCAGGAACATGTGTCGCCGTTACGTGCGCGTTCAATTTCAAACACGATAAAACCAGCTGTCTCAACACACGCACCACAGGGGGTGACGAAGCCGACAAATTATTTATCGCACAAACCACCCCCATGTTGTCACAATAAAAGCGAACACGCCTGTTCCGAAAAACCTGTTGCCACAAATGCACCGCCACCAAAATAGGAAAAATTTCCAAAAGTGCGATATTCCGAACCAAACCAGCAGAAATCCACGAAGCCGGCCACTGTGCTGCGCACCATTGCCCCTGAAAATACGCACCGAAACCTGACCCCCCGGCCGCATCAGTAAACAACTCCAACGACTCATTGTCAACCACTCCCTCCTGAAACAACGACCGGCCATTGTAGCTCTGCAAAAAACTACTCCACACCGTCAGATCATCCTTATGGTCAGCCGACAACCGCACAAAATGATGAGGAGCACGAACTCCTGCCGTAGCCATAGCCAACCGCCTAGAAAATACTCTGCCCATAGGCATAACTCGACAGGCGAAATTCAGCTTTCCAAGGAGCGACTGCAACTCCCTCAATGACAACTTCCGCAAACGACAAGCCCGCAGCACCTCCTCACGCAAAGCCACAACTTTGTCAATGGGCAACCTGAACTCCCACTGAATGGTATCAATTACAATACCAAGAAAAGACAAGCACGTACTCGGGCCCTCTGTTTTACCCGGAGCCAACGGCACTCCAAAACGATGCGCCACGAGTTCTATTGCTCTCAAAATCTTCCTACAACAGTCAGACCCAGCCGGGCCGACGCACAAAAAATCATCCAAATAATGAATGACAGAATCACAACCCGAAACGTCACGAACCACCCACTCCAAAAAGGAGCTAAACGCCTCAAACAACGCACAAGAAAGCGAACACCCCATGGGTAAACACCTATCAACAAAAAAGCGGTCCTCCCAAAAACAACCAAGCAGCCGAACGCTATCTGGATGAACCGGCAATAAACGAAAAGCGGATTCAATATCTGTCTTAGCTAGCAGAGCCCCTCTTCCGGCTTTCTGAACCCATTCTACCGCCAAATCGAAAGACGCGTAAACCACCGAGCAAAGCCCGGGGTCAATACCGTCATTAACCGACATACCTCTAGGATACGACAGATGCTGAATCAAACGAAATTTCCCTTCCTGTTTTTTAGGCACAACTCCTAAAGGGGAAACCACCAAATCCCCAAAAGGTGGTAACTCAAACGGGCCCGCCATCCGCCCCAAAGCAACCTCCTTTCGCAACTTTTCAGAAACCACATCAGCATGCAACAAAGCCGACCGCAAATTCTTCCTAACACAAGGGACCTCAAACGAAGGGGCCGGAATTACAAAACCGTCTTGAAAACCTGACAACAGTAACACCGCTTTTTCCCTATCTGGATATCTACTTAGATAAGGGACCATCTTTTCCCACATCACCGGTGTCACCCCCATGGGTATTACTGGCTCCTGACTTTCCTCTACCCTTCTTGAAACATTTCGCCGCCCCATGTGTGGAGCCGCTACAGTGGGAACACAAGTGTTTAAACTTACAGTTGACCCCGAATCTACACTGGCCTTCATTAAACTGCCAGCAAACACCCAACTTTTGAGCCCCTGCCTGGCTAGCGGAACCAGAGGACCCTGAGGCACCGGACTGAAAACCCTGGCCGGACCCACCGGCCCCTCCTTGAAAGGGATGGCCGAACTTGTACTGCGCCATCACCCGCAACCAAAGCCCAATATCTTTTTGATCCCAGCGAAGTGCCGGCCGAACCGCTTTTCTCTGTCTGAACTGCTCGTCGTACCTGAGCCACGCCTGACCGCCATACACCCTATAAGCTTCATGGATAGAATCCAAGTAACAGAACAGACCTGAGCGATTCTCGGGTGCCTTCTCTTCAATCACACTAGCCAAAATGGCAAAGGCCTGCAGCCAGTTAGCAAACGTCTGAGGAATCAAGCGCCACCGCCGCTTTTCCTCATCTTCCTTCTTACCCTCATCCTTCTTTTTCTTATCTAAATTAAATTTCTCTAACGGAAGTAACGAAAATATTTCGACATACTCGTCCTTCGGAATCTTTTCCTTAACTTCCTTCTTAAGATGCGCCCCTAGGGGGCCCTCAAAACACACATAAACTTCGCCGTGAGCCCTGTCATCTAAATGCACCCTACACTCTTTTTCCTTCTCCGTCTGCACTGAAACCGATATCGGCGCAGGCGCCACCACTGGAGCCCCAACTGCCCCAAAAGCCCCCACCTGCGGGCTCGACCAAGCCCCTAAATGTCTCTGAGCGGACATACTCTGCTCTAATCTAGATAACAAACCCTGCACGCTACCCAAAAGCTCACGAACCCCTGCTGAACCGGCATCGCCTGCCACCCTCTCAACACTACCAACCCCCTGACTACCCGTAAAAGCTGGCGATGCCAAATTAGGAGTACACAGACCCGACACAGACATATACTCACCGGGCTGCAAGGGATCTGTAGTCCCCCCAGCCGAAGTGCTGGCATCCAAACGTCCCCGGCTCGCCGCGTCCACGAACGATCCGCCCGAATCCGACCGCTGATGAGATCCCAGGGGGTCTTCAGGGGTGCCCTGTCCAGATACAGGCACCGCAGATAAAGGTGCCAGACTCTGTCTGCCAGAGTAGAATGGTGCCTGCGTGGATGAGCTGGCAGCACACCAGCTCACATCTGCTCCAGCGCCTGCCGCCAACGCCAGCACGCCGTCCTGCCGACCTGATGCAGGAGAGGTCCCCGCCGCTGAAGATGGAGCCAGCCCGGATCCGACCTGCCATGGGCCGCCCGCCCTGATGTCGCCGACCGAAGCCGCCACACTCCCAGATGTGGCCGAGGCAGGCCGCGCGGCTGGAGCCTCACCGCTGCGGCCTCCCGTTCCGACAGGCCCCGCACGCTGTCCGGCGCGCCGAAGCCCCGCCCCCGCTGCACTGCGGGGTGCAGGCCTGCCAACCGCCGCTGAGCCCCGACCGGCAGATTGATTCCTCCCAGGCCAGGACCGAGCCACCGCTGAACTTACCGGTGCCCGGCCTGGAGGGTCCCGCGAGGGGCTCCTGCGCCTTCTGGGGGCTCGAGGACCGGAGTCTGGGGAAAGGCGCTCGGGGGGCCGCGTCCTCCGAGAACGCCGCTCCAGCGCCGCTGCAGCGCCGGACGGCCCCGCACCGTCGGACATGATGCGGGCCACCTGCGCCTGTAACCAGCCGGGGGGATGCGATGCTGCAGCCGCCCTGTGGGCCTCAAGGATCGAATCCACGCCAGACATCACAGGTATGTCTGATCTCGATCCAAAAGTGCGGGAAGTGACTAAACCCACCCCCCAAACTCCCATAAACCCTCAGGCCAGAAGACCTTCCCTCCCCTCTCATTAACCCCTTACCTACCCCACTCCCCCCCATTGTCATGCAGGCCTTCGCCTACGCCGTGGGGGGAGGGGGTACGGCTTGCTCCGGCCTTTCCTTTGTCAGTTGGCTCAATAGAAACCTGTTTGTTTAGCAGATCAAATGAAATTACATTGCAGCTTGCTCCACAATCCAGCTGAAATCTAATGGGCTTCTCATCCAACAAGAATGTTGCATGAAGCTGCTTGGCATCCTTCACTACTGACTGCCCGACTACATTGACTTTCTCTGTTGTAGACTGCATTTGTAGCCATGTAATGTCCTCTGCACTGTCAGTGTCTGGTGTCACAGGGTGGAGCTGTCTGTACTGTTTGCCTCTTCCCTGCCTGCAGACAGCAGAGTAATGATTCTTCTTGCCACATGACCTGCAGGTTTCCCCATATGCTGGACACTTGGTTTTGTCTCTCTCATGTCTTTTCCCACAATACTTGCAGTGGACAGTGTTTATAGGGTAGTCTGGTCCTGTCTTTCCTTTTATAGATACTGCATGTACCTTGTCATCATCATTCTCACTGGTGCCTGCCATCATCTTCAGGCTGTGCTGTGTGAGCTCAGCAGCCCTGCAGATTTGCATACATTTCTCTAAAGTCATGCCTTCCTCTCTCAGTAATCTTTCTTTGAGATGACTGTCTTTTATGCCACATACCATTCTGTCCTTGATTAGACTGTCCCTGATCTCTCCAAAGCCACATGTTTCTGCAAGTCTCCTCAGCTCTGTCAGATATCTGTCCACCTTTTCACCATCCTCCTGATGTCTTGTGAAAAACTTATATCTTTCCACTGTCTCATTCTTCTTTGGGTCACAGTGTTTATCAAATGCCTGCACAATGTCTGCTAGGAGGAGGTTGTCTGTGTCTGGGAGCAAGGTGTGGGCTAATTCTCTGCCATTTTCCCCAATTAGGTAATAAAACAGCTTTACTTTCTGTTTGTCGTCAGTGGGGCCCACAGTCAGATCCACATACAGTGTAAACTCTTCCTTCCAATGTCTCCAGGTCTGGGACAGATTACATGAAGTGACATCCAGTCTCTGAGGGGGCTTCAGACCAGTCTCCATTTTGCTGTACTGTCAGGGAATCTGTACTTACAGTTGCAGTGATCTGTGCAGTTCCAGCCTCATATAAGCTCTGAGAATTTGTAGGTTCTGTGCCCGGCTGCCACCATGTTCTGTTTGATGAATCCTGTCATGAATCACACTCTTTCAGTATCTCCAGGCTCTTTATTCACATCATGTCTCAACCTCCATTACATGAATCAAGTGAAGAACAACATCCAACAAGTTCCAAAACAAAGAATATAGAACACACATAAAAGTAGTGAGACCCCTAGAGGCCACATGAACATATAACATATTGCTACACATCCTGTCCCATGATCCTGCACGATCTGTCTCCAACCCTGCTCCATCTGTCTCCAATCATGCGCCCCCATGTCTTTCATTCTGCACTTTGTCTCCAATCATACCGTGTATCTCTATTCTGCCCCGTGTTTCCAATCATGCCCGTATCTCCATTCTGCCCCCTATCGCTCCAATAATGCCCCCATGTCTCCAAGCATGCCCCGTGTCTCCATTCTGCCCCATCTGTCTTCAGACATGCCTCCAGTCATGCCCTGTATCTCCATTCTGCCCTGGTGTCCAGCATTCTGTCCCTGTGTCCAGCATTCTGCCCCTATATCCAGCATTCTGCCCGTGTCTCATTGTCTGCCCCTCGTGTCCAGCATTCTGCCTGTGTCCAGCATTCTGCCCCCGTATCACACAGTCTGCCCCTGTGTCCAGCATTCTGCCCTCGTGTCTCACATTCTGCCCCTCGTGTCCAGCATTCTGCCCTCGTGTCTCACATTCTGCCCCTCGTGTCCAGCATTCTGCCCTCGTGTCTCACATTCTGCCCCTCGTGTCCAGCATTCTGCCCCCGTGTCTCACAGTCTGCCCCTGTGTCCAGCATTCTGCCCCCATGTCTCACAGTCTGCCCCTCGTGTCTAGCATTCTGCCCCTGTGTCCAGCATTCTGCCCCCGTGTCTCACATTCTGCCCCTCGTGTCCAGCATTCTGCCCCCGTGACTCACATACTGCCCCTCGTGTCCAGCATTCTGCCCCCGTGTCTTAGTCTGCCCCTCGTGTCCAGCATTCTGCCCCTGTGTCCAGCATTCTGCCCCCATGTCTCACATTCTGCCCCTTGTGTCCAGCATTCTGCCCTCGTGTCTCACATTCTGCCCCTCGTGTCCAGCATTCTGCCCCCGTGTCTCACATTCTGCCCCTCGTGTCCAGCATTCTGCCCCATGTCTCAGTCTGCCCCTCGTGTCCAGCATTCTGCCCCTCATGTCCAGCATTCTGCCCCCGTGTCTCAGTCTGCCCCTCGTGCCCAGCATTCTGCCCCTGTGTCCAGCATTCTGCCCCCGTGTCTCAGTCTGCCCCTCGTGTCCAGCATTCTGCCCCTGTGTCCAGCATTCTGCCCCCATGTCTCAGTCTGCCCCTCGTGTCCAGCATTCTGCCCCTGGCTGCGGTGTCTCTCCAGGTGGCTGGGGGAGTCCTCGGCCTCTACCCCACGGTCTGGTTCCGGATGGCTGCCCATGGCGTCGCCCTCGTGGCTGGCTCCTTCCTGGTCCTTTTCCCGCTCTCTTCTCCAGGGGCGGTTTCTTTTTCTTTGTCTTCGCCCGCCATTGAGGATCAGGAGGCGGATCTCGGTTGCTGACGGACACGCCTCAAGGTACAGAGATCTTTAGACTGATCGGCCATTATTTTTCGCGCTCTCAGTCAGTTCACGCCCACGACTGCATGCCATTCTTCTTCTCCTGCGCTCCTCATGGCGCTGTAATGGCGGCGGTTTTGGTGGGAATTTTGGCAGTCTTTTGCAATACACAGTCTTTTAGCAAATCACAGTTCAAGCACAATTCTGGCACAGTCTCTAGGCGCACATGACCCGATTTTTCAGGCTTAAGTAGATCCTGTTCGTGACGCCAAAAAGATGGATCGCCCCCAAGGGCTAGGGGTACTCGGTACCGGGCCCTTCGGTTCTCAAGGGGGATGTAACGGTGGCTGACCCAGTCCGTGGCCCTCGGGAGGTCCGTGTAAAAGGGAAAGGTCTTTAAAGGGGAAATGTTTGTGACGTCACCTGTGGTATTCGGTCAGGGTGACCGACGCTGCTTTAAGGGGTCCGCTGGGGTGATGTTATGGCAGCTAGATGGTATACCTTCTCACAGGTGAAGTGTATCCCTAGGGCTTCCCAGTGTGTAGATGGTGGATGGTGTGAGGCGCAGTGAAGAACGAGGACACAAGGTTGCAGTCTCTTTACCTTTTACTGAAGGCTTCAGCATCCACAGTCCAGATCACAGGGCAGGCAGAGTCCAGCCGGTTTGGAGGCAAATCCAGAGTCCCCTTATCCAGGTGGAAATCAGTAGCCTTCCTCTATCGCCTTGTTGTTGTAGTACCTTATTGCTGAGCCTCTCATAAGGTCCTCACAGATGTTGTAGATGTTATTGGTGTTATGTCTCTTTCTCTGTCCCCCAGATGGATAGGACAAACCCGTATGACTGGTGGCTTGAGGATTTTTACAGGGACTCTATCATGCCCCAGCCTCTCGTGGGTGCCACCTTGCCTCCTGGGTATGGGGCAGATCAGTAACTTGCAATTAGCTGTCCTGCCGGTCTCTGGAGCAAGGCATAAAGGACTGTTGCTCCCTCGGTGTTCCGGCTACCGGGATCCTGCGCCTCAGACGGAGGCAGCCTGTGCAGGGCAGAACTCCTTCTGGTTTCCACTCCTTTGCTATGACTTCTTCACCCTCTCTGCAATACAGTTCTCTGTTCGTGTCCTTTCTTAGGAACTGCTGCACGTGGGGCAGGCACAGCTCCGTGTCCCTCTGTCTAGGCCTCTGACAGGCTCTCACCCCTGTCAGGGATCAACCACCTGAGCCAAAGCTCAGCCAGCAACTGCCTAACTTCCTCTCCAGGCCACCAGCTTTTACCTAAGTGTGAAGAGTGCCCTAATAAATAGGAGCCTAGCGCCGCCTGGTGGACTGGAGTATGAAATGTGTTGTATGTTTGTGGCACCTGGTAAAGAGATCTCCTTTATTGCCTCCAAGCGTAACATCACTTCCCCCTAGAGGAGAATGATATTACTGCAACGACCAGGACCCTGGGGCACTGCATATGATGTTAATAATAGGAGATTTTTTTTGTGCCTTTCGATGAGGCCTGTATAACATTGACTACATGCTCCAAACAATTTCAAAGTGAGATGTCCCCTTCAGTATTTGGTTAGTAACATAAAAAGGATATTTTAGTGTGGATGAGGCCTGTATAATCTAGAAGATTGTCCATGGCATTGGAATGTCATCTTTCCTACATTTTCTGCTGGTAAGGTGCAAGTTTGCCGCAGAAATATGGCCGATGAGTCATTACATGAACTGATCAGGAAAAGGGCCATAATGACAGCGGGAATTGGATCGGACAACAGGATTAACAACAGTGTGGCTATGGGAGGTACAAGATCCAGGATCCAGCCTACAAAGATTACTCATTTACCCAACACCAATTACCAGAGAGCGTTTGATGCTCCTCAGAAGATAGGTGTAACAGATGCTAGTCATAAAAGATGCCGATGAGAAATTGGATAAAAAAAAATGCACATAATCCAGACGACAGGCTTAAAACAATTTCAAACTCAGATCTCCGCTGCTGTATCACGTTTGTAAAAAAAAAAAAATAATTAATTAATTTTAATGTGCAACAGCTCTGCATGCAGAACAATTTCAATGCCATTAAATGAAAAGGTTGGATATCGCGTTTATCAATAGAAAAAAAATAAGTATTTTAATGTGCTTGAGGTCTGCAGACAGCTTCATATCACCGCCTTAAAATTACAATGTGGGATACGGCGGGCTGTATCACATTCAGCAACGGAAAAAATTATACTTTTTTTTAATGCACCTTAAGTCTGCAGACAGGTTCATATCACCGCCATAAAATGACAACATGGGATACGGCGGGCTTTATCACATTCGGCAACAGGAAAAATTATAATCTTTTTTTTAATGTGCCTTAGGCCTGCAGTCAGTTTCATATCACCACAGCACAAAATGACAAGGTGGGATGCAGCAGGCTGTTTCACATTTAGCTAGTGAAAAAATATTATTTAGAATGTTATACTTGTGCATGGATCAAACTAGAAGCAGTGCGCAACACACTTGTAGGACATGGATCCTGCTGGCTTTGTCTGTGGACCTCAGCAATTGCCCCCCCCAAAAAAAAGTGCTGGAAGGTAAATTTAACAGCCACACTGGAGACTAACTACACTATCTGACTGATGCATAGGCAAATATAAAAACATATCTATTTTATTGACAATAAATAAAACAAACAAGACAAGGATATTCATACAAAACTGATAGCAGGCAGAACAAGACCATAAAATGACATACTAATGAGTAATCAAAGCCATCAAAAATCAATTACCATAACATGTTTAAATCAACCAATAAAGAGGAAAACATGCACAACTTTTATGCACTCTGTATAGATTATTTACTGAAAGAAGGGGGGGATTTTGTTATATTAAGCTTCCCACAGAATGAATTATTATTTATATCTGATAGGAGCCAAAAAATCTCAAAATTACATCTCCACCATAACAGTACTAAAAAGTGTCTAGTGCATCTAAGATAAAGTGCTCTTTTATATCCTCATTCCTAGTGGCAATATTGACTCTCCCAAGCAGCATAACAATAATTAAAGGTGTCTAGTGCATCTCAAGTAAAAAATGCCACAACCTCTCACTATTTTCAGTGGCACATAGCACCAATCATTATTTATTAGATACTAAACGGTATATTACTTACATCAGTATGATTTCCAGTCTGCGTGCACCTCAGTAACCCCGACAGCGCCGTTTCGCCTCTGTGGCTTCCTCAAAATAGGGGCATATGTGTACGCTGTGAAAGGCACATGCCTTTATACCCCCGCCCACAGCTGAATCTTAATGTCGGCGTGTCCGGCATGTAGTTGCGCATGCGCCGATGACGGACTTCCCCAGAGACAAATAGTGACCTCCTATCCTCCGCGCCTGGAACGCAAAGCGTGACACGCTCTACGTCCACTAATTGAGCGGAGGAGGAGAGCACGGGGTTGTCCCCAATGGCGCATGCGTCAGCCGGGCCGCGAGATATTAGAATATACTACAAGCAATGCTAAAAACGCATGGACAGTGGGCATTTAACAATGTGCACAAACAATGCAAGGATCTCTAGCGTGAAGGTGAACTAATAACCAAAAAATAATACATATATACTTCAAAATAAATGGTGAACTGTGTTAAATACTATAAATTACAAACTTCATCAATATTATAAACACATCAGTATAATAACAGTGACAAAATAATAAAAATACATAATATATAATCAATAAAGTGATACCGTGCCTATAATTCATAACCTAATTATATATACAACCAAATTACAAACCACATCCATATCATGAATAAAACATATATAAATAATCAGTATGCATAACATATAATCAATAAAGTGATTCCGTGCCTATAATTCATGTCATACTTATATACCCAATACAAGGTACACTACTATAACATCCATAATAAATATAAAATCAGTGAAATTATATAATAAATAAAATCCATAAAGTGATACTATGACTAGAACAATAAATATCATGATTATACACCCAAATACAAAATACCATATTATGACATACTATAAGAAATAATATTTAAAAATGTCCCACTGGATTAAAACACACAGAATATATAATATAACCATCAATTATTATATTCTTGTACAGATCGGATATCAGCTCAGGGAAGAATTCATTTCAATTAATCTTCACTTTTATTATTTCTTTATTATACAGAAATCCCTTTTCTCTATACGCATTACTTCCCTCAGATACGAATCCACCTAAAGCTAGAAATCAAATCAAATCAACACAAACGTTAAAAACAACATACACACAAACAATTTAAAAACAGGAAAAACAGGGAAAAAGAAAAATAACAGATAAAATTACCTATGATATACTGGAAATCTCTCTTTACAGGAATGCATTGAACCCTAAACTCTCATTCAGACCATTCGGGGCCATAGTACCCAGTAGGTAAATCCACCTACTCTCCTTTTGAGCCAGAATTCTTCCAAGATTACCTCCCCTAGGGCCGAGGCACACTTGATCAATAGCCCGAATCTCAAGCCCTGTTGGATCACTACTGTGATACACTCTAAAGTGCTTTGGCAGTGTTTTAAGGGACTTAATATCCTCAATTACTGCTGATTTCTCAATGTCCCTAATGTGCTCTCTTGTCCTCACTCTTAGTTCTCGTGTCGTCAATCCTATATAAATTTTTTTGCAAGGACAGCGTGCGTGATATATCACGCCCTTTGATGCGCATGTAAGGGACTTCCATATTTTATATACTTTAGATCCATCAAAATTCTCAAAGATGGTACTTTTGATATGATTCCTACAGGCCTTACATGAGGCACATGGAAAGAAACCCTTTACTTCACTTCTCGTACTCACAAATGCTGGACCTGAATAATGACTATGTACCAACATGTCATTCAGGTTCCTTGACCGTTTTGGCGTCATTAACGGATAATTTGACAGCACCTTTTTCAATATTGGGTCCGACTGCAATACCCCCCAATATTTATTCATAATCATAACTAACTCAGGCCATTGTTTATTATACTCCGTGATGAATCTCACCTGATTGGCTGCCCCTGTTGTATTTTTCCTTTTTTGATGGTATAATAAATCTTCTCTCGTACATTTTGACGCTTTTTTGAAACCTCTTTTTATTTGCCTATTGCTATATCCTCGGTCCTGCAATCTGCGAGTGAGGTCCTCCGCTTGCTCAAGAAAGGCTTCTTCAGTAGTGCAAATCCTTTTTATCCTCATAAATTGTCCAGTAGGAATCCCATTCAAAGTGGACCTGTGATGAGCAGAGGATGCAGATAATAACGTATTCGTGGCTGTGGGCTTTCTAAAGACATTTGTAATAACTCTTCCATTAGGGAGTACCTCTATCCTTAGGTCTAAAAACTCCACATTCCTCCCGAAATTATTGCTTTATCTGGGAGGACTCCATAGAAAATTTGCGTGGATTGATGGCATTATTAAATGGTAATAACAAAAATATAAAATTGACATATAATGGCCTGAGTTAGTTATGATTATGAATAAATATTGGGGGGTATTGCAGTCGGACCCAATATTGAAAAAGGTGCTGTCAAATTATCCGTTAATGACGCCAAAACGGTCAAGGAACCTGAATGACATGTTGGTACATAGTCATTATTCAGGTCCAGCATTTGTGAGTACGAGAAGTGAAGTAAAGGGTTTCTTTCCATGTGCCTCATGTAAGGCCTGTAGGAATCATATCAAAAGTACCATCTTTGAGAATTTTGATGGATCTAAAGTATATAAAATATGGAAGTCCCTTACATGCGCATCAAAGGGCGTGATATATCACGCACGCTGTCCTTGCAAAAAAATTTATATAGGATTGACGACACGAGAACTAAGAGTGAGGACAAGAGAGCACATTAGGGACATTGAGAAATCAGCAGTAATTGAGGATATTAAGTCCCTTAAAACACTGCCAAAGCACTTTAGAGTGTATCACAGTAGTGACCCAACAGGGCTTGAGATTCGGGCTATTGATCAAGTGTGCCTCGGTCCTAGGGGAGGTAATCTTGGAAGAATTCTGGCTCAAAAGGAGAGTAGGTGGATTTACCTACTGGGTACTATGGCCCCGAATGGTCTGAATGAGAGTTTAGGGTTCAATGCATTCCTGTAAAGAGAGATTTCCAGTATATCATAGGTAATTTTATCTGTTATTTTTCTTTTTCCCTGTTTTTCCTGTTTTTAAATTGTTTGTGTGTATGTTGTTTTTAACGTTTGTGTTGATTTGATTTTATTTCTAGCTTTAGGTGGATTCGTATCTGAGGGAAGTAATGCGTATAGAGAAAAGGGATTTCTGTATAATAAAGAAATAATAAAAGTGAAGATTAATTGAAATGAATTCTTCCCTGAGCTGATATCCGATCTGTACAAGAATATAATAATTGATGGTTATATTCAGGGGTGGGATTCAAATTTTTAACAACAGGTCCTCTAAGTCGCGGCGGCCTGAATTTTGGCCACGCCCATTTTCAATAACCCCGCCCATACTAATAAGCCACGCCCAGTGGCACGATTCATATTTTTGGAAGCAGTTTGTCTCCCTTAATGACAAGAATACGTTGTGACATACGGTATTAAAGTAATTCAAAGAAACAAACGACTAAAGCAAATGTAACTCAGCCATGTAGTATATAACAGCCCATGTAGCATATAAGACAGCCACGTAGTATATAACATTGCCCACGTAGTATATAGAACAGCCATGTAGTATAATACAGCACAGCCCATGTAGCATATAACAGCCCATATAGTATATAGCACAGCCACATATTATATAACACAGCCGACGTAGTATATAGAACAGCCATGTAGTAAATAACACAGCCCACGAAGCATATAACAGCCCACGCAGTATATAACACAACCCACGCCGTATATAACAGCCCACACCGTATATAACACACACAGCCCATGCAGTAGCACAGCCCACGCAGTATGTAGCACAGACCGCCAGCCATTTAGACAGACAGACAGTCTAGGCCTAGTCAACCAGGCCTGGCTCACAGCAGGCTGCAATATATACATAATATACAAAATATACAAAAGAGCGTAGAACAAAGCCCAAAAGAGTACGCAGTAAATGAAGTTAATAATGCAATGTCCAGGTAAGCGAAAACGGCCGCGGCTGACCTCATAGAAAACTGATAAGATGAAATACACAATTAACATATGGGAGGTGTAGAGCAAAACTGACCTTGATAAGTAGAAAATGGTAGCGAAGGGAGAAGGACGCTTGTCCAGTGAATGGAGACAGAGGCTCCTAGAAGAGGTTAAGAAGGGGGAGGGGTGTGAGACCAAGAAGCGATGCTGCAATTGAAGCCAGCGGGGAGAGGAAAAAACAAACAAACACGCATACCACAAGTTTTCCAAGGTAGCTGGAAGGTACGGGAGGTCCGGGACGGCACGGACAGGGGACAGAGTCCTGAAGGCACTATGAACGAAAGGCATAACGTAAGAGTGCTAGTAATCTAAGAAGGTGCAGGAGGCTGGTCAGAAAACCAAATACCTGTGGGTCCAGCAGGAGAAAAGGCGGTAGTGTGAGGCATCGTTGGTGGCCAGCAGGTAAAATAGCAAACTGGCCGGAAGTGCAGCAGTGTGGGTGAGTGCGCGCGCACATGATGTGAGAATGAGCTTCAAGGAGGCTAGGAACGCAGCAGGCAGTGGAGCTAAGCGCTATACGATTGTGTGGACACAGCCTGGGACCGGGTGCACCGTCCGTGCACCTGACTGCTGCTCCTGCCTCCTGCTCGCTCCTCATTCTGCTTGCCGCTGTGCCTGTGCTGCCGCTGGACGCTGGCTGGACCTGTCCTGGATGGTGGACGCTTGGATGACAGCAGCCGGATCTCTTCTCATCGCCGGCCCGGAAGTGACTCGCATCCATGTTGATGGCGGCGCCGGCGGTGACTGGTGAGTATTGCAGGTGCACCTGTGTGAAAGTCAGTCCCAGCAGCAGGCCCGGCCCGGAAGTGACTCTGGCTGCGTCGTATCCATGGTGACGGACGGTCCCGACTCCCGGCGGAGGGTGAGTATTTTGGCTGCAGCTGCGCACCGTAAATGGGCCCCCCCGTCTCGCCAGGGCCCCAGCACGCCCGAGTACGCCGGGTGCTGACGCAGGCCCTGAGCACAGCAACCCGTCCGGGGGCGGTCCGGGGGCGTGGTATCCATTTTCAATTACCGGAACGCTGGCAGAGGGAAATTTTAGTAAACGGCTGCCCCGTACCGGGTCTTACCGGCTGAATCCCACCCCTGGTTATATTATATATTCTGTGTGTTTTAATCCAGTGGGACATTTTTAAATATTATTTCTTATAGTATGTCATAATATGGTATTTTGTATTTGGGTGTATAATCATGATATTTATTGTTCTAGTCATAGTATCACTTTATGGATTTTATTTATTATATAATTTCACTGATTTTATATTTATTATGGATGTTATAGTAGTGTACCTTGTATTGGGTATAATAATAGAAACAGCCCAAAATGAAAGAAAATAGTATATTGATCCTCCACATGCTCACAACCTCAGTGGGGGAGCCTATCAGGAGGACATGCTTGCTAGAATCGAATAGGGGGGGACACTCCTCTACTCACTAATACAACACGAAAAAATGGAGTTAATGTCCACAACAATTATTTACAAAATCATAATATTTTATTATTAACAAGTAATGTCACAACAACACATTGCCGTGATTTAAAAACCACACATAGAAACAACTAGACAGGAATGGTAATAGCACATAGAAATAAAACACAGTGCAGCTCATGGACTGGTGCCAAGTATCCAACTATTTGTATGCCACAGTGCAAAGTTATACATTGGCAAGTACACGGGGGAGGGCCTATATGTCAGTATATAGTGTACCTTGGAGCCCTGTACACTGGCTCTACATATTTCACAAAACACCCAACAGACCCCGGATGCTTACCAACTTCACAGGCACCAGGACAGAGCCACACCGTCGCCCCAACGCGCGTTTCGCGTTGGCTTCGTCAGGGGGCGGTGCTGCTTACTGTCCGGCGTTCTTATTTATAGGAACCTCATTATTCTTACAGAGATCACCTGTATCGGCGCATGTCACAGGGGCGTCCAGCCAGGTGCTGCATCAGGAGCGACGGCCAAGATGGCGGCGCGGTCCAGCGGTCACAGTACGTGACATCACTGAACCGCAAAAGTCATCAGACGGCGCCGCCCACAATGCCCCGGGACACAAACACTCCCGGACATGCGCGCAGTAGATCTCACTGCTGACCCGATCACACTACCACGGAGGACTCAAGACTGCCCCTCTCTCAAAAGAAAGGGGAGGAGTCAAGGCCGAAAGAAAAAAAGAAAGAAAGAGGGAAGAAACGAATCTACATTCATGCAGATAAGGAAGGGAACAAAACGTACAGCATGGGATTAATATGTGAAAAAGTGGGCCATAAAGGAACCCTTAATATATACAAATTATACATGTAAACCTGGTATATATATATATATATGTGCAAATCATGCAAGAAAGTGAACATAATGATATTCATATATAAAAATAGACATGAATATAACAAGGAATAACATTAAAGTGATACGTAAGAATAGATCTGCAACAGATCATTGCATGTGATACAATAAAATTACATACATAATATGACATATTGTGCTAATTGATAAAAAATCTTCTCCTTTTATTCAGCCAATTTTATATCTGTCCAAAGATATCCCAAGGGACAGCATTTACAACGGCAGCCCGTCATCCATCCATGTGTTCTATAACAGTCAGGCCTTCAGCAGCAGAGGAACCATTTCAAGAACACCTACATCTAAGGTAATAAAATATAAATGGATCAAAAAAACAAAAGATTAAAAAGCAGGAAGGACAGACAAACAACACACAAATAAAAACGATACACACTGGAGATAGCCTAAAGAAATGGGCTAAAGCTCAAGCTTTCATTTAAGCCCGCAGGGGCTAGTGTATTTAGTACCGTAATCCAACGGCATTCCCTTTGAGCTAATTTTTGTTTTGCGTCACCACCTCTAACGCCCATTCGGATCTTCTCAATCCCCCAAGCTTTAAGGTCTTTGGGGTTACATTTATGGTGTTGCCGAAAATGTCTCGGAATTGGTTTCAAACTCTCAAGATCATCAACTTCTCGTGCAGCTTCTATATCTCGTACGTGTTCCCGTATCCGGACACGTAGTTCTCTCGATGTAAGTCCAATATAGACGAGATTACACGTGCATACTGCGTAATACACCACGTGTGTCGTGCTACACGTAATGTATTGGTTAATTCTGAATTGTCTTTTACCATCTGATGAACAGAAGGAAAAAGATCTACTCAAATTCTTGCACGCAAGACATCCACCGCATGGGTAAAATCCATTTTTTTGTTTGCCAGCTCGAAAAGGATCTGGTACATTAGCCACGTAGTGGCTATGTACCAGTATATCTTTGAAACTGCTGCTTCTCCGAGCCGTCATTTGGGGTTGGTCAGACAGACACTTACCAAGTAGGGGATCAGTGGTAAGAACAGACCAATGTCTGTTAAGGATGCTCCGCATTTCATCCCACCTATGATTAAAGGTGGAGATGAATCTTGGTTGTTCATCCCAGGTCTTTTCGATTTTGCTTCTCTCTGCCAAAAGTTCATTCCTCCTTGTTCTTTTAGCCCTCAGATATCCCTTCTTTATGGCACGACCACTATAGCCACGTTGTCTAAATTGCTCCCCAAGGTCCCTCGCCTGCCTTTCAAATAAAGTGTCAGAGGCACAGATCCTTCGAGCCCGAAGGAACTGTCCAATAGGGATGGCTCTTATCGTGGAGGGTGGATGGGATGAGGTTGAGTGCAGCAATGCGTTAACCGATGTCTCCTTCCTATACATGTCAGTATAGATGTACCCATTCGTTTGTACCCTTAAAGTTATGTCTAGGAAGGAGATCTCATTCTCATGGTATGTATATGTGAGTCTAATGTTGGAGCCGTTGTCGTTCAGTCCCACCATGAATCTCTTTAACTCCAGGACAGGGCCATGCCATATAAACAGAACATCATCTATGTATCTGTACCACCCAAGAATTTGGGGGGCCGACTGTGCGCCATCATGAAAGACCTCACGCTCCCAATAACCCAAAAATAAATTAGCATAAGATGGCGCACAGGCCGCCCCCATGGCAGTGCCCTGCCTCTGGAGAAAAAATCGGTCCTTAAAAACAAAAAAATTATGTGTAAGGATGAACTCCAACAGCTCCAACACCAGCTCGCGCAAATCCGGATCCAAATTGCTGGACTCAAGAAAAAATCTCGAGGCCCTCATCCCATCCACATGGCGGATGCTGGTATATAAAGACTCAACATCCGCCGTGACTAGAACCATGTCCTTCTCCACGACAAGGCCATCCAAACGTCTCAGGACGTCCGTAGTGTCTCTGACATAGGAGGGCAGAGTTTCAACCTGTGGCCGCAAATAATGTTCAATAAATTTGCATGTTGCATCACACAACCCTCCAATGCCAGAGACAATCGGACGCCCAGGAGGAGATGCCAGGTCTTTGTGGACCTTGGGGAGCAAATAGAAGGTTGGTATCACCGGGTATTGTACTAATAGACCACCCAACAACTTCTTATTAATGATACCTCTTTCATACGCTATCTCCAAAATATTTTGCAATTGGGTCTGAAATTTGGTCAGAGGGCTCTGTGACAATGGGGTATAGGTCTCCCTGTTCCTCAATTGTCGAAACGCTTCTTTTTCGTACCTCTCCACAGGCCAGATGACAACGTTTCCCCCCTTGTCCGCCGGTTTAATAACCACGTCCTCCCACATTTTGATCTCCTGTAAGGCTTCCCTCTGTACAATTGAAAGATTATCCCTCTTTTTATAGTTTGTTATTTTCTTGAAATCCTTCATCACCAATTTGGTGAAGATTTCTACCTGTGGGCAGAGGGACAAGGGGGGAAAAGTGGTACATCTAGCAGATATAGGAGGTGGAGAGGTACTTACCCCTTCATTAGCAGATTCTCGTTCCAGATCTTCCAGATTTCTGAGAGTTTCTAGTTCTATAGGATCACTTATTGTAGCATTGCCTGAGGAACGCAGATGGAGCCTCTTTAGGATGATCTTCCGGGCATACAAATGTAGATCCTTTACTGCTACAAAAAAATCAAAATTGTTACAAGGAGAAAACGACAAACCAAGTTCCAAAACTTGTTTTTGTGGTTCAGAGAGAATATGACTGGACAGATTGATTACCTCTAGTACATTAGTTTTTGATTTTTTATCCATAGAGTACATGACATATCTTATAGTATGTCATAATATGGTATTTTGTATTTGGGTGTATAATCATGATATTTATTGTTCTAGTCATAGTATCACTTTATGGATTTTATTTATTATATAATTTCACTGATTTTATATTTATTATGGATGTTATAGTAGTGTACCTTGTATTGGGTATATAAGTATGACATGAATTATAGGCACGGAATCACTTTATTGATTATATGTTATGCATACTGATTATTTATATATGTTTTATTCATGATATGGATGTGGTTTGTAATTTGGTTGTATATATAATTAGGTTATGAATTATAGGCACGGTATCACTTTATTGATTATATATTATGTATTTTTATTATTTTGTCACTGTTATTATACTGATGTGTTTATAATATTGATGAAGTTTGTAATTTATAGTATTTAACACAGTTCACCATTTATTTTGAAGTATATATGTATTATTTTTTGGTTATTAGTTCACCTTCACGCTAGAGATCCTTGCATTGTTTGTGCACATTGTTAAATGCCCACTGTCCATGCGTTTTTAGCATTGCTTGTAGTATATTCTAATATCTCGCGGCCCGGCTGACGCATGCGCCATTGGGGACAACCCCGTGCTCTCCTCCTCCGCTCAATTAGTGGACGTAGAGCGTGTCACGCTTTGCGTTCCAGGCGCGGAGGATAGGAGGTCACTATTTGTCTCTGGGGAAGTCCGTCATCGGCGCATGCGCAACTACATGCCGGACACGCCGACATTAAGATTCAGCTGTGGGCGGGGGTATAAAGGCATGTGCCTTTCACAGCGTACACATATGCCCCTATTTTGAGGAAGCCACAGAGGCGAAACGGCGCTGTCGGGGTTACTGAGGCGCACGCAGACTGGAAATCATACTGATGTAAGTAATATACCGTTTAGTATCTAATAAATAATGATTGGTGCTATGTGCCACTGAAAATAGTGAGAGGTTGTGGCATTTTTTACTTGAGATGCACTAGACACCTTTAATTATTGTTATGCTGCTTGGGAGAGTCAATATTGCCACTAGGAATGAGGATATAAAAGAGCACTTTATCTTAGATGCACTAGACACTTTTTAGTACTGTTATGGTGGAGATGTAATTTTGAGATTTTTTGGCTCCTATCAGATATAAATAATAATTCATTCTGTGGGAAGCTTAATATAACAAAATCCCCCCCTTCTTCCAGTAAATAATCTATACAGAGTGCATAAAAGTTGTGCATGTTTTCCTCTTTATTGGTTGATTTAAACATGTTATGGTAATTGATTTTTGATGGCTTTGATTACTCATTAGTATGTCATTTTATGGTCTTGTTCTGCCTGCTATCAGTTTTGTATGAATATCCTTGTCTTGTTTGTTTTATTTATTGTCAATAAAATAGATATGTTTTTATATTTGCCTATGCCTCTTTTTCACCTACTATTGGTATGGTGTTTGTTAGGTAATGTTGGTTTTTGAGGTGGTTAATCCACGATTGGATTGTGTTTATGTATAAACTATCTGACTGATATACAACTACCTAGCTAACTAGCTAAACTCTTGCTGCTTACAGTGCCATAATCAGGAGCAACCCTTATGTGCTGTTACAGTGTCCAAATGGCACTTAAACAAGATGCCTGCTCTTTATATGGAGAAGGACATGTGATTTCAGCAGCCAATGACACAAGCCATTGTGTCAGGACGTTGTGGGTGTATCCTGTGCCCTGATTGGCTAGCCGCAATGTGCACACATAAAATTAGGGGGGGAAATGACTGTTTACAAGAACGCCACGCCTCTGAGCTCTACAAACCCCTCCCCTCATCAAACACATGCCAAACGCTCATGAAAATGATACACCATCATTACTGTTGCTTAAGTGCTGAAAATACTTTTGTGGCAACACAAATATTTTCCCACACTTTTTACCGAATGTTACCGAATATATAAAATGTTGCTTGCATTTCCGATCACAAATCCGAATGTCCTATATTTGTGCTGCTTTTATGCAATCGTTTTCGGAACAAATTTGCTCATCATTGTCCCAATGCTATCATTAGGGGCCCTATTGTAGGTTTTGTATTGGGGCCCATAAGCTTCAAGTTACGTCACTGGTCCTGACATTCCAGGAAAGTGACTGCGGACATGTGACCAATTCCTTGTGGGTCAGAGACGAGGACCATGCTGATTCCTGGCACTATGTGTTATGCCAGAAAAAAATGTTTTGTGGTCAGTATATATGAGGGTGCTGAGTTTGGATCAGACCTGCTGCCGCTCCGTGCATCACAGTCAGTGTACATGTCCTTTTAAAATTTTGCATGGAAAGGTCTAAATTCTTCAGTAATTTGGGACCTGGAAAGCACCCACCCTAAAGGAAGAGTCAGGCAGCCGTAGAACTTAGATAATAATAATCTTTATTTATATAGCGGCAACATATTCCGCAGCACTTTACAATTAAGCGGGGACATGTACAGACAATAAATTCGGTACGAGTTAAGACAATTTAAACTGTGACATTAGGAGCGAGGTCCCTGCTCGCGAGCTTACAATCTACAAGGAAATGGGGGGACACAATAGGTGCAAAGTGCTTGTTATTTCAGGTCTGGCAATTATAATACATAGGGATTTTCATATTAGGGCTGTCCCACACGTCCAGATAATTCCGGTACCGGAATAAATCGGTACCGGAGTTATCCGTGTCCGTGTGCCTGGGAACTCACGTAGGCCATACGTGCGGCACACGTGTGCCGCCCGTATGGCGAGTGGGTACCACACGGAGCGTGTGGTACCCACGCGTCTGGTCCCCTGCATCTGGTGCTGAAGCCGCGATTCATATGTTCCCTGCAGCAGCGTTTGCTGCAGAGAAAATATGAATAATAGTGTTTAAAATAAAGATCTATGTGTGCGCCGCCCCCCCACCCCCTGTGCGCCCCCCCCGCTGTTCAGAAAATACTTACCCGCCTCCCTCGCTGCTTCCTGGTCTGGCCGCGGCTTCTAGTGTATGCGGTCACGTGGGGCCGATCATTTACAGTCATGAATATGTGGCTCCACCTCCCATAGGGGCGGAGCCGACTATTCATGATTGTAAATGATCGGCCCCACGTGACCGCATACAGTGGAAGCCGCGGCCAGACCAGGAAGGAGCAACAGCCAACGAGGGAGCGGGTGAGTATTTTCAGAACAGCGGGGGCGCTGTCATGGTTCTCAATGGCAAGAGAACGTAGTAAAGCATACAAAAGGACTAGCTCTTGGAAGATGGGAACTCGAGCTGACCGTGAGCTAAACCTACCGCACAACTAACAGTGGCCGGGTAGCGTGCCTACGTTTTATCCCTAGACGCCCAGCGCCAGCCGGAGAACTGACTGACCCTAGCAGAGGAAAATACAGACCTGGCTTACCTCTAGAGAAATTTTCCCCAAAAGGCAGACAGTAGCCCCCACATATATTGGCGGTGATTTTAGAGGAAATTGACATACGAAGTATGAAGATAGGTTTAGCAAATTGAGGTCCGCTTACTAGATAGTAGGAAGACAGAAAAGGGAACTTCACGGTCAGCTGAAAACCCTTTCAAAATACCATCCTGAAATTACTTTAAGACTCTAATATCAACTCATGACACCAGAGTGGCAATTTCAGCTCACAAGAGCTTCCAGCCTCAGAAATATTCAATCACAGAGAACTGGAACAAAAATGCAAAACAAACTTAGGACTACAAGTCCAACTTAGCTGATAGTAGTCTAGGAGCAGGAACATGCAACAGAAAGGCTTCTGGTAACATTGTTGGCCGGCATAGAAATGACTGAGGAGCAAGGCTAAATAGAAAACTCCCACATCCTGATGGAAACAGGTGAACAGAGGAGATGAAGCACACAAGTGCAGTACCACCAGAAACCACCGGGGGAGCCCAGAAACCAAATTCACAACAGTACCCCCCCCCTCAAGGAGGGGGCACCGAACCCTCACGAGAACCACCAGGGCGATCAGGATGAGCCCTATGAAAGGCACGGACCAAATCGGAGGCATGAACATCAGAGGCTGTCACCCAAGAGTTATCCTCCTGACCGTAGCCCTTCCACTTGACCAGATACTGAAGTCTCCATCTGGAAACACGGGAGTCCAAGATCTTCTCGACAACGTACTCCAACTCACCCTCAACCAACACCGGAGCAGGAGGCTCAACGGAAGGCACAACCGGTACCTCATACCTGCGCAACAATGACCGATGGAAGACATTATGAATAGAAAAAGATGCAGGGAGGTCCAAACGAAAGGACACAGGGTTAAGAATCTCCAATATCTTGTACGGGCCGATGAACCGAGGCTTAAACTTAGGAGAAGAAACCTTCATAGGGACAAAACGAGAAGATAACCACACCAAGTCCCCAACACAAAGACGAGGACCAACACGACGACGGCGGTTGGCAAAATGCTGAGTCTTCTCCTGGGACAACTTCAAATTGTCCACCACATGCCCCCAAATCTGATGCAACCTCTCCACCACAGCATCCACTCCAGGACAATCCGAAGACTCCACCTGACCGGAAGAGAAACGAGGATGAAACCCCGAATTACAGAAGAAAGGAGAAACCAAGGTGGCAGAACTAGCCCGATTATTGAGGGCAAACTCCGCCAAGGGCAAAAAGGCAACCCAATCATCCTGATCCGCAGACACAAAACACCTCAAATAAGTCTCCAAGGTCTGATTAGTTCGCTCGGTCTGGCCATTAGTCTCAGGGTGGAAAGCAGACGAAAAAGACAAATCAATGCCCATCCTAGCACAGAACGCTCGCCAAAATCTAGACACGAATTGGGTTCCCCTGTCAGAAACGATATTCTCCGGAATACCATGCAAGCGCACCACATTTTGAAAAAACAGAGGAACCAGCTCGGATGAGGAAGGCAATTTAGGCAAGGGAACCAAATGGACCATCTTAGAGAAACGGTCACACACCACCCAGATGACAGACATCTTCTGAGAAACAGGGAGATCAGAAATAAAATCCATGGAGATGTGAGTCCAAGGCCTCTTCGGAATAGGCAAGGATAACAACAATCCACTAGCCCGAGAACAACAAGGCTTGGCCCGAGCACAAACATCACAAGACTGCACAAAACCTCGCACATCTCGCGACAGGGAAGGCCACCAGAAGGACCTAGCCACCAAATCCCTGGTACCAAAGATTCCAGGATGACCTGCTAACGCAGAAGAATGGACCTCCGAGATGACTCTACTGGTCCAATCATCAGGAACAAACAATCTACCAGGCGGGCAACGATCAGGTCTATCCGCCTGAAACTCCTGCAAGACCCGTCGCAAGTCTGGGGAAACAGCAGATAATATCACTCCATCCTTAAGGATACCTGTAGGTTCAGAATTACCAGGGGAATCAGGCTCAAAACTCCTAGAAAGGGCATCCGCCTTCACATTTTTAGAACCCGGTAGGTAAGAAACCACAAAATTAAACCGAGAGAAAAATAACGACCAGCGCGCCTGTCTAGGATTCAGGCGCCTGGCGGACTCAAGATAAATCAAATTCTTGTGGTCGGTCAATACCACCACCTGATGTCTAGCCCCCTCAAGCCAATGACGCCACTCCTCAAAAGCCCACTTCATAGCCAAGAGCTCCCGATTACCAATATCATAATTTCGCTCAGCGGGCGAAAACTTACGAGAAAAGAACGCACAAGGTCTCATCACGGAGCAGTCGGAACTTTTCTGCGACAAAACCGCCCCAGCTCCGATTTCTGAAGCGTCGACCTCAACCTGAAAAGGAAGAGTAACATCAGGCTGACGCAATACAGGGGCGGAAGAAAAGCGGCGCTTAAGCTCCCGAAAGGCCTCCACAGCAGCAGGGGACCACTCAGCAACATCAGCACCCTTCTTAGTCAAATCAGTCAACGGTTTAGCGACATCAGAAAAACCAGTTATAAATCGACGATAAAAATTAGCAAAGCCCAAAAACTTCTGAAGGCTCTTAAGAGAAGAGGGTTGCGTCCAATCACAAATAGCCTGAACCTTGACAGGGTCCATCTCAATGGAAGAGGGGGAAAAAATGTACCCCAAAAACGAAATCTTTTGAACCCCAAAAACGCACTTAGAACCCTTTACACACAAGGAATTAGAGTGCAAAACCTGAAAAACCCTCCTGACCTGTTGGACATGAGAGTCCCAGTCATCCGAAAAAATCAAAATATCATCCAGATACACAATCAAAAATTTATCCAAATATTCACGGAAAATGTCATGCATAAAGGACTGAAAGACTGAAGGGGCATTTGAAAGACCAAAAGGCATTACTAAATACTCAAAATGGCCCTCAGGCGTATTAAATGCGGTTTTCCACTCATCCCCCTGCTTAATTCGCACTAAATTATACGCCCCACGAAGATCAATCTTAGAGAACCACTTGGCCCCCTTTATTCGAGCAAACAAATCAGTAAGCAGTGGCAAAGGATACTGATATTTAACCGTGATTTTATTCAAAAGCCGATAATCAATACACGGCCTCAAAGAGCCATCTTTTTTAGATACAAAGAAAAAACCGGCTCCTAAGGGAGATGACGAAGGACGAATATGTCCCTTTTCCAAGCACTCCTTAATATATTCCCGCATAGCAGCATGTTCAGGCACAGATAGATTAAATAAACGACCCTTTGGAAATTTACTGCCCGGAATCAGATCTATGGCGCAATCACACTCTCTGTGCGGAGGTAGTGAACCAAGCTTAGGCTCCTCAAAAACATCACGATAATCAGATAAAAATTCCGGAATCTCAGAGGGAATAGATGACAAAATGGAAACCAAAGGTACGTCCCCATGAGTCCCCTGACATCCCCAGCTTAACACAGACATTGCTTTCCAGTCGAGGACTGGGTTATGAGATTGCAGCCATGGCAATCCAAGCACCAACACATCATGTAGATTATACAACACAAGGAAGCGAATAATCTCCTGGTGATCCGGATTAATACGCATTGTTACTTGTGTCCAGTATTGTGGTTTATTACTAGCCAATGGCGTGGAGTCAATACCCTTCAGAGGTATAGGAACTTCCAGAGGCTCTAAATCAAACCCACAACGTTTGGCAAAGGACCAATCCATAAGACTCAAAGCGGCGCCAGAGTCGACATAGGCGTCCGCGGTAATAGACGATAAAGAGCAAATTAGGGTCACAGATAGAATAAACTTAGACTGTAAAGTGCCAATTGAAACAGACTTATCAACCTTCTTAGTACGTTTAGAGCATGCTGATATAACATGAGTTGAATCACCACAATAGAAGCATAACCCATTTTTTCGCCTAAAATTCTGTTGTTCGCTTCTGGACAGAATTCTATCACATTGCATAATCTCTGGCGCCTTCTCAGTAGACACCGCCAAATGGTGCACAGGTTTGCGCTCCCGCAAACGCCGATCAATCTGAATAGCCATTGTCATGGACTCATTCAGACCTGTAGGCACAGGGAACCCCACCATAACATCC
Source organism: Ranitomeya variabilis (assembly GCF_051348905.1). Lineage (NCBI taxonomy): Eukaryota > Metazoa > Chordata > Amphibia > Anura > Dendrobatidae > Ranitomeya > Ranitomeya variabilis. The sequence continues at coordinate 468,597,624 of NC_135233.1, forward strand.
TTAATGGCATCAGAGAGACCCTCTCTGAAATTCGCCGCCAGGGCGCACTCATTCCACTGAGTAAGCACAGACCACTTACGAAATTTTTGGCAGTATATTTCAGCCTCATCTTGCCCTTGAGACAGGGCCATTAAGGCTTTTTCAGCCTGAATCTCTAAATGAGGTTCCTCATAAAGCAACCCAAGCCAGGAAAAACGCATCCACATTGAGCAACGCAGGATCCCCTGGTGCCAAAGCAAATGCCCAATCCTGGGGGTCGCCCCGGAGCAAGGAAATTACAATCCTGACCTGCTGTGCAGGATCTCCAGCGGAGCGAGATCTCAGAGACAAAAATAATTTACAATTATGTTTGAAATTCTGGAAGCGAGATCTATCCCCGGAGAAAAATTCAGGTAAAGGAATTCTAGGTTCAGATACAGGAGCATGAATAACAAAATCCTGTAAACTTTGAACCTTCACAGCGAGATTATCCAAACCTGTAGCTAAACTTTGAGGATCCATATTAATCAGGTGAAATCAGAACCATTCAAGGATTAGAAGGAGAGAGAGACGAAGGCTGCAGCAAGCAGAGATGCTAGAGAATCAACTAATGAGCAAACTCAGGAAAAAAAAAAAAAATTTCTCTGCAGACTTCTTTTCTCTCCTTTCTTCTGCCAATTATTTTAACCCTTGGCCGGCCAAACTGTCATGGTTCTCAATGGCAAGAGAACGTAGTAAAGCATACAAAAGGACTAGCTCTTGGAAGATGGGAACTCGAGCTGACCGTGAGCTAAACCTACCGCACAACTAACAGTGGCCGGGTAGCGTGCCTACGTTTTATCCCTAGACGCCCAGCGCCAGCCGGAGAACTGACTGACCCTAGCAGAGGAAAATACAGACCTGGCTTACCTCTAGAGAAATTTTCCCCAAAAGGCAGACAGTAGCCCCCACATATATTGGCGGTGATTTTAGAGGAAATTGACATACGAAGTATGAAGATAGGTTTAGCAAATTGAGGTCCGCTTACTAGATAGTAGGAAGACAGAAAAGGGAACTTCACGGTCAGCTGAAAACCCTTTCAAAATACCATCCTGAAATTACTTTAAGACTCTAATATCAACTCATGACACCAGAGTGGCAATTTCAGCTCACAAGAGCTTCCAGCCTCAGAAATATTCAATCACAGAGAACTGGAACAAAAATGCAAACCAAACTTAGGACTACAAGTCCAACTTAGCTGATAGTAGTCTAGGAGCAGGAACATGCAACAGAAAGGCTTCTGGTAACATTGTTGGCCGGCATAGAAATGACTGAGGAGCAAGGCTAAATAGAAAACTCCCACATCCTGATGGAAACAGGTGAACAGAGGAGATGAAGCACACAAGTGCAGTACCACCAGAAACCACCGGGGGAGCCCAGAAACCAAATTCACAACAGGGCGCACAGGGGGTGGGGGGGCGGCGGACACATAGATCTTTATTTTAAACACTATTATTCATATTTTCTCTGCAGCAAACGCTGCTGCAGGGAACATATGAATCGCGGCTTCAGCACCATGTGGGGGGGACAGCGCTTACTGTAGCGCTGTCTCCTGCACGCATATGGACTCCAGACAGAGAATGTCCGTGTGAGGTCCGTGTTTTACACGGACCCATTGACTCTATTGGGTCCGTGTAATACGTGCGCTCCCACGAACACTGACATGTCTCCGTGTTTGGCACACGGAGACACGGTCCGCAAAAAATCAATGACATCTGCACAGATGCATTGATTTTTATGGGTCTACGTGTGTCAGTGTCTCCGGTACGTGAGGAAACTGTCACCTCACGTACCGGAGCCACTGACGTGTGAAACCGGCCTAAAGCTGCATGATCCGGTCATCAGCCCGTGTGGTTAAGTGCAATAGTCAAGTATCAAGTGCAGTTAATCGTGTGCATGGAGGGTGTGGAGACAGATGAATAGTAGGGTGCAGATTCAGAATAATATTTGGAAGGAGGGAACAGGGCAAAGTTAGTTTACTGAGTAGTTGATGTGGTAGGCTTGTTTGAAGAGATGGGTTTTTAGAGCGCGCTTGAATAGGTCGGGGCTAGGTATCAGTCTGATCGTCTGGGGAAGTGCATTCCAGAGAGCTGGCGCAGCACGAGAGAAGTCTTGGAGACGGAGGTGTGAGGTTCGGATTATGGGGGATGTTAGCCTTAGGTCATTTGTAGAACGGAGGGCACGTGTAGGGCGATAGACAGAGATGAGAGAGGAGATATAAGGCGGTGCAGAACTGTGGAGAGCTTTGAGGGTGAGAGAGATGAGTTTATACTGGACCCTGTAGCGAATGGGTAGCCAGTGTAATGACTGGCACAAGATGGAGGCATCGGTGAAGCGGCTGGACAGAAATATGACTCTGGCTGCCGCATTCAAGATGGATTGGAGAGGAGAAAGTTTGTTAAGAGGGAGACCGATCAGAAGAGAGTTGCAATAGTCCAGACGAGAATGAATAAGAGCGACAGTAAGGCTACTTTCAAATTTCCATCGGTAGTTTCCCGTCACAAAGCGTTGGCGCGACGTACCAACGGAAGATTGTTCTTTCACATTTCCATCTGTATTCTGGGAGAGGAAAGAGAGAGAGAAAGATTTCCTGTGGGGGATGCGCAGTCTGAAACACTGGATACAACGTACAATTTTTGCAAAAGACCGCCAGTCACATTCCACAGGATCCAGTGCACGACGGACGAAACGTGTGTCCATCCGTCGCTAATACAAGTCTATGGGAAAATGCAGGATCCTGCATTTTCAAAAATCGACGTATTGCGACGGCAGAGGAAAGACGGAAATGTGAAAGTAGCCTTAGAGTCGTAGCAGTTTCAAAGGTGAGAAAAGGTCGGATTCTGGAGATGTTTTTAAGATGCAGGTGACAAGAGCGAGTGAGTGATCGGATATAGGGAGTAAAGGAGAGTTCGGTGTCGATTATGACCCCAAGAAAACGGGCATGCTGCTTGGGAGTTATGGTTGATCCCTCTTAGATGGATTCAAACCAAAATGCTCGGAGACTGGCCGGCGGCTCTCCTGACCCGAGTGTGACAGCTGCATAGAAATACATGAAGCTGTCACGCTCAGGTCAGCAGAGCCGCCGGCCAGTCTGAGCATTTCGGTCTGATCCCCGTCCGAGTCATACGGCCGAGTATCTCTGCCCTAATTGTGGTGAGTTAATTACGATGAGGACAGTATAGGGTGGAGGCCATGCCGGAGCAGGTTTCTGATTTTATCAGCATATTCACCATATCACCCATGGATCCTTCTATTGAATGCACAGCACTAGGCCTGAAACTTTGTATAATAAAAACACTTAATAAACGCCCAATGAAAATGAAGTCAATAGTGAACTATCGATCAATGGGGAAAGAAACGCTTGCAGTCACGGGGGCGGTGCAGGGAGCAGTTATCTGTAGTGCAGGCTGTCAATATGTCGGGGAGTCATTACAGCAGCGCTCAGTGTGTATCCGCTTGTTTTTTTATCGGACTGCACACACACACTCATCATAGGGCATGCTCTGAGCTTTTTCTCGGATCCTTGATTCTTCTATGGATCCGAGGGCTGTACAATAAGAACTTGGACAGAATTCAGACATTACACATGGGTGGGTGAATGCACCCTTAGTGTTACATGCTGTGATTTCAGAATGAGTTTATATAGTAGAAGTTACTTTTACGCAGTCAAATATATTGTAAATCCCTTTGGAATTTCTTGCAAACATAAGAACAATATCACAGCCATTTAAATATATAGCAAAGTCTAGGTGTAGCATTAGCGTTAGGGCTCACTCACACTGGTGACAGAATGGGGCATCAGGGCTTGATCCAGGTGTCATCCGAGTGTGATCCAGTTCTCCCTCATGAGAGAATCGTATCTCAGGTAGAGAGGACATGAAGAACTTAATTCCTCCATCTTCTCCATTGTCTCTATGAGCGTCCATCGGACTGCACTCACATGACATCCAAGTGCAGGCTGATGTTTCACACACACCCATAGATTTGTATGGGTGCGCTTGATCCGAATACTGGAGTCATTCGCAGCATGACGAATCGGCATAGGAAAATAAACGCCGATCTGCCCTGCCCCATAGTATAACATTGGGCTGAGTGCAATCCGATAAAACATCTGACAGCACTCGTCCCTGTTATATACCAGTGTGATCAAGCCCTAAAATGGTACATAATCCAGTTTCTACTTTCTGCCATCTAGTGGACACTTAACATATTGCAATACCTTGTACCTGTACTGGCATCTAGTGGCCAAGAAGCGATACAAACTATTAGATGAATTTATTATTATTATTATTTGTTTATATAGCGCCATTAATTCCATGGTGCTGTACATGAGAAAGGGGTTACATACAGAGTTATAGATATCGTTTACTGTAAACAAATTTACGATGACAGACTGGAACAGAGGGGAGAGGACCCTGTCCTTGCGGACTAACATTCTTTAATGAATGATTTACACTTTAATGAATAAATGAGAATCATCAGTACGGAAAAAGTTATATTTGTATTACATAGATATTAATCAAATAACATTCTGGAACATTTCCATGTTTTTTGCTTTGGATCTGTCCATCCTTGAACACACATTAATCGATGATTGAAACAATATATGTACAAAACTGTTTAACTTTTCATGTAGACTAATTCTAGATATAAATTGTATATCATTGGGTGACATGAGAATAATATAGATGATGTCCAAACCCTTGAAAAGAGCAGTGTAAATGATGCAGGTTTTATGTTACTGTATATAGGGGAAAAATACAAGCAATTAACATTCATTAAAGTAAATGACCATTGGTATTTCTCGCACTGGTGGAGACAGTCTGAGACATGAGATCTCATCGCCATTATTGACTTTCACCGTCACTTTAGTTGATATTATCCAGTGCCATTATTCATTAAGGGTACAGCTACATATGGGGGATATATCGGATAGGTCAAGGCTTTGTAAGGACACCAAAGACATAAAACTTGAAGAAGACAGGGTGACAAGGTTGTTGCCCCCTATATTGAGGGACTTTAAGATCGAAGAATCTTGATACCTGCAACAAAGTAAAGAGATATTGTTACTTTCTACTGTTCCATTTTCTTCTTCAAAACCCAATTTAGTAAGCACGTGCGGAATAAATTAGTTTTATATTAAGACAAAAGGTAACAGCTAAATGATAGAAGGGTCGAGTGGTTACAGTTCTAACTCCCGATCTTTTTGGTATTGGGGTAGATAATCCTTTACCGGATGTGTCCAACAGCAAATTCCTCCTTTCTCACCAGGACACAAGAACTCGTAATGAACCGAGCTTTGGATGGGGTGATAGACTGCAATCGTGGATAGCCAACTTATATCTTATGTGTATGGCCACCTTTATTTTAGGTATGGGGCTATATGGCACTCCTGCTTAGATGGGGGCTCAAGAAGGGCCACAAACCCAATAGGTCTACCAGGAGGCTCCTATATACATTAGAATAGACTGTTGGCTGATATCGGCTGGTTTGGACACCTTTAGTCCAGTGTGTATGGGAGCCTATAGAGTCTCATGGTGCTTAACCAGGATTATAGAAACTATCAATACATTAAAGGGGCTGTTCAGTCTTAAACTACAAGTCTACAGTCTCTCTATGGGACTGCAGACTTCTGAATCCTCACTGTGCGCACTGTGAAGATTCTCAGGTGCCGACGCAGGGAGCAGGGGGTAATGTGACTGCAAGTATGCTTTATACATATTCCCGGCCACAATCCGACTAGATGGGCGCAGCCTTTCTCAATGCAAGTGTATTGAGCAAGGCAGAACACAGTCTAGTTGGATTGTGGCCCGGACAGTTGTGCTCAAAAGTTTACATACCCCGCAGAATTGTTGCTTTCTTGACCTTTTTCCGACAATATGAATGATAACACCAAAACTTTTTCTCCACTCATGGTTAGTGGTTGGGTGAAGCCATTTATTGTCAAACTACGGTGTTTTCTCTTTTAAAATCATAATGACAACCCAAAACATCCAAATGACCCTGATTAACAGTTTCACATACCCTGGTGATTTTGGCCTGATAACATGCACTTAAGTTGACACAAATGGGTTTGAATGGCTGCTAAAGGTAACATCCTCACCTGTGACCTGTTTGCTTGTAATCAGTGTGTGCACATAAAAGCTGAATGAGTTTCTGGGATCCAGACAGATTCTTGCATCTTTCATCCAGTCACTAACGTTTCTGGATTGTGAGTCGTGGGGAAAGCAAAACAATTGTCAACGGATCTACGGGAAAAGGTAGTTGAACTGTATAAAACAGGAAAGGGATACAAAGATATCCAAGGAATTGATAATGCCAGTCAGCAGAGTTCAAACTGTGATTAACAAATGGAGAATCAGGGGCGCTGTAAAAACAAAACCACGGTCAGGTAGACCAACAAAAATGTCATCCACAACTGCCAGGAAAATTGTTCGTGATGCAAATAAAAACCCACAAATAACATCAGCTGAAATACTGGGCTCTCTAAAAACTAGCGGTGTGGCTGTTTCAAGATACATAATAAGGAGGCACTTGAAGAAAAATGGGCTGCATGGTCGAGTCGCCAGAAGAAAGCCATTATTGTGCAAATGCCACAAAGTATCTTGCCTACAATATGCAAAACATCACAGAGACAAGCCTCAAAACTTCTGGAACAAGGTAATTTGGAGTGATAAGACCAAGATTCAACTTTTTGGCCACAACCATAAAGGTTACATTTGGAGAGAGGTCATCAAGGCTTATGATGAAAGTAACGCCATTCCTACTGTAAATCATGGAGGTGGATCGCTGATGTTTTGGAGATGTGTGAGCTACAAAGGCACAGGAAACTTGGTCAAAGTTGAAGGGAAGATGAATGCAGCACGTTATCAGCAAACACTGGAGGCAAATTTGCAATCATCAGCCCGGAAGCTGAGCATGGGACCTACTTGGATATTCCGACATGACAACGATCCAAAACACAAGGCCAAGTCGACCTGTCATTGGCTACAGCAGAACAAAGTGAAGGTTCTGGAGTGGTCATCTCAGTCTCCTGACCTCAATATCATTGAGCCACTCTGTGGAGATCTCAAGCACGCAGTCCATGCTAGACAGCCCAGGAATTTACAGGAACTGGAGGCTTTTTGCCAAGAAAAGTGGGCAGCTTTACCATCTGAGAAAGTAAAGAACCTCATCCACAACTACCACAAAAGACTTCAAGCTGTCATTGATGTTAGATGGGGCAATACACGGTATTAAGAAATGGGGTATGTGAACTTTTGATCAGGGTCATTTGGATGTTTTGGGTTGCCATTATGATTTAGAAAGAGAAAACACAGTAGTTTGACAATAAATGGCTTCACCCAACCACTAACCATGAGTGGAGAAAAAGTTTTAATGTTATCATTCATATTCTCTGAAAAAAGGCCAAGAAAGCAAAAATTCTGCTGAGATATTTAAACTTTTGAGCACAACTGTATATTGCATACTTACAGTCACATGACCGCTCGCTCCCTGCGTCGGCACCGTAGGGTCCTCATAGCGCGCAATGTGCGAGCTATGAGGATCCACAAGTCTGCAGTCACATACAGTGACTGTAGACTTGTGGTTTCAGACTGAACAAACCCTTCACAGTGGTTTACCACTACATGGACATCCCGTTTTCAATCCCTATGTTTTATAATATAACATTTTACACTCGCCTCCGGTGCCGGCACCGTTCCAGCAGTGTCGCCATTCGCTCTCCTGGCAATCATAACAATGTCACGTGATCCCTGTGGCCAATCAGCGTTTGGTTTCACTCTCCCCTGTTATGACCCCAATGGCAGAGGGTCTCAGAAATAATTACTAAGTCTGCAAACACAATAAACCAGCTCATAGGGCAGTGGTAACTGAGCTGACCATATATCTAATCCTAGCACCACAAATAGCAGCAGCCGGGGAACGTGCCTACGTTGGTTCTAGACGTCTCGCGCCAGCCGGAGAACTAACTAACCCTAGAAGGGAAAAGAAAGACCTTTCTTGCCTCCAGAGAAAAGACCCCAAAAGTTGGATACAAGCCCCCAACAAATAATAACGGTGAGGTAAAAGGAAAAGACAAACGTAAGAATGAGCTAGGTATTTAGCAAAGAGAGGCCCACTAGCTAATAGCAGAATATAGTAAGATGACTTATATGGTCAGCAAAAAACCCTATCAAAATATCCACGCTGGATATTCAAGAACCCCCGAACCGTCTAACGGCCCGGGGGGAGAACACCAGCCCCCTAGAGCTTCCAGCAAAGTCAAGAATCACATTTAGTACAAGCTGGACAAAAATAAGAGCAAAGCAAATAACCAAAAAAAACAAAGAAGCAGGACTTAGCTTAATTTTGCACGAACCGGGACCAGCAGACAGGAGCAAACAGAAAGGATCTGATTACAACGATGCCAGGCACTGGACTAAGGATCCAGGAAGTTTATATAGCAACACCCCTGGACTAACGACCCAGGTGAGTGCCAAACTGAGGAAAGACAATCCCAGAGTCATATCACTAGTAACCACAAGAGGGAGCCAAAAAGTCTAATTCACAACAGTACCCCCCCCTTAAGGAGGGGTCACCGAACCCTCACCAAGACCACCAGGGCGATCAGGATGAGCAGCGTGAAAGGCACGAACTAAATCGGCCACATGCACATCAGAAGCAACCACCCAGGAATTATCCTCCTGACCATAGCCCTTCCACTTGACCAGATACTGAAGCCTCCGTCTGGAGAGACGAGAATCCAAGATCTTCTCCACCACGTACTCCAACTCGCCCTCAACCAACACCGGAGCAGGAGGCTCAACAGAAGGAACCACAGGTACAACGTACCGCCGCAACAAAGACCTATGGAACACGTTGTGAATGGCAAACGACACCGGAAGATCCAAGCGAAAGGACACAGGATTAAGGATTTCCAATATCTTGTAAGGACCGATGAAGCGAGGCTTAAATTTAGGAGAGGAGACCTTCATAGGAACAAATCGAGAAGACAGCCATACCAAATCCCCAACACGAAGTCGGGGACCCACACCGCGGCGGCGGTTGGCAAAACGCTGAGCCTTCTCCTGTGACAACTTTAAGTTGTCCACCACATGATTCCAGATCTGCTGCAACCTATCCACCACAGAATCTACCCCAGGACAGTCAGAAGGCTCCACATGTCCCGAGGAAAAACGAGGATGGAAACCAGAGTTGCAGAAAAATGGCGAAACCAAAGTAGCGGAACTAGCCCGATTATTAAGGGCAAACTCAGCCAACGGCAAGAAGGTCACCCAATCATCCTGATCTGCCGAAACAAAACACCTCAAATAAGCCTCCAGAGTCTGATTAGTTCGCTCCGTTTGTCCATTAGTCTGAGGATGAAAGGCAGACGAAAACGACAAATCAATGCCCATCCTAGCACAAAAGGATCGCCAAAACCTGGAAACAAACTGGGATCCTCTGTCAGACACAATATTCTCAGGAATGCCATGTAAACAAACCACATTCTGAAAGAACACAGGAACCAGATCGGAAGAGGAAGGCAGCTTAGGCAAAGGCACCAAATGGACCATTTTAGAAAAGCGATCACATACCACCCAGATGACAGACATGCCCTGAGACACCGGGAGATCTGAAATGAAATCCATGGAAATGTGTGTCCAAGGCCTCTTCGGGACAGGCAAGGGCAAGAGCAACCCGCTGGCACGAGAACAGCAAGGCTTAGCTCGAGCACAAGTCCCACAGGACTGCACAAATGACCGCACATCCCGTGACAAGGAAGGCCACCAAAAGGACCTAGCCACCAGATCTCTGGTGCCAAAAATTCCCGGATGCCCTGCCAACACCGAGGAATGAACCTCGGAAATGACTCTGCTGGTCCACTTATCAGGAACAAACAGTCTGTCAGGTGGACAAGAGTCAGGTCTACCAGCCTGAAATCTCTGCAACACACGTCGCAAATCAGGAGAAATGGCCGACAAGATAACTCCCTCTTTAAGAATACCAACTGGTTCTGCGACTCCAGGAGAGTCAGGCACAAAGCTCCTTGAAAGAGCATCAGCCTTCACATTCTTTGAACCTGGTAAATACGAGACCACAAAGTCAAAACGGGAGAAAAACAATGACCAGCGGGCCTGTCTAGGATTCAGGCGTTTAGCAGACTCGAGATACATCAAATTTTTTGTGATCAGTCAAGACCACCACACGATGCTTAGCACCCTCGAGCCAATGACGCCACTCCTCAAATGCCGACTTCATGGCCAGCAACTCCCGATTGCCAACATCATAATTCCGCTCAGCAGGCGAAAACTTCCTAGAGAAGAAAGCACATGGTCTCATTACCGAGCAACCAGGGCCTCTCTGCGACAAAACGGCCCCTGCCCCAATCTCAGAAGCATCCACTTCGACCTGAAAGGGAAGTGAGACATCAGGCTGGCACAAAACAGGCGCTGAAGTAAACCGGCGCTTCAACTCTTGGAACGCCTCCACGGCTGCAGGAGCCCAGTTAGCAACATCAGAACCTTTCTTGGTCATATCCGTCAAAGGTTTAACAACGCTAGAAAAATTAGCGATAAAACGACGGTAGAAGTTAGCAAAACCCAAGAACTTCTGAAGACTCTTAACTGACGTGGGTTGAGTCCAATCATGAATAGCTCGGACCTTGACTGGGTCCATCTCCACAGCAGAAGGGGAATAAATAAACCCCAAAAAGGGAACCTTCTGTACTCCAAAGAGACACTTTGAGCCCTTAACAAACAAAGCATTCTCACGCAAAACCTGAAACACCATCCTGACCTGCTCCACATGTGAGTCCCAATCTTCAGAGAAAACCAGAATATCATCCAGATAAACAATCATAAATTTATCCAGATACTTCCAGAAAATATCATGCATAAAGGACTGAAACACTGAGGGAGCATTAGAGAGCCCAAAAGGCATCACCAAGTACTCAAAATGACCTTCGGGCGTATTAAATGCTGTCTTCCATTCATCTCCTTGCTTAATGCGATCAAGGTTGTACGCACCACGAAGATCTATCTTGGTGAACCACTTGGCACCTTGTCGTGATTCTCAATGGCGAGAGAACATAGCCCAGCATATATGAGAACTAGCTCTTGGAAGATGGAAACTATACTGACCATGAACTAAACCTGCCGCACAACTAGAAGTGGCCGGGTAGCATGCCTACGTTTTTTTATCCCTAGATGCCCAGCGCCAGCCGGAGAACTACCTAATCCTAGCAGAGGAAAAGACAGTCCTGGCTCACCTCTAGAGAAATTTTCCCAAAAGGCAGACAGAGGCCCCCACATATATTGGCGGTGATTTTAGATGAAATGACAAACGTAGTATGAAAATAGGTTTAGCAAAATCGAGGTCCGCTTACTAGATAGCAGGAAGACAGAAAGGGCACTTTCATGGTCAGCAGAAAACCCTATCAAAACACCATCCAGAAATTACTTTAAGACTCTAGCATTAACTCATAACACCAGAGTGGCAATTTCCGATCACTAGAGCTTTCCAGACACAGTAACGAAACAGCAGCTGTGAACAGGAACAAAATGCAAAAACACACAAGGACAAAAGTCCAACTTAGCTGGGAGTTGTCTAGTAGCAGGAACATGCACAGAAAGGCTTCTGATTACATTGTTGACCGGCAAGAAACTGACAGAGGAGCAAGGTAATATAGCGACTCCCACATCCTGATAGGAGCAGGTGAACAGAGGGGATGATGCACACAAGTTCAATTCCACAAGTGGCCACCGGGGGAGCCCAGAATCCAATTTCACAACAGTACCCCCCCCCCCTCAAGGAGGGGGCACCGAACCCTCACCAGAACCACCAGGGCGATCAGGATGAGCCCTATGAAAGGCACGGACAAGATCGGAGGCATGAACATCAGAGGCAGTGACCCAAGAATTATCCTCCTGACCGTATCCCTTCCATTTGACCAGATACTGGAGTTTCCGTCTGGAAACACGAGAGTCTAAGATCTTTTCCACAACGTACTCCAACTCACCCTCAACCAACACCGGAGCAGGAGGCTCAACGGAAGGCACAACCGGTACCTCATACCTGCGCAACAATGACCGATGAAAAACATTATGAATCGAAAAGGATGCAGGGAGGTCCAAACGGAAGGACACAGGGTTAAGAATCTCCAATATCTTGTACGGGCCGATGAACCGAGGCTTAAACTTAGGAGAAGAAACCCTCATAGGGACAAAACGAGAAGACAACCACACCAAGTCCCCAACACAAAGCCGAGGACCAACACGACGACGGCGGTTGGCAAAAAGCTGAGTCTTCTCCTGGGACAACTTCAAATTGTCCACCACCTGCCCCCAAATCTGATGCAACCTCTCCACCACAGCATCCACTCCAGGACAATCCGAAGATTCCACTTGACCGGAGGAAAATCGAGGATGAAACCCCGAATTACAGAAAAACGGGGACACCAAGGTGGCAGAGCTGGCCTGATTATTGAGGGCGAACTCCGCCAAAGGCAAAAAAGCAACCCAATCATCCTGATCCGCAGACACAAAACACCTCAAATATGTCTCCAAGGTCTGATTAGTCCGCTCGGTCTGGCCATTAGTCTGAGGATGGAAAGCAGACGAAAAAGACAAATCTATGCCCATCCTAGCACAGAATGCCCGCCAAAATCTAGACACGAATTGGGTCCCTCTGTCAGAAACGATATTCTCAGGAATACCATGCAAACGAACAACATTTTGAAAAAACAGAGGAACCAACTCGGAAGAAGAAGGCAACTTAGGCAAGGGAACCAGATGGACCATCTTAGAGAAACGGTCACACACCACCCAGATGACAGACATCTTCTGAGAAACAGGCAGATCCGAAATAAAATCCATCGAGATGTGCGTCCAAGGCCTCTTCGGGATAGGCAAGGGTAACAACAATCCACTAGCCCGAGAACAACAAGGCTTGGCCCGAGCACAAACGTCACAAGACTGCACAAAGCCTCGCACATCTCGTGACAGGGAAGGCCACCAGAAGGACCTTGCCACCAAATCCCTGGTACCAAAGATTCCAGGATGACCTGCCAACGCAGAAGAATGAACCTCAGAGATGACTCTACTGGTCCAATCATCAGGAACAAACAGTCTACCAGGTGGGCAACGATCAGGTCTATCCGCCTGAAACTCCTGCAAGGCCCGCCGCAGGTCTGGAGAAACGGCAGACAATATCACTCCATCTTTAAGGATACCTGTGGGCTCAGAATTACCAGGGGAGTCAGGCTCAAAACTCCTAGAAAGGGCATCCGCCTTAACATTCTTAGAACCCGGTAGGTACGACACCACAAAATTAAACCGAGAGAAAAACAACGACCAGCGCGCCTGTCTAGGATTCAGGCGCCTGGCAGACTCAAGGTAAATTAAATTTTTGTGGTCAGTCAATACCACCACCTGATGTCTGGCCCCCTCAAGCCAGTGACGCCACTCCTCAAAAGCCCACTTCATGGCCAAAAGCTCCCGATCCCCAATATCATAATTCCGCTCGGCGGGCGAAAATTTACGGGAAAAAAAAGCACAAGGTCTCATCACGGAGCAGTCGGAACTTCTCTGCGACAACACCGCCCCAGCTCCGATTTCAGAAGCGTCGACCTCAACCTGAAAAGGAAGAGCAACATCAGGCTGACGCAACACTGGGGCGGAAGAAAAGCGGCGCTTGAGCTCCCGAAAGGCCTCCACAGCATCAGGGGACCAATCAGCAACATCAGCACCCTTCTTAGTCAAATCAGTCAATGGTTTCACAACATCAGAAAAACCAGCAATAAATCGACGATAAAAGTTAGCAAAGCCCAAAAATTTCTGAAGACTCTTAAGAGAAGAGGGTTGCGTCCAATCACCAATAGCCTGAACCTTGACAGGATCCATCTCGATGGAAGAGGGGGAAAAAATGTATCCCAAGAAGGAAATCTTTTGAACCCCAAAAACACACTTAGAACCCTTCACACACAAGGAATTAGACCGCAAAACCTGAAAAACCCTCCTGACCTGCTGGACATGAGAGTCCCAGTCATCCGAAAAAATCAGAATATCATCCAGATACACAATCATAAATTTATCCAAATAATCGCGGAAAATGTCATGCATAAAGGACTGGAAGACTGAAGGGGCATTTGAAAGACCAAAAGGCATCACCAAATACTCAAAATGGCCCTCGGGCGTATTAAATGCGGTTTTCCACTCATCCCCCTGCTTGATTCGCACCAAATTATACGCCCCACGGAGATCAATCTTAGAGAACCACTTGGCCCCCTTTATACGAGCAAACAAATCAGTAAGCAGTAGTAACGGATATTGATATTTAACCGTGATTTTATTCAAAAGTCGATAATCAATACACGGCCTCAAAGAGCCGTCTTTCTTAGACACAAAGAAAAAACCGGCTCCTAAGGGAGATGACGAAGGACGAATATGTCCCTTTTCCAAGGACTCCTTTATATATTCTCGCATAGCAGCGTGTTCAGGCACAGACAGATTAAATAAACGACCCTTAGGGTATTTACTACCCGGGATCAAGTCTATGGCACAATCGCACTCCCGGTGCGGAGGTAGTGAACCAACCTTGGGTTCTTCAAAAACGTCACGAAAGTCAGACAAGAATTCAGGAATCTCAGAGGGAATAGATGATGAAATGGAAACCAAAGGTACGTCCCCATGAGTTCCTTTACATCCCCAGCTTAACACAGACATAGCTCTCCAGTCGAGGACTGGGTTATGAGATTGCAGCCATGGCAATCCCAGCACCAAAACATCATGTAGATTATACAGCACCAGAAAGCGAATAACCTCCTGGTGATCCGGATTAACATGCATAGTCACTTGTGTCCAGTATTGTGGTTTATTACTAGCCAATGGGGTGGAGTCAATCCCTTTCAGAGGTATAGGAGCCTCCAATGGCTCCAAATCATACCCACAGCGTTTGGCAAAGGACCAATCCATAAGACTCAAAGCAGCGCCAGAGTCGACATAGGCGTCCGCGGTAATAGATGACAAAGAACAAATCAGGGTCACAGATAGAATAAACTTAGACTGTAAAGTGCTAATTGAAACAGACTTGTCAGGCTTCTTAGTACGCTTAAAGCATGCTGATATAACATGAGTTGAATCACCACAATAGAAGCACAACCCATTTTTTCGTCTAAAATTCTGCCGCTCGCTTCTGGAAAGAATTCTATCACATTGCATATTTTCTGGCGTTTTCTCAGTAGACACCGCCAAATGGTGCACAGGTTTGCGCTCCCGCAGACGCCTATCGATCTGAATAGCCATCGTCATGGACTCATTCAGACTAGCAGGCACAGGGAACCCCACCATAACATCCTTAATGGCATCAGAGAGACCTTCTCTGAAAATCGCCGCCAGGGCGCACTCATTCCACTGAGTAAGCACAGACCATTTGCGGAATTTTTGGCAGTATATTTCAGCTTCATCTTGCCCCTGAGACAAGGACATCAAGGCCTTTTCCGCCTGAAGCTCTAAATGAGGTTCCTCATAAAGCAACCCCAAGGCCAGAAAAAACGCATCCACATTGAGCAACGCAGGATCCCCTGGTGCCAATGCAAAAGCCCAGTCTTGAGGGTCGCCCCGGAGCAAGGAAATTACAATCCTGACCTGCTGTGCAGGGTCTCCGGCAGAGCGAGACTTCAGGGACAAAAACAATTTGCAATTATTTTTAAAATTTTGAAAGTGAGATCTATTCCCCGAGAAGAACTCAGGCAAAGGAATTCTAGGCTCAGACATAGGTGCATGAACAACAAAATCTTGCAAATTTTGTACCTTTGTGGCGAGATTATTCAAACCTGCAGCCACACTCTGAAGATCCATTTCAAACAGGTGAACACAGAGCCATTCAAGGATTAGAAGGAGAGAAAGAGAGGAAGGCTGCAGTATAGGCAGACTAGCAAGTGATTCAATTAAGAGCACACTCAGAACTAGAGGGAAAAAAAAAAAAAAAAATTGTAGCAGACTTCTTTTTTCTCTCCTTTCTCAGCAGTAATTTAACCCTTTTTGGGCCGGTCAAACTGTCGTGATTCTCAATGGCGAGAGAACATAGCCCAGCATATATGAGAACTAGCTCTTGGAAGATGGAAACTATACTGACCATGAACTAAACCTGCCGCACAACTAGAAGTGGCCGGGTAGCATGCCTACGTTTTTTTATCCCTAGATGCCCAGCGCCAGCCGGAGAACTACCTAATCCTAGCAGAGGAAAAGACAGTCCTGGCTCACCTCTAGAGAAATTTTCCCAAAAGGCAGACAGAGGCCCCCACATATATTGGCGGTGATTTTAGATGAAATGACAAACGTAGTATGAAAATAGGTTTAGCAAAATCGAGGTCCGCTTACTAGATAGCAGGAAGACAGAAAGGGCACTTTCATGGTCAGCAGAAAACCCTATCAAAACACCATCCAGAAATTACTTTAAGACTCTAGCATTAACTCATAACACCAGAGTGGCAATTTCCGATCACTAGAGCTTTCCAGACACAGTAACGAAACAGCAGCTGTGAACAGGAACAAAATGCAAAAACACACAAGGACAAAAGTCCAACTTAGCTGGGAGTTGTCTAGTAGCAGGAACATGCACAGAAAGGCTTCTGATTACATTGTTGACCGGCAAGAAACTGACAGAGGAGCAAGGTAATATAGCGACTCCCACATCCTGATAGGAGCAGGTGAACAGAGGGGATGATGCACACAAGTTCAATTCCACAAGTGGCCACCGGGGGAGCCCAGAATCCAATTTCACAACAGCACCTTTAATCCGGGCAAACAAGTCCGACAACAGAGGCAAAGGATACTGAAATTTAACAGTGATTTTATTCAGAAGCCGATAGTCAATACAAGGTCTCAAAGATCCGTCCTTCTTGGCCACAAAAAAGAATCCCGCACCAGGATGGACGGATATGCCCCTTCTCCAGAGACTCCTTTATATAAGAACGCATTGCGGTATGCTCAGGTACAGACAGATTAAATAGTCTTCCCTTAGGAAATTTACTACCTGGAATCAAATTTATGGCGCAGTCACAGTCCCTATGAGGAGGAAGAGCACTGGACCTGGACTCGCTGAATACATCCTGATAATCAGACAAACACTCAGGAACTTCCGAAGGAGTAGAGGAAGCAATAGACACCGGTGGGGAATCACCATGAATTCCCTGACAGCCCCAACTTGACACAGACATTGCCTTCCAATCCAAGACTGGATTGTGGGTCTGTAACCATGGCAGACCCAAAACGACCAAATCATGCATTTTATGCAGAACAAGAAAACGAATCACCTCCCGATGTTCAGGAGTCATGCACATGGTTACCTGCGTCCAAAACTGCGGTTTATTTTCCGCCAATGGCGTAGCATCAATACCTCTAAGAGGAATAGGATTTACCAATGGTTCAAGAACAAAACCACAGCGCTTGGCAAATGACAGATCCATAAGACTCAGGGCAGCACCTGAATCCACAAACGCCATAACAGGGTAAGAAGACAATGAGCAAATTAAAGTCACAGACAAAATAAATTTAGGTTGCAAATTACCAATGGCGACAGGACTAACAACCCTTGTTAGGCGTTTAGAGCATGCTGATATAACATGTGTAGAATCACCACAGTAAAAACACAACCCATTCTGACGTCTATGATTTTTCCGCTCATTTCTAGTCTGAATTCTATCACATTGCATTAAATCAGGTGTTTGTTCAGACAACACCACCAGAGGATTAGCGGTTTTGCGCTCCCGCAAACGCCGGTCAATTTGAATAGCCAGCGCCATGGAATCATTCAGACTTGTAGGAATGGGGAAACCCACCATCACATTCTTAATGGCTTCAGAAAGGCCATTTCTGAAATTTGCGGCCAGAGCACACTCATTCCACTGAGTAAGCACGGACCATTTCCGAAATTTTGGGCAATACACTTCAGCTTCATCCTGGCCCTGAGAAATAGCCAGCAAGGCTTTTTCTGCCTGAACTTCAAGATTGGGTTCCTCGTAAAGCAATCCGAGCGCCAGAAAAAACGCATCAATATTTGCCAATGCCGGATCTCCTGGCGCTAGCGAGAAAGCCCAATCCTGAGGGTCGCCCCGTAAAAAAGAGATAACAATTTTAACTTGCTGAGCTGAATCTCCAGATGAACGGGGTCTCAGAGATAGAAACAATTTACAATTATTCCTGAAATTCCTAAACTTAAATCGGTCTCCAGAAAACAGTTCAGGAATAGGTATTTTAGGTTCAGACATTGGACTACTGGTAACAAAATCTTGTATGCCCTGCACACGAGCAGCAAGCTGGTCTACACTTGTAATCAAGGTCTGGACATTCATCTCTGCAGCAAGCACAAGCCACTCAGAGGTAAAGGGGAGGAAGAGAGGAAAAAAAAAAAAAAAAAACTCAGAATTTCCTTTCTTATTATCCCACTTCTGCAATGCATTAAACATTCAATGTTGGCCTGGCATACTGTTATGACCCCAATGGCAGAGGGTCTCAGAAATAATTACTAAGTCTGCAAACACAATAAACCAGCTCATAGGGCAGTGGTAACTGAGCTGACCATATATCTAATCCTAGCACCACAAATAGCAGCAGCCGGGGAACGTGCCTACGTTGGTTCTAGACGTCTCGCGCCAGCCGGAGAACTAACTAACCCTAGAAGGGAAAAGAAAGACCTTTCTTGCCTTCAGAGAAAAGACCCCAAAAGTTGGATACAAGCCCCCAACAAATAATAACGGTGAGGTAAGAGGAAAAGACAAACGTAAGAATGAGCTAGGTATTTAGCAAAGAGAGGCCCACTAGCTAATAGCAGAATATAGTAAGATGACTTATATGGTCAGCAAAAAACCCTATCAAAATATCCACGCTGGATATTCAAGAACCCCCGAACCGTCTAACGGCCCGGGGGGAGAACACCAGCCCCCTAGAGCTTCCAGCAAAGTCAGGAATCACATTTAGTACAAGCTGGACAAAAATAAGAGCAAAGCAAATAACCAAAAAAAAACAAAGAAGCAGGACTTAGCTTAATTTTGCACGAACCGGGACCAGCAGACAGGAGCAAACAGAAAGGATCTGATTACAACGATGCCAGGCACTGGACTAAGGATCCAGGAAGTTTATATAGCAACACCCCTGGACTAACGACCCAGGTGAGTGCCAAACTGAGGAAAGACAATCCCAGAGTCATATCACTAGTAACCACAAGAGGGAGCCAAAAAGTCTAATTCACAACACTCCCCATCTTCAGACAAATCACTTACATCCGGAGGAGGTCAGGGCTGCCGCTCTCTCATTTCCTCCGGATGTTTGTGATACGTCTGAAGGCAGGAAAGTGAATCCAGTGCTGCTTGGCTGCAGGGATTGCGTGACACAATAACGTCACATGATCCCCGGGAGAGACAGTGCCATCACTGCACCGGAAGTGAGCATAAGGCTGTGGTAACACGAGCGTATACAAATCGGTCCCATTCTCATCCAGAAAAGTGGGACATTTTTTTTTCTCTCGTGTCATCCATGTGCTTTCTTTATACAATCTGTTTTTTTACTCATCAGACATTAATCTTTTACAGGACCATTTCCAGTTTCCTGTGCTACAGAACTGTAGCGCATTTGTTAAAATCAGATGCCATACTAAAGGTCCTTATGGCATCCGATTTTTTTTGCACAGTCGCATTACGGAGTGAACTCGTAGCGTGCTGTGATTTTTTCCTTACACCGAATACAGCTGAGAAAAAACCTGCAGGTCTGCGCGGCCTCATAGAATAACATTGGTCCAAGTGCAGCATCCTCCATATACGTCTTGGCCAGTAATGCCACTGTAACATCACACACAAGCATTGCCATTCACTGACTGCAAGCAGAGATCTTTTCTTCTTTTTTTTTTAATTAATAAAACCAGAAACCACATCCAAAACTTGGAATACAGCGTACAAGAACAGCTGAAGAATCGTGCACTACAACATTTCAACAGCAAATTTCTCTCTATATATTTTTGTCCTTAAAGGGATTGTCAACGTTTGGGGCTAAATTTTTTTTTTATTACTGAAATTAACGAATGCATTGTGTTTCAATTTAAAATATTTTACTCCCTTTGACTTCCATAGTCTCTGTTTTGTATTTTGTCTTGCTGGCTGCGGAATGAGTTTACTGAGAATCCATCAGTGAGCTGATTCTGATAATATGATGTGAATTTTTTTTTTTTTTCTTTTTCTGAGCCTTTCTCAGCTGATTTATGATCACAGACACGTAAAAGAAGAATGTGCAGGAGAAAGAAGAGCCTGTGAAAACCAAATGGTGCAAAATTTTGAATGAAACCCAATTACAAAAATGATTTATGGTCCAAAATACATGCATATAAGTAAAAAAAGAAGATAAAAAAATAAATAAATCTATATATATTTTATTTAATTTTATATATATATATATATATATATATATATATATATATATATATATATATATATACTAGATGGTGTCCCGATTCTAACGCATCGAGTATTCTAGAATATGCACGTCCACATAGTATATTGCACAGCTCACGTAGTATATTGCCCAGCCACGTAGTATATTGCCCAGCCACGTAGTATATTGCCCAGCCACGTAGTATATTGCCCAGTTACGTAGCATATTGCCCAGTGACGTAGTATATTGCCCAGCCACGTAGTATATTGCCCAGTTATGTAGTATATTGCCCAGTGACGTAGTATACAGCAAAGAGCCATGTAGTATATTGCCCAGCCACGTAGTATACAGCACAGAGCCACGTAGTATATTGCCCAGTGACGTAGTATACAGCACAGAGCCACGTAGTATATTGGCCAGCCACGTAGTATATTGGCCAGTCATGTAGTATATTGCCCAGCTACGTAGTATATTGCCCAGTCACATATGTCACAGGTTAAAAAATAAACATATACTCACCTTCCGAGGGCCCCTTGTAGTTCTGTCGCCTGTGTGTGGTGCAGGCGGCAGCTTCCGGTCCCAGGGTGTGATGACGTCGCGGTCACATGACCATGAGGTCATGGCAGGTCCTTCTCGCATACCATCCTTGCTACCGGAACCTGTCGCTTGCATGGAGCGGTCACCGGAGCGTCGCGAGGAGCGGGAAAGGCGGCGGAAGGTGAGTATATAATGATTTTTTATTTTTTTTATTATTTTAAACATTAGATGTTTTTACTATTGACGCTGCATAGGCAGCATCAATAGTAAAAACTTGGTCACACAGGGTTAATAGCGGCGGTAATGGAGTGAGTTACCCGCGGCATAGCGCGGTCCGTTACCGCTGGCATTAACCCTGTGTGAGCGCTGACTGCGGGGAGTATGGTGCGGGCGCCGGGCACTGACTGCAGGGGAGTGGGGAGGGACTAATCGGACTGTGGCCGTCGCTGATTGGTCGTGGTAGCCATGACAGGCAGCTAGCGAGACCAATCAGCGACTTGGATTCCATGACAGACAGAGGCCGCGACCAATGAATATCCGTGACAGACAGAAAGAAAGACAGACAGAAGGACAGACAGAAAGACGGAAGTACCCCTTAGACAATTATATAGTAGACTAGACTGTGGCCCGATTCTAACGCATCGGGTATTCTAGAATATGCATGTCCCCGTAGTATATGGACAATGATGATTCCAGAATTCGCGGCAGACTGTGCCCGTCGCTGATTGGTCGAGGCAACCTTTATGACATCATCGTCGCCATGGCAACCATTATGACATCTAC
Organism: Ranitomeya variabilis; assembly: GCF_051348905.1. Classification (NCBI taxonomy): domain Eukaryota; kingdom Metazoa; phylum Chordata; class Amphibia; order Anura; family Dendrobatidae; genus Ranitomeya; species Ranitomeya variabilis. Next base: position 468,619,364 of record NC_135233.1, read on the forward strand.
GTCGATACTGTGCCCATCGCTGATTGGTCGAGGCGAATTCGCGGCAGACTGTGCCCGTCGCTGATTGGTCGAGGCAACCTTTATGACATCATCGTCGCCATGCTGTGCCCGTCGCTAGATTGTGCATGTCCCCGTAGTATATGGACAATGATGATTCCGACTGTGCCTGTCGCTGATTGGTCGAGGCAACCTTTTTGACATCATCGTCGCCATGGCAACCATTATGACATCTACGTCGATACTGTGCCCGTCGCTGATTGGTCGAGGCCTAGCGGCCTCGACCAATCAGAGACGCGGGATTTCCATTATGACATCATCGTCGCCATACTATGCCTGTTGCTGATTGGTCGAGGCCCAGGCGGCCTCGACCAATCAGAGAATGAATAAACGGGACAGACAGACAGACGGAAAAATCCTTAGACAATTATATATATAGATATATATATATATATATGTACACACCGTATATACATTTAAAGGGCTTGTCACGGGGCTCTTGAGATCTGTGTAATGCATTCACAGATATACACAGTACCATATGTCATACAGAATGCCATAATATTAGAGTTCAGTACTTACCAGTCACCGGAGCGCTGTGTTACGGGAACGAGTGCTTTTCAGATGACTGCAGTCTCCTCCTGTCATTCTCTGCTGCTTCCGTATTTAAGTCCCTGACACGTGAAACTTCTCGATGAGGAAACACTCAGACGACGTCAGACAATGTTTGGTAACAATGAGAAGGGAGTTTTCATGGAGATTCCCGTATTATTCTACATCAAAGAGGACATCCTGACTATACCCTCTATACTACCCCAAATCAGGATGCACACGGTCCATACGCCTTCCTGGTACAAAGCACTGGGGAATGCGTATGTCTTATTATACCAGCTACAAAAGGGCTTTTACCCCCAAACAGAGGCGTAGCTAGGGGTTTTGCTCAGGGGGAGAGAAACATCTGAGTGGGCACCTAACCAGGTAACTCTGATTACAGCTATAGTGGTGCACCCTAATTGTGGGCATAGGGAAACCTCTGCTGATGACCATGGTATTACTGAAAATAAATCTCTGTAAAAAAACACTGCTATTATGGTGCTAGTTACCAGTCCTGTAGAACATATAGGAGATCACAGTACAGTTATAGTGACTTACCGCTGACGTTCTTTCTGATGGAATCGTAACTTTTCCCGTCTTTTCCATCTGTCCCAGACCGACATGTCATCTTCTTCCAGCCAGGAGTCGTCTGCAGAGAATACAACAAAGACACATTTCTCTTCTCACATTTCCTACACCGTCCCCATCTATCCCCAACCTGCACAAACCCTTCATCCTACTGATACCCCAATACTGAGCCGCTGCTGCCGTATGTGTCCTTATTACTGCACCTGCTGCACATAAACAGGGCTCCTCTTACTGCCCCAGATCGCAGGGTGGGTCCATAGATCTCCTATGCACAGTATGAGTGGACCACAGCTGCCCTATACACAGTATGATGGGCCCACTGCTCCCTCAAACACAATATAATGCCCCCCACAGTAACAGACACACTAAGTAATGGCCTCCATACTGTGTAATGGCTCCCACAGTAGCCCCAATACTATAGTATTGGCCCTCACACTTTATATTAGCCTCTATAGTAGTCTTCACGCTGTATGATGGCCCCTAAACTGTAGAATGGCCCTCGTATTAGCTCTCACACTGTATAATGGCCCCACACTGCAAGAGGGCTTCTCACAGTAGTCCCCATATTAGGCCGGCGTCACACTAGAGAGTTTTACGGACATATGATAGGCGCAAAAACAACGCATTGCACACGGACCAATGATTCTCTATGGGTCAGCTCCTATCTGCCGTATATTTCTCAGCCGTATTTTACGGGCTGAGAAAATCGCAGCATGCTGCGTTTGTCAGCGTGTTGCGCAAAAATTCCGCCAATGAAAGTCTATGGGAGCGAGAAAAATACGGATTATACACTGACCATCAGTGTGACTTGCGAGAAATACGCAGCGGTGTTCTATAGAAAAGCCGGTAATTCAGTGCGGTGTACAGTAAAATCACACTGACAGGTTAGAATAGAATAGCTAAGAGGGCTCTAGCTGTTAAAATAAAGGGTTAATTCACGGAAAAAAACTGGCATGGGCTCCCGCGCAATTCTCTCCGCCAGAGTGGGAAAGCCAGTGACTGAGGGCAGATATTAATAGCCTAGTGAGGGACCATGGTTATTGGACCCCCCCTGGCTAAAAACATCTGCCCCCAGCCACCCCAGAAAAGGTGCATCTGTAAGATGCGCCTATTCTGGCACTTAGCCCCTCTCTTCCCACTGCCCTGTAGCGGTGGGATATGGGGTAATAGAGGGTTAATGTCACCTGGCTATTGTAAGGTGACATTAAGCCTGGTTAATAATGGAGAGATGTCAATAAGACACCTATCCATTATTAATCCAATAGTAGTAAATGGTTAATAAAACACACACACACAAATTTATTTTATTGAAATAAAGACACAGGGTGTTGTAATAGTTTATTATACTCTTAATCCAAATGACGACCCTCGTTCTGTAAAAGAAAAAAAACAAAGCAACAATATCCCATACCTTTCCGGCGCTCAGTCACGTCCCACGCTGTAAATCCATCTGAAAGGGTTAAAAAAAATTTACAGCCAGGAGCCTGCTAATGCAGCTGTGCTCCTGACTGTAAAATCTGGGGAATTAATGGAATGCAGGGGAATGTAGCATCGTAGACTTGCGGTGCTGCGCCCCCTGGTGGTATAAACTCATATGAACTCGAGCATGGGAAACTATTCAGAAAAATTCCCACACTAGAGTTCATATGAACGGACCGTATTTCCCTACGCTCAGTGTGACACTGGCCTTAGCCTCCAAGATTTATAATTAGCTGACAAACTGTATAATGGCCCCAACAGTAGTTCTCACGCTGTATAATGGCCCTACAGTATATAGAGGCCCCCTGAAATTTTATTCATATTGAAATAATTTGATTGTGAACTTAATGTAATTCTTGTTGCATACCTCTCTTGAGTGGTGAGTTCTACTTATATTAACATTTAATAATGTCCCCCGAATCCCCCCCATGTACAGTAATAATGTCCCCCGAGTCCTCCATGTACAGTAATGTCCCCCGAGTTCCCCCATGTACAGTAGTAATGGCCCCAGTATCGGTGATGTGAGCATGCGGTCATGTGACTGCAGGTATACAATTTGCAGCCATGTGTCATCTACACTCTTTTGGCTTCTCTCATTTATTTTTTATTGAAAGATGCCAAACGTATCTAGTCGACACATGCAAATAGCAAACATGCGCCTGCATGACCGCCTGATCGCATCTGATCGGACTCATGGCAGCAGGCGCACTGCCCCTTGTCATGATATCGCAGTCTGCAGTCACATATCTTGACTGCAGGCTTCTATCCCAAGCCTGGACTACCCCTTTAAAGGGAGCCTGACAGATGATACAGGCTGCTCAAACCATGTGCAGAGTGTATCAGCACCGGCTGTAGTATCTCACCAGGTGTGTTTGTTTCTCTAAGGGCTCATTTCCACTGGCGAGAGACAAATCGGTCCGTAATCTGGACTGAAAAAAGGGATGTAGCGTATGCGATTGTCATGCGAGTGTAATGCCAGTGCAATGCGATTTTTAATCGCACCATCCGTTTTACATCTGTATGACATCCGTATGCAATCTGTTTTATTTCTCTGCAACTATTTTTCTACAGTCATTTACAGGACCATGGACAGTGTTCTAGGCCACAGAATGGTGATGTATCCGTAAAAAATGGACGGAATACGGATGGTCCGTATTCCTTCCGTTTTTTTTCTCGCACCCATTGACTTGCATTGGCGAGTCTCGTCCGAGACTCGCAGCAAATCGCAGCATGCTGCGATTTTTTTCTCAGTCCGATTTCGGCTGAGAAAAAAATCACAAATGAAAAGACACCTATTGAATAACATTGGTCCGAGTGCAATCCGATTTTTTATCGGATTGCAATCGTCCGTTTTCCACGCCAGTGGAAATGAGCCCTTAAGCTGAGGTGTTTCAGAGAAAAACATACTAATAGCTACTGGGGAGCAAGTGGAGCTGTGCACTAGTCCTACAGACAGGTCCCTGGCGGCTTCTTTCCACCCGTTGACTGTGCGGCGCTGTGCACTACTCCTACAGACAGGTCCTTTTCGGCTTCTTCTCACCCGCTGACAGTGCGGCGCTGTGCACTACTCCTACAGACAGGTCCTTTTCGGCTTCTTTCCGCCCGTTGACTGTGCGGCTCGGTGCACTACTCCTACAGACAGGTCCCTTCCGGCTTCTTCCCACCCGCTGACAGTGCGGCACTGTGCACTACTCCTACAGACAGGTCCCTTCCGGCTTCTTCCCACACGCTGACAGTGCGGCGCGGTGCACTACTCCTACAGACAGGTCCCTTCCGGCTTCTTCCCACCCGCTGACAGTGCGGCACTGTGCACTACTCCTACAGACAGGTCCCTTCCGGCTTCTTTCCACCCGCTGACAGTGCGGCGCTGTGCACTAGACATCCAGACAGGTCCCTGGCGGCGTCTTCCCGCCAGCTGACAGTGACTGACAACTCTGCTGTACACGCAAATAGAAAGACACTTGTCAGTCACTGTCAGCCGGCGGGGAGAAGCCACTGGGGACTTGTCTGTAGGACTAGTGCACAGCGCCGCTCGCTCCCCAGCAGCTATTAGAATGTTTTTCTCTGAAACGCCGCAACTTTAGGGTATGTGCACACTTTCAGTAATCGGCAGTGCTTTGGAAGCAACACATGTTCGCTGTGTCCAAAGCGCTGCCGGCTATTGAACGCAGGTGAAACCGCATGTGTTCACTGAATCGTGCGGAGTCACAGCGTCCAATACCTTGAACTAGCGTCTCCGCAAGATAAATAGACATGCTGCTGGAACGCCCGTCAAGGCCGTGGGGTACTTGCCGGGTCCGGTACTTAAAGAGATGTGTCACGGCGGGGGCGACTCCGTCCGTGGCCCTGGGCGCCCATGCAAAAGGGGATTTGAAATGGGAAATAAAGTTTGTGTTTGTGACGCCACCTGTGGTATTCGGTCAGAGGGGACCGACACTGCTTAACGGGGTCCACTGGGGTGATGTTATGGCAGCAGGAATAGTATGGCTTACCACAGGTGAAGCTGGGGTCCCCAGGGCTCCCGGTGTGGTAGGGACAGATGGTAGATGGTAAAGCAAGAAACAGAGGACACAGGGTTGCAGTCTCTTTAAATTTTTTACTGTAGAATTCAGGCAGCCACAGTCCAGGGTAGCGCATCACGGGTGCAGATGTGGTCCAGCTGGCTTGGAAGCATTTTGGGAATCCCCCTTACCAGGTGGGGTTGGAAGCCTTCCTTCTAGCTGCCTTAGGCCTCACACAAGGTCCTCACGTTTTCTCACTGTCCCCCTTTAGGTAGGACACTATCCCACATGACAGGTAACTCAAGCCTTTTTACAGGATCTCTATCACAACCCGGGCTCTATGCGTTTTTGTGTCTTCAGGTGTTTATAGTGGACAGGTAACTTGCAATCTGCTGTGCTGCCGCTTTCTGGTGTGCGACTTGGAGTACAACACAACCCCAGTCTTCCGGCTACCGGTATCTGCGCTCAGTAGGGAGGTAGCTCAGTCGCAGCTAACTCCCCAGTTCTTCTCCAGCTTTTTGTTCTATCTCTTTCCTTTTTCGGAGCTGCAGCACCCTCGTGGCTGCACGGCCCCTCTCTCAGACTCTCTGCCTCAGACTGTTCCAGTCTGCTGTCTGGCACTCACTGACTCCTCTCACTGACTGACTAACTTTTCCTCCAGGGTAGTCCAGCTGTCCTGCCGGTTTCTGCTGTGCCTCCTAGAGTCTGACACAACCTCTGTCTTCCGGCTACCGGAATCTGCTCTCTGTAGGGAGGTAGCCCAGTTGCAGCTATTCTCCCCAGTTGTCACTCTCCTGTGCTTCACTCTCCTGCACGCTCACTACAAATCTGTTCTTCCTTTTGTATTCTCTCAATCCTGGAGCTGGAGCACCTCTGGCTTCACGGCCTCTCACACGTCTCTCTCCCTCAGACTGCTCCAATCTGCTGTCTGGCACTAACTATCTCACTTCTTACCCTCCAGACCAGAATATATATATAGGGGAGCCACCCACTAGCTGGATCAGAGCTCCCCCTTCTGGCCTGGAGTGTGAACATGTTGCATGCTTGCAGGGCCGGACTGGGACTAAAATTCAGCCCTGGCATTTGAAGTTACACAGGCCCACTTGTCACATGGTGACTGTATAATATCTTTGTACACTTGTAGGCAGGGCCGGTTTTAGGCAAAGTGGGGCCCTAGGCAAAGTTTAAAATGGGGCCCCAAATGCTAACATATTCCACATCACACAGAAGCCTTTCTGTTGTATTTACGTGCGCTGAGTTCAGGCCGCTGAGGCTACGTTCACATTAGCGTTAAGCTAATGTGCGTCGGGTTTGCGTCGGCGACGCAGCAGCGACGCATGCGTCATGCGCCCCTATACTTAACATGGGGGACGCATGCGTTTTTTTTGTTGCGTTGTGCGACACATGCGTCTTTTTTGCCGCAAGCGTCGGACCAAGAAAACGCAACAAGTTGCATTTTTCTTGCGTCCGATTTTCGGCAAAAACCGACGCATGCGTCGCAAAACGCAGCGTTTTTGCGTGCGTTTTGACGCGTTTTTGCGTGCGTTGTGCGTTGCGTCGCCGACGCAACGGCGCACAACGCTAGTGTGAACGTAGCCTGAATGAGTTTGATCGACAATACGGAAGTTGTTCAACGCTTGTTTCCCGGCCTCTTTCCACCAGCTGAGGAATAATGATGGGACAGAACGATCACTAATAGATCACTAACAGATCACCATACAGTATCATGTTTTCAGCAGCACATCTACAGTTTACACTGGCAATGTGCTGCTGACAACAAGGCTTTTTGTTCCAGCAAAAACAATCTGAATATGCAGCATTTTACTTGTTTAGTAAAATACACCCCATAGTCCTCCATATATTATAATGTGCTCCATAGTCCTCCATATAGTATAATACACTCCCTATAGTCCTCCATATATTAAAATACACTGCTCAGTCCTCAACATAGTATAATACACTCCTCATAGTCCTCCATATAGCATAATACACTCCTCATAGTGCTCCATATAGTATAATGCACCGCCACAGTCATCCATGTAGTACAATTCACTTCCCATAGTATAATGCACCCCATAGTTCTTCATATAGTATAACGTATTCCCCATAGTCCTCGATACAGTATCATGCAGCCCACATATAGTATAATGCAGCCACCCCAGAGTATAATACACCAACCACAGAGTATAATGCAGCCACCCCAGAGTATGTAACCCCCATAGAATATAATACAGCCCACCTCCCCATAATATATAATGTAGCCCCCCATAGAATATAATGCAGCCCCCCATAGTATAGAATATAATATACTCCCCATAGTATATAGCAAAGCCCGCATATTATATAGCACAAACCGCATAGTATACAGCACAGCCTGCATACTATAGCACAGCCCGTGTAGTAGATAACACAGCCCACAGAGCAGTATTCAGCACAGACCACACAGTAGTATACAGCACAGACCACACAGTAGTATACAGCACAGCCCACGTAGAAGTATACAGCACAGTCCACACAGTAGTATACAGCACAGCCCACAGAGTAATATATACAGCACAGCCCACAAAGTAATATATACAGCACAGCCCACAAAGTAATATATACAGCACAGCCCACAGAGTAATATATACAGCACAGCCCACAGAGTACTATATACAGCACAGCCCACAGAGTACTATATACAGCACAGCCCCCAGAGTACTATATACAGCACAGCCCACAGAGTACTATATACAGCACAGCCCACAGAGTACTATATATAGCACAGCCCACAGAGCAATATATACAGCACAGCCCACAGAGCAATATATACAGCACAGCCCACAGAGTACTATATACAGCACAGCCCACAGAGTACTATATACAGCACAGCCCACAGAGTACTATATATAGCACAGCCCACAGAGTACTACATACAGCACAGCCCACAGTGTACTATATATAGCACATAGCACACAGTAGTATACAGCACAGAACACAGCCCACAGAGAACTATATACAGCCCACAGTAGTATACAGCACAGAGCACAGCCCACAGAGAACTATATACAGCCCACAGTGGTATACAGCACAGAGCACAGCCCAGAGAACTATATACAGCCCACAGTAGTATACAGCACAGAGCACAGCCCACAGAGAACTATATACAGCCCACAGTGGTATACAGCACAGAGCACAGCCCACAGAGAACTATATACAGCCCACAGTAGTATACAGCACAGAGCACAGCCCACAGAGAACTATATACAGCCCACAGTAGTATACAGCACAGAGCACAGCCCACAGAGAACTATATACAGCCCACAGTAGTATACAGCACAGAGCACAGCCCACAGAGAACTATATACAGCCCACAGTAGTATACAGCACAGCCCACAGAGAACTATATACAGCCCACAGTAGTATACAGCACAGAGCACAGCCCACAGAGAACTATATACAGCCCACAGTAGTATACAGCACAGAGCACAGCCTACAGAGAACTATATACAGCCCACAGTAGTATACAGCACAGCCCACAGAGAACTATATACAGCCCACAGTAGTATACAGCACAGAGCACAGCCCACAGAGAACTATATACAGCCCACAGTAGTATACAGCACAGAGCACAGCCCACAGAGAACTATATACAGCCCACAGTAGTATACAGCACAGAGCACAGCCACAGAGTACTATATATAGCACAGTAGTATACAGCACAGAGCAGAGCCCACAGAGAACTATATACAGCCCACAGCAGTATACAGCACAGAGCACAGCCCACATCTCTTCTCTTCCTCCACCCCCTCCCCTCACCTCCTCCGAGAATGGCCCCACAGTCCAGAAAAAAAAAAACTCTCCTCACCTCTCCTCTTGCCAGCGTTGCTTCCGCCTTCCTGCTCCTGTCTCTGTCTCAGGAGCTGCAGTCTGCCCGGGACACAGCAGGTGCGCGATGATATGACGTCATCGTGCACCCGCAGTGTCAGAGGCAGAGCGGGGAATGATGGGAGAGGAGCGTCTGTAGACGCTCTCTCCTCCATCATTGAATTCAACTGTACCGGCGTCTATACGCCGGTATAGTTGAATGCGATGGCGGGGGGAGACGGATCGAGCGGCCCACTACTGGCACCGGCCCTTCTGGCATTTGCCAGAAGTGCCCGATGGCCAGTCCGGCCCTGCATGCTTGTTTTTACCTGATAAAGAAGATCCTTCCTTGCTTCCAAGCGTGACATCACTCTCCCTGTGAGGAAAGCAATGCCACTGTGACAACCATGAACCTGGGGTGTCACACTGCGGTCTGGAGAGACGTGATGCATATCCGAATCTACAGGTAATCCGTGGGCATCTCTGGACGCTTAGTGGACTTGGGATTTCTTGAAATCTCGTCCATTATGTTGTAACATCTGCACGCTGCACAAGTACGCAGCGTCCAACCCGCAGTGTTTAGTGACCGTGTGCACCTCCTATCCTCACAGAGACAAACATGCCCGGCTGAACACTATAGCTGGTGCTGATACATGCTGTACAAACCATGAGCGGCCTGTATCACCTGTCAGGAGAGCTTTAATAACTTTATAACCAGATGAGGTCAGACAGGCCCAGGCAGTGTCTGAGGTAAATCAGCGGTGAGCACTAGGACCCAGGGGAGGTCCAGCGTGCATGAACCAGAGCACACAGAAGAGGAGCTGACTTCAGCACTGACAGAGGAGCCTGTCAGAAACTTATCAGCTCAGCTCTCCTCCCAGGTTAGACTGCACTGAGGACTCTGTCACTGTGCTAGCCGGCAGCGTCTCAGGAAGAGAGGGGAGGAGGCAATTTGCTGTACTCTCCCTCAGTGCTGCCTGATGACTGAAATGGCCATGGATCCAGGTGGGCCCCTTCATGGGACGGGGCCCGGAACGACGGCCCCCCTCTGTGCCCCCAAAGTACCTATGCTAAAATATGTTTATGAAGCTGTTGAATTTGAGTGGGCAGACACACGATCGGTCTGTACATCACGGTCCGTGTTTCACAGACATCTGAATTCAGCCTAAAATTAAAGGGAGCCTCCTATCTGATTATTGGTGCCCAAACAATGGCTCGAATTGCAATCTGATTGCACAATTGGTCAGATATATTTTCTCTGAAACAGTCTGGCATGTCAGATTAGAAGATCCGGCCGGGGACCATAAGTGAGGACTTACTAGTCCGGCATCGCCTTAGCCGGAGCTTCCCAGCGCTGCTGCAGGAGATTGAAAGATCCCTCTATATGTACACACACACACACAGGAGAGGCCTTAAGCCTCACAGTAGCAGAGTGGAACTAGCTGTGCCGCTAGGCTGAGAGCAGAATGTGTTTACTACCTGTATACTCAGGCGGTGTGCAGCTGCCTGAGCCATTCTTAAAAGGCCTAGGATCTTGACATCAGAGGTGTGTGTTGGGTTACCATGGTCATCCAACACACAATAGCGAAGAGATAAAATAAAATTCATTGTCAGCAGCACATTATCCGGTGTAACCAGATGTGCTGCCGACAACACCACGCAGTGTATGGGGACCGTACTGACCTGGTCCCATCGTCCTGTGTACACAGGCCAGTAAGAGAGCGCCAATTGTGTATAGACTATTGGGGATAAGAGGCCAGATTCAGCCCGAACCAAGCGTAAATGTGAGGGGTCCGGTCAGGAAAGACGGTAATGGACGGTGTGTGGAAGCCCTTTGGTCTCTGTTCACATCTGCTCAAGTCTCCATTGGCTTTTCTGCACTTTTGACAACACATCACACATTTATTGGGGAACAATTTGGCATCACATCTCCAAGGTGCTTTCACTAGGAATCATAAGTTGTGATCAACAAATATGGAAGTCCTGATTCTGACCAACCCTCACCGATCATAGAGATCAGGACTAATCATGAGAAAGAAGCCAGTTTTAGGTTTACTGTGCCTTTAAGAACAGAACCTGCACGCGGACACTGTACTAGAACGTTTACAAATTGTTATCTTTTGGTAACACAGTCCCCGCCCATAGGAGGAGCGGCTAGTTGACATGGCAACTGCTGCAGCCAATCCCTTTCAGAGCTCAAGCGTGGCTCCAGTGTTAGCTGCATCCGATTGGTTGAGGAGAGGCGAGTGCTTGTCAATCCTGCTTTCCTATTGGTCTGTGCTCCTAGTGACACTATAGGAAGAGGAGCATGGGGAGACCATGGGAATTAAAGGGACAGTGACCTGACATTAGGAGTCACAGGGCTAAAGCTGCAGGTACGTGCTTGTGTGGATGTCTGCAAGTGAGCTGTGTGCAGGGGGGTGTACTGCAGGCCTCCTGCGGACAAATGTGAGCTACAACTTTAGGTGGAGACTACCGAGTGTACAGCAGTGAAGATTCCTCATGTTAACCCTTCCTGTTCAATCCTGCGCTGTAGAGAACAGTAGGGAATGTCACGTTCACCATGCAGGATAGACAGGATTTTAAGATCCAAAAATCAGCGGCGGAATCCCGGATCAAAGAACAATCTGCTGCAGAATGTGTCCACAGGGAATCAGTCCTTAGGGATCTGCCGCCTGCCCATCCCCCGACTGTGGGAGCAGTAAGGTTTATTGTGGATTCTCCCCACTGACTGACACAAATAAAGGGCCCCTGTGCAAGAATAGAATGTGGGCCCTCTGCAGCCCAAGAGCTCATCCTAATGCAGAAGTCCACCTGTTTTGGGGTCTGAAAAGGGCCCCTGACCTCCCAGACCCCTGTGTGCGGCTGCACAGGTAGCACCAATGATATGTCCACCCGTGATTCTTCCCATTAACGTAAAACCCAAAATGCCGCTATGTGCCCAGCTGCCAGCAACGCATCACAAGCTGCAGGAATCACGTGTCATCACTGGAGGCCGAGGCTGGCACTACCACTAGAGCGGCACAGGGGAGGGCCCACTATGTACCATAAATCTGTATTTTTTTTTTTTTTACCTGCTGTTCTCCTGGATCCAGTGTTACTCTTCGTTTGTTCCTGAGATGCGGCCCCTTATTCCCTGTATATAAATGTAGTCTTTTTTTTTCCAAGGGGGTGTGGTGCTAATGAAAACACAGAGAAGAGTTGCAGAAAACGCCCACTTAGCTAACAAGTCTAAATATATATATATATATATATATATATATATATATATATATATATATATATATATATATATATCAAAGAGAGCATCATGGCTCAGGAACGAAGCAGAAAAACATAGTCGGATTCAGGAGGACAGCGGCATTTACCGGTCATGCTTATGGCAAACGATAAGGACATTATAATTATTAATTTTTTTTTTCAAGATCACCCATTTAAATCCACACCAAAGTTAGAACCACATTCTGTGGATTTTCTGGCAGACTTCCCTGCGGATTATAGGTCAGATTAGCTGTGGAATTATCTGCAGCAAATCTGATCCATGTGGACATATCCTGACATTACCAGAGATCAGAACCCGACTGCTGGGACCCCGACCAATCTTAGGAATGGGCCTCTGGATCTGGGGAACCAGAGCAAAGTCTGGAATGGAGCAGAAGTGTTCGTGTTTACCTCCTTTTCATTCATTGTCTATGGGACTGCTGGAAAGAGTGGCATGCTATTCTCTGATTTTTCCATCAGTCCCATAGATAATTACTGGGAATGAGGTCTAAACACGACCAATACAGCTTCATTTAAGACATGGGTACCTGGGATCCAGAGGCCTTTCTTGTGTGGTCCCAGTGGTCAGACCAGTCATTTCTCCACTACCATAGCGGATGAGGATAACTTATTATCTTGGGAATAACATAGACTTTCTACAGACATGATATGGTGGGAGAGGGCTGTGGGATCCATGGATTAGTTTGGAGGTTTCCTTGTGCGGTTCTACAGAACGTTAAGACTTGGGTTGTGGACTCTGCCCCCCCTGCTATGTGAATGACCCAGCCATGGCCTCCAGCCCCCTCGCTGCACATACGTGACGAGCACCAAGGTCCTTGTACCTGTACAGTCCATACTGCGGATCAAAGTCCCTTCTGATGGTGATGTGATACGGAAAATGAAAACAATACCGATACCATCTCCAGTCACGTATATCCCAATCCCAGGACCTAATTATGCTCCTTCTTCTACCATGTTGAAGAAATAAAATAAAAATTAATAAATACATTTTTATATTATAATTTTTTTCTATTGTAGTGAATAAGAACATTCCCGTAGGAATAAGAAGGATGGCGGACAAGATAAAAACTCCACGTACAAAGGAACTTGAGTTTGGGGGATCCATCGGTAAGCGTGTCTGGCTTTACGTTGGGGGGCTTGCACCGCGTTATTATACCCATACGTATAGATGTTTTTTCCTTTGTAGGGGCCTTACTGCTATTGTTCGTCTTGCCTGGAACGGTCCTGTACCTCCTTCTCACATGTAACACAGACGATGCCAGTGTGCTCCAGGTGCCCGGGCCCCTTCCCCCGCTGCCGGCCTTGTGGAACCCATTTGCCCTGACGCTGCTGCTGGGCTGGATCGCGCTGCAGGCGCTGCTGTATATGTTACCTATGGGAACAGTATGTCCGTTTTCGATTTTTTTTTTTGCATATAGTATCCCCTCTAATGATCCCCACCAGCCGCAGACCCCTGCTATCTCTGTAGTGTAGCCATAAATCCGCGCTCCGCCGAATCTGTCACCAGTCACAGTCATTGTGCTCTTACTTAAGACACTGCGCCGAGTGTTGTCTGCACTCATCCCTTTAAATTTATCATATAATTTCTAATCCTGTAATATATAACACAGAAGTCCTTTTATTTCAGACGGCTGAAGGAATCCCTCTGAGAAACAACACTCGTCTGAAATACAAAATAAATGGTGAGTTAAAAAATGGGGGTGGTGTTGTCTAATATCAGATGGCATCTTCAGACACGTTGTGCAGGAGATCTGGAGCAATAACATTACAGATAGTGTACTCTTCTGACTCTAAAAGGCACCCCAGGTTTAGATGAAGAAAATGGGAAAAGTCGTAGTTACTCACCGATAACGGTGTTTCTCAGTCGCCCATGACAGAACTACCAGAGAGATGGAGTCCGCCCTTCAGGGACAGGAAACCTACAGGATAAAAGGGCGGTACCTCTCCCCTGCATCAGTTTGGTTTACAGAGCATCGGAGGTCCTCCAGGTTAGTCACAACAACAAAAAAATATACAATTTTATCATATTGCTTAACAAGTAAACACCGTGTCTATATGGAAAACCACTTCACACAAAATAGTGTGCTCACTGCACACGTGATGAGGGGGAGAATAAGCAGGTGCTGTCATGGGCTCTGAGAAACACCGTTATCGGTGAGTAACTACGACTTTCTCAGTCGCCCATGACAGCACTACCAGAGAGAATTTTCAGAGATATTGCTTAGGGAGGGACCACAGCCTGCAGAACCCTTCTTCCGAAGGTCAGGTCAGATGAAGAGGCTAGGTCTAAGCGGTAGTGTCTGAAAAAGGTTGAAGGTGATGACCAGGTGGCCGCCTTACAAATTTGATCTAATGGTACCTCCGACCTTTCGGCCCAGGAGGTCGCCATAGCCCTCGTAGAGTGGGCCTTCAGTCCCTGTGGCACGGCGTTCCCGGTGGAGGAGTACGCCAAGGCTATTGCGTCTGTCACCCATCGAGCAATAGTGCCTTTAGAAGCTTTGAGTCCTTTTCTGGGCCCCTGGAAGCAGATAAAAAGAGACCCTTCCTTCCTATGCTGCTGGGTGATTTTAAGGTATTGGGCTAGACACCTTCTCACATCTAGTGTGTGGAATTTTTCTTCTTTCTAGGGTCTGGACAAAAAGAAGGAAGTATTATTTCCTGAGATCTATGGAATGAGGATGCAACTTTTGGCAAATAGGCAGGGTCTGTTTTTAGTATAACTATCATCCAGGATTTGTGTAAATGGATGGTTTGCGGATAGGGCTTGGAGGTCACTTATTCTACGGGCCGAAGTCAGGGCTATTAGGAGGGCCGTTTTAAGTGAAAGAATCTTAAGAGGGAGTGATTCTAATGGCTCGAACGGGGATTCTGTTAGGGCTGACCATACTAAGTTCAAGTCCCAAGATGGTAACCTCCATATAGTTACGGGTTTAGACATTGCAGCTGCTCTGACGAACCGTACTACCCAAGGGTTGGCGGCTATGTTTTTACAGTATAGGGCTCCCAGAGCTGCTATTTGTACCTTTAATGTACTTACTGAAAGGCCTAGGTCTAATCCTTTTTGTAAAAATTCTAGTATTTCAGTAATTGGGACCCCGTCCTGTAATCTTACCCCCGAGGATGATAGAAATTTTTTCCAGGTTTTACCGTAAATTTTTGTAGTTACTGGTTTTCTACTTTTCATTAGAGTGGACACTAGTTTGTCAGAAAACCCTCTTTCCCTCAATAGTGACCTCTCAAATACCATGCTGTCAGATGTAAATTCTCTGACTGAGGGTGGAACACCGGTCCCTGAGATAAGAGGTCCGGAAGATCCGGAAGGACCCAGGGATCGGTGATTGATAGCATCCTCAGCCATGAGAACCAGGCTCTCCTGGGCCAGAAGCGGGCTATTAGGATGAGTCTGGATCTGTCCTGCCTGACCTTCCGCAGGACTGCTGGAATGAGAATGGTGGGGGGAAACGCATATGCCAGTGTTTGTGTCCAGGGAATTGTGAATGCATCCACAGCCTGAGGGTTCCCCCCGGAGTCCAGGGAGCAGAAGGCTTCCGCCTTCCTGTTGTGAGAGTTGGCAAAGAGGTCTATCACGGGGACTCCCCATAGATCTGTGATTTTGTTGAAAATCCCCTGATTTAGAGACCACTCTCCCTGCCTTAATTGGGTACGACTTAAGAAGTCCGCTTTCTGGTTTTCTACTCCCTTTATGTGTAGGGCCGATAGGGAAAGAAAATTGTTTTGAACCAGGCTGAAAATTTCGGAGGTGGTCCTCATTAATGTTTGGGATCTGGTTCCCCCCTGGTGGTTTAGGTAAGCTACCACTACTCTGTTGTCCGAGAATACTCGGACATGATGTCCTTGTAGCTCGTCTAGAAAGTACAGTAAGGCATGCTTTACCGCTCTCAATTCTTTTTGATTTGAGGAAGACACTAGCTCCTGATTTGTCCATAACCCCTGAGCGATTCTGTTGTCCCCACCCTGTGGGACTTGCGTCTGTAGTGACAATCTGAGATGTCTCTATCGCCCAAGGAACTCCCTTTGACAAGTTGCTGGGATTTAACCACCAGGCTAGGGAACGAATAGTAGGCAAATCTAGTGTCATGCGACCTTTTAACCGCCCTCCCAGTAGTTTCTGGTTTTTTAAGACATCCCACTGGAGGGGTCTTGTGTGGAGCTGCGCCCACTGAACTGCTGGAAGGCAAGCAGAGAGGGACCCCAGTAGTGACATCGCCTTCCTTAGGGTCATGGTAGGGTTCGCACGTGCTTCTGACATTAAGTGAATTATTTTTTGTTTTTTCTCGTGTGGAAGGAGACACATCTGAGAATTTGAGTCTAAGATGAGACCCAAGAATTCTTGAACCCTGGCTGGTTCCAGCTTCGACTTCTGGAGGTTCACTAGCCACCCCAATTTTTTCAAAATGTCTATGACTCTGTCGCGTTGCTGGCAGCAGAGTTCGGCCGAATTGCTCATGATCAAAAAGTCGTCTAGATATGGAATAATCAAGACATTTTCTTCCCTCAGATGCGCCATCATCTCTGCTATCAGCTTGGTGAAGACGCGAGGGGCAATTGATATACCAAATGGGAGAGCCTTGTATTGGTATTCCTTTGTCTGTCCTTTCATGACTACCGCTAGTCTGAGGAATTGCTGAGAAGTCTTGTGGATGGGAACGTGATAATATGCATCGCTGAGATCTAGAACTATCATAAAACAGTTTGGAAACAGGTTTTTTATTGTTGACTTTATTGACTCCATTTTGAACCTCTGATTTTTTACATAGGTATTCAACTTCCGTAAGTTTATTATGGTTCGGAAGGTTCCGTCTGGTTTGGGCACCAGAAACAATGGAGAATAAAATCCCTTTCCCCTCTCCAGAGGGGGGACTTCTTGGATGACAGATTTGTTTAGTAGTTTTATGATTTCTAGCTCCAGGGCTTCTTGCTGTAGGGGAGACGACCTCAACGGTGTTACCACATAGTTCCTTGGGGGTAAGGATAGAAAGTTTATGTGAAGCCCTTCTCGTATTAGATTTAGAATCCAAGGGCTGGATGAAATTTTCTCCCAGGCCGGGAGGAATTGAGATAATCTCCCTCCCACCCTGGGAGAGATGTCACTTGGAGGGTTTTTTTTTATCGCGAGGGGAGTTACCAAAAAGGAACCCTCTATCTTTCCTTCTCCCGTCGTCCCATCGGTTTTGATCTCTTGGTGGTCTCCTTTTAAAAAATTTCCTGTTCCGAAAGGGCCGCTTATTATATGTTGGGGCGAGGACAGGAAAACCTTTCTTTTTATCACCCGCTTTTTGCAGGATATCGTCCAGGGTTTCTCCGAAGAGGAATTTACCCTCACACGGAATGAAACAAAGTTTCTGTTTAGTTTGCAAGTCCCCTGGCCAGGTTTTCAGCCACAAGGTTCTACGTGCTGCATTTGAAAGGGCTGCGGATTTGGATGTTAGTTTAATCGAGTCAGCCGAAGAATCCGCCAGGAACGCCGTAGCTCCTCTAATCATAGGGATAGACTCGAAGATCTTATTTCTCGGGACCCCATCTCTGAGCTGTTTTTCTAGGTTATCAACCCAGATCATTAGAGACCGTGACGTGCAAGCTGCCGCTATGGTAGGCCTTAGGCATCCTCCTGCTGACTCCCAGGCCCCTTTGAGAAAGGTATCTGCCCTCTTATCGAGAGGGTCTTTCAGGGTTCCCATGTCCTCACACGGTAAGGCAAACTTTTTTGAGGCTTTAGCCACCGCAACATCTAGTTTGGGGGCTTTATCCCATGTAGCAGAAGCCTCATCTTCAAAGGGGTATTTCCTTTTAATAGAGGGGACAGATGCGTTTTTCCTTTCCGGTTTCTCCCACTCCTTTTTAATTAATGCCTGTATGTTCTTGTTAAGGGGGAATACTTTACGCTTCCTTTGAGATAGTCCCCCAAACATAATGTCCTGGACAGTTTTGTCAGGACGGGGGTCCAGAACCCCCATTGTAGATCTTATCGCCTTAACAAGGCCATCGACCTCCTCTAGGGGGAAACAATGACGACCTCCACTCTCGAAATCCGAAGAGGAGGATGAGGAGTCATGCGTATCTGAGCTCTTACTCCCGGAATAGGAAGGGTCAGAATCCGCAGGGGAAATAGGTTGTTTTTTAGTAGTTTTCCCACTTTTAAAGGAGTTAAACGCAGTCTCAACTTCCGATTTAATTACGGACCGTAATTCGGAGGCAAAGTTTGGGGTCTCCTCACAGAGGACTCGTTCTATACAAGATCCACATAGCTTTTTATCCCACGTCTGTGACAAAGCTGTTTCACATAGGGGGCAGGTTCTATGCTTCATCTTCCCCGTTCTCTTCCTTGCCTAGGATAGATAGAGAAGGGGAACCCTAATTACAAAAAGGTGAACTTTCACGAAGATCACTCACCAATCTGACGCAGCCACAGGTACCGGTTCTGGAGGAGGGGGTCGCCTGAGAAGCATCCGTGGGAGGCAGCTGATTAACCACACTGGAGCTTTTACTGCGCTAAGTGGAACGGCTATCAGACCGAGAACTTCGATTGCCCGCAGAAATCCGTTTTTCCTGGACGTCCGATTTCTGCCGACGGCGCTGTTGTTGCTGCTGCTGCGGCGGTGGCAGCGGCGGATGGAGCTGCTGGTCGCTGTCCTCCATGGTATTACCGTGGAACAGCCTGCAGCCAGGAGCCTCCGTCGCCTTCTCCATATAAGCGCTATTAACCCCCTTCACCTGTGGCTGCCGAAAGAGGAAGCGTCCATTTTTTTTTTTTTCTTCTTTTTCCTCTTACTGCGCATGCCCGCAGCCAGCAACCCGGAAATGGAGTATTCCGGTTCCGGGGCAGCGCCATCTTGGTGCAGTCACTCACAGCGGCGCCCCCGAACCGGAAGTTCCATTACTACTTCCGGTGCGGCGCCATCTTGGATTTCGGCGTTTTCACGGCAGCATGAAGCCCCAGGCTCCCATCAGAGCGGCGGCTGCGCTTCCCCCCACACACACTACCGGACTCCTCAGTCGGAGCTGTGGCGGCTTCGGATACCGGACCAGCCGTGGCAGGGGCGTCCCCGCAGCCAGAAGTCGGACTGGCCGGCCCCGGTCCTCGTCGGTCGGTTCTTCATGCAGGTACCGTCCAAGGAGGTTCCCCGTCAGGGACAGGAAACCAAACTGATGCAGGGGAGAGGTACCGCCCTTTTATCCTGTAGGTTTCCTGTCCCTGAAGGGCGGATCCCCTCTCTCTGGTAGTGCTGTCATGGGCGACTGAGAAAACAGATTTCCTATTAGTTACAACTTATAGTAATTCACTTTGCTACAAACACAGCTCTGCCTCAAACACTCACCCACAACTCTGCTACAAACAGTTGCCCACAGCTCTGCTACAAATACGCACAGCACTGCTACAAACAGAGTCCGCTACAAACACACAGACAGTCTGCCACATGCATGTGCACACATGCAGTTCAGCTACAGCATTGAACTGATAGGTCCTGCAGCTAGTTGAGACTGCGATAACTGTGCAGCTAGCAGAGATGTGCAGCGCCTGTTAGTTTTCTGTCCTGCGCTGCACCGATCAGATAGATAAGTGTCTGGCAGGAGGAGGAGATCTGCTCTGTGGTATGGCTCTTTCAGTGATCGTGAAGAACATGGTGTCGGGATCTTCTCGATCATAGGAAGCTGCCTCCAAATTATATATACACACACATGCACTTTTTAGCAAGATTTTTTTTCTTGCTAAAAAGTGTGTCTATAGTAAATAACTATGGTAGTAATCAGTTTAAAGAAGATCTGCAGCCACCCCTAATGTGTGTACTAGTAATGAATTTTATTCCTTTGGAATGTCAGTTCTGAAACCTTGTTTTATTCATAATTGCATTGTCCCTCTGTCATTGTGCCCGAATAGTTGGGTGTCACCAGTTGGGGCTATATCCGTACAATATAACAGTCCAATTAGTGGTGGCAGGGCCAGGCTATGTATGGGACACCAGTCTTGGACCAAAGGAATGGTGATGCCTAGTTATCAATGTATTTATAAATATTCAGGAGGAATAACAAAGGAACATCACAGAGTTATGTGAAAAGATGTTTGTTAGGGGAATGCATGTATCTTCCTAATGGTGACCTGTGCGGAGAGTGACTGCTCCTCATTAATAATTTGAGTTGTTCTCAGCGTCATCGTTTACAGAAATGTTTTTTTTTTCAGATTTGTTCACTATTTATAAGTTTTAAGATGAGACAATGTTTATATCTAATTTATTTTGTCTGATCTTTTTCCATCTACAGCTTTTTCTGCCTTCCTTGTGAGCGCCCTGCTGGCCGGGGTGGCAGTGATGCTGCAGTTACCCCTCTCTTACGTTTACGACCACTTCTTGCAGTTTGCTGTGGCCTCAGCCATCATATCTTTGGCTCTCAGTATCTTTCTTTACATCAAGTCGCTGGCAGCACCGGAGTCTGCACTGGCACCAGGTGGTAATTCAGGTAATCTTGCATAAACCCCAAAAGACGTGGAGAACACATATCATGTGAGCGCTGCAGCCGATCTCTGTTCCTTTTTGGATGGAATGTGAAGG
This sequence comes from Ranitomeya variabilis, assembly GCF_051348905.1. Classification (NCBI taxonomy): domain Eukaryota; kingdom Metazoa; phylum Chordata; class Amphibia; order Anura; family Dendrobatidae; genus Ranitomeya; species Ranitomeya variabilis. The sequence goes on from NC_135233.1 coordinate 468,640,215, forward strand.
CTGCAGGCGATTAGTTGATCTGCAGCTGCTGATTGGCTGCAGCAGTCACCTGAAGTCCCTCTCTGGATGTTAATTGCTCTGGTCTGGGAGGTGAGCGTCATTTTTATTATTTCTTACTCCACCCATTACATTTTATAGTAGAGGACAACCCCTTTTAAATGCTTTTTTTAAAATCTTCTTACCCCAGGGACTTTATTTTCCTGGGCACGAACTAAAATAATGAAAAAAAAACAAAACCTATCCTGAATTATTTTAATCCTCATGTTGGTATTTTTTATTAAAGGAAATCCCCTCTATGACTTTTTCATCGGGCACGAGCTGAACCCCCGTATTGGCTCCTTCGACCTGAAGTATTTCTGTGAACTTCGCCCGGGACTCATGGGTTGGGTGAGAATTTTTGGTTCTAGGAAACGTGTTAAGGACTAACAGTTCTATAGATAAGGTATATTGTAAATGGAAACATTCAGAGGGTATGGCCACAAGATGGGCAACGACAGGTTAACAGCTGGGACCCACCACATCTCCAAGTAAAGGGGAAGCAAGAGAGGGACGTCACGTAGTCAGAGAGCAACAAAGTCCTGGAAAAAGTGTATGGGGGACAAATGCCAATCAATTGGGGTACATTAAATGATCTGGGATACCTGCAGGTCTTGAGAGCCCAACAGGTGAGGGGCCAAAGATTGAGTAGTTAATGGTAAAAAGAGTAGGCTCCAAAAAAGGAGATGGGGGATGTAGTCCTGGGGAACCTTTTAATCAGCTTGGAGGGAAAGTTTTGAAGCCCATAGTTAAACGAAAGAAAAAAAAAAACGGGCAGGTAATCGCTCACTGCCCAGCGTAGGTCATTGACTGCTCACTTGGCGAATCAGCTGCTCAACAGGGCATCTCTTCTTCTTCCAGTCTGCTCTGTAGACGTGGTGTGACTGCTGATGTCATGCTGATTGTCAGCTGACTCCCCGCAGGTAGGCAGCAGGGAGCAGACTGTTAATTAGCATGGTGTCGGCAGTCACGCCACATCAACAGAGCAGAGCGGAAGAGAAGCCGCTGCTATGTCAACATGACATCAGCAAAAGCTGCAGAATCGCCGGCAGGAGCGGTGTGTGACTTCTCTGTGCCAGGAGAGATTTGCACTGGGCACAACGGACAGGTAGGTAGCACCTCACTGCCTGTTAGATTTTAGGCCCGTAGAAAGAGTCTTGAACAAACCTTTATGTATTTAAAGTTAGGGGGGTTTAGAGCCAAGCATTGCGGGGTCCAGCAGAAGATGTCCCTTCTTGTGTTCTAACATCTGTGCTCATTCATTAAGGTAATAAAGTAAGTAATTTGGGCAACCAGACCAGTGCCTCATTGCTTCGGGGCCTCCGCAGTTACATGGGCTGCCTCTATGTTACATAAGTCCTTGCTGTTAACTCCTGGCACCTACATGTGTGATGTTCAGTATAGTGGGGCCATTCGTCTTCTCGCTGGGCTACCATTTTGTTTTTCACCACTTTTCCCCAAATCCTAGGGGATCTTCTAATATCTCCTTCCTTTGCCGCTCTGACATTACTCATTCCCTTCCAGTGTGTGTTAAACCTGTGCTTCCTGATGAAGGACATCGAGCTCCGTGGCTCCGCTTCCCTCTCCATTATTTTGGTCTTTGGTTTCCAGGCTCTGTATGTCATGGATGCCCTATGGCACGAGGTACGCACAGATGTCTGTCTGGGTTATATAGAAGAGCGCAGACCGCTCCTGATTTACCCATGACATTTTGTCCACTTTTTTTTTTGTCAATAGGAGGCGATCCTCACAACGATGGACATTGTGCATGACGGGTTTGGTTTCATGCTGGCATTTGGGGACTTGTGCTGGGTCCCCTTCACTTACTCACTGCAGGCGTACTTCTTAGTCCGTCACCCTCAGGATCTGAGCGCTGCGGCTGCCGTTGGCATTGTCCTTCTCAACGGTAGGATCACTTTTCTTCATGTTCTTCATTCTTAAATGTACGATGGAAATATCCAATGGACCCGATATGTCAGCACAAACGAGTCCACAGTTACGTTGATGGCTGCGTGTTGGAAATTGTGGTTAGATGTGGTGTTTGTCTGCAGTCACTGGAATCAGTGGCTGCTGTGAAGTTTAGAGATCTGTAATATTTAACCCAAAAATGAGCATCAACCGCTCTCATCTGTTCCCAATCCAATGGAGGGAATGGTCTAACATCTTTAGGGATCAAACAGGTAGTCTCTGCATGTGTAGCGGCTGTCGAACAGGCGCTAGACCTACAGCCGCGAGGACTCGAACATAAAAAATAAAATTAAAAAAATAAATAAATAAATATATATATATACTAGATGGCAGCCCGATTCTAAAGAATCGGGAGTCTAGAATCCATATATACTTTATTTATTCAAATGTAAGAATAATACAATTAATAAATAATAGTAAGAAAGAACAAAAAATGGCTGCACTCACCAGCTCTTGACAATTCTTGACAGTACGGCACGTTTCTGATTGGTCGCTCGCGGCAGGCGGCAACCAATCAGAAAAGTGCCGCGCACCACGAGGGCATATATCTTTGTCCACCCTGAGCGGGTGTAGGACGCTGGTGACGTCACTTATCTCCGGACATTATCTCCGGACAAAGCCACGGAAGTTGGCACAAATTGCCGGAAGTAGTATTCTAGGCAATTATATATTAGATTTTAATGTTATCAGTGTTTACCTTTGAACGTTTATATTGTATTGTCCTGTCACCAGCCATGTGTACGATTATCGGCCGAAAGCCTCTCTGGAACCAATAATCACCCCATGTAAAGGTATCTTTATAAGTTAAAGATTCAGAATACTATGACTTTTATCATATCCTGAACAGTCAAGTTTTTTATGAACCGTTAAGGTTTTCTGGTTGAAGTAAAAAAAACTCTGAGTGTTTACAGTTTGAAACCATAAAATGTTGAAAAATTATGTCATTCTTGAGTATATCACTCAATGGTGCTCATAAACGTGTCAAATTTGATCTATAATATACTTTAATATACGTTACTTTAATCTTTAATATACTTAAGAACAGGGCCCCAGACATCACACAGGGGGTCTGAAACACCGCACAGTGGTCCAAAATATCGCTGTGCTCTGCCTGGGGCCCCATATGCTGCCTGGGGCCCCTGTGCTCTGCCTGGGGCCCCATATGCTGCCTGGGGCCCCTGTGCTCTGCCTGGGGCCACTGTGCTCTGCCTGGGGCCCCATATGCTGCCTGGGGCCCCATATGCTGCCTGTGGCCCCTGTGCTCTGCCTGGGGCCCCATAGGCTGCCTGGGGCCCCTGTGCTCTACCTGGGACCACTGTGCTCTGCCTGGGGCCCCATATGCTGCCTGGGGCCACTGTGCTCTGCCTGGGGCCCAATAGGCTGCCTGGGGCCCCTGTGCTCTGCCTGGGACCACTGTGCTCTGCCTGGGGCCCCATATGCTGCCTGGGGCCCCTGTGCTCTGCCTGGGGCCCCATATGCTGCCTGGGGCCCCTGTGCTCTGCCTGGGGCCACTGTGCTCTGCCTGGGGCCCCATAGGCTGCCTGGGGCCCCTGTGCTCTGCCTGGGACCACTGTGCTCTGCCTGGGGCCCCATATGCTGCCTGGAGCCACTGTGCTCTGCCTGGGGCCCCATATGCTGCCTGGGGCCCCTGTGCTCTGCCTGGGTGTAGGACACTGGTGACGTCACTTATCTCCGGACATTAGCTCCGGACATTAGCTCCGGACATTAGCTCCGGACAAAGCCACGGAAGTTGGCACAAATTGCAGGAAGTAGTATTCTAGGCGATTATATATTAGATGGGCATTTCCTGAAGGAAATACATGGTGCTTGAACAGCGCTACCAGCTTTACAGCAGCACTTTTCACACACGGGACTGGGGGGCGCGCTTACTTTTGCACCCGGGGCCGGGGGCGCGCTTACTTTTGCACCCGGGGGCGCACTTATTTTTGCACCCGGAGGCGCACTTACTTTTGCACCCGGGGGCGCACTTACTTTTGCACCCGGGGGCGCACTTACTTTTGCACCCGGGGGCGCACTTACTTTTGCACCCGGGGGCGCACTTACTTTTGGGGCCGCACTTACTTTTGGTGGGCGGGGCTCCTCGGCCTCCGATTTGGTTGGTGGGGCCCCTCGTCCTCCGATTTGGTGGGCGGGGACCCTCGGCCTCCGATTTGGTGGGCGGGGACCCTCGGCCTCCGATTTGGTGGGCGGGGACCCTCGGCCTCCGATTTGGTGGGCGGGGACCCTCGGCCTCCGATTTGGTGGGCGGGGACCCTCGGCCTCCGATTTGGTGGGCGGGGACCCACGGCCTCCGATTTGGTGGGCGGGGACCCTCGGCCTCCGATTTGGTGGGCGGGGACCCTCGGCCTCCGATTTGGTGGGCGGGGACCCTCGGCCTCCGATTTGGTGGGCGGGGACTCTCGGCCTCCGATTTGGTGGGCGGGGACCCTCGGCCTCCGATTTGGTGGGCGGGGACCCTCGGCCTCCGATTTGGTGGGCGGGGACCCTCGGCCTCCGATTTGGTGGGCGGGGACCCTCGGCCTCCGATGTGGTGGTCGGGGCCCCTCGGCCTCCGCTTTGGTGGGCGGGGCCGGGCCCCTCGGCCTCCGCTTTGGTGGGCGGGGCCGCTCGGCCTTCGATTTGGTGGGCGGGGCTCCTCGGCCTCCGATTTGGTTGGCGGGGCCCCTCGGCCTCCGATTTGGTGTGTGCTCTGCCTGGGGCCACTGTGCTCTGCCTGGGGCCCCATATGCTGCCTGGGGCCCCTAGGCTCTGCCTGGGGCCCCATATGCTGCCTGGGGCCCCTGTGCTCTGCCTGGGGCCCCATGTTCTGCCTGGGGACACTGTGCTCTGCCTGGGGCCACTGTGCTCTGCCTGGGTGTAGGACACTGGTGACGTCACTTATCTCCGGACATTAGCTCTGGACAATAGCTCCGGACAATAGCTCCGGACAATAGCTCCGGACAAAGCCACGGAAGTTGGCACAAATTGCAGGAAGTAGTATTCTAGGCAATTATATATTAGATTTTGAACTGTGATTTCTCTTATGCTGTAATGTCTATTGCCTGTACAAGTCCCCTCTATAATTTGTAAAGCGCTGCGGAATATGTTGGCGCTATATAAATAAAATTATTATTATTATATGTGTTTGATCCCTAAAGATGTTAGACCGTATATATATATATATATATATATATATATATATATATTTATATACATACATACAATTATATATATTTATATACATATATACATACATACATACATACATACATACATACATACATACATACATACATACATTACAGACTAAAAGTTTGGACATACCTTCCCATTTAAAGATTTTTCTGTGACTGCTTTGCACACTCTTGGCATTCTCTTGATGAGCTTCAAGAGGTAGTCACCGGGAATGGTTTTCACTTCACAGGTGTGCCCTGTCAGGTTTAATAAGTGAGATTTCTTGCCTTATAAATGGGGTTGTCTGGTGGATACACAGCTGATAGTCCTACTGAATAGACTGTTAGAATTTGTATTATGGCAAGAAAAAAGCAGCTAAGTAAAGAAAAAGGAGTGGCCATCATTACTTTAAGAAATGAAGGTCAGTCAGTCTGAAAAATTGGGAAAACGTTGAAAGTGTCCCCAAGTGCAGTGGCAAAAACCATCAAGCGCTACAAAGAAACTGGCTCACATGAGAACCGCAGAGGTGACTCTTGGTCTTTCTTTCCTGCTCAGAAGCAGAGGTGACTCTTGGTCTTCCTTTCCTGGGGCGGTCCTCTTGTGAGCCAGTTTCTTTGTAGCACTTGATGGTTTTTGCCACTGCACTTGGGGACACTTTCAACGTTTTACCAATTTTTCGGAGTGATTGACCTTCATTTCTTAAAGTAATGATGGCCACTCATTTTTCTTTACTTAGCTGCTTTTTTCTTGCCATAATACAAATTCTAACAGTCTATTCAGTAGGACTATCAGCTGTGTATCCTTCAGACTTCTGCACAACACAGCTGATGGTCCCAACACCATTTATAAGGCAAGAAATCCCACTTATTAAACCTGACAGGGCACACCTGTGAAGTGAAAACCATTCCCGGTGACTACCTCTTGAAGCTCATGAAGAGAATGCCAAGAGTGTGCAAAGCAGTCATCAAAGCAAAAGGTGGCTACTTTGAAGAACCTAGAATATAAGACATAATTTCAGGTGTTTCACACTTTTTTGTTAAGTATATAATTCCACATGTGTTAATTCATAGTTTTGATGCCTTCAGTGTGAATGTACAATTTTCATAGTCATGAAAATGCAGAAAAATCTTTAAATGAGAAGGTGTGTCCAAACTTTTGGTCTGTACTGTGTATATATAATATATATATTCTTTTTTTTTTTACAAATTAATTAGAGCCACAAAAACCACTCAAATTATCTAATAAATCAAATGTACAACAAAATTATATAAAATTGAGTATATAGACAAGAAAGAGAGTGCTCTGTGAGAAACGGGTGATTACTCCCCAGACCAAGAGAACAGCCCAACAACCAGACAATGGAACCCCAGAGAGCCACCATACAGGGGATAGATTTTAAAAAATGCCTTTATTGAATTTATACGGCAATATAAGTATATAAAAACAAACAATGGTGCGCATAATAGGACATGGAATCAACCCATATAATAGCTCAAATAACTCAGTGGCAGACCCTCCCATATATATATATATCAGGTTTACTTCAGGATATATATAAAAGTGCAATAAAGGAAAGTGCAACAGTGCAAAAATATACTATTATAAAACACACCTAAAATGATCATAATATGTGCTATACATACATGTATATATAACTGTCAAAAAAGTGCAATGTGCTTATATCAAATCAATCCAATGTAACAACACCCTCCATATGGCAACAACACCGAGGGTCAAAATTAAGGTGCACAGTGCAAGGGAAAAAAATTATAGCAATGATACTAATCCTGAGTATTACCTTGGAAGAGGGGGAAGGGTCGCCACGTCCTATCTGCTGCACCCCTACGCACGTTTCGGACTTTTGTCCTTCATCAGGGGTTGTCCTTCATCCAAGGTAATACTCAGGATTAGTATCATTGCTATAATTTTTTTCCCTTGCACTGTGCACCTTAATTTTGACCCTCGGTGTTGTTGCCATATGGAGGGTGTTGTTACATTGGATTGATTTGATATAAGCACATTGCACTTTTTTGACAGTTATATATACATGTATGTATAGCACATATTATGTGCATTTTAGGTGTGTTTTATAGTAGTATATTTTTGCACTGTTGCACTTTCCTTTATTGCACTTTTATATATATCCTGAAGTAAACCTGATATATATACAGGTCCTTCTCAAAAAATTAGCATATAGTGTTAAATTTCATTATTTACCATAATGTCATGATTACAATTAAACTTTCATATATTATAGATTCATTATCCACCAACTGAAATTTGTCAGGTCTTTTATTGTTTTAATACTGATGATTTTGGCATACAACTCTTGAAAACCCAAAAAACCTGTCTCAATAAATTAGCATATCAAGAAAAGGTTCTCTAAATGACCTATTACCCTAATCTTCTGAATCAACTAATTAACTCTAAACACATGCAAAAGATACCTGAGGCTTTTAAAAACTCCCTGCCTGGTTCATTACTCAAAACCCCCATCATGGGTAAGACTAGCGACCTGACAGATGTCAAGAAGGCCATCATTGACACCCTCAAGCAAGAGGGTAAGACCCAGAAAGAAATTTCTCAACAAATAGGCTGTTCCCAGAGTGCTGTATCAAGGCACCTCAATGGTAAGTCTGTTGGAAGGAAACAATGTGGCAGAAAACGCTGTACAACGAGAAGAGGTGACCGGACCCTGAGGAAGATTGTGGAGAAGGACCGATTCCAGACCTTGGGGAACCTGAGGAAGCAGTGGACTGAGTCTGGCGTGTGCAGGAAATGGGCTACAGGTGCCGCATTCCCCAGGTAAAGCCACTTTTGAACCATAAACAGCGGCAGAAGCGCCTGACCTGGGCTACAGAGAAGCAGCACTGGACTGTTGCTAAGTGGTCCCAAGTACTTTTTTCTGATGAAAGCAAATTTTGCATGTCATTCGGAAATCAAGGTGCCAGAGTCTGGAGGAAGACTGGGGAGAAGGAAATGCCAAAATGCCTGAAGTCCAGTGTCAAGTACCCACAGTCAGTGATGGTGTGGGGTGCCATGTCAGCTGCTGGTGTTGGTCCACTGTGTTTCATCAAGGGCAGGGTCAATGCAGCTAGCTATCAGGAGATTTTGGAGCACTTCATGCTTCCATCGGCTGAAATGCTTTATGGAGATGAAGATTTCATTTTTCAGCACGACCTGGCACCTGCTCACAGTGCCAAAACCACTGGTAAATGGTTTACTGACCATGGTATTACTGTGCTCAATGGCCTGCCAACTCTCCTGACCTGAACCCCATAGAGAATCTGTGGGATATTGTGAAGAGAAAGTTGAGAGACGCAAGACCCAACACTCTGGATGAGCTTAAGGCCGCTATTGAAGCATCCTGGGCCTCCATAACATCTCAGCAGTGTCACAGGCTGATTGCCTCCATGCCACGCCGCATTGAAGCAGTCATTTCTGCCAAAGGATTCCCGACCAAGTATTGAGTGCATAACTGAACATTATTATTTGATGGTTTTTTTGTTTGGTATTAAAAAACACTTTTATTTGATTGGTCGGGTGAAATATGCTAATTTATTGAGACAGGTTTTTTGGGTTATCAGGAGTTGTATGCCAAAATCATCAGTATTAAAACAATAAAAGACCTGACAAATTTCAGTTGGTGGATAATGAATCTATAATATATGAAAGTTTAATTGTAATCATTACATTATGGTAAATAATGAAATTTAACACTATATGCTAATTTTTTGAGAAGGACCTGTATGGGAGGGTCTGCCACTGAGTTATTTGAGCTATTATATGGGTTGATTCCATGTCCTATTATGCGCACCATTGTTTGTTTTTTATATACTTATATTGCCATATAAATTCAATAAAGGCATTTTTTAAAATCTATCCCCTGTATGGTGTCTCTCTGGGGATCCATTGTCTGGTTGTTGGGCTGTTCTCTTTCTTTTTTTTTTTTACAGAATAATGTGCGCAGTCCAATGCTGTTCTCTTTGCTGCTGCAGCAATGACATCCTGACTCAAGGACATGTGACCGCTGCAGACAGTCACTAGATTTTAAGATTGTTGTTAAAAAAAAATAAAATAAATGAAACCTGTATATGCAGGTAGCACACTGAATAGAAGCCTATGAATTTACTTTGTAATATTTAGCGTGACTTATTTTGTATAGAAATGGACTTGCAGCCTGTGTTATAGTGCAGAGCTGGATTCAGCGTCCCGCAGACTTCAGAGCAGAAATCCCCCCAGCCTTCATCATTGGTCTATTGCCTGTACAGAGCGGACTCTGGGAGGAATCGTCCTAACATCAGACATTGACCAGTAATGTTATATCAGGAGCACTAAGTCCGGACTATAATACAGGGTGTAAGTCCTGATATCAGCAGCACACGATAAGTAATGCCGCACTTATAGATAGTCGGACGAGCTGTGTCACTGTGTTCAAAGGTGAACTTACAGGAACAAGTATTACATTTGTGTCTAAAATTTCATGGTTTTACTTTTTTTTTTTTCTAAACACTTTATTTATATACAAAATCTGTTTTATACATTTTATAATTGATATGAAATTTCTTCCATTTTGGCAGCTGTCGGTTACATCATTTTCCGAGGGTCTAACTCGCAGAAAAATGCTTTCCGAAGAAATCCATCCGACCCAAGTGTGGCTGGTAAGAGAACATGCTCTAAGGCGATGTTCACACTGACTTTTTCAAGTAGGTTTGTTTTTTTTTTGAGCAGGTCATCCTCCCATAAGTGCTTTAATAATGTTATTTTATTAGGAAATACACTTTTCTGTTCATTTGGGGAGTTATTTTTGAAAAACGCCTGGTGGGAGGGAAGGAGGGAGGGAGAAAGTTAATGTCACTTCTCTGATGTGGACACTGAAGGAATCCTCTCCATACTAGGCAAAAAACACTTCAGGGAAGAAGAAAAATAAAAGAAACGTCCAAAATTCTTCAAAACCACTTCCGTAAACGAAAAACCAATCCAAACCCCCCTACAAAAGGAGCGTTTCTTAGTTTATTTCCACTTGAAAAACTTGTGGTTTTGAAGGCATCAAAAACCTCTGTGTGAGCATAGTCTTGCCTCTTACCAGGAAACATCCCAAGCTGACATAACGTGACCACTGCAGCCGATCAGCATCCACTAAGGAGCTGCAGTTCTCAAACGTCCCTGTCTGAGGTGTGAGAACTGCAGCCCATCATGATTGACCATGTGAGCGCTGCAGCCAATCATTGTCCAACGAGCCCAGTTCATTGGTGTGAAACTTGCATTGACCATAACATCGAAAGAAATGCCATAACATGAACAGACGGGGGTCCTTGAGGGACCTATTTACTGTTCAGTTCCCAAACTGCTTAACCAGCGATGTTACTTTTTCATTCCAGGGATACGCAGGGGGTCCCAGCAGTCGGACCCCCACCAATCACTTACTGTCTTGGGATAATTGTCTTGCATTGTTCAATTCTCACATCTTCCATCAATCGTAGGGCTGGAGACCATTCCGACAGCAACAGGAAAGCGTCTTCTTGTATCTGGATGGTGGGGTCTTGTTCGTCACCCAAATTACCTTGGAGACTTAATTATGGCTCTGGCTTGGTCACTACCATGTGGTAAGTCACAGCGGTGTGGAAAGGAGAACATCACATAATATGCACAAAGTTTCTTGGGGGCTTTGGTTTAGTAATCGGGGGGTTCCAGCAGTGGAGCCTATTCTGTACAGGTGATTAATGGTCACCTTCCATATGGCCCTATGGTCACCCACATGATACTGATTCCAGCTGTGCCTATTTTAACCATATGCAGCATTTTTCATAACATATCCCATCCTGAGCCTAGGAGTCCTCTAAGTGATGTGCTGCAGAGTCCTCCGTATTCATGAGCTGATGGTTGTCCTGGCCACCTGATGCAGATTGACAGATTTCTCGCCACCATAATCGGGGTCCCTGTCACTACTCCATGCTGTACCTGGTGACCGATTTCCATTTTAAAGAAATGTAGGATTCCGTAAAATGCTGACGCGACCGTCACAAACGCACTTTCCTGGCCGTTGTATGCGTGTGACCAGCGTTCACCATGGGCTGGGGCAGCACCAATCTATGTCGTTCTCTCCCACAGGTCTTGGCCACATTTTACCCTATTTCTACGTTATTTATTTCACTGTTCTTCTGATTCACCGAGAGGCAAGAGATGAGCACCAGTGCTTGAAGAAGTACGGACTGGCCTGGCAGGAATACTGCAGACGCGTTCCTTACAGGATATTTCCGTACATCTACTAATTCCTCCATCCGTCAACTAGTATTTCAGCTCCAGTGTGACAAAGGCCAGAAAAAAAAAGCCCGGACCGCTGCTCGCTGACCTGTACAGTATTGTGGGCAAGAGTTATTATGGAAAACTAAATATGGGAAAAAAATTACTTAGGGTACGTGTCCACGTTCAGGATGGCCGGCGGTATCGCCGGAGCGGCGCTAAGCCCCGCCCCCTTTCTGGGACGCAATGATGCCGGATGTGTTAACTGTACACATCCGGGATCATCGCACCCTCGCATAGCGCCCTGTGATATTACTTGCGGCGACGCAGCGTCGCCGCAGGTAGCACGGACATGCTGCGATCTGAAAAGACGCGCAGCATGTCCGGAGTCGCAGGGAAGTCGGATGCGTGTTTCCACGCATAGTGGACACGGGATTTCATAAAATCCCCTCCACTATGCTGGAACATCTGGACGCTGCGTGTTTGACGCTGCAGCTCGGCGCAGCGTCAAACACGCAGCGTTAACTGACCGTGGACACGCACCCTTAGACAGGTTTTCTGGTTTCAGAACCCTCTTGTTTCACGGCTGCAGTTTAAAAAAAATAAATAAATAAAATAAAAAAAAATGCACTACTCACTCTCCCCGGGTCCAACGCTGAATCTCTGCCACTGCTCCTGGTGTCTGTGATTGTCTGCAGTGCTGACGTTATGTTGACAGCGCTGTAGCTAATCAATGACCTCAGTGACTCGAACTGACAGCATCAGCACCGATTGACTATAGTGCTGACAGCACTGCAGACAATCACAGACATCAGGAGCATCAGAGTCTTCGTTAGACCGGGGGAGGGGGAGTAAACATTAGTTTCTATTTTTAAAATGAACTGCAACCGGGAACAGACTGTGAAGCAGACTGTTGGCACAAATATGCCATCGGATGACTAACAGAACAACAGTGTTGGGGGAGGGGTTGTCCATCCAATTATTTTTTAAATTAAAAAGTACTATAAAATACTCACCTTGCCAATTGAGCACTGCCCGTGTCTTCCGTCAGTCGCTATACTTCATATTCAGTCAAGGAAATGCGGCAGTAACGTCCACACGGATGGAACAAGAAGTACAGAGACCAGGAAAGGACTCGGGAGCGTTGGAACTGGAGTTAGTGTCATTATTAGAACCCAACATGGTGATTTTCTACAAGTTCTACCAGCATCAACCCCAAGCAACCAACCATGTTAGGGTTTTACATACCCTACTCAGCTTTATAATTTTCTTTTAAAATGAGAAAATAAGTGACCACTCGTGCAGTAGCTTTAATGCTGCAGTAATCCGGTGTAATGGTACGTTCACATTTGCGTTGTGCGCCGCAGCGTCGGCGCCGCAACGCACAACGCAAACAAAAACGCATGCACAACGCTGCGTTTTGCGCCGCATGCGTCCTTTTTTTCATTGGTTTTTGACGCAGCAAAAATGCAACTTGCTGCGTCCTCTGTGCCCAGACGCGGGCGCCGCAGGGACGCATGTGGCGCAAAACGCAAGTGCGACGCATGTCCATGCGCCCCCATGTGAAATATAGGGGCGCATGACGCATGCGGCGACCGACGCTGCGGCGCACACCGCAAATGTGAACGTAGGGTTATATGGTTGTCCTGGCCATGAATAAACCTATGGTGTGCGTGTAACATGCTGAATCCGGACAGTGTGCTTCACGCTTTCGGTGAACGTTACAGGAGCGCTCAAGGGCAATTTGCAGACTTGTGATCACATACCGACCGCTCTCTATTCAGCTTCAGTCAGTGGTCAGAATTAAGGCTACTTTCACACTAGCGTCGGGAACAACCCGTCGCTGTGCGTCGGGCCGACGTTCCCGACGCTAGCGTGGTCTCCGCCGCACAACGGGGGCAGCGGATGCATTTTTCCCACGCATCCGCTGCCCCATTGTGAGGTGCGGGGAAGTGCGGGGAGGTGGGGGCGGAGTTCCGGCCGCGCATGCGCGGTTGGAAAAAGCGGACCGTCGGGAGCAAAAAACGTTACATGTAACGTTTTTTTCTCCCGACGGTCCGCTACCACACGCCCAAGCGTCGCAAAACGGACGCGACGTTTGGCAATGCATCGCAAATGCGTCGCTAATGTTAGTCTATGACGGAAAAACGTATCCAGCAAGAACTTTTGCTGGATGCGTATTTTCGGCAAAACTACGCATTTGCGACGTATTGCAGTTAACGCTAGTATGAAAGTAGCCTAAGAGACGTGGGGGAAAAAAAAAATGAGCATGTGATTACGTATGCACTTCACATGAGCGGTCACTTGACTTTCACCTGAAGTGTGAAACAGAGCAAAATCCTAACAGTGTGAACATTACACATGGAGCAGATTCAGCATGTTACACGCCATCCCTAGTTGTACACAGAGCCAGGACAACCAATTTAAAGGGAATCGCTCACGAGGTTTTTGCCACCTAATCAGAGAGCAGCATACTGTAGGGGCAGAGACCCGGATTCCAGCCATGTGTCACTTACTGGGCTACTTGCTGTAGGTTTTTATAAAATCACTTTTATCAGCAGGAGATTATCAGTAGAGTACTAGTAAACCTGCTGCCAGGTAGTCCTCCATATTCATTAGCTCTGTACAACCACACCCCCACCACTGATTGGCAGCTTTCTGTATCTGTACAGAGAAAGCTGCCAATCAGTGGTGTGGGCGGGGCTATACAGGGGTCAGCATTCAAGAGAACTGCTAGATTATCCTAAGCCATGTGACTAGGCTCGTTAAGGGTCAACATTGACTGTTAGGATTGCTACTTCCAATAGGTGGCACTAGAGTTCTAGTTCTCTTCCACTCTGAAGAGAAAATATGCCTAGATCTGCAACAGACATTATCAAAATTGCAGAAAGCAGCCTAGTAAGTGACACATCGCTGGAATTGTGGTCTCCGCCCCTACATCATGCTCGTCTCAAATGGAATAGCAATAACTTGCTGACAGATTCCCTTTATAGGGTTATTCCTATCGCTGACTTTCATGGCTGAGATTTGGATATCTGCTTCTGCGCTACATTGTTGGCACATCCACCATAGAAATAAATGGGAGTTACCCAGACAGTGTAAAGCAGCTGCGCTCCACAGTTCTCAGAACTCTTAGATGCAGTTATCCACATCTCAGCCATGACAGTCAGCGATAGCAATAACTTTTTAATACAGGTCTGATCAGGAGACGCATATGTGGAACCAAGAATATAATTATATCAGGACATACTAGGAAAACCTGCCCCACCTTTCTTGATCTGCCCTGTTCTGATCTGTTCCCGGTATCTGAACTAAATATTTGGTTCCTACACAAATCTGGGGGCCTAAAACTTGGGTGATATGCGATTGTTGATCTAACCTATAAAACCTTTTATTGGTGAGCAATTTGTATTAAAAAAAAAAAATTAAAGTCAAGTTTTTTTTAACAAACTGTGTCCATTTTTTTTTTAAATTATCATAACTGCTGCTGTGATTCACATGTCAAAACCGTAATCACCATGTTGCATCCTGTGGGGAATTCATCAGTCAAGAATCCCTTGGTATTGTAGTACATGATGCTTCATTCATCCCTTCCTAAGAATATTGTGAGGGCTCGGTAAATCTTGCCAAAAAGGAGTCCACCTACGTCCGTCTTGTAAGTCAGCCCCATCCTGCAGTACATCACCTCTCTCTCTCTCTCTATATATATATATATATTGATTTCTGTTTAGTAAGGGCTGAATGCTGCAGATTCAACGCAAAAATATTCATAATTTTCTTGCCTGAATTCTGGCGTAAATGCTTTACAAAGTTGCAAAAATGGAGGTGCAACCTGGAGTTGTGCCTGAATTTTGTGACTTTTGGCATCTTCACAACACTTTCTCCCAGTTCTGCTGAAATGGTCAGAGGTGGAACCGGGGCACGCGATCTAATTGATAACGAGGTGTAGCATTCACTATGCCACAAATCTCACGCCAATACCTGTCTGGAGTGAGGCTTCTGGCATAGTGTAGAGGTGCGCACCACTATTCACTGATCTTCATTTTGTATTGAGTCGGCTTGACATGAAAGGTGGTTCTAATGAACCTGACATGGATCACTAAGGAACCCTCCATCAGATCAGTCACTGCAAAAAGATTGGATTATGCAGCCATAATAAAGATACTAATTAGTGATGAGCGAGTGTACTCGTTTCTCAGGTTTTCCCGAGCACGCTTGGGTGGTCTCCGAGTATTTGTGACTGCTCGGAGATTTAGTTTTCATCACTGCAGCTGAATGATTTGCGGCTACTAGACAGCTTGATTACATGTGGGGATTCCCTAACAACCAGGCAACACCCACATGTACTCAGGCTGGTTCGTAGCGGTAAATCATTCAGCCGCTGAGATGGAAACTAAATCTCCGAGCACTAACAAATACTCGGAGACCACCCAAGCGTGCTCGGGAAAACCTGAGCAAGGAGTACACTTGCTCATCAGTAGTACTAATACTTTCCGCCATTATTGGCGTCTTAAATTGGCATTCGATCAAGTCATTGTCACACATACTGAGGCAGAAGAGCCGATGATACAGAGGTCAGGATATTAGACATATGGTTGGGCAGCGATTGTGGCCACATTTAAGCCTACTAAATGATGAGTTGATATCTTGTCTTATGTTAATACTTTGGAAATATATATAAAGGCTCATAAATCCACCCATTGCTTTCACATTCAGTAGTTAAAATTCTAAACAATAGAAAATACAACCCATTCTACTCCATAAAGGTGTTGGCAATACATTATATTTTTCAATAGTATCATTTAATTTACTTTATAAACAGCAATGGCAATGAAAAAGACGGATTAATGGGTTGTCTCAATAGGGTAAAAGATGCCTTCTTGAGGAGTAAAACAATCACAGTGCCAGTGTATAAGGACTGCCTTAGATATTGTAAAGTGGGGCTTTATTCATGTCTCTGCTATTTACATAAGTCTGTACTGTTAATGCGGTCGTCCGAAATCCAGCTTAATTTTCATTCTAAATCTTGATCTATGTAATGTCACAATATAAACTATTTTCTAATATACTTGAATTACAGATTCCCTCCCTACAATGATTTTTATTTTTTACAGTTTTTTTTAAATGATGCTTTGTTTGAGAATCCCAGTGCATGCTGGGATATTCAAGTGAAGCATCATCAGGGGGCCGATGCTGCGGTCACTGCCATAGCCTCTGTCCCTTCCCTGAAACAAAGTGTCATCAGTGATGCTCATTTTGGTGGCTGGGCTATTCCCTGCGCGATGTGCACAATGACAGTGCTCTCTCTTCGGCTAAGATTAGCAGTAACGAGCCAGTGGCAGAGAGCACTGTCAGTGTGTGTTATAGGACTACTCGGCAGGCAGAGACCAGCGCTGATGGATTTGGATTCTGAAATGAAGCATCACTAAAAAGGAAGTTGTAAAAAACAGAAAAGCAGTAATGTAGTTAAGGAACGGCAGGAAGTAGGTATGTTCGGAAACAGTTTAGATTATGGCATTAAATAAATAGGGATTTAGGATGAAAATTAAGTTTGACTTTAAACCACCCCCTTAATGGAACAGGATTGCAAAAATAAAGAATGTGACCGATTGACTCTAGTGTTCAGCGTTTTAAAGGACAAAATAGAGCAGGATCCTGCACTTTTATGCCTGATACTTTTGCTGCGGATTCTAAATGGAGCCTGCGCTGCAAGTGTGAACAGAGGCTTAGAGGAGTTGAACGGCAATATCGGACTCGGCGCATGCACAGGAGCGCTGCTTTTTCTAGACGAAATAAGGAAAACTGTACAACACAATGGAATTAACACTATAAATGTACGAGTCATGGAAATACATGTATCCACCATCAACTCGGCATGTACCACTTAATTCTGTAATATGATTGCCTTTTTATTGATAAACAGATATTTTATGTAATAAATACATTCTTGTGAAATGCCAATTCCAGATCCCTTACACTATACCCAGTGTATCTGCTCATCTGCAATCACATACAGTACAGGTCTGAATATTCAGCATTCTGGTGCCCGTCCTACAGATACAATGGCAGTGTTTACAGCCGGACACTGGGAGCTCGGAGAATTTCTGAATCTGATAAAACTCAAAAGTGCTATCAATATAAAAAAGATGGCAATGTCTGATAAGTCATTATGGCCGCCATGGACCCAATACCCATTAGCACAGCAGGGTCCCTGCCACCAGGACATATAACGGGTCTGCTTAATCTTTCAGTTAACCTCCTGGATGAGCTTCTTCTGGGCAGGTGGTCTTATTCCGCCCCAGACCCTCTGAAGTCCTGTTGATATCTCTGCCATTTCCTTCAAGTCTTTAAGATGCTGTTCAAACTCCATCATGACCTCAGCAGACAATATGGCCAAACAGTCTCCGTTCTCGTTCACCCACGCCGCCAGAAACAAGCATTTTTTCTTGGCTATAAAGGCTCTCTTCTTTGCGTCCTTTTCTCCAGTCACAACTTTACGGATTTTCCCCAGTAAATGGCACAAGTGGGAGAGAGCAGCCAGGGAATACCTTGTACCGCCATCACCCAGAAGGATTTTAGCGGTAGCCTCCATGGCCAAAACTGCTGCACCTTCATCCCCGCCCAACATAGGGTCAGAGGCGGCTCGTAGGCCGCTCTTCAAAGCATGGGCGGCAGAGTTGTACACTGCGGTGGTGCTGAGAGCGCTGGAGACAGACAGCAGGGTCCCTATAAAGCCCGACATCATCTCGTCATCGCTCAGGTCACCGTTATGTCGGAAGAGGGAGAAAGAGTAGCCGTAAATGACATTGACCAACGTGAAGCGGACCAACGGGGAGGGGCTACGAGTAAGCGAGCGGAGGGGCGGGATACGATCTAGGAGAGGCGGGACCCCCGATGTTATGGACCCCTCATCTGGCCTGGGGTCCCCTCCATCTTTCTTCTGCTCCTCCTGTGGGATGGTCTCGCGGTGCCCACGTTCCGCAGTCTGCTTAATAGGGTCCCGAGATGCCATCTTCTGGGCATCTGCAGCCTCAGGAGGGTTTGGGACCTGATCAGGGACTGAGGCGACATCTTGGCTGGTTTCTGGACAGTTAGTCGGTGGTGATTCGCTGCTGGTCGGACGACACAACACTTTGGTGCCACCTTCTTGCCTGCGGGTTGGCAGTGGGGCCCCTTGGCAGCGCCCGGGCACAGGTCCGGTCTGTGGGAGCTCCAGGATCTTGTCTCCCTGAGATCGGAGCGGCTGGCTGTCCCACCACGGCCTCCACTCAGGGACCAGGACCCCAATGTGACCGCTCTGTAACAAGCCGAGGAAATGCTCCTTCTCCTGGCGGGAGAGGCTGCCCCACAGGCCGCTATCCTCCGCACCGCCGCCGCCATCCTCCTCCTCCTCCTCCTCCTCCCCGCGCTCCCTCAGCTTCAGCAGCATCTCCTCTACCCGCCTCCGCCCGACAGCCCCGGCCTCCTCCTCCCGCAGGGCCCGCAGCACGGCCTCCTTATAGAAGAGCTCGGAGCAGGCGGAGTGCCGGCCTCCCCTGTAACAAGCCAGGCTGCAGTACGGAGCATTACACCGGGGGCACGTGTACTTCCCGGGAGCGGACAGGCAGAGGGCGCACACGGCGGGAGAACTGCGGCCTGCTAACTCCATGTGGCCTTCGGGCGACGCCATTAGTGACTGACAGCGTTACCGTGGTGACGATCCCAGCATCTACCAATCAGAGCGCAGGATAACGTCCCGTGACCCAGGAAGAGGCAGTCGCTGGTGGCCACGTGACTAAGCGCCGCACAGACTTGACCCCTCACGTGACTAACAGCAGATGTCAGTCACTGCCGCGTGTGGCCAGTGAGGTTCTTAACGGGGGAAAGGGGTTATTAAAGGGATCAGTTACGATAGGACAAGGGGTTATTAAAGGGATCCGTCACGATGAGGCAAGGGGTTATTAAAGGGATCCGTCACCAGGGGATTTGTTGGCCCATCTGAGAGCAGCATGAGCACCTTCAGG
The DNA here is from genome assembly GCF_051348905.1 of Ranitomeya variabilis. Classification (NCBI taxonomy): domain Eukaryota; kingdom Metazoa; phylum Chordata; class Amphibia; order Anura; family Dendrobatidae; genus Ranitomeya; species Ranitomeya variabilis. The sequence goes on from NC_135233.1 coordinate 468,659,639, forward strand.
ATGAGCTAGTACTGAGGCTGTGCCCGGCCTCTCCCCAGCATCAGTGCCTGACCTCACAAATGCTCCTCCGGATGAAGGGGCAAAAATTCCCACAGACGCCTCCAAATCTTGTAGAAAGTCTCCCAGAAGAGCCAGGAGCTGTTACACCACCTGGGCAATACTAAGGAGCCCCTGAACTCATGACTAGGTGGTGGCTCTTGAGGACTGGAGATGGGGGAACACTGCTCTATTCCCTTCTTTGAGAATTCTATAGCTGAGCAGGTGTGCTCAAAAAATCTGTTCAAGTCCCCGTGACTGCTTGTTTCATGACTGTTCGGGAAAGTATAGCATCAGATCAGATCATTAGGATTAGTATCGACATAAGCTCACTAGAAAAACTAATACCATAAAAGAATTTACGTTTATTATCCACAGTATTCAAAAACCAAACATTGACACTAAAGACTTTAAAAACACCAAGCGACTCAAAGAAGATGTAGACCTGTTACCTAACCAGACAATTGTGCAGGGAAGGGTGGGAACGTATACAGATATTTTAACCCTAGTTACCCCTTCTTGTACCCTACCTGCCAGTGGAGGTTCGCACCCTCTTGAGTGCAATATGGCGCCCCTCCCTCCTCGGCAGCTGACAATGCTGGCCCTAGGAGTCCCTCACTAATTGGTGATTTACCTTAAACCAAAAAACCTTACAAATATAAACCCTAAACACCTGGTACATACACACCAGTCGAAAACACTCGGGTTATAAAATAGGGCCCATGGCAATATATATATACACGCATATATACACACACCACCAACATAAATCACTACCGGGTATACATCACCAATCTTTAATGGTCTGACACATCAGGCAGTCCTATTCTGATAATTATTTCTCATCCTCCTTGGTCCCTGCCTACCAGCGGAGGTTGGCACCCTCTTGGGCGCAATATGGCGCCCCCCTCCTCAGCAGCTAACCCTGGTAGCCCTAATGAATCCCTTATTGGTTTACTAGCGCAGGGACATTACCAGGGATGGTGACTAAGAAACGGCCAAAAGTGGGTGAATTTCACAAACCCCTCATTTCAGTCAGACCATATTATAAGAAAGAGTGCGGTGCAACACATTCAAAGATGCCTTAGGCTTCACACTAGCGTTGTTGGCTGTAAGTCGCAATGTGTCGTTTAGGAGAAAAAAAAAAAAAAAGCATCCTGCAAAGTTGTCTGCAGGATGCGTTTTTTCCCCCCATAGACTAACATTAGCGACGCATTGCGATGTATGGCCACACATCGCCTCCGTCGTGCAACGGTTGAGTCGTGTTTTGGCGGACCGTCGGCACAAAAAGTTACATGTAACGTTTTTTTTGCGTCGTGTCCATCATTTTCGACCGCGCATGCGCAGCCGAAACTCCGCCCCCTCCTCCCCGGACCTTACAAATGGGGCAGCGGAAGCGTCGTAAGACTGCATCCACTGCCCACGTTGGGCATTTTTTTCACAACGCGCGTCGGGCCAACGCATAGCGACGGCCCTGTGCCGACGCTAGTGTGAAAGCAGGGAAATAGAGGTTTCTAGCAAGATATTGATATAAACCTCAACAAGGCACATACAAAATATGTAAATATTACAACATGTCCTCTACAGATGAAATATCCCGGAATCATTCAGAAATGCTTAATAAAGGTTTTTAGCAAAAGTTAATATAAACCCCAAGGCGGCACATAAAAGATATGTAGATATTGCAACATGTCATATACAGAAGAAATATCCCGGAATTATAAAAAACTAACACTTATTGCAAGATCTTAGCCATGGTGATTCCTACACCTGCAACCAGGCGCTGCATTCATCGCTGATGTAATTTATACACATGGAATTTCACATATGCCTCCTGAGGAACTATATCGTGGGAGGGAAACGCGTCGAGGCGAGGCTAATGTTATCAGGATATGAATACAGATAAGTCTACCAGTATTTACTGGACTTTATCACTGTATATGTGGACCTATATTTTTTCTGGGCATGGTGCAATAAGTGTTTATTTTTTTATAATTACGGGATATTGCAACATGTCCTACACAAAAGAAATATCCTGTAATTATAAAAAATAAACACTTATTGCACCATGCCCAGAAAAATGCAGCGCCAGGTTGCAGGTGTAGGAATCACCATGGCTAAGATCTTGTAAGATCTTGCAATATGTGTTTATTTTTTATAATTCCGGGATATTTCTTTTGTGTATGACATGTTGCAATATCTACATATCTTTTAGGTGCCGCCTTGGGGTTTATATTAACATTTTAGTAAAAACCTTTATTAGGCTATGTTCACACGTTCAGGATTTCCATCCTTTTTTTTTCCTGACTGAAACTGCAGGTCTCTGCAGAAAACGCAGGTGCGTTTTTGGTGCGTTTTTTGGTGCGTTTTTTAGTGCGTTTTTTGATGCAGTTTTGTCTGCAGATTGTCTGTGTTTGACAGAAATAAAGTTTACTGCAGTGGGGGGGGGGAAAAAAAAAAAAATGATGTAATTTCCTTGTCCAACCCTTTTCTTCTTCCATCCTCCATTTTGGAACTTAACACACGTATTTAAGTGCCACGTGCCACGTATTTAAGTGCCACGTATTTAAGTGCCACGTATAAGTGCCACGTGCCACGTATTTAAGTGCCACGTGCCACGTATTTAAGTGCCACGTGCCACGTATTTAAGTGCCACGTATTTAAGTGCCACGTATAAGTGCCACGTATTTAAGTGCCACGTATTTAAGTACCACGTATTTAAGTGCCACGTGCCACGTATTTAAGTGCCACGTATAAGTGCCATGTGCCACGTATCACGTATAAGTGACACGTATCACGTATTTAAGTGCCACGTATCACGTACAAGTGCCACGTGCCACGTATTTAAGTGCCACGTATCCCGTATTTAAGTGCCACGTCTTTCATTTGCACGTATTTTTCCTATTGTAAGGTGGCATTAATCCCGGTTAATAATGGAGAGGCGTTAATAAGACGCCTATCCATTATTAATCCTATTAAAGGGTTAAATGGCGGAAAAAATTGGCGTGGGCTCCCGCGCAATTTTCTCCGCCAGAATGGTAAAGCCAGTGACTGAGGGCAGATATTAATAGCCAGAAGAGGGTCCATGGTTATTGGCCCCCCCTGGCTACAAACATCTGCCCCCAGCCACCCCAGAAAAGGCACATCTGGAAGATGCGCCTATTCTGGCACTTGGCCACTCTCTTCCCACTCCCGTGTAGCGGTGGGATATGGGGTAATGAGGGGTTAATGCCACCTTGCTATTGTAAGGTGGCATTAAGCCCGGTTAATAATGGAGAGGCGTCAATAAGACGCCTATCCATTATTAATCCAATGAAAGGGTTAAAAAAAAAAACACAAACACTAGAAAAAAAATATTTTAATGAAATAAAGACACCCACTTTTTGACCATATTTTATTGTACGCTCAATCCGTCCTGAAGACCCTCGACCTGAAAAAGACGCAAAATAAAAAAACAAATTCATACTCCCTGGCCCTGTCCGCAGAAATCCATCGAGGGTCCCACGAAGATCTTCCATGGAGAACAGACACATCCAGAGATATGTCTGCTCTCCACGGCTGCAGCAACACACTGACAGGAGCCATAGTTCCTGTCGGTGTGTCACTGCGCATGCGCGAGCGAGTTAACCGGCGGTCATTGACCCCGGCTCTCTCGCTTAACGGCAGTGCTGCGTGGGAAAGTTCAACGCAGCTGTACTGCCGTTAACCGAGACGCCGGAGTCATTGAACTCCGGAACAGTACGCGATACACTGCTAGGAGCTTCGCTCCTGGCAGTGTATCGCCGGAGAGCAGCCGATCGGCGTGGGACACTCGTTTTATGGATTCTGCGGACAGGGAGTATGGATTTGATTTTTTATTTTGTGATTTTTTCCTGGAGGATCGAGGGCTTCGCCTACAAGTGTGGTGTATGGTGAGTATATACTCTATGTTATGTGTTGTATGTACTGTACTGTGTGTCATGTTTGTGTATTGTGTGTTTGTGTTTGGTGTGAACTTTAGTATTGTGCTAAGTCGCCGGACACAGGGACAACTCTCCCATCCTAAATACCGGATGGGAGTAGTAGTCCGATACGGCGACTTAGCACAATAGAGGCATATCGTCGCATGGGGACGGACACACAGACTTACCAAATCAATCAGACGCCCGACATCGATCCCCATGCGACGGTATGCCTCCATGATGACAGTCTCTTCGTGACACAGTCGGGACCACACACGCCGCCCACGGACTTCCGCCCACGCACTTCCGCCCGCTCCCCCGCACTTCCTGCAGCAGCGGTTCTGCACATCAAACCGCAGTAAAACACGCAGATATATTTTTGATCTGCGTGTTTTACTGCGATTTTGACCTCACAATGGAGGTCTATGGGTGCAGAACCGCTGCGGTTCAGGAAGAAGAATTGACATGCTCCTTCTTTTTTCCGGGAGCTATTCAGCACGGCTTTTTTTTTTAAATTTCCGGACCATGTGCACAGTGTGTCCTGTTTTCCATAGGGTACAGTGTACTGTACCCTGCATGGAAAACAGCTGCGGAACCGCAGCGGCAAAACCGCCGCGGTTCCGCGGTAAAAAACGCACTGTGTGAACATGGCCTTAAGCATTTCTGAATGATTCCGGGATGTGTCATCTGTAGAGGACATGTTGTAATATTTACATATTTTGTATGTACCTTGTTGAGGTTTATATCAATATCTTGCTAGAAACCTTGCCTGTGCATGCCCAGGCGTTGCATGGAGGTCATACAGGCACGTGGAAGCCATACACACACTACTGAGCATCAGGTCATCGTCTTGCATTATTTGCACTGTAGTTGGATCAGCCTGTAATTTTATTTTCCACTTTGATTTTGAGTATCATTCCAAATTCAGACCTTCATGGGATATTTTAATTGACATTGATCATTATTTTTCTCAACGCATTCCACTATGTAATGAGTAAAGATTTTCAACCAGAATTTTTTATTCAGTGATTCCTAAGATGTGGTGTTTTAGTGTTCCCTTTTATTTTGTCGAGTAGCGTGTACCAAGTTTTAACTAAATGGCTGCTTTTTAATTCCCCCCTCCCCAACTTAATATTTTTAAAATAGTGATCTCTGTTACAGAAAATCTTTATATTTCACCCACAGATGACTCCACACAGGACAATGAAGTTCTATATTTTTATTAACTCTCTAAGACAAATTAAGAGTTGGCATTTGGTCCCTTCTTCTTGCCAAAAGTGGGCACCACATTGACAAAACGCCTGTTGTACTGCATGCGCCTTTTTGCCCTGCCAGTCTTCTTTTTTTTCTTCTCCTGCTTGGCCACCTGCAATTAAACACAATTGTAATCACACCGTTTGTTGTAAAGAAAACAGACAAATACATACGCAGGTTTGTGTTCCCGACAGTGCAGGATGCACGCCTGCCTTTTGGATCTTGTATATCACAGCATGGACTACTATTCAGATACTTAGGGTCTGAATTATCAAACACGTAAAAGCTTTGAAAAGTTACAAAATTTAGGCACGATGTTGAGCTACGGCTAAATTTTGAGAATTTCGGTTTCAGCACCAGTTTCTTTCACCTTACCCAAAATGGGCTGAGTGGGGCAGGACAAGGTGCAGTGGTAGGTTAAGACAAGCTGTCTAATTCCCTATGCCAGAAATCTCCCTCAAGTCTCTGACTCTGTAGTGAAGTATCTGGAGTACCGTGTTTCCCCGAAAGTAAGACTGTGTCCTACATTCTTTTACCACTCAAAAGTCCCACTATGTCTTACTTTCCGGGTATGTCTTATATTGGAAAATATAAGACAGCCTCCGTTCCTAAGAATGAGCGCGTGAAGGGCCTTCGATGACGTCGCGGCTTCTGATTCGTCGCGTGACCGCTCACGCGACCAATTACAAGCCGCAACGTCATCGCAGGTCCCTCACGCGCAAGTGTGGTGTCTGTACAGTATTATATGAAGACGCTGGAGGGTGAGTATAAGAATGGGGGCACAGGGCTTATATTGAAAGCACCACTCCAGCACTGCAAAATAACACTGGAGTGCTGCTTTAAATCCCATGGGAGAACTATAACTCCCAGCATGTCCTGCAGATCCTATGACATGCTGGGAGTTATAGTTCACCAAAGGAGTGGCAGAGTGCTTTATTGTGTTTTGTAAAGACCATCCTCTTAATTGTGGCAGCCACACTGTGGTGAGGTAAAAGCTGGAGCATCCCATGCTGCACACACAGAGCCCTCCCTCTTGTTGCCTTTCCACAGCACAGGTTATGAGAAAGCTGTAGATTCTAGTGGGGAGCCTGAAGGACCTGTGATGTCAGGAAGAGGGAGGGCTCTGAGCTGCCATGTGACGCTCCAGCCCGCCCACTCCTGACATCATCACAGGTCCTGTATGTGCACAACACTCGGCGTCCAAGCATGGCAGGCAGGTATACAGCGATCTTCTGGCCCCTGCTGCTGCCTCCTCCTGCCCGGACACAAATCTCCCTTGCTGCTGCAGGAATCAGCAGCTGAGGAAGCCATGCATGTCCCTGCTTAAGTGCAGCATTCATTTGCTGCTCCCGGCTCACCACTCAGCTGATCGGTGGGCGGGGAGCCGCTAATGAATATTCACTGCACTTAATCATCGGGACCATGTGGTTTCCCAGCTCTGATTCCAGTAATGCAGCAAAAGGTACCGGTACTATAGCTTATATTTTTCCAACGTACAGTTTACAATGTCTTACTTTCGGGGGTGCGTCTTACATTAGCCGACCCCGCTAAAACCCCCACTAAGTCTTACTATCGGGGGTGTCTTACTATCGGGGAAACACGGTAGCACACAAAGGTGCACACTGCCCGTCAGACGGTCCAGCTTCATAAAGAGGAGTGCACCTCTCTTCATGAATGTGGAGCGTCTGGCTCCAGAGCGCCCCCCTCATCAAGACTGGTGAACAACGCTGGTCTTGATGCATCGGGCCCGTCATTTAGTCCTAGAATAAATGACCGTTGTTGAATCATATTCTACTTACCTTTGGAGTCTGACCTCGGACTTTTCCGGCACGAGCTAGAGAACCATGGACTTTACCTGTTGATAGAAAACAATATGTTTAATACATACATTTTGCACAAAAAGTACATCTAAGAGTAATAAAAAGGGCAGTAACCATATCAATTGAAGTAATTATTAAAGAAGTTGTCCACTAGTTGGACACCACCTCATACTCATTGCTGTACCATAGAAAATTAAAAAAGCTTACTCACCTCACGTGCCATCCTGCCATGTTGGCACTAGTTCTCCTTGGGGATTCTTGTGACACGTGACCAAGATGCCCAATCAGCGCTGGCATCACTGTCCATACCTCCTGTCGAATTGAGCATGAAGAGGATGTCCATGATCAGCTGAAGCCTGGACTTCCTCTTCGGTTTGTCCAAAGGCAGGGAGTGACTCCAGCGATGACTGGGCGCCGGGGTCACGTGTCAACACCACCTGAGAGCCCTGGGACCACAAGTGCTGACAGCTGGAATGGTGCTGGCACAGGAGGAGTGTATAGGTTTTTTAATTTATTGGAGGTCAAACATTTAGATCAAGAAGTTGTCAAAGTATTGGACAGCCCCTGTAAGGTCATTACTTATCAGGAAGTAGGTAAAAATGCAGATGAAAAGCACAAACCTCCCAAAAGACGAACAGCTACATCCAAGGTGCTGAGTTCACATACTCCACTCTGGTCTAGGGTGGCTTCATCGCAGAGGGGAGTGCCAGAAAGGAGAAGAACCTGGTCTTCAGAGGAAATTCCCTCTAGGGAGGAGATTTGAGCCTGAATGGAAAGTAAGGAGGAATGTTCAACTCATTTTAAAATGCAGCCGATTATTAAATACCACAAAAAATGAGCATATTAGATGACGCTGATCAAATTCTGAAGAGAGCAAAACTATAAAGTCTTACGGCGGAGCAAAAAGCAGCAAATGTCATTGTCCCAATTTTTTACAAGGCTGTCTGTTACAGCATAGCTCACTAGGATACAGCATCTGCGTAACTCCTATTAATAACAATGGGAGTCACAATGCAGCTCAGCCGCTCACCACTGACAACGCAGCTCCACTTCTAGGAGATGGACAATTATTCCATTCTCAGCCATTAAAGGCCTTTTAGTATAAATCACCACGGTGCAGATTTCATTGCAGAAACTTTCTGTAACTAAATATCTGTTTTATGGGTACGTGTTCTACCTGTGAACAAAACTCATGTGAAATCTACAGAAACATTAATTCCACTTTAATCTTCATTATCTTGTTAAAATGCAGAAAGCGGAAGAAATCCCCTGTGAATCCATGGAGAGAACATGTGATTCTGGAATCCACAGAAGTTTAGAGCTGGAATTTCAGTTGTACTTTTTTCCAAACTCATCTTTCCCCCCCATCTCGCGTATCCCCCTACCTGGTCTATTATGCTAAACGGCATCACGCTCTCTCCCGCACCTGAAGTCCGCTGCCTCAGGGTAACTCTCGACTGCCCTGTCCTTCAAACCGCACGTCCAAACTCTTGCCACCTCCTGTCGCCTCCAACTCAAAAATATTGCCAGAATCTGTCCCTTCCTCAACCCACAATCTAATAAAATTATTGTGCATGCCCTCATCTCCCGCTTCGATTACTGCAACACCCTCCTCGCTGGCCTCTCCGCTAACTCTCTTGCACCAGTCCGTCCTCAACTCTGCTGCCCGACTAATCCACCTCCTCGCTACTCCCCTGTTTCTCCCCTCTGCAAATCCCTCCACTGGCTCCCAATTCCCCAACGAATCCAGTTCAAACTACTAACACTGATCTACAAGCTATCCATAACCTGTCCCCTCCCCATATCTCTGAACTAATCTCCCACTATCTTCCCTCACGTAATCTTTAATCCTCCCCAAACCTCCTACTCTCTTATCCAAGACTTCTCCCCAATATCCCCATCCTCTGGAATTCCATGCCTCAACACGTCCGATTATCCACCACCCTTGGATCCTTCAGATGGAACCTGAAAACCCATCTCTTCAGGAAAGCCTGCAATAACTATTCTGCCGCCTCACCACCACCACCACCTGAGCTGCCGCACCCCGACCTTCTGTCTCTTAAGGTACCTTCACACTGAGCGACTTAACGATATCGCTAGCGATCCGTGACGTTACAGCGTCCTGGATAGCGATATCGTTGTGTTTGACACGCAGCAGCGATTTGGATCCTGCTGTGACATCGTTGGTCGGAGCTAGAAGGCCAGCACCTTATTTCGTCGCTGGATCTCCTGCAGACATCGCTGAATCGGCGTGTGTGACGCGGATTCAGCGATGTCTTCACGGGTAACCAAGGTAAACATTGGGTTACTAAGCGCAGGGCCGCACTTAGTAACCCGATGTTTACCCTGGTTACCATTGTAAATGTAAAAAAAACAAAAAACAAACACTACATACTTACATTCCGGTGTCTGTCCCCTCGCCGTCAGCTTCCCGCACTGACTGTGAGCGCCGGCCGGCCGTAAAGCACAGTGGTGACGTCACCGCTGTGCTTTACGGCCGGCCGGCGCTGAGACAGTGCAGGGAAGCTGAGGCCGGGGGACAGACACCGGAATGTAAGTATGTAGTGTTTTTTTTTTTCACATTTACACTGGTAACCAGGGTAAACATCGGGTTACTAAGCGCGGCCCTGCGCTTAGTAACCCGATGTTTACCCTGGTTACCAGGGGACTTCGGCATCGTTGGAGAGCTGTCTGTGTGACAGCTCTCCAGCGACCACACAGCGATGAAACAGCGACGCTGCAGCGATCGGCATCGTTGCCTATATCGCTGCAGCGTCGCTTAATGTGACGGTACCTTTATCCATTATCTAATAGAATGCAAGTCCGCAAGGACAGGGTCCTCTCCCCTCTGTTCCAGTCTGTTATTGTAAATTTGTTTACTGTAAACGATATTCATAACCCTGTATGTAACCCCTTTTCTCATGTACCGCACCATGGAATTAATGGTGCTATATAAATAAATTATAATAAGTGATTCCAGCCCAATGGTGAATAGATCATTATTAGACCTGACTGGTGTGGCCTTTTATTTTACCCCAAAGCTCTCACCTTAATCTGGGAAACAGTCTCCTGCCCAGACACCTCAAGGGTGTGCAGATTCTGCGCTCTGACAAAAAGCTGCATGGTGTCAGCTGCAATGAGAGAGAAAAAAATACAATATCAAAGCTATAAAGCAGTGAGAAATCACAGTATTAGAAGCCTATACAGTGTATTAAGAGGAAACACATACACCCCCCCCCCACACACACACAGCCCATGGGAGAGCCAGCTCGCTTACCCCCTTCCTACAGCAAGCGGGAGAAATGGCCCTCCACCTGCCTCTTTCACAGCAAGCGGGTCTTAGCTGGCCCCCCATAGCCTTGCAATAGTCGAGTCCCGTGGACCACTGTTATCCATGCACACTCCACAATGTTGTAGGTACAGAGAGATCCAGGTGGTTTCCTTTTGGCAACTACTCGTACAGAAAAGTCAACGTAGGGCCTTGATCACACCATAGAAATATCATGTGCCCTGGATTGGCCCGCTAACCCCCCCACAGCCTGTGGGTGACGAGGCCCGCTAACCCCACCACAGAGCGTAGGTGACGAGGCCGCTAACCCCACCACAGAGCGTAGGTGACGAGGCCCGCTAACCCCACCACAGAGCGTAGGTGACGAGGCCGCTAACCCCACCACAGAGCGTAGGTGACGAGGCCCGCTAACCCCACCACAGAGCGTAGGTGACGAGGCCGCTAACCCCACCACAGCCCATGGGTGACGAGGCCCGCTAACCCCACCACAGCCCATGGGTGACGAGGCCCGCTAACCCCACCACAGCCCATGGGTGACGAGGCCCGCTAACCCCACCACAGCCCATGGGTGACGAGGCCCGCTAACCCCACCACAGCCCGTGGGTGACGAGGCCCGCTAACCCCACTACAGAGCGTAGGTGACGAGGCCCGCTAACCCCACCACAGAGCGTAGGTGACGAGGCCGCTAACCCCACCACAGAGCGTAGGTGACGAGGCCGCTAACCCCACCACAGAGCGTAGGTGACGAGGCCCGCTAACCCCACCACAGAGCGTAGGTGACGAGGCCCGCTAACCCCACCACAGAGCGTAGGTGACGAGGCCCGCTAACCCCACCACAGCCCATGGGTGACGAGGCCCGCTAACCTCACCACAGCCCGTGGGTGACGAGGCCCGCTAACCCCACCACAGCCCGTGGGTGACGAGGCCCGCTAACCCCACCACAGCCCGTGGGTGACGAGGCCCGCTAACCCCACCACAGGCCGTGGGTGACGAGGCCCGCTAACCCCACCACAGCCCGTGGATGACGAGGCCCGCTAACCCCACCACAGCCCGTGGATGACGAGGCCCGCTAACCCCACCACAGCCCGTGGGTGACGAGGCCCGCTAACCCCACCACAGCCCGTGGGTGACGAGGCCCGCTAACCCCACCACAGCCCGTGGGTGACGAGGCCCGCTAACCCCACCACAGCCCGTGGGTGACGAGGCCCGCTAACCCCACCACAGCCCGTGGGTGACGAGGCCCGCTAACCCCACCACAGAGCGTAGGTGACGAGGCCGCTAACCCCACCACAGCCCATGGGTGACGAGGCCGCTAACCCCACCACAGCCCATGGGTGACGAGGCCCACTAACCCCACCACAGCCCGTGGGTGACGAGGCCCGCTAACCCCACCACAGGCCGTGGGTGACGAGGCCCGCTAACCCCACCACAGCCCGTGGGTGACGAGGCCCACTAACCCCACCACAGCCCGTGGGTGACGAGGCCCGCTAACCCCACCACAGGCCATGGGTGACGAGGCCCGCTAACCCCACCACAGCCCATGGGTGACGAGGCCCACTAACCCCACCACAGCCCGTGGGTGACGAGGCCCGCTAACCCCACCACAGCCCGTGGGTGACGAGGCCCACTAACCCCACCACAGAGCGTAGGTGACGAGGCCGCTAACCCCACCACAGCCCATGGGTGACGAGGCCGCTAACCCCACCACAGCCCATGGGTGACGAGGCCCACTAACCCCACCACAGCCCGTGGGTGACGAGGCCCGCTAACCCCACCACAGCCCGTGGGTGACGAGGCCCACTAACCCCACCACAGAGCGTAGGTGACGAGGCCGCTAACCCCACCACAGCCCATGGGTGACGAGGCCGCTAACCCCACCACAGCCCATGGGTGACGAGGCCCACTAACCCCACCACAGCCCGTGGGTGACGAGGCCCACGAGTTTCCACGTGCCCACCAGCTTTGATGTCTGGCGGCTGCAGCAGCCCTCGTACACCGGTACATACACTGATACGTGCACACTATACACAGCCCCGACCCGCTGTACACATCGCCCCGCACCTCACTCCACGCCGGCGGGCGGCAGCGCGCACATGTGCCCGGGCATACAGACGATAACCCCACAGCACCGTACTCTCCGGAGCCGCCATGCACCCTCCCGCCCGCACACATCATACACCGGCAGCACCGAGCCTCCGGCCCAGAAACCCGGCCGCCACCAGCCCCAAGTTTCTCACCGGCCGCTCCGCGTCTCGCAAAATGGAGGAAAGGAAAGAGGAGGGAGGAAGTAGCGCGCACGTATTTTAAACCAAAGCGTGAACGCGCACGAGACGCGTGATGACGCAGCACGTTGACAGCCATGCTGGCACTCTCATTAGGATCTGTGAGGCCGCCATGTTGGTATACCCACAAAATAGGAAGGAAGCTGCCGGTGGTGACGGTCGAGGAAAGATGGCGGCCCCCATACTGAGAAGGACAACACTGGGAGCACTGAATGCTGTGATCAGGCTGCAGGTACCGCATGGGGACATTGTGTGTACACTACAGGCGGCGGTGGACACAGTGTTACACTAGGATTTGTGCTGAGCAGCCAGCGGCTTGTGTTCTACTGTTCATGCTCTGTCTGGCCATGACAGGACCACTTAAAGGGGTTGTCCATCCCCACTGAAATGTTTGCTATAGGCTTAAACTATTACAAAGTGATTGGGCCGAATCCAGACCGCGCTGTCCAGGCCACATATGGTTCTGTGACACATGGATGGGCTGAATCCGGCCTAATCCTCCCCACACCAATCCTCCGCCAGTCTCTGTGTCCTGACCTCCAGGAATGAGGTTTCCAGCACAAGCTTGAGACCGCTGCAGCCAATCATTGACATCACTGCAGCAGCAGTCACTCAGACCGCCGTAACTGGAGGCCTACAGTCAGGACTGGCGGGGGATCGATAAGTAATACTCAATGTATTTTCTACCATTCAAAGAGTTCACTAATTACAGTCTCAAGACGTCGGACAGGCCGTGTATGAGAGTGGCTGAGTCACACAAAGATTAGGAGTAAAGAGGATCTGTGACAAGATGCCACAATACACATATAACTGAATGGCTCTTAGACCTGATGAGGCTGGTGTGTGTACTTTGAAAATCAATGCCTGAATGGCTCAATAGTATATCATCTTTTCTGAACTTTTAACTCATTCTCTGCCCATATACTCAGAATGGCAGCTCCTCTGTGTGCCTCCACACTGCTGAGCTCTCACACTACTCTGTACAAGCTGCAGCTGTCAGTCATCCATTCGCTTTCTGGCCTTAGGCTACAAGTGTGCAGTGACTCCTTACATCGCGGGAATCTCTGGTTGTGTAACCAGAAGTTTGTGATCTGAATACTCCCCGCCACATTCTGACTAGATATGTCCGGCCTCGCTCAAGACACTTGTATTTAATGAGGCCACGTACGTCTAGTCGGCATGTGACCGCATGTATGCAAATACATACTTGCTGCACCAGAGAATTACAGTACATAGCGACTGCAAAATTGTACCCTAAGGCTGGACAACTTCTGTAAATAAGCTTTTCCGCTAAAAATGTCATCTATTGCTTTCTAAATATTTCTGTTACCAATAACCAATTCCCCCAGTTTCCATCATCGCTTCTCTCCTTTGCGTGGGACAATGCTACTTCCTCCAACATAAGACTGTGAAGCGTTACAAAGGGCAAACTTTGTGGAAGACATATGCAAATTATCCTGAGTGTGCACTGGGGGCGTGTCTGCACTTAGAAGAAGCAGTCCAAGTGCATTGACACACCCCAAATGCACTATAAATGACTTCTACCCTTTATTTTGGATGACTGGCTCTTCGGATCTGTACAAAAAAAAAAAATAATTTTTACTTTCGGACAAACGCCTATATGACCATACCACTAAAGCCAGATTTAAAAATGTGTCAGGTTCCCTTTAAAAAAGAATGGTGCCTAGATCAGAAACGTGTGGCCCCTGACTAGTAACCAGTCTCTCTTCAGAATAATATAACAATGCATCTCACCGCACATGCACACCATCAGTGTGAACAGTAACTTGGGAAACGTTTTTTTTTTCTCCACCCCAATGGTGAAAATAAAACAAAGAACTTCTCTTTTTATATACTTTTTTTACCTTTTATTTTTCTTTCCAGCGGCCATGTAGTGGATCAGCTAACAGCGCAGGCTCTCAGTATCCAGGCATAGTAGAATCCCACGAAGAGTTTCACTTTGTGGAGCGTCTCATACCCCCGACACAAGTGCCCAGTCCACCAAAGCATACAGGACCTGCTCCGTCAGGATGGATCCCCCCTAAAGGTTTGGAAACAGCAGTTGCTACAGAAATGAGCGCAGATTGATGTTATATCATATTGACTAGGCAGCCGTTTCTCTCCTGCAATAGTTTTTCCTTGTATCAAAGCATCTGCATTTAAAGGGATTGCATAAGACTGGTAAAATAATGTCTACGGGTTTTTCTGGAATCTGTGGCACTGCAGTTTTTTCTTATCAGTTCTTTTCTCACCCTCCCCAGGTCCACTTCTGCTGCTGGTGTCTGTTGTCCGCAGCACTGTCTCTGGGTAGAAGGCACTAGCTGATGAGTTCATTGATTGGCTGCAGTGCTGTCAACATAATGTCAGCGCTGCAGACAATACCAGACACTGGGAGTAGCAGCAGAGACTCAGCGCTGGACCAGGGGAGGATGAGTAAAGAATACTTTGCTTTTGTTTTTAAAACATAATAAGCCAGGGGAGATAGATTTTCACCTGTCACATGAAATCACAATAACGCATCCAATGCTGCAAAGAAGCAGGAGGAAAGATCATACGAGCCGCAACGACCAGGATAGGAGAGAACTCACACTCTGGCCGTTTAATAGCACCTCAGCGGTTAAGGGAGCCATCTGCTTTTTTTTTTACATTTAGATGAACTGTAAAATAGTGCAAAAATGAAATGCCTGCAAAAAGAACAAGCCCCTATTAAACTTCGGAAGAAAAAAAAAGCCTCTTGGAAGGCATGATGGGGGGGGGGGGGGGGGGGGAATAGATGCTTAATGGGCAAAACAGGCTGTGACAGTAAGGGGTTAAAGAAGTTGTCCCACTCCAAAATTCTACAAATAAGGCTGATAGTTGTTTTTCAAAACTTCACGGACCACCTGATTTTCCTGGGGTCCCTGCGCTACTTCTTTGACAGTCATTGTCCCCACCGATGTGGCGACGGCTCCAGTGCTAACGTCTTCTTTTCTCACTAGACACACTGCCGGATCTTCCTTATGTTGTGAGACGCTCCCGGATGCACAATATCCCAGTGTACACGGACATTACTCATGGTAATCGACACATGACCATCATCCGGAAGATTGAAGGTGACCTCTGGGTGAGTGACGCTGTCTGAACTCGTGGCCCCTTCTTTCTGGTTAGAAATCTTCACTTATTATTGCATTTATTGGGGCTATCTATGCCAAGTAACTGCACGAAATGGTGCTAAACCCCGATGAGCTCTGGAGACCAGCACCGGTCAATGAAATCATTGGCTCCTGTTTCATTTAGAAGGGTAAGACCCAAGGCAGGATTCACACGTACTTTTTTTGCCATGATTGTGGCATCTTTAACTTGCCAAGAGAAGGCACGGAGAGCATAATACTTGTGACTCCATTTTTTTGGTTCTAAAATTTGGAACCTCGTAATAACTCCTAAGATATTTTAATGCTTCCTTGATGGATGGGTCCACCTGTATTGGTGGACGAAAATGCGTCAGAGATAGAAGGGACACTAGTGAGGTCAGGACTACACTGGGGGACTGTCCATGTAAAGGACTGGAGGCTGGTACGGGGCATGACAGGGTAGCTCACAGCCAGGTATTACGCTCCCCGTGCCTACTCTTGGACTTTGGATGGCTCCTCTGGGACACCAAAAGGGTGAGACCCTGTACCATTTTACTAATGTGCACTGGTTTTATTGAGCATTTGTATTCACTTTTGGATTTTTAGCACTTGTTGTGGTTAGTGTGTCTTTATATGTTCCCTGGTTTTACAAGAAATATATTAAAAGTTGATTTTCTCACCCTACTATTATCTATCCTTGCAGCACTTTTTTTTTTTTTAAAGTTATTTAGTAGTGGCCAATTTCTATACGAAGGAAGAAACCTAGAACTTTTGATATCATCCTAAGTATTTTTCAGTTCCAGTAGTCGCCATCGGGTTTTATTTGTGCTTGAATGTCCATAAATCTTGACTATTTCATCTAAAGGCTCTGGAAGCAGAAGTACGGGAATTTCTGACAAACTTAACAGGAAGGACACCGGCGACTCAAGTTAATGAGATCAACAAGTCAATCCGGATTAAAGGCTATTTTGATAAGGAATTACAGAGCTGGCTGGTGGAGAAGGGCTTCTGACACTATTGGAATCGCCGGTCATAATGGAATGAAAAGAGACTTTGATCTCCATTTTTTCACTAGTAAAGACTGTCCAACTCTTATTTTGCAAATATTGAGGAAAAAAAGTATTGTGATCTGTGGAATACTCATTCATAAACCTATTAAAAATTTTTTTTTTGTAAATGTCATCTTTGTGTGTACTAAGGGGTAGCACTATTATAGTTTTAAGAGAAATTACTGCTACAGTGCAGGTAAGAGCTTTTACAGAAATTAAGGATAAAGAACACACGATTTTGTAGGCTTGTTAAGTCACCAGATGGAGGCCACAAGTCCTGATAAGTGTCAGTTATTAAACTGTATTGGAAAGTGTAGATCGTGTGCTTTCCTATATAGAGGGACAGTGCAAAAATCATTGGTGATGAGCGAATGTGCTTGGATAAGGTGTTATCTGAGCATGCTCGCGTGCCAAGAGTGTATTCGGTGTGCTCAAATAATATGTTTGGGTCGTCCCATGTCTCGTGACTGTTCAACAGCCGTAACACATGCAAGGACAGCCTAACAAACAGGTAATGCATACATGGGTTGTCAAACAGTCACGAGACATGCAGTGGCGGGGACTTGAATGTATTATTTGAGCACGCCGAAGACACTATTAGCACCCGGGCATGCTCAGATAACACCTTATCTCAGCACGTTCACTCATCACTAATAATCATGCAGTATTTTCTGATGTGCCTCTTAATAAACCTGGTGCACTTCAACATGAAACATCAAAATTATAATGAGTCAATATGGAGTTAAAGCACCACTCCAGCATTTTATATTTTTTAAATTGCAGCGCTGGAGTGGTGCTTTTAATTTAAGGTCCCTGACTCTACTCTCATGCGTTCCTGCTGCGGTCTTCACCTTCTGCCGTTCCTGCAAGTTTGTGACCTGCCGCATCTCTCTCCAGCGGGTGCTGGGCAATTCGAAAGTCACAGCTCAATGCAAGTCTATGGGAACCAGAATGAAGATTGCATAGACATGAATTTCCTCAGGTCACTCTTCAACAGTTTGTCACCTACTGGATTGCTTCAGTTTTTGCTGCAGCGAGCCAGAGGTAACTTTTCAGTGCAAGTCAATGAGAGCCTCGTTCTGGCTCTCAAATTACACTAAGAACTTGTGACCGTTACCTGTGACTTCCGGTCAGTGAGTTGTAGCCACAAGATGGCGGCGCGAGACCTGAGCGGCTCTGGGAGGAGCTGAAGATGGCGGCTGGTGAGAAAATTAAGGTCAGGGAACTTAATAGTAGTTGATGAAATAAAAAAAAAGCGCTGGAGTGGTGCTTCTAATCGTAAGTTGCCTGCCCCCGGACTTATATTTACTGTCACCTATCTCCGCTCTTCCGGTACGTTGCAAGCTGTTTACTAGAACAAGCCAAAGGTTACTTTTCAATGTAAGTCTATAGGAGCCTCGTTCTCTCTCATTGACTTACATTGAGAATTTGTGACTGTTACTTCTGACTTCCGCTCATGCAGAAGTCGCAATCAGAAAATGGTGCTGCGGCGCCGATAAAAGGTGAAGACGACGGCAGGTAAAGTATAACACTATGCTGACTTAATTTTATTAGAAGCACCACTCCAGTGATGGGAAAAAAATAATGCTGGAGTGGTGCTTTAGGATTTTCTGGGATGGGAGAAATGGTGGCTGAAGCATCAGCAGCTGATTTTGTAGCAGCCGAAAAGATTTTGGGCCTTTAATCTGCCACTGATGATCAATTACTGCAAGCGGTCCTAATTATATTGTTGGGTGCGTTTCTGTGAGGTCGGCTTTATATATCCACATCTCATAGCCAGTGTATTTCTGCACAGTTCATTGGTCTGATGCAGACCAGCAGCATCATAGAAATATGTGAGGTCATTAACTCGGGCAAGGAGATGGACCATAGACTGCAGACATAAGCAGCAAGACTTGTAGGATAGCAGTCATTCCACTCCCCAGCTAAAATGAGCATATAATGCTGAACAGATGCCCCATGGAGCGACCGATCACTGCTGCATTACACCATAAGAAAGTAAACACCCACCAACTGGCAGAAAGCTCATCAGTTTTAGCTTAGTGTCAGTAGGAGGTGGACACAGGGCTGCCTTGTTTCTAACTTTGGGTTTTTGTTGTGTTTTGTTAATGATTTCTATTTTTAAGATACAGCTTGTGATCTGGGCAACGGAGTGTAATTGATCACTCTGCTCTCCCCCCTAGAGTCCTTGGGCACAGTGTGGGATTGCATCACTACTGTACCCTCTCGTATCTACCAGGCAGGACCCCATGCCTCCTAACACTTCAAGCGTGTTTAGGGCATCCGCAAACCGAAGATGCGGACTGGTCCTTACCCCTACACCGCCCGCCCTCCAGAGCCAGTCGTGCAGGGTAGGAAGACAGAATTGTTACCCGACTTCCATCGAAGACGTTCAGTGGGCCAGAGGTCTACATGGAAGTCCGTCTTCCAGCACCAGTTTTGCAAAGAGGGATGCGGGATCTTCAGGACAGGTATTCCATGTGGCAGTGCAGGGGGCTTCTTAATTTAAAAAAAAAAAAAAAAATATAAATATATATATATATATATATATATATATATATATATATATATATATATATATATATATATATATATTTCTCTATCGCCTCTCATTGGGGGACACCGGAATCATGGGTGTATGCTGCTGCCACTAGGAGGCTGACACTATGCACGAAAAAAGTTAGCTCCTCCTCTGCAGTGTACACCCCACCGACTGGCATTATGCACTTCAGTTTAGCTTAGTGTCAGTAGGAGGTGGACACGGGTCTTTCATTAGACCCTTATCTACCTCAATGTGCGTTTTTCTTTCAGGTTTTCTTCATGAGGGATACAGGGTGAACAGTCACACCTGTAATCCCACAATACGGACTATGAGTACGGCGTGTACTGCCACCCCGTATCCTCATAGATCCGACAGCAGGACCAAGATCCTGGCACACAAGTGTGCTCAGAAGTCCGGTCCTAGCTCCGTCCCCCACCAGAGCCTGTCGGTTGGAGGAGACGAGGACGTCCATCACCAGCTCCACGGACGTCTAATACCTTTCACGTTTTAAGGTTAGTACCGGACGGTGTGGGATGTTTAGGTGAGTATCCTTTTCCCTCCCTATTAGTCTCTCCTTGGGGGGTCTCTGCGGATTCTCTGCTACAAGAGCGGGGAAACATGGGCGCTTCCACACTACCTTTCCTGCGGCCGCATCTTTACTCTGTGCGGCGCCTTACAGGCAGCCCCACTACTGTTACTGCGGACGCATTTTCTGGCACAGACCTCCGCAGTAGCCTGGGCGACAGTCTGATTCATTTGCGCGGCGGCCCTGGTGACCGGCTGCGCTGCTTCCTCCACGGAGGCCGCACTATTACAGGCAGTCGCACTGTCTTGCCTGCGGCAGCATCCTTACTCTGTGCGGCGCGGCCCCCCTTCAGGCAGCCGCGCCATTTTCCCTGGCGGCTGTACCTTTCGGAGCTGTCTCGCGGTCCTCTCCAGCGGCTGCCGGCTTCTAATATAGGCCCAGGCTTCGGACGGGGCCTACTTCCGGCGCCGCGACTCCGCCACTTTCGGTTTGCACGGGCGGGCTTTTCTCCCGCCCAACAACCTTCTCCCCGCATTCTCCGCCCACCAGCGCCATCTTGGTGCTCCTGGGCGCACACCAGACTCCGCCCTCCCCACTTCGCTGGCGCCACACATCGCCGCTCCACCACCTTGCAGAGCGTGCAATCTGGCGTTTTTTCCTGCGGTTCCTCTTGTATTGCGGCAGGAGCCCTTATCGCCTTCCTGTCTATAGACTTCCCTGGAGGTCCACCCGCAAGCCGGACAACTTCCTCCACCTGGATTCAGTTTTCGTCTGCCGTGAGTAGCTCTGCACTGCAGACTGACACTCCCCTCTGCCCCCCTGTCCCCTAACCCTCTGGCATTTTCTTCAGAGACCTTTTCAAAATGTCTACCTCTAAAGGGGGCCGCTCTCGTCATCCTCCTTCTTCCTCTTCTGCCTTAGTCAAGTACTTTGCATGTTCGTCTTGTAACTGCAAACTTCCCTCAGGTTACTCCTCTCCACTCTGTCAGGCCTGCAGCAACCCGATTGTTCCCACCGCCCAGGATCCCCCGGCTGCTCAGCTTGAGAGCGATACCCCCACCCCAGGCTGGGTTTCCTCTGTCACAATCGGTGGCGGATCTAACACGGGTGTCTCAAACTCTGGTGTCAGTGCTGGACCGATTACCCCTGCAGACTCCCGCAGTAGCCAGCGGGTCGCAGGAAGCTCCGTCCGAGCCCTCCATTGCAAGCCGCAAAAGGTCCAGACAGGAATGCCGGTCTGAGTCCTCTTCTCGCTCCATCTCACCACATGGTCCTTCTCTGCAGTCGACTTCCCCCCGGTCCTCCTCCCGAGTCAGGCGAGGCATTCTCAGATGCGCCTTCGGAGGATGTTTCGGAGCTGGATTCGAACCAAATCGCTACCATGAGAGATATGGTTCAGAATCTCATTGGAGCGATAAATCAAACCTGTGGCATCAAGGAGTCCTCTACGGAACCCGCAGATCAGGCGGTTTCATTTAGACGGGCTAAACCACCTTCCAAGTTTTTCGCTCCTCACCCGGAATTCAAGGAGATTATGACCAGAGAAAGAGAGAAACCGACCAGATGCTTTCAGAGAGGAAAGCGACTTGGCGTTTTATATCCCTTTTCTCCGGAGCTCACCGCTAATTGGACTGCTTCTCCTTCAGTGGATCCTCCAGTTTCCAGACTGTCCACCAACACGGTCCTTCCACTGTCCGGCGGAGCATCTCTGAAGGATTCTAATGATAGAGTCATAGAATCTTTGGCGAAGTCAGCCTTTGAAGCGGCCTCAGTTAGTCTTTGCCCGGCCTTTGCTTCCACTTGGGTTTCAAAATCCATATCCAAATGGGCCAAACAACTCCGTCGGGGCATTTTGGACGGGGCTCCACCCGGACAGCTGGCAGAACTTGCCAACCAGATTTCTCACGCGGGTGAATATCTGGTCTCCGCCTCCCTGGATGCCGCGTCTTGCGCGGCTCAGGCATCCAGCAACGCGGTTGCCATCCGCCGGACCGTTTGGCTTAAGGCCTGGCAGACAGATTTGTCTTCTAAAAAGTCTTTTACCAGCCTGCCTTTTCAGGGGTCTCGTCTCTTTGTTTCTAAGCTGGACCAAATCATTAAGGACGCCACCAGGGGCACAAGTTCTCTTCTTCCCCAGGCCAAACCTCGTCAACCTCCTCCTAGACGTGAATTTCGGTCTTTTCGTCACTTCGTGGCGTCAAACTCTTTCCCAGCAGCAACAGAGGCCACGGGCACGTCAGGAGAAGACAGTATCCTTTAGGCCCACTCCTTCCTGGCATCCTCGCTACGCCCAGGGTAGATTCTCCAGGTCCAGGACTGGAAGATCCACCTCGGCATGACTCTCGGCAAGACCCCAGCCCACCTCTCACGCTGGGCGGCCATCTCCTCTTCTTCAGGAACGTCTGGATCTCCTCAGTAGAGGACGCATGGGTCAGGGAAGTTGTATCCTCGGGATACAAGATAGAGTTCGTTTCACGACCCCGGGATCGTTTCTTCGAATCCCGACCTCCAAGAGACCCCGCTCTAGTTCCGGGTTTCTTCGCAGCCATCGCTTCTCTCCTCAAAGCCAGGGTAATCGTTCCCATCCCAGAAAAAGAACGGTTCACAGGTTTATATTCAAATCTTTTTGTGGTACCGAAAAAAGACGGCAAGGTTCGTCCCATTCTGGATCTCAAATTACTGAACAAGAGAGTTCGTCTGAAGCACTTCAGGATGGAATCCCTTCGTTCAGTAATTGCTTCCATGGAGGCTTAGGAATGTCTGTGTTCCATAGATATTCAGGACGCCTACCTCCATGTCCCGATATTCCCGGGACATCACAGATTCCTGCCCTTTGCGGTGCTCCAGGAACATTTTCAGATCATCGCTCTGCCGTTCGGTCTTGCAACCGCCCCAAGAGTTTTCACGAAGATCATGGCGGCGCTGATGGCCATCTTGAGGGTCAGAGGCCTGGTTCTGTTTCCATACCTCGACGACTTCCTCATCAAGGCTCCTTTTCTCAGGCTCATGAAAGCCTGTCCATCGTTCTCGACACCCTAGCCCGTTTCGGGTGGCTGGTCAACCGGAAGAAGTCCTGCCTTATTCCTTCTCAGCGCATCATCTTTCTGGGCATGTTCTTTGACACTCGTCAGACCAAAGTCTTTCTTCCTGAAGACAAGAGATCCATCCTTCATCGGGACATACGCTTGCTCCAGGGTCCTCGGCCTCCCTCCTTCCGATCGGCCATGAAGGTTCTGAGGATGGTAGCAACATTGGAAGCAATTCCCTTCACCCAATTTCATTCGCGACCCCTTCAGCAAGCCATTCTGTATCAGTGGGACAGGTCTGTCTTCTCCCTGGATCGTCCGATTCGACTCTCTCCCCGGGTCAAACGGTCTCTCAACTGGTGGCTGACGTCACCTCATCTCCCAGGGCAGGTCCTTCCTTCCAGTTCACTGGCAAGTGGTGACGACGGACGCCAGCCTGCTCAGCTGGGGTGCGGTATTTCGCCACCTGACTGTTCAGGGTCGTTGGTCGGCGCAGGAGTCATCTCTGCCGATCAATGTCCTCGAGATTCGAGCCATTTTTCTGTCCTTCCATCACTGGGAAAGGATTCTCAAGGGCCTACCAATACGAATCCAGACGGACAACGCCACGGCTGTGGCTTATGTCAACCATCAGGGGGAGACTCGGAGCTCCTTGGCCCTTGCCGAGGTATCTAAGATCCTCCTCTGGGCAGAGGCAACGGTTTCGGTGATATCCGCAGTGCATATCCCTGGCGTGGACAATTGGGCCGCCGACTTCCTCAGCCGCGAGGGTCTCGCGGCAGAATGGTCCTTGCACCAGGAAGTCTTCCATCAGATTTGTCTTCGATGGGGGACTCCGGATGTGGACCTCACGGCGTCTCGTACAAAGAGGAAGGTTCCTCAGTTCGTCTCCAGGTCTCGCGATCCTCTTGCAGTGGGTGTCGACACTCTGGCCATTCCTTGGTGACGGTTCGTGCTGCCCTACCTGTTCCCACCCCTTCCCTTGCTTCCCAAACTGTTGAAAAAGATCAAGGCGGAGGGGGTGACGGTCATTCTGATCGCCCCGGATTGGCCCAGGAGAGCTTGGTTTGCGGAGATCGTCAACCTTCTCGCGGACGCTCCCTGGCGCCTTCCAGACAGGCCCGATCTGCTGTCTCAGGGTCTGATCTGCCACCTGAATTCTCGATCGCTCAGTTTAACGGCGTGGCTGTTGAGACCGCAGTTCTAAGAGCGTCCCGCCTTTCGGACCGGGTGATTCACACCATGATCCAGGCTTGGAAGCCTTCGTCTTCCAGGATCTACTATCGTACCTGGAAGGCTTACTTCTGTTGGTGCGAGTCCAACTGCGTTTCATCTATGTCCTTTTCCCTGCCTTCCATCTTGGCCTTCCTTCAGGCAGGACTGGATTCGGGCCTTGCTCTTAGTTCTCTAAAGGGCCAGGTTTCTGCGCTCTCCATCCTTTTTCAGTAGACTTTATCTTTTCAGCCACAGGTTAGACCTTCCTTCAAGGAGCAGCCCATGCTGTCCCTCCGTATAGGGCCCCGGTGGATTCATGGGATCTAAATCTGGTACTGGACGTTCTGAGGGTTTCCCCCTTTGAGCCTCTCAGGGAGATTTCCCTGTCAGTTCTATTGTGGAAGGTGGCCTTTCTTGTGGCCATCACTTCTATCCGCCGCGTTTCCGAGTTGGCGGCCCTCTCTTGCCGACCTCCGTTCTTGGTCATTCACCAAGACAAGGTGGTCCTCAGGCTTCCGCCTTCCTTCCTTCGAAAGGTGGTTTCCACCTTCCACCTCAACGAGGACATCGTTCTACCTTCCTTTTGTCCAGCTCCGACTCATCCTCTGGAGCGATCGTTGAACAAGCTGGACCTCGTCAGGGCAGTGAGGATCTACCTGGATAGAACGTCCGCTTTCCGGAAGACGGATTCTCTTTTCATCATTCCTGATGGCATGCGTAGAGGCCTACCGGCTTCTAAAGCGACTATTGCTCGCTGGATCAGAACAGCAATTCTGGAGGCTTACCGGGTCAAGAACAGAGTGCCCCCTCTCACTCTACCCGGGCAGTCGGCGCCTCCTGGTCGGTGCACCTCAGGGCTTCCACCCTACAGCTTTGCAAAGCGGCAACCTGGTCTTCCATCCACACGTTCACCAAATTTTACAAGGTCCATACCTACGCTTCGGCGGACGCCAGCCTAGGCAGAAGGATCTTGCAGGTGGCAGTGGTGAGTCCTCTGACCTGATGGAAGTCTGTTTTTCCAACCATAGGGACTGCTTTGGGATGTCCCATGGTTCCTGTGTCCCCCAATGAGAGGCGATAGAGAAAACAGGATTTTTGGTTGATTACCGTAAAATCTGTTTCTCGGAGCCTCCATTGGGGGACTTATGATCCGGTGACTTTGGAGCCACATGAGACTCTCAGGAGAAGTGGAATCTATACTGACCGCAAACCCTGAACTAACACCGCAACTAGAAGTAGCCGTGGGGTGTGCCTAACAATACCCTAGACACCTCGACACAGCCGGAGGACTAAATACCCCTATAGATTGAAATAGGAATCCTAACTTGCCTCAGAGCAGAACCCCAAAGGATAGGCAGCCCTCCACAAATATTGACTGTGAATAGGAGAGGAAAGACACACACAGGCAGAAAACAGATTTCAGCAAAAGAGGCCACTCTAGCTAAACAGGGAAAGATAGGACAGAATACTAAGCAGTCAGTATTAAAACTCTAAAAATATCCACAGCAGAAAATACAAAGAGTTCCACAATCTAACTAAAGACATGGAATGTATATCTGCACTTCCTGAGAATCCAGCAAGACTGAGAAAATACTGATACAATCTAAGCTGGACAAAAAAACACTGAATAGAACTAAATTGTTAAGCACACAGCATGTGTGCCACAAAAACCAGACACTTATCTTTGCAGATTTGCAGCAAGGCAGAAGGAACCAGGCAAGGACAAGACTTCCAAAAACAATGGACACCTGGCAAGGACTAATGAATCCTGCAAGCCTAAATACCCCAGTCAGAACTGCAATCAGCGGATACACCTGACCAGGGCTGCAATCCAGAGACAACTGCATTACCACCTACAACCACCGGAGGGAGCCCAAAAGCAGAATTCACAACAGGGGACACAGCACCCTCCCAATGTTTCTCAGTTTCTGTTGTTTTATGTTCTATGACTGTTCTCACGTTTACAGTTCTCATGTTTGTGGTTATGTTTCAACCTTGTTTTTCTCCTGCTTTCTCACTAACTGAAGTGCATAATGCCAGTCGGTGGGGTTTACACTGCAGAGAAGGAGCTAACTTTTTTGTGCATAGTGTCAGCCTCCTAGCAGCAGCAGCATACACCCATGGTTCCTGTGTCCCCCAATGGAGGCTCCGAGAAACAGATTTTACGGTAAGCAACAAAAAAATCCTTTTATCTTTAATGATCTTAGAAAAATTGCTGCCTTCCAGTCCTATTCCCGTCCCCCTTGGCTGTCCACGGTGCATACCACGCCATCCCTCTCCCCCCTTCGGCTTCCCGTCCAATTTTAGTCCCCGGCTCCGGTCTTAGCCTACTACAGGGCTAGGCCACACCCCTGCACGCTGCCCAATAATGCGCGCCGACGCTCCATCCACTCCCACTGGCCTATGAGCACGGTCCTCTCCCTGGACACAGCAACACTGCACCCTCTCCTTCAGCCCCCATCCTCCCCTGCCACATCAAGCGAGAAATCTGCGCACGCTACAGGCTCCACCCACAATCCAGCGCAATCTTCATGCCGTCTGCAGCTCTCGGACTCCAACCTACTACCCCTGCGGCTCTGCCTATTGGTTTGTTCCCGGCCAGGATCCAGGTCTGTAAAGCTCTGTCACTCTCATCCCTGGCAGATCTCCCCTGGCACAGTCTCTTCCTCTCACTCTCATCTATTTCTAACTCTAGGGAGTCTCACTCCCATCGTAGTACACTTCGCATGTTCCTCCTGTAATAAGAAGTTTCCCTCTGGTCAGACCTCATCCCTCTGCCACAATTGCAAACCATCTATGTCTTTCCAGGAGCCCCCCCCCCCCCCCACTGCTCGCAACGAGAGTGCGCCTCCTCCTGAGTGGGTAACATCTCTATCTCAGTCGGTAGCTGACCTAACCAAGGTATCTCACACTTTAGTCTGTTTTGGAATGGCTTCCTAATCCTGCCCCTGGCAGTGGGTTACAATTACCCCCCTTGGATGCATCAGCTGTTAACCCCTCACATACCCAAAGGGATTCCCTTCGCGGGACTTCCAGAAGTTCCAAAAAGCGCGCCCGCATTAGTTCACTGTTTAGCTCATCATCTCCGTCACCGTCCTCCAGCTCTCCCTCATCTGACGCTCCACAGGCGCTAAAGTCAGACCTACGTTCTGAGTCAGATTCCGATCTGGACTCCACACAGGTCTCCAAACTGTGTGATACGGTGGAGTTTAATTGTCGCCGTTAATAAGACTCCTAACATTAAAGATTCAGAGATCTCTCCCTCTGAACAGACGGTCTCTTTCAGGAATATGAAGCGCCCTCCCCTTGCCTTCGCCAAACACAATGAGTTCAACAGGATCTTCGCGGTGGAATGGCAGCACCCAGACAAGCATTTCCAGAGATGAAAACACATGAGCTGGCAGATCTGGCGGACAAGATCAGCCATGCAGGGAAATACCTTTTGTCTGCGTCCCTCGATGCAGCCACATAATCACCATCTGCAGGGTCCTTTGGCTGAAAGTCTGGAACGTGGACTCTGCTTCAAAGAAGTCCCTCACAGGTCTTCCACTGTTCTTGTCTCTTTGGAGAAGAGCTGGACAAGATAATCTCCAATGCCATGGGAGGAAAGAATGCATCTGTACCCCAACAGAGTTAAACATACGCCCCGTCGCACAGTTACTTTTCGCTTGTTTCAGAGGTTTCCACCACAGACTAATCCCCAACAGCACAAATCCCCAGCATGTCAGCAAAGGAAAAGACCCTCCTTTAAGCCAACCCCGACCTGGCATTTAAATCCTGCTCAACGCTGCTCTCAGGTCAGGCACCAACAGAAACTCCTCAGTAGGGTTGAGCGACTTTTAGTTTTGTAGGATCGAGTAACCCGACCTTCTCAAAAGTCAATGTCGTCCTTCTCCTCCTCCTCATGACGGGTCGTCCCCACCTGGAAAGCCTCTCAGGGTGGGCGGTCATCTCCTTTAGTTTAGGGACGAGTGGCTATCTGTAGTCGATGACTCCCGGGTCAGAGACATCATCTCCTACAGTTGCAAGATAGTTTTCTACTTTCCCTCAATTTTGTTTTTTTCGAATCCCGTCCACCAAAGAATGTCTCTCTCATTCTGGGTTTTTTCAAGGCCGTCGACTCCCTCACGGCCGGCGTCATCGTCTGTTACCACACGAGAGTGCTTCTCAGGTTTTTATTCAAACCTGTTTGTGGTCCCAAAGAAGGATGGCTCATCCTGGAACTCAAATTACTAAATAAATATGTGCATCTGCGTCACTTCAAGATGGAATCCCTTCGTTCTGTAATAGCCTCCATGGAGCCAGAGGAATTTTTCTGCTCGGAGGACATTCAAGACACCTACCTGCACATACCCATGTATCCCCTGCACCAGAGATTCCTTCATTTCGCCATTCAGGGACTTCACTTCCAAGTCACAGCGCTGTCGTTTGGCTTAGCCACCTCCCCCAGTTTTTACGAAAGTAATGGCAACAGCGATGGCCATTCTACGCAGCAGGGGCATCCTCGTTATTCCCTATCTAGACGACATCCTCATCAAGGACGCAACCCCCTCGGCGTGCCAGGAGAGTCTGCAGATCACCCTGGACCCTCTTTCTCGTCTGGGCTGGATTGTCAACACCGCAAAGTCATCTCTGATCCCGGTCCAACGTCTTGTTTTTCTGGGGATGCTCTTCAACACCGCCCAAGCAAAGATTTTCCTACCCAAGGAAAAGTCTCTAGTACTTATGCACGGAGTTTGGTCCCTCAGAGATCCCTCTTCACGCTTCTGCATGAGCGTACTAGGCCAGATGGTTGCTTTAATTGAAGCAGTTCCGTTTGCTCAGTTCCACACGCATCCTCTCCAACTCTTCCTTCTGACGAGATGGGACAAGTCGATCTGTTCCCTGGATCAGTTTGTCTCAATCCCCCCACGGATAATGCAGTCCCTGAAATGGTGGGAGTGTTCCCATTCGGTCCATCTCGGGAGGTCTTTGCTTCCCATTCGTTCCAAGATAGCAACAACAGACGCCAGTCTTCTCGGCTGGGGAGCAGTGTTCCAAGATTTGATGGTCCAGGGTCAGTGGTCAGCTCAGCATCCCTTCCGATCAACATTCTGGAACTCTGAGCAATAATTCTCGCCCTGCTTCATTAGCTTCTTCACGGATGTCCGATTCAAGTCCAGTCCGACAATGCCACGGCGTTGGCGTATGTCAACCATCAAGTGGGAACTTGAAGTCGGTCAGGGATGTCGGAGGTCGCTTGGATCCTGTCTTGGGCCGAGCAGAATGTTCCAGCAATTTCTGCAATGCACTTCCCTGGAGTCGAAAACAGGGAGGCAGATTTTCTCAGACGAGAGGGTCTCGCCGCAGGCGATTGGTCACTGAATCTGTCAAGTCTTTCACAGAAGCGGTCTCAGATGGGGGACTCCTTACGTCAACCTCATGGCGTCCAGACTCATCCACAAGGTTCCTCAGTTTGTCTAGATCTCGCGACCCACTAGTGATCGGATCCGATGCACTAGCAATGCCCTGGGCACAGTTCTCTATTCCATACCTATTTCCACCTCTACCGCTGATCCCCAGGGTAATCAAAAAGATAAAAGCGGAGGGAATACCCATCATACTCATCGCCCTGGATTGGCCACTAAGACCCTGGTACGCAGAGATGGTCAACCTTATAGTGGACACTCCGGGACCTTTTGTCGCATTGGCCCCTCTTCCGCCAGAGTTCTCAGTCGCTCAATTTAACAGCATGGCTGTTGAAGCCACAGTTTTGAAGTCGGCTGGGTTCTCTGATCATGTCATCCAGACCATGATTAAAGCAAGGAAGCTTTCATCCTCTTGCATCTACCACCATACATGGAATGCATTTTTCCACTGGTGTGAGACTCATTGAATTGCTCCAATGGTTTTTCACCTCCCATCCATTTTGTCTTTTCTGCAGTCGGACCTGGAGTCCGGACAGTCTCTTAGTTCTATTAAGGGACACGTTTTGGCTCTGTTCATTCTGTTCCAAAGGAATTAGGCAGTTCGCCGACAAATCAAAACATTCATTCAGGGAGTTGCTCACTCCGTTCCCCCCTACTAGCCCCCAGTGGATCCCTTGGATCTTAATTTGGTACTCAATGTCTTACAGGAGTCTCCGTTTGAACCACTGCGTGAGGTTCCATACACATTCCTTTCCTGGAAGGTCACCTTCCTGGACGTGATTACTTCAATTTGACGGGTTTCAGAGCTAGCAGTGCTCTCCTTACCTGGTTTTTCACCAGGACAAGGTGGTCCTACGTCCGGTTCCATCCTTTCTTCCCAAGGTGGTTTCCAGTTTTCATCTAAATGAGGACATTGTACTTCTATCCTTTTGTCCGTCTCCCTCACCCCCGGGAGTGGTCACTAAACAAACTGGACCTGGTGAGAGCTCTACGTGTTTATTTGTCCAGGACTGAGCCTTTTCGACACTCAGATTCTCTGTTCATCATCCAAGAAGGTCCATGGAAGGGTCTCCCTGCGTCCAGGTCTACAATTGCTCAATGGATCTGTTCCACCGTTCTGGAAGCTTACTGTCTAAGGGCTCTTTCACACGTCCTGATATTTCCGGTACCGGGAAAAACCGGTACCGGAGATATCCGTGTCCGTATGTCCGTGTGCTCAAGTGGCACATACGTGCGGCATCCGTGTGCCGCCCGTGTGACCCCTGAGGACCACACGGACCGTGCAGGAGAGACAGCGCTACACTAAGCGCTGTCCCCCCCGCATGTGGTGCTGAAGGCAGAATTCATCTCTTCTTCCCCGCCGGAGAGAAGAGATGAAAGATCTTTTTTTTTTTTTTTTCTGGGGGGGGGGGTGAAAAATAAAGTTTGCATGTGCCCCCGCGTCCCCCCCCCCCCCCCAGTGCGCCGCCTGGCCTCTTGCCGCAGAAATACTCACCCGGCCAGCTCCTGCGATGTCTCCTGTGTACTCTCCGCGCTGCCAGCTTCTCCTGTGCGAGCGGTCACGTGGTTACAGTCAGTGAATAATCCCTGACTGTAATGAGTGGTCCCACGTGACCGCTCACACAGGAGAAGCTGGCAGCGCGGAGAGGACACAGGAGACATCGCAGGAGCTGGCCGGGTGAGTATTTCTGCGGCAAGAGGCCAGGCGGCGCACTGGGGGGGGGGGACGCGGGGGCACATGCAAACTTTATTTTTCACCCCCCCCAAAAAAAAAAAAAAAACCAAGAAGAAAAAACTTTCATTTCTTCTCTCCGGCGGGGAAGAAGAGATGAATTCCGCCTTCAGCACCACATGCGGGGGGGACAGCGCTTAGTGTAGCGCTGTCTCTCCTGCGGGCGGTACGTGCACACGGAGGAGAGTGCACACTGTTCTCCGTGTGCACGTGTGCTGTCCGTATTGTGGTCCGTGCTGCCGGTGGAAAACGGACATGTCGACGTGTTTTCAGCACGGACATACGGTCCGTGTGAAAACACGCACATGTGCATAGACCCATTCATTTGAATGGGTCTACGTGTGTCAGTGTCTCCGGTACGTGAGAAAACTGTCACTACACGTACCGGAGACACTGACGTGTGAAAGAGGCCTAAGAGGTAGAGCATGCCCATTGAGGATGACAGCACATCAGGCGTCGGCCTCGCAGCTCTGCAAAGCTGCTACATGGGCTTCCATTCATACATTTACCAAGTTCTACAGGGTTCACACTCATGCTTCATCGGATGCTAACCTTGGTAGAAAGGTCCTGCAAAAAAAAACAAACTACAATAGGCCGAAGTCCTAGAAAACTATTAAAAACCAAAAAACAAAACAAGGACCCCTAAAATATAGCTTTTAATAGAACTAGTATAAAAACTTTATTTAACATTATATTCAAAATTTAAGGAAATAAAAAGGTATCCAATGTACCTAAACAACCCTAGGTCGTACTACAATGCGGACTGCCTAACAGTGGAGGTTGGCACCCTACTTTTTCTCGGTCGGCGCCCTCACTCCTCGGCGGCTGACCCTTTAGTACCCTGGAAAATACCTATAATGGGGAAAAACTAATAAACCCTAAAAAATACTGTACCTATCCTCCAACCTGCCTAACAGTGGAGGTAGACACCCTAATTTACTGCGGTAGGTGCCCCCACTCAACGACGACTATCCCTAGGGTCCCTCACAATCCCTATGGAAATAGACAAAAGATAATGTCCCATACACAACTCTGATACCCCTCCCCCCCCCAAAAAAAAAAAGGAAAAATAAGGAACAAATTAAATAGAAAAACTAAACAAAACAGAAATAATAATTATGATATATAGTTTGATAGATACACCCATACGGGATTGCCATCAAGTATAATGACCTGAACCATAAACATACATGGGTATCCAGAGTGCGGCAAATGTGTATTTGTCCAAATGCAGTTAATTAGAGAAGCACAGCAGTGCCAATAAAAATGTACAGATCAAATTATTCACTCCTCTATCCAACAAATTAGTCCCATCTTACTGTGCGATGTCTTGTAATGTGGGAGTACACCAAACGAAAGATTAGTTACTCGAAGATCACCAGATAGCAACCATGATCTAATAATCAATAGTATAATGCTCGACATCAATTTTATCACAAGAAGATGTGAACAAATCAAAAAAATAAATAATAATAAATCCTCTGGGTAGTGAGGACACGTTGCCAGCCAATTAATAGGTAGAAAGATGAAAAAAACTGCCACAGCAAGTCAAAAATACAATAATCCTGTCAATGCAGGTGAATAAAGAGTATACAATGTCACTGTTATACTCATCTATTTGCTGTGGTCTCCCAGCCAATTAGTCCAAGTTGACCCAGAGATGCGGATACTTTAGATGTATATCAATATCCATTACAAAATCCCCAGACAGTGCCCGATGCGTTTCCCCCCCATTGGGAATAGTGGGGGTTCATCAGGGGTTGAGCAGCCACAAAAATGATAAAGGAGCTGTAGAGGTTCATCAGGTTCTACTGTTATCTGTTACATTTGTGTTGTTATGTTCTCTACTTCTCCTACTGCTTTCTCACTAACGGTTTAGCTTTCTCCCAGTTGGTGGGTATATACTGCTGGGGAGGAGCTAACCCCTTTTTTTTTTTTTGCGTAGTGTCAACCTCCTAGTGGCAGCAGCATACACCCATGGTTTCATGTGTCCCCAATGAAGGCTCCGAAAAAAGATTTTACGGTACCCAAAATCTTACTATTCAGCTTCCAGTGACGTACATGCCCACACAGATGGATTAGGATGGTAGATCCTACTTACATATTCCCCTTTACCTATTGAGATGCAGCAGCAATAAATTGAGTTGTATGCAATTGTGTGGACTGCAGCTGCCATTCAATTGTACAAAATGTGCAGCGTAGCCCAAGCCTAAGAGCTCATTCAGGTGTCTACTTTTTGCAGTGTACGAGTGATATCCGTGCTTTTGATGGATAGAACAGGTACCTAGTATAGGTTATGGGGCTGCTGACATGTCAGGACGTCTTTTGCAGACAAAACGGTTAGTGCAAAGTTGTGGAGACATGTCGTATTGATCTGAGTGTCCATCAAAGTCGGCAATTCAAATCTTAAAAAAAAAAAAAAAAAAAAGAAACAAGGCTAGCACTGGGATGCCATCTGAGTGATGTCTGTTTTTCACGGACTGATAAAGGGTGGAGAAACTTTGTTTTTTTTTTTTTGTTTCTCATCTGAGAACTGATGAATCTAGGATCAAACTGAACAAAATCGCCGATTAAACGAGGAACGATTTTCTCGTACCTGAAAAACAATGTCTGAATGAGTTCTTATATTGCAATGTGACACAATCTTTAACAGCAAAATGTGTTTTGTTTGGAAGTCGCCATGTGCACCATCCGTTAATGTAACAAGGTGTCCTACGCAGGTGGAGGCCAGTACTCTGATTTGGGACAACAATACGTATTTCTCTCTCAATCTAACAGTTACAGATGAACAAATCTATAGAAAAACTGATACATTTCCCATAACAATGCAGTATGTCAGTCATAGCAGTGGTCAAATACGGGTTTAGTATTCAACCTCCACTACAACACCCATGGTCCTGAAAAAGAAAATCTCGGGGGCGTGGCCTGGACTGCTATGGCGTAGGTTGTGCAGTGCTGGAGCTCCTGAGGGAAATCCTCTATAATCAACTAAAATCGCCTAAAAAACGTTTTTATTGTCAAACCTTTAGTTGAATCTTATCCAGTGCCTCATCTGGGTCACTATGATCCGAAAATTATTTTAATTTTACCACATAAATTTTAGAAATCAGCCCTAGGAAAGTTTGGGCCTTCAAACTACAGGTTTGAGGTAATCCAGCCTCAGGAAGCTAATACCTTCTAACAAGCGGCTCAGCTAATAAGCCAAAGGACCTGAGGTAAAAAACATCAGATTTTATTATAAACTCCCTCTCTGGCTTTGGTAGTGAGGAGGAGGGAAGTGACAGCTACAGGCACACACTGTGGAGCGGTCTCTGCACGGCTGCTGCTCCCTCCCCTATTGCCTGGGGATATAGCGCCCTGTGTTCATTAGCATAAAGCGCTAAGCCTCCCCGGATTGAAAGACGGAGACAGAAGAAAGCGATCCAGAAGCATCGGGGGAAGACCCACAGTGACGTGATATCAGCTCCACACAGAAGCCGACGCTGACACTCCCCCGGACCTTG
This sequence comes from Ranitomeya variabilis, assembly GCF_051348905.1. Taxonomy (NCBI): domain Eukaryota; kingdom Metazoa; phylum Chordata; class Amphibia; order Anura; family Dendrobatidae; genus Ranitomeya; species Ranitomeya variabilis. The sequence goes on from NC_135233.1 coordinate 468,694,372, forward strand.
GAACAAAAGGCGGGAAAAGACGGCCGCCATTTTATTGGTGGACAGCGACAGATTAGAAGGCGCGAGAGACCAGCGTACACCAGCGACAGCAAAGATGATCTGCGCTGGTCAACACATCGCAGGCTCCGGATCCAAGCACCACCGGACTCAAACAGCGGTAAGTTCCGGCCCCCTGCTGGGAACGAAAATACACCGGCTGTCCAGAGAGGAAGACAGCGACGACCGATGGCTCCCATGCAGGACAACGGTGGAACCACGCAGACAGCCATCTCTGCAGGAGCGACAGGAAGACTCCGGTGCAGCATAAACTGCTGTTGAAACATCTAGGAGCCCTGCAGGGCTCACAAAGCAAAAGAGCTATAGCCTACTATATCAGTCTCTCGCAGGATCTAATCCAGGTAACTGGCTATTTTAGTGAAGCTGACTGGGAAGTCCTAAATTCAGTCATATTATTTGGAGAGTTTTATTTCCACCCTGGTTCCTTCCTTATTAGCACATGTCTCTAGGAGAACAATCAGTTCTTGAAAGATACTTGTTTGTTTTGGGCAATTAACCTGCACACTTTAACTAACAAACACAAAGTGTTATATAAGCATGCTCTGTTAGGAAAAATCTATTTGTATGCCCCAGTGTTAATCTGCACTTTTTAATTCTCAGGTGCTAGGTATTATCTAAGCATATTCTTCTGTAATTACTGTGAAACTATATACACCACCTGTTGACACAGCTAATTGCTTGTTTATATTCGGATGATTGCTATTACCACACTCACAGGGGTAGTTCCATAGTTGCTCCCCTTTTGCAGCTTGAGACCACTTTGTGGGGATTTTTTATTTCACAGGGCTAGCCTCACCAGGATTATTCTGAGATCAACGTAGAGGACATTGTCTACAATTCCAGCTTTGCTTGGGGCTACTATTTGTGGAAAATCTTTAATCTTTATTCTGAGACCGTCCTAGTAGACACTCTCTGCAAATCAGGCTATTGCTTGGGGATAACAATGAGCAAGAACTCGTCTAAACCCCAATTCTTAAACATGGCCTCATCTATACCTCAAAAACCCCAAAGGTACAAAGGGTCTGGGCACAATCCATCAAAGGATTTAATAACCACAATAAGTCCCAATAGATCCAGGTCTCCTTTAAAAGACTATGAGGAATTAGACTATGATAAACTCCCCAATTCAAACAGAGTAAAAAATAACCTCCCAAACACTTTTGTAGAGATGGACTCATCTACATCTTTAAAGAGGAAAACTCCAGGGGCTATAGGAGAGAAATACGCCACTCCTAATGATTCATCTGACGAGGTCTCAGATCTTCTCTCCTAATACAAGCCCCGCCAAGCCAAAACCAAAAAAAAGTAATCCAAACCCCGACGATACTCAAGGATTTGATATGAATTCTGTTGGGAAACTTCTGTCTAATTTGACAGAAAAGATGGATAAGGTTGAAAACAGCATGAACGAAAGGTTTGATAAACAAAATAAAATGTTCAAAGAATCATTATCCCTCCTCAGCAATAGGATGGACAAATTTGAAGATAGAATTAAAAAGATAGAGGAGAGGCCAGATAATATATCAAAAGTAAATAACGACATCATCAGAGAGATGCATAAGCTAAAGCTTAAAGGCCCCGTCTCACATAGCGAGATCGCTAGCGAGATCGCTGCTGAGTCACAAGTTTTGTGACGCAACAGCGACCTCCATAGCGATCTCGCTATGTGTGACACGTACCAGCGATCAGGCCCCTGCTGCGAGATCGCTGGTCGTGTCGGAATGGCCTGGACCTTTTTTTGGTCGTTGAGGCCCCGCTGACATTGCTGAATCGGTGTGTGTGACACCGATCCAGCGATGTCTTCACTGGTAACCAGGGTAAACATCGGGTTACTAAGCGCAGGGCCGCGCTTAGTAACCCGATGTTTACCCTGGTTACCAGCGTAAATGTAAAAAAAAACAAACAATACATACTCGCCTTCTGATGTCCGTCAGGTCCCTTGCCGTCTGCTTCCTGCTCTCACTGACTGCCGGCCGTACAGTGAGAAGTGAGAGCACAGCAGTGACGTCACCGCTGCGCTCTGCTCTGTGTACGGCGGCTCAGTCAGTCAGAGCAGGAAGCAGACGGCAAGGGACCTGGACACCGAAAGGCGAGTATGTACTGTTTGTTTTTTTTGGTAACCAGGGTAAACATCGGGTTACTAAGCGCGGCCCTGCGCTTAGTAACCCGATGTTTACCCTGGTTACCCGGGTGCTGCAGGGGGACTTCGGCATCGTTGAAGACAGTTTCAACGATGCCGAAGTCGTTCCCCTGATCGTTGGTCGCTGGGGAGAGCGGTCTGTGTGACAGCTCCCCAGCGACCACACAGCGACTTACCAACGATCACGGCCAGGTCATATCGCTGGTCGTGATCGTTGGTAAATCGCTAAGTGAGACGGGGCCTTAAGGTAGCAGATCTGGAAGACCGGAATCGGAGAAATAACATCAAAATTAGGGGGATTCCTGAGAATATAGGCCCAAATAAATTGGAAGAGTACACCAAGAAGTTATTCAGAAAAATAATCCCTACCCTGACTGATCAAGAACTAGAAATAGACAGAATCCACAGGTTGCGAAAACCACCCACTATTCCTAAAGATCTACCTAGAGACACGTTAATGAGAATCCATTTTTTCAAAACAAAAGAAAAAATTCAAAATTACTTTAAAGAAAATAAAAACTTCCCTGAGCCATTCGAAAAACTCAAATTATATGCCGATCTCTCCAGAGATACGATCGAAGGGAGGAAAGCTTTCCAGAATATCACCATACCTCTCAGAGACAATGAGATCTCTTATAAGTGGGGATTCCCGCTAAAATTACTAGTAAATTACAGAGGCAATGTTATCGCCCTAAACTCCCCAGAGGAAGGCAGGGACTTCTTAAAATCCATCAATATCCCATTATATTCACGACACAAAGTTCACCCTGATTCTGAAAGCAAGACATGAAAGGGTTTTGATATATTTATATTGAGTGATCTAAATGGGAAAACACCCGGGTACAATGCAATACCTTACCCTAGGATGTCTAAATATTCTATTAATTTGTTATTGTTAGTAACGAGTTTATGTATTTAATATATTGAGTTTATGTTCATCAACAAAGAGGATGTTGCTCAGGAGCGAGTAACACGGACTTTTTCCCCCCAACAGGTGAAGTCAGGTTCACCGCAGTGGACCACTTCAAGTGGACATTACAGTTTATTGTTTATTGTTCTTACTCTTATTTGTTTATAGGTTTGCTTGTACACAAGGAGTCTAAAATTATTATCTTACAACGTAAGAGGTTTAAATAGCCCACACAAAAGACACACCCTTTGGAGAGAACTAATTAAAAGCCATGCCGAAATAATTTGTATACAGGAATCCAAATTCAAACACACAGATAACCCAAAATTTTCGCATAAAACCTTCCCATATATCTACAAGTCTGACAACACAAAAAAGAAAGCTGGAGTGGTCACCATCATCAAAGGAAGTACCTCATTTGAATTTCTGGAGGAGATCAAAGATGCTAAAGGGAGATTTCATATTCTTGTTTGTTCTCTGAATAACCAGATTTGCACAATTGTTAATATCTACGCCCCCAACACGGGTCAAATAGGTTTCCTGAACAAAGTAAATAAAAAAGTCATGTCAGTCAAGAGAGGTGCCATGATTTGGTTAGGAGACTTTAATATGGTTCCGAATGCAAATATGGATTCCTCCAACCCAAATAGATACAGACCACACACTTTAGACAATTGGATACATCAAAATTATTTGACATCTTTCGGTGCCTAAACACCACTTCAATTGAATTCTCCCATTTCTCTGACCCTCATCAATCAACGTCAAGAATTGACTTAATCTTATCAGATATCTTTACGCTCCCCAAAATCCATAGAATAAGGGTACTGTCACACAGTGACACTTTGGACGCTACGACGGCACGATCCGTGACGTCGCAGCGTCGTATGATTATCGCTCCAGCGTCGTAGACTGCGGTCACACTTTGCAATCACGGCGCTGGAGCGATGCCGAAGTCCCCGGGTAACCAGGGCAAACATCGGGTTACTAAGCGCAGGGCCGCGCTTAGTAACCCGATGTTTACCCTGGTTACCAGCGTAAACGTAAAAAAAACCAAACACTACATACTCACATTCCGGTGTCTGTCCTTCGGCGTTCTGCTTCTCTGCACTGTGTAAGCACCAGAGCCGGAAAGCAGAGCGGTGACGTCACCGCTGTGCTCGCTTTCCGGCCGGCAGGCGCTCACAGTGCAGAGAAGCCGAGACGCCGGGGGACAGACACCGGAATGTGAGTATGTACTGTTTGTTTTTTTTACGTTTACGCTGGTAACCAGGGTAAACATCGGGTTACTAAGCACGGCCCTGCGCTTAGTAAGGCTAGTTTCACACTAGCGTTAACTGCAATACGTCGCAAATGCGTCGTTTTGCCGAAAATACGCATCCAGCAAAAGTTCTTGCTGGATACGTTTTTTCGTCATAGACTAACATTAGCGACGCATTTGCGACGCATTGCAAAACGTTGCGTCCGTTTTGCGACGCTTGGGCGTGTGGTAGCGGACCGTCGGGAAAAAAAAACGTTACATGTAACGTTTTTTGCTCCCGACGGTCCGCTTTTTCCGACCGCGCATGAGCGGCCGGAACTCCGCCCCCACCTCCCCCGCACCTCACAATGGGGCAGCGGATGCGTGGGAAAAATGCATCCGCTGCCCCCGTTGTGCGGCGGAGACCACGCTAGCGTCGGGAACGTCGGCCCGACGCACAGCGACGGGTTGTTCCCGACGCTAGTGTGAAAGTAGCCTTACCCGATGTTTACCCTGGTTACCAGCGAACACATCGCTGGATCGGTGTCACACACAACGATCCAGCGATGTCAGCGGGTGATCAAGTGACGAAAGAAAGTTCCAAACGATCTGCTACGACGTACGATTCAGCGTGATGTCTGATCGCAGTAGCGTGTCAGACACAGCGATATCGTATAGATATCGCTGTAACGTCACGGATCGTACCGTCGTAGCGATCAAAGTGCCACTGTGTGACAGTACCCTTACTATAGAAAGGAAAACCTTCTCGGATCACTCCCCAGTTTCAGCGGAAATTCAAATTGGCCACACGATTAATAAAAATCCACTATGGAAATGTGACGCTAATCTATTACACAACCCTGATCACAGATCAATAATATAAAAATCATTAACAAATTATTTCACAGAAAATTCACCTACTGAAACAACCCCATTCACCCATTGGTGCGCCCATAAAGCGGTCATAAGGGGCATCATGATCCAAATCTCTGCAAAAAGGAAAAGAATGTTTAGGATCCAGATTGAGGATATTCAAAATAAAATAAAAGATAAAGAAAGCGAACAACTAAATTCAAACCCTCCATCTACTCAAATTAAAACAGAGCTACTAAAACTCAGGCAGGAGCTCAAGAAAATCATATTTTCATCATACCACACCATGGTCAAAATTTCCAAAATGAAGCAGTATTCCTCAATTAATAAGCCAACGCGATACATGACTAATAGAATGAAAAAAATAAGACAAGTAAACAGGATCACCAAAATACAAACTCAAAATGGTACAACAGTATCTCATCCCCAAGATATAGCCAACTCCTTCGCAGATTATTACAGCAAATTGTATAATTTACATTCCCAACCTTCCACCCCACATCCCAATATTTCTGACATCGAAAAATTTCTGACCTCAATTGACCTTCCAAAATTGACCAACAACGATTTAGAAAACCTAACTTCCCCATTCTCCCAAGAAGAAATCGAAAAAACTATCCTCCAACTCAAGGATTTTAAATCGCCAGGCCCAGATGGTTTCGGAAACGAATATTATCAAACTTTCATTAAATTACTCTCCCCACATCTACAAAATCTTTTTAATATAGCTAGTTCCTCAGGTAATTTTCCAGCAGAAATGTTAGAATCGACAATTATTTTGATCCCCAAACACAATTCCGACTTAACCCTTGTTAAAAATTACAGGCCAATTTCCCTAATTAATACAGATCTGAAGATTTACTCCAAGCTAATAGCAAATAGGCTCAAATCCTATTTGCCGTCATTGATTCATGGGGACCAGATGGGTTTTATTACGGGTCGTCAAGCACCAGATGGCACTAGAAGACTTATTAACTCAATCAAATTGATTCATTCCTCTAAAGTGCCAACGGTAATTATAACTCTAGACGCCGAAAAGGCTTTTGACCGACTAAACTGGCTTTACTTAACATCAGTTTTACGGAAATTTGGGTGTAATGAAAAATATATCAACAGCGTCATGGCACTCTATTCAAGGCCAAAAGCTAAAATTTATGCAAACAATTATTCCTCTACACCATTTGATATTTCAAATGGTACAAGACAAGGTTGCCCCTTATCTCCGCTTCTTTTCATTTTATCAATGGAACCACTGGCGCAATCAATTAGGCAAAATAATAACATAAAAGGTTTACAAACGCGAACACGTCATTACAAGATCGGGCTTTTTGCTGACGACCTGATGTTTACCCTGACGGATCCCTATGAGTCAATTTCTGAGCTACAAAAAAACCCTTCAAATTTTTTCAAATATTACCTTCTTCAAGATAAATGAAAATAAATAAAAAATATTGCCATTTTACTTGACGGAATCAGAAACAAAGAAAATTGAGGACATAGCTTCATTAAGTTGGTCAGAAGGAGACTTAGACTATCTAGGTACAATCATCTCAAAAAACTTAGACACAATAATGAAGAAAAATCTGGACAAACTCTTGGAGACTATAAACAAGGACCTAAATTTCCTCGGCACCAAAGATCTCTCATGGTGGGGCAAAGTATTGGCATTAAAAACTTTTATCGTCCCAAAAATTTCTTATATATTGAGAACACTCCCCCTAAAAGTCAACACTACTATGTTTGGTAGGCCTGTAGGGCAGCACGGTGGCGCAGTGGTTAGCACAGCAGCCTTGCAGCGCTGGAGTCCTGGGTTCTAATCCCACCTTGGACAACATCTGCAAAGAGTTTGTATGTTCTCTCCGTGTTTGCGTGGGTTTCCTCCGGGCACTCCGGTTTCCTCCGGGCACTCCGGTTTCCTCCCACATTCCAAAGACATACTTATAGGGAATTTAGATTGTGAGCCCCATCGGGGACAGCGATGATGATGTGTGCAACCTGTAAAGCGCTGCGTAATATGTTAGCGCTATATAAAAAATAAAGATTAGATTAACACTTCCTACCTGACTAGTATTCAATCCACAATTAATCTGTTTATTTGGAATAAAAAAAGGGCCCGCATTCCCACAAACATTTTATATAAATGCAAGGAATTTGGGGGCACAGGCCTACCAAACATAACTGCTTTATATTTATCGAATTTAATAAAACAAAGCCAGTACTGGTTTATGCAAGAAGACTCTCCGAACTGGCTTGATCTTGAAATTGCACATAACCATAATAAATCACCTAAAGAATGGTTTTTGACCATATTCTAAACAGACCTTGTAATGCCTACGCTCATCACCCTATCTTTTCTCCCATTATATACGCCTGGGACAAACTGTCTAAAGGAAAGAGAGGATCCAACAGGAAAATCCTTCTCCACAATACCCCAATAGAGATTATCATGCTTATCCAAAATATTAACCCCTCTCCCATATGGAGAGACAATGGGATCAAAAAATTAAATGATATCCACGATGGGGTTAAATTTCTCAGCTTCAGCTCTGTAAAACAAAAATGTAAAATTCCCTCCTCAGCCTTTTTCCCTTATTTGGCACTGAAGGACCAAGCTCAAAACTTCATCACAAACAAACCAAAAATATCTGAAGCAATTATTAAAAAATACCAAACATCATCTATTTTGGAGCAACAAGCAAATATATCGGTGGTTTAACAATGATACACAATTTAATAAGTCTCACATGACAAAATGGGAAAGGGATCTGAATACAACATTCACTCCAGAACAGTGGGAAAATGCGATCCACTTTACTTACGCCTCAAACATCTGCATGACATTGAAAGAGGCCTACTATAAAATAAGATGGTACTATACTCCGGCTCGCCTTTCTCATCTACCGTCAGGAGGATCTCCATTGTGCTGGAGAGAATGTGGAGAACACGGAAGTTTGCTACATGTGTTTTGGACATGCCCCCGGGTAAAACCCTTATGGAGGCAAGCCATAAAATTAATCAATAAACTATTAACAGACAACACTGTAGTCACCCCTGCAATGGCCTTGTTGTCATTGAACTGGGAAAGCACGGACACAAATGTGAGATCTATTATAATTCCTATCTGTCTCGTAGTTAAACAAATTATAGCCTTCCATTGGAAAAATCCGATCTTACCGGCCTTTACCGAAATTATAGACCAAATTAACCTACATAAAGCATATGAAGAAAACTTCGCAATAGCAAACAATTATTATAAGAAATATGATAGGAAATGGAAGAAGAGGGTTGAGGTAGACTCCAACTTATCGCATTAAAAGGAAAGATGGTGGTTACCGCATACCTGTGAGGATAAAATATGTTAATCTGTTAAAATTGTTAACCCCTTCATGACCCAGCCTATTTTGGCCTTAATGACCTTGCCGTTTTTTGCAATTCTGACCAGTGTCCCTTTATGAGGTAATAACTCGGGAACGCTTCAACGGATCCTAGCGATTCGGAGATTGTTTTTTCGTGACATATTGGGCTTCATGTTAGTGGTAAATTTAGGTCGATAATTTCTGCGTTTATTTGTGAAAAAAAATGGAAATTTGGCGAAAATTTTGAAAATTTTGCAATTTTCACATTTTGAATTTTTATTCTGTTAAACCAGAGAGTCATGTGACACAAAATAGTAAATAAATAACATTTCCCACATGTCTACTTTACATCAGCACAATTTTGGAAACAACATTTTTTTTTGCTAGGAAGTTATAAGGGTTAAAATTTGACCAGTGATTTCTCATTTTTACAACAAAATTTACAAAACCATTTTTTTTAGGGACCACCTCACATTTGAAGTCAATTTGAGGGTTCTATATGGCTGAAAATACCCAAAAGTGACACCATTCTAAAAACTGCACCCCTCAAGGTGCTCAAAAACACATTCAAGAAGTTTATTAACCCTTCAGGTGTTTCACAGCAGCAAAAGCAACATGGAAGGAAAAAAATGAACATTTAACTTTTTAGTCACAAAAATGATCTTTTAGCAACAATTTTTTTATTTTCCCAAGGGTAAAAGGAGAAACTGGACCACAAAAGTTGTTGTCCAATTTGTTCTGAGTACGCTGATACCTCATATGTGGGGGTAAACCACTGTTTGGGCGCACGGCAGAACTCGGAAGGGAAGGAGCGCCATTTGACTTTTTGAATGAAAAATTGGCTCCAATCTTTAGCGGACACCATGTCGCGTTTGGAGAGCCCCCGTGTGCCTAAACATTGGAGCTCCCCCACAAGTGACCCCATTTTGGAAACTAGACGCCCCAAGGAACTTATCTAGATGCATAGTGAGCACTTTAAACCCCCAGGTGCTTCACAAATTGATCCGTAAAAATGAAAAAGTACTTTTTTTTCACAAAAAAATTATTTTAGCCTCAATTTTTTAATTTTCACATGGGCAACAGGATAAAATGGATCCTAAAATTTGTTGGGCAATTTCTCCTGAGTACACTGATACCTCACATGTGGGGGTAAACCACTGTTTGGGCGCATGGCAAGGCTCGGAAGGGAAGGCGCGCCATTTGACTTTTTGAATGGAAAATTAGCTCCAATCGTTAGCGGACACCATGTCGCGTTTGGAGAGCCCCTGTGTGCCTAAACATTGGAGCTCCCCCACAAGTGACCCCATTTTGGAAACTAGACCTCCCAAGGAACTAATCTAGATGTGTGGTGAGCACTTTGAACCCCCAAGTGCTTCACAGAAGTTTATAACGCAGAGCCGTGAAAATAATAAATACGTTTTCTTTCCTCAAAAAATTTTTTAGCCCTGATTTTTTTATTTTCCCAAGGGTAACAGGAGAAATTTGACCCCAAGAGTTGTTGTCCAGTTTCTCCTGAGTATGCTGATACCCCATATGTGGGGGTAAACCACTGTTTGGGCACATGCCGGGGCTTGGAAGTGAAGTAGTGATGTTTTGAAATGCAGACTTTGATGGAATGCTCTGCGGGCGTCACGTTGCGTTTGCAGAGCCCCGGATGTGCCTAAACAGTAGAAACCCCCCACAAGTGACCCCATTTTGGAAACTAAACCCCCAAGGGAACTTATCTAGATGTGTGGTGAGCACTTTGAACCCCCAAGTGCTTCACAGACGTTTATAACGCAGAGCCGTGAAAATAAAAAATCATTTTTCTTTCCTCAAAAATAATTTTTTAGCCTGCAATTTTTTATTTTCCCAAGGGTTACAGGAGAAATTGGACCCCAAAAGTTGTTGATCAGTTTCTCCTGAGTACGCTGGTACCCCATATGTGGGGGTAAACCACTGTTTGGGCACACGTCGGGGCTCGGAAGGGAGAAAGCACCATTTTACTTTTTCAACGCAAGATTGGCTGGAATCAATGGTGGCGCCGTGTCGCGTTTGGAGACCCCCTGATGTGCCTAAAAAGTGGAAACCCCTCAATTCTAACTCCAACACTAACCCCAACACACCCCTAACTCTAATCCCAACCCTAACCACAACCCTAACCCCAACACACCCCTAACCCTAGTCTTACCCCTAATTCCAACCCTAACCCTAAGGCTATGTGCTCACGTTGCGGATTTGTGTGGATTTTTCCGCAGTTTTTGAAAAATCTGCAGGTAAAACGCACTGCGCTTTACCTGCGGATTTACCGCGGATTTCCAGTGTTTTTTGTGTGGATTTCACTTGCGGATTCCTATTATGGAGCAGGTGTAAAACGCTGCGGAATTGCACAAAGAATTGACATGCTGCGGAAAATACAACGCAGCGTTTCCACGCTGTATTTTCCGCACCATGGGCACAGTGGATTTGGTTTTCCATAGGTTTACGTGGTACTGTAAACGTGATGGAAAACTGATACGAATCCGTAGCGACCAATCCGCTGCGGATCCGCAGCCAAATCCGCACCGTGTGCACATAGCCTAATTCTAACCCTAATTCCAACCCTAACCCTAATTGCAACCCTAATTCTAACCCTAATTCTAACCCTAGCCCTAAGTGCAACCCTAGCCCTAAGTGCAACCCTAGCCCTAAGTGCAACCCTAGCCCTAAGTGCAACCCTAAGTGCAACCCTAAGTGCAACCCTAGCCCTAAGTGCAACCCTAAGTGCAACCCTAGCCCTAAGTGCAACCCTAGCCCTAAGTGCAACCCTAGCCTTAAGTGCAACCCTAAGTGCAACCCTACCCCTAACCGTACCCCTAATGGAAAAACAAAAATAATTATATTTTCTGTATTTTATTATTGTCCCTACCTATGGGGGTGATAAAGGGGGGGATTTATTTACTATTTTTTTCATTTTGATCGCTGTGATAGAACTTATCATAGCGACCAAAATGTGCAGGAACGAATCTGCCGGCTGGCAGATTCGGCGGGCGCACTGCGCATGCGCCCGCCATTTTCCAAGATGGCGGCGCCCATGAAGAAGACGGCCGGACACCGGGAGGGACATCGGAGCTAGGTAAGTATGGGGGGGTGGGACCGGAACACGGGGGGCGGGGGGGGAATCGGAGGACCTGGGGTGCGGACAGGAGGACCGGGGGAGCCGACAGGAGGGAGGAGGGGAGCGGAACGGAGATCGGGGCAAAAAGGACGACTGGGGAGGCGATCGGTGGGGTGGGGGCAGATCGGGGTCTCCAGCCATGGCAGATGCTATTGCAGCCTCGGCCATGGCTGGATTGTAATATTTCACCATTTTCATAGGTGACGTATTACAAATCGCTCTGATTGGCAGTTTCACTTTCAACAGCCAATCAGAGCGATCGTAGCCACGGGGGGGGGGGGGGGGGGGGGGGGGGGGGTGGTGAAGTACCACTCCCCCTGTCTCTGCCAGATCGGGTAAAATGGGAGTTAACCCTTTCACCCGATCTGCAGGGACGCGATCATTCTGTGACACAGCATATGCGTCACAGGTCGGATTGGCACCGACTTTCATGACGCATACGCTGTGTCACAGGTCGGGAAGGGGTTAATAACTATCAAATTCTGTTATGTCTGGACAGCGTGTCCACAAAGTTGTACTTACCTTTTCCCAGTCCCATTTCCCTTACCTCCCTCCCTCTCCTTACCCTTATTCCCTTGAGAGCTGATTATATGACTATCTTTGCATGTTAATACTAAATTTCAAAAGATACAATAAAAATTATTTGAAAAGAAAAAGAAAATCTCCAACCGATCAACATTTATCAAGATTAGAATTTCTGTGACTGGTTTATGGTAATTCCCAGCATGTATTATGCATCTTTCTTTCACAGGACCACCCCTCTTAAAATACCAATTTTCAAACCTGACTTTAGAGGGTAATCTTGGGCGTAAAAATGTATTTTTATGTGTCAGACATTCATGGCATATGTAAAAAAAACAACTTTTAGGTTTATTTCCCCAGGTGACACTTTATTTACAGAAAAATAAATCACATACAATAAGTGGCATCACATTTTCTAGGCTGTCTCTTTTTCATCTGAATAGGTAAAACAAAACTTTTTGAAGAAAACTGAATGAATAAAGGACTGGTTCACACACTAAAGCTGTATCTTGATTTGCATGTCTTTGTGGGATCCATTCCTGCTGTTCCCTAGAAAAAAAATAAATAACTGATGCAAACCACGCTGTATGAACCTGGCCTGATCAGGAGCTTTAGGTGACTGTCCATTAGTAGCAGTTGCTAATCATTTCTTACAGTGGCTTGCAAAAGTATTCACCCCCTTTTCTTTTTACCTATTTTGTCAGGAGAGGGACGCCCACCAAAACTCTCAGCTCAGGCAACGAGGGCATTAATAAGCGAGAAACCAAATAGATCATAGGAGGCTCTACAAAGTACTGACATTAATGGGTGAACGGTTCTGCACATTGAAGATTTCAGTTATTTTGTCCTATTTATGGTTTGTTTCGCAATAAAAAGAAAACCAAATGTTCACAGTTGTAGGCATGGTCATTACATCAATTGATGTAAACCCTAAAAAAAAAAAACTGTGCAATTTAGTCTGGGAGGTATCAAAACACGATAAAATGCCAAGGGGGTGAATACGTTTGCAAGCCACTGTGTATGTACCAGGCAACAAGCCGTCCAACGCTTTGCATTCATATGTTCCTGGAAGAGGTATTGCTTTTCTATAGTTCATGGAGATATAAAACATTAACTTTTCAACAAAGTGTGAAATAAAAAAAAATCCACCCTTCGTGGTTTGGGGCTTCGAACAGTTGGCAACAATTAGCAAGCTTCCAATAATAAAAGATTAAAAGGGATGGTAAAATCTGTTGTAACTCCAAGGCAGTGGGTTGCTATATCCTCCAAAGTTCTAAAAAAGAAAGAAAAAAAAAATCAATAATGAATAAGATGGACAATATGAAAAAAGGGGCTAAAATTTACTTTGCACTTGCCTGATACCATGGTCCATAACCGTAAGGCAGCAAAGGTCCAGGAGGCATTCTTTGTGGGGGATATGGACTTCTGAAAAAGTTAGAAAATATAGGTGCAGGGTATGGTCGTACTGAAGGTCGTGGTACATAAGCCTGTAATCGAGGGCTTGGTTGAGTCGTCACAGGTTTGGTCACAGTTGTATTTCCTGTAGAAACACTTGGAGTCGTCACTAGAGAAGATTCTACAGCTGACCCTGCGGGTTGTGAAACTTTCGGGATGGAAAGCTTGTCCTGTACAGAGGGGTCATTAGACGGCTTGGCTTTTTTGCTCTTTTCATCTCCTTCACTCCTGCATAGGAAAACAAAATCAGGATAGTAAATGGAGAAAATACACGTGGTAGAAATATTGTGCATTTGCGTTGGGGTTAATCTGAGTCGCTACCCACTGGGGTTTTTACGCAGAATCCATCTGCAGACCACTTCAATAAATGACGTTTCAGAAGCTCTGAATACTGCGATGGGCAAAACCACATGGAAAATGTCATGGAAAAACGTTTTCATAATATTCACACTTTCGGAACCAAAATCAGTACAAATGGGGAGAGGAAAACGTCTCTGCTGGAGCTCATCAATCATAGAAAAATCTGGTGCGTTAAAACCCATCATCCCCGATCCTTCTCCTCCCAGACATCTACAAAAAGACCTAAAAAAACCTTTATTGATTTTTTTTTTTTTTTTTTAAATAAAAAACAAACAAACAAACCAGAAACAACAAAAATCACAGAGAAAATTGGAGGGTCCAATGAAATGCTAATAAAGCATAAGAAACTCCACAGGTAGTAATATACAAACAGATGCCTGTTCAGGCCAAAAATGGTCAGACTTAATATATTGCACAATAAAAGGAAAATGGGCTAGGGAGGATAGACAGTGCCTTCCCCTATCAGTATCCCTTCCTGCTAGTTACAGCTGCCCGTCGCCTACTTCCGGCGTTCCCCTGATTAACCACTCTGGATTGTCTATGGGGGGGAAAAGCTTCGGGATGGGACTAATTCCCTAAGATAAGTTATCATATATAAGAACCCGCATTTAATGATTTATGAACTGTAATGTATCAGAATGATAGAACAGTATATCTATATTCATAATTACTAGATATTATATGTAATACTGTTCGGTAGTTGATCTGTATTATTTGATACTCTCTTCTCTTTTACACCATTACAAGAGATCATGTTGGATAATAGCTGTGCCACGGTTAATTCCAAATATGATGGAGTCTCTATAGTAGTGGCTCAAGAGGAATTTTTAAGAGCACGTACAGATCAACAATATAAGCACTAACAGCACTTTATTAAATTTGTGTGTTTGGTGGTGGCTTTGACAGGGATTGGAGGGTCTCCTAGGGTCAGTCTACGTTGAGCGGGGGCGCCATATCGTTTCCCAGGGTGCCAACCTCTGCTGCAAGGAAGGGATACTGATAGGGGAAGGCACTGTCTATCCTCCCTAGCCCATTTTCCTTTTATTGTGCAATATAATAAGTCTGACTATTTTTGGCCTGAACAGGCATCTGTTTGTATATTACTACCTGTGGAGTTACTAATGCTTTATTAGCATTTGATTGGACCCTCAAATTTTCTCTGTGATTTTTGTTGTTTCTGGTTTGTTTTTTTTGAATTTTTTTAAAAATACCATCAATAAAGTTGGGGATTTTTAGGTCTTTTTACATAGTTATTAAGGTTGAAGGAAGACTTTAAGTCCATCTAGTTCAACCCATAGCCTAGCATGCCCTAACATGTTGATCCAGGGGAAGGCAAAAAAAACCCATGTGGTAAGAATAAGCTCCACCATGGGGAAAAAAATTCCTTCCCGACTCCACATACGGCAATCAGACTAGTTCCCTGGATCAACGCTTTATCAAGGAATCTAATATATATACCCTGTAACATTATACTTTTCCAGAAAGGTATCCAGTCCCCTCTTAAATTTAAGTAACGAATCACTCATTACAACATCATACGGCAGAGAGTTCCATAGTCTCACTGCTCTTACAGTAAAGAACCCGCGTCTGTTATTATGCTTAAACCTTTTTTCCTCCATACGTAGAGGATGCCCCCTTGTCCCTGTCACCGGTCTATGATTAAAAAGATTATCAGAAAGGTCTTTGTACTGTCCCCTCATATATATATACATTAACATAAGATCACCCCTTAGCCTTCGTTTTTCCAAACTAAATAGCCCCAAGTGTAATAACCTATCTTGGTATTGCAGACCCCCCAGTCCTCTAATAACCTTGGTTGCTCTTCTCTGCACCCGCTCCAGTTCAGCTATGTCTTTCTTATACACCGGAGACCAGAACTGTGCACAGTATTCTAAGTGTGGTCGAACTAGTGACTTGTATAGAGGTAAAATTATGTTCTCCTCATGAGCATCTATGCCTCTTTTAATGCATCCCATTATTTTATTTGCCTTTGTAGCAGCTGCCTGACACTGGCCACTGAATATGAGTTTGTCATCCACCCATACACCCAGGTCTTTTTCATTGACGGTTTTGCCCAGAGTTTTAGAATTAAGCACATAGTTATACATCTTATTACTTCTACCCAAGTGCATGACCTTACATTTATCCCCATTAAAGCTCATTTGCCATTTATCGGCCCAAGTTTCTAGTTTACATAAATCATCCTGTAATATAAAATTGTCCTCCTCTGTATTGATTACCCTGCAGTTTAGTGTCATCTGCAAATATTGAAATTCTACTCTGAATGCCCCCTACAAGGTCATTAATAAATATGTTAAAAAGAAGAGGGCCCAATACTGACCCCTGTGATACCCCACTGCTAACCGCGACCCAGTCCGAGTGTGCTCCATTAATAACCACCCTTTGTTTCCTATCCCTGAGCCAGCTCTCAATCCACTTACACATATTTTCCCCTATCCCCATTATTCTCATTTTATGTAACAACCTTTTGTGTGGCACCGTATCAAAAGCTTTTGAAAAGTCCATATACACTACATCCACTGGGCTCCCTTGGTCCAGTCCGGAACTTACCTCTTCATAGAAGCTGATCAAATTAGTCTGACATGAACGGTCCCTTGTAAACCCGTGCTGATACTGGGTCATGAGGTTATTCCTCTTCAGATACTCCAGTATAGCATCCCTTAGAATGCCCTCCAGGATTTTACCCACAGTAGAGGTTAAACTTACTGGCCTATAATTTCCGAGTTCAGTTTTTGTCACCTTTTTGAATATTGGCACCACATTTGCTATACGCCAGTCCTGTGGTACAGACCCTGTTATTATGGACTCTTTAAAGATTAAAAATAATGGTCTATCAATGACTGTACTTAATTCCTGCAGTACTCGGGGGTGTATCCCATCCGGGCCCGGAGATTTGTCAATTTTTGTGATTTTTAGACGCCGCCGTACTTCCTGCTGGGTTAAGCAGGTAACATTTAATTGGGAATATTTATCACTAGTCATATTGGCTGCCATGGGATTTTCTTTTGTAAATACTGATGAAAAAAAGTCATTTAGCATATTGGCTTTTTCCTCATTATTATTATTAATTTAATTATTTTTAAGGGGGCCAACACTGTCATTTTTTAGTTTCTTACTATTTATGTAGTTAAAGAATATTTTGGGATTATTTTTGCTCTCTCTGGCAATGAGTCTCTCTGTCTCAATCTTTGCTGCCTTGATTTGCTTTTTACAGAATTTATTTAATTTTTTGTATTTAATGCCTCCTCACTACCTACTTCCTTTAATTCTCTGCTTTCTTTTTGTCCCTTATTGCGCCCCTTACAGCTCTATTTAGCCATATTGGTTTCCTCCTATTTCTAGTATGTTTATTCCCATATGGTATATACTGTGCACAGGTCCTATCCAGGGTGCTTTTCTACATTGATCAAAGATCTGATTCCTATTACATTTTTTTTGGTTTTCCTCCCAGACATCTACCATCAGAGGACGTGCAAGAATACCACACAGTCTGTGATTCTACTTTTTTTTTTTTTTTTCATTAGACGAAACAAGCCCTAGCTCTTTTTGTGCCACTTCAGCTGCTATCACTATGGACCTACACTTTTGTGATATCCTACATATATATAGTTTAACAACCTTCGTCTCGATTTCAAGCCATGGCGACTTGTATGAACGAACTAGAAGGTTGATCTTGCGCAAGCCTAGATAGGTCCACCAGGGTCTTCTCCACCATTCTATTGATAGTATCCAGCCATCTAGTTGCTGATCTTCCTCTTCACCTTGTTCCTTCTTTTCTTCCAACCATGATGTTCTTCACCAGTGATTGCTCTTTTCGTATGTTGCAAAATTGATTTACTTTAAACCAGTTATATAGGAACTACTAATCCGCTGACAGATCAACTTTACCCAGTGCTCCAGGATAACTGGTATCTGTGCCATAGACTATGGCTACATTTTGGTAAAGGGGATAAAAATAATGTCACTGGACGAACGAGTGTTTTTTGTGATGAGTGGCCCCATTCACGAATATCAGTCAGTGTAAATGCACTCTAAGGGTGCATTCACACACCAGTGTGTTGTGTTGGAATGCTGCCCAACTTTTTTTTTATCCCACTAAGTATGTCTTATTCAGATCCTCAAAATTGGAGCATTATAGGACATGCTCTGAATCTCACGGCCCTCACTCGCGGATCCATTGTTTTCACAGATGTCTAAATAGATCCATTTGGGTACAATTTAAAAAAAATCTGGCAGCACTCGGACATTACACGGATGTGTGAATGCAGCCTTAGGGAGTATTTTTGTTTTATTAATGGCGTCTTTAGCAGCAAATAGCAACACTGTAGAGTAATTTACATAATTGTTTGTAAATGATAACTCCTACCCATCGTTTCCTTTTCTCTTCAGTTCATCCTTCTCTACCAGTATTTGATGCTCATCATAAGCTTTAAGTAGACTGCAAGTAAAAAAAATAAAACTAGTACATTTGCACTGAAACAGAATAGATAACACTTATCATATTTGATTAAATTGCTAAAATGGTAACATGCAAAATTCAGATTTTTTTTTTTCCTGTAGCCCCAATACACAGGAATGAAAAAAAAGGCAACCTGAAAATTGAGTTCAAACTGGTATTCTAGTGTTCCACAAAGCAGTGGGCCAAATTCATAGTTTTTTTCGGGTTTAGGTCGGGGCCACATGTGCGGCTGCATGTATTTCTATGTAGCCGCACGTTCCGGTCCGAGTATCGGCTATTGATGCGCGAGTTTCTCACATCACACTCACAAGTGTAACCCCGGCTTAAGTGTAAAAAAAAAAAAAAAAAAAAAAAAGTCTGCTGAATCATAGCCATACGTAGCTATTTCCCGTGCAAGTGGACAGTCACATAACCCCATGTGTGTAGTTAAAAACCGACTAGATTTCCCTCCGCTTCTTTCAATATTCTGAGCTGAGCAGTAGCTGTGACTTTCTCTGGAAGCGTTTTCTTTTTTTCCCCTCTATGCCACAGCTGTGTTTTGATTGGCCAGAGTCATAGAGGAAAAAAAGGAAAAAGGAGCAAACTACGATGGTATACACCCAGTTAGTTGAAGGAAAAATATTGGCAGTTCTTTAATACTGGAAGACAGAACTTTGGAACGGAGGGGTACAGAAAAAAACATCTTCCCTGAAGCAGAACCATGACCTCTTATCAATAATCGGGTAGATAAAAATCATTTTATTTTGAAACTAATAAACGAATTTAAAAAAGAAAAAAAAAATCATTTGATTGTGCAGCTAACTTCCATCATCTCAAAGATGTTGCTATGAAATAATAGACAGGTCTCAGTACCTTTTAACACTGGTGCCGTTGTCCTCCAGGAACTCAAGACGTCTTTGGGACAAGGTCCCCTTTAGAGAATCATGGATGTTGCTGTTCAGCGCCCTTTCTAGACAAAGCATCACATCATCCACAGCATCTCTGGATATCTCAATTTCCAGCAGACACTCGTGTAGACAAGGAATATTCTGGAAGAAAATATGTCAAAAAATATATAATCAAACTTTCACCTAAGACTAAAAGAGAAAATAATATCTAAATTCGCTATAATCTCAAGACGGTTACTGAGAATATATTTCAGGATAAACAAGTACAAACAAAAAATCTCACAGATCATTTGGTTCCAACGAACAAGGTGACGCCACAATTGGCCACTAAAGTAAAATGTCCAAAAATATCAGATTTTGGTTTGGTGGGTTTTTCCATCTCATCTAATGTCTATAGTGTCAGGTGAACTTTACAGAAAAAAAAACAACTGCCTTTCACGCACCCATCCAGAAACAGATTCTCTACTGTTACTGATGGAAAGCTTTCCGCCTTACTCTCCAAATCACAGTTCAAGTGTCTCAATCTTATCCCATTTCATCCCCAACCAAACTACTGTGCTAATCTCAACCTTACCTAGCTCCTCAAACCATCACTACTCACTGGCATCTGCGCACTCCTCCTTTTGACTCTTTCAGACGTCCGTGAATCATTGTCTATGGACAGTAATATACAGACTGCTGCTCTACTTTCTACTATTTTCTTCTTAGATATTGTTTGATGCCTATAGAGTATAGCTGGTAGCAGACGAATATATATTAGGGTACGTGTTTGTATACATGTACCCTTTTTGATATATGTCACATTGCTTAGTGCTTAATGGCATTTATTTCCAATTGTCTGGGGGTTGCATGTAGCTTACCAGCCATGTGCTGTATTTTCTGTTTTTTTAAATGCTTTTAAATGTATGTCTTGTTTTGATGTGCCTTTTTGTACAAATAAAGTTGTAATCCTTTGAAGGTTGATCCCAGTGTTATGCATATCTTTCTCTCTTGTTTTTTTTGCATTCTGTACATAGACCACGTTTCACAGACGTCTAAATGAAGCTTTCCATACAACCATTACACCCCTCGGTAGAAAGTCATCCCTTTTCCTGTCCTCTTTATTCAGCTATTCCATGGCCGCAAAGCTACTTAAGGAACATGTCCACCTTAAATTGTCTTCCCACCTCCGCCTCTATCCCAAGACCTCTACTCTGAATCTACATCTTGGTGGCCTGGGACAGCTCAATGAAACCCACAACTTTCCATACCACTTCTACATTGATGACATTCAAGTTTACCTCTCTGGCTCAGGTGTGATCTCTCTGTTATTCTCCTTTTGCCCGTGTATGTCTTCATCATCTCCCACCTAGACTACTGCAACATCCTTCAAGATTGCACCATTCCTATTCAACCTCAACACTGCCTCCCGATTAATCCCCTCGCTTCTCCCCTATCTCTGGGTACGCACTGCCCCCAAACAATTAACTCAAAATACAACGTGCTATAAGGCTATCCATAACCTGCCCATTCCGCATATCTCAGGCTAATCTCTTGATACTTCACAACACAAGACCATCTCCTCTGATGTCCTGGTCTTTTGCTCACTCCACCACTACTAAGATTTTCATGTGCATCCCCAGATACATCACACTCCCATCTAAACATCCTCTACCTTCACTTAGTCTCATTTCCACCATCCTTCCAGGCCCTAGACTTATAATTGAGGAATACACACCAGTTCTGTATTTGGGAACAACTTCTGAATTTGGCTTACCAATACCTTCTCACCTACCATTGTGGTGGGGAGTGAGTGGCGCTGGTAAGCCCCTTTAATTGCTAATGTTTTCTCACCGGTTCCTTCTCGAGAGCTTCCATCAGTAAGTCTCTGGCCTTCTCTGGATCTTTTTTCAGCTTTAGCAGTAGTCGTGCAAGCTTGACTGTATAAAATGCTGCAACGCCCGGGATACCGCTGTTTTGCACAGCTTCTCTGAGCAATCTCTCTGCTTCCTGCAGATTTCCATTGCGTCGCTCAAAGTTCACGCGCCTCAGCCGCACAATGACAAGTCCGGGTAACACATTTTCTAGGTTGTGTAAAATAGCCCGAGCAGAGTCTAGTTCCCCTAGGGATCAAAAACCCCAAATCTATATTATATATATGTGTATACATACACACACAAGTTATATATTTATTGATTAGAAAAAAAACACTGCAGAACATGGAACAATGTGAAAAATCTGGCTACTAGCTAAACAATGAGACATACCGTGCTTTTCTTCGAAAAAAGCCCATTGATGGTGAAGCGTAAATTTCCGTGGTAAATGGGTCCGACAGGCTCGCTCAAACACTGAACGGGCAGCTTCCACGGACTGTCCCTCCATATACTGAGCATACTGCAGAGATGCACATTGTCAATATTTCCAACCTATATCCTGGTAATCTATTTTTATGTTCACAGACTATTATAATATCTATGTAACCTAAAATGTTTGTCTATACATCATGATACAAAAAAATTAATCTCTCCTGATATAACTTTTTTCCCAACAAAATAACATTTGTGTACCTTCCTTAAGTCATCCCTCTTATTACTCCTGGAAATATACAAATGCATCGACAACAAGGTGTTACCAGTTCTCTTGTCAATAAGATGTACAGTTAGGTCCATATATATTTGGACAGAGACAAGATTTTTTAAATTTTGGTTATAGACATTACCACAATGAATTTTAAACAAAACAATTCAGATGCAGTTGAAGATCAGACTTTCAGCTTTCATTTGAGGGTATCCACATCAAAATTGGATGAAGGGTTTAGGAGTTTCAGCTCCTTAACATGTGCCACCCTGTTTTTAAAGGGACCAAAAGTAATTGGACAGTTCAATAATTTTAAATAAAATGTTCATTTTTAGTACTTGGTTGAAAACCCTTTGTTGGCAATGACTGCCTGAAGTCTTGAACTCATGGACATCACCAGACGCTGTGTTTCCTCCTTTTTGATGCTCTGTCAGGCCTTCACTTTAGTGGTTTTCAGTTGCTGTTTGTTTGTGGGCTTTTCTATCTGAAGTTTAGTCTTTAACAAGTAAAATACATGCTGAATTGGGTTGAGATCAGGTGACTGACTTGGCCATTCAAGAATATTCCACTTCTTTGATTTAATAAACTCCTGGGTTGCTTTGGCTTTATGTTTTGGGTCATTGTCCATCTGTAGTATGAAACGACGACCAGTTTTGCTGCATTTGGCTGGATCTGAGCACACAGTATGGCTCTGAATACCTCAGAATTCATTGGGCTGCTTCTGTCCTGTGTCACATCATCAATAATCACTAGTGACCCAGTGCCACTGGCAGCCATTTATGCCCAAGCCATCACACTGCATCCGCCGTGTTTTACAGATGATGTGGTATGCTTTGGATCATGAGCTGCACCACGCCTTCGCCATACTTTTCTCTTTCCATCATTCTGGTAGAGGTTGATCTTGGTTTCATCTGTCCAAAGAATGTTCTTCCAGAACTGTGCTGGCTTTTTTAGATGTTTTATAGCAAAGTCCAGTCTAGCCTGTTTATTCTTGATGCTTATGAGTGGCTTGCACCGTGCAGTGAACCCTCTGTATTTACTTTCATGCAGTCTTCTCTTTATGGTAGATTTGGATATTGATACGCCTACCTCCTGGAGCGTGTTGTTCACTTGGTTGGCTGCTGTGAAGGGGTTTCTCTTCACCATGGAGATTATTCTGCGATCATCCACCACTGTTGTCTTCTGTGGACGCCCAGGTCTTTTTGCATTGATGAGTTCACCAGTGCTTTCTTTCTTTCTCAGGATGTACCAAGCTGTAGATGTTGCCACTCCTAATATTGTAGCAATTTCTCGGATGGGTTTTTTCTGTTTTTGCAGCTTAAGGATGGCTTGTTTCATCTGCATGGAGAGCTCCTTTGACCGCATGTTTACTTCACAGCAAAACCTTCCAAATGCAAGCACCACACCTCAAATCAACTGCAGGCCTTTTATCTGCTTAATTGAGAATGACATAACGAAGGGATTGCCCACACCTGTCCATGAAATAGCCTTGGAGTCAATTGTCCAATTACTTTTGGTCCCTTTAAAAACAGGGTGGCACATGTTAAGGAGCTGAAACTCCTAAACCCTTCATCCAATTTTAATGTGGATACCCTCAAATGAAAGCTGAAAGTCTGAACTTTAACGGCATCTGAATTGTTTTGTTTAAAATTCATTGTGGTAATGTCTATAACCAAAATTAGAAAAATGTTGTCTCTGTCCAAATATATATGGACCTAACTGTATGTCGTACGCCACCCATGGAAAGTCACACTATTCAACAGTATATGTTACATGAGATTACAATAACCAGAATTACAATATCAGTAAAGTGAGGGCAGGGTTAAGGTATTTCATCATTGTCAATCATATTAAATACAACTAAGTCCAACAGTAATATTTCATATTAATCCAGACCATAAGGACAACAATGCATATTTAAAGAGGATTTGTACCAAGGTCAAAAGTGACCAGTTTTTCCTCTAATTTTCTTTTTTTTTCCCCAAAACCCACTGTAGTTTCAGCGATATAGGCCTTTTCATTTAGTGCAAATGTTTCCTGGCCATTAGTTAGGGGGCGCGTCTCACAAGAACCTTGAAGGGCGCAACTCACAAGAACCTCGGGGGGCGCGACTAACAAGAACCTCGGGGTGGGGGGGCACGTCTCACAAGAACCTCAGGGAGGGGGGGGGCATGACTCACAAGAACCTCGGGGAGGGGGGGCACGACTCACAAGAACCTCGGAGGGCGCGACTCACAAGAACCTCGGAGGGCGCGACTCACAAGAACCTCGGGGGGGGGGGGGGGGGGGGGGGGCATGCGACTCACAAGAACCTCAGAGGGCGCGACTCACAAGAACCTCGGGGGGTGCGACTCCCAAGTCCCAAGAACCTCGGGGGGTGCGCGACTCACAAGAACCTCGGGGGGCGCGACTCCCAAGAACCTCGGGGGGTGTGCGACTCACAAGAACATCGGGGGTGCGCGACTCACAAGAACATCAAGGAGTGCGCGACTCACAAGAACCTCGGGGGGGGGGAATGCGCGACTCCCAAGAACCTTGGGGGGGGGGTGTGCGCGACTCACAAGAACCTCGGGGGGTGCGTGACTCAAAAGAACCTCCTCGGGGGGGGTGTGTGCGCGACTCACAAGAACCTCGGGGGGTGCGCGACTCACAAGAACCTCGGGGGGGGGGGGGGTGCGCGACTCACAAGAACCTCGGGGGGCGTGACTCACAAGAACCTCGGGGGGCGCGACTCACAAGAACCTCGGGGGGCGCGACTCACAAGAACCTCGGGGGGCGCGACTCACAAGAACCTCGGGGGGCGCGACTCACAAGAACCTCGGGGGGCACGACTCACAAGAACCTCGGGGGGCACGACTCACAAGAACCTCGGGGGGCACGACTCACAAGAACCTCGGGGGGCACGACTCACAAGAACCTCTGGGGGGCACGACTCACAAGAACCTCTGGGGTGGGGGTGGCGGGGGGATGGTCGCGCGGCCACCCCCCCGCCACCCCCGAGGTTCTTGTGAGTCACGCGACTCACAAGAACCTCGGGGGACGCGACTCACAAGGACCTTGGGGGGCACGACTCACAAGAACCTTGGGGGGGGGCGCAACTCACAAGAACCTCGGGGGGCACGACAACAACTCAAGAACCTTGGGGGGTCAAATCACTAAGGGTACTGTCACACAGTGGCACTTTGATCGCTACGACGGTACGATCTGTGACGTTCCAGCGATATCCATACGATATCGCTGTGTCTGACACGCAGCAGTGATCAGGGACCCTGCTGAGAATCGTACGTCGTAGCAGATCTTTTGGAACTTTCTTTCGTCGCTGGATCTCCCGCTGTCATCGCTGGATCGTTGTGTGTGACAGCGATCCAGCGATGCGTTCGCTTGTAACCAGGGTAAACATCAGGTTACTAAGCGCAGGGCCACGCTTAGTAACCCGATGTTTACCGTGGTTACCAGCGTAAAAATAAAAATAAAAAAACCGTACACACTCACATTTCGGTGTCCTTCAGGTCCATTGCCGTCTGCTTCCCGCTCTGACTGTCTGCCGGCCGGAAAGTAAGAGCAGAGCACAGCGGTGACGTCACCGCTGTGCTCTGCTTTTCACTTTACGGCGGCACTCAGTCAGAGCGGGAAGCAGACGGCAAGGGACCTGAAGGACACCGAAAGGTGAGTATGTACGTTTTTGTTTTTTTTTACGCTGGTAACCACGGTAAACATCGGGTTACTAAGCGCGGCCCTGCGCTTAGTAACCCGATGTTTACCCTGGTTACCCGGGACCTCGGCATTGTTGGTCGCTGGAGAGCGGTCTGTGTGACAGCTCCCCAGCGACCACACAACGACTTTCCAACGATCACGGCCAGGTCGTATCGCTGGTCGTGATCGTTGGAAAGTTGCAGAGTGTGACAGTACCCAAACTTTAAAGCAATCTATCACAGTAAACATTCAGTATGATCTGCAGACAGCATGACGTAGAGCAGGACAGGCTGAACATACAGAGATGTTTTGTTTGTGGGAAAGGATTCAGCATAGCTTTTATCTCATTGAAGAAAATCCCTGCTGCTTCTGGGCTTAGCAGTCAAGTGAGGGTCCTAATTAGTCACTGGGAGCAGTCTAAATAATCGTGCATAGAGATAGTTGTCAGTCACTATGTAGACAGACCCCCTAGACTTCTGACTTCAGAACAAACATGGATTTCTATAAATATAAAAATGCTGATTTTTTTCCTGCAAACCTATAGAGCTACTTCTGCTCTACACCATACTGATGGCAGATCAGACTGCACATTCAATATCACACATTCTCTTTAAAAGATTTATCATGTTCTTTAGTGATGAGTGAACGTGCTCCGATAAGGTGTTATCCCGCCCATGCTTGGGTGCTAACCGAGTGTCTTCGGCGTGCTCGAAACATATGTTTGAGTCCCAGTGGCTGCATGTCGCACGGCTGTTCGACAGCCATAAAACATGCAGGGATTGCCTGTTGCTTCACCTGTCAGTGGTTTTAATCCTATGACTACTTGGTGAAGATTTATTTCGTGAAATTGTGCATTTATATTAGGAAATACATAATTTTCCTATGCAGTTAAAAGAAACAGCGATAGTGGAAATTCGGCACAGAATACGTGTAATATTGTATTCTCAGTGCGAAAAGAGCAGAGTTCCCTGGCAAAGATAACACCGGCTCAACTTACTAAAAAAAAAAAAAAAATCTATTTTAACAGGTGCCTCCTTTTCCTTGCAGAGAATGAGCTTTAGTGTAACCCTCTATCTCACTTTTGTACATACAGCCCATGAGTACATGCTTATATTCACAGGAATAGACCAAGTGAAGAATACACCAAGCACAAGTAATAACTGCCGAGATTCTCACCGACAGCCAGAATTCTTCATACATTGCACATGGTATCAAACAGCGCTCGAACAGCACAACTATGCGATCGTGCTGCCCCTGAGACTTCTCAAACGTCAGGTATTTCCTCCAGTTTTGCAGTTGTTTGATATTTAGTGGCATGGAAACGAAATACAACTGCTTGATCTAAAAGAAAGCAATAATACAGAAGTTATTCACACACTATTTTACTTTAGATCTTTATTGGAAGGCAGATGTTCACAACTTTCCGAGAAGTCAGTGCTTTAAAAATGGGATGTCCAAGACTATGACATTGATGTGAGCATGTCCTGCAGCTCATCTACTACTGAAGGGATCTTGTCTTGGGTACTGCGGCTCCTACAGAAGTTAGTGGCCGCTGAGCTGTAGCGCCCTCGAGTAGTCAGTGCACAGAAGTACACGGAGCTGTGTGTTTTCGGCTCCATATGCTGAGTACTTCCAGTGGCTGAGGAATTGGGTAACACATGATCGGTGGAGGTGATTGATGGCGGGCTGCCACAGATCTAATATTCAATATTATACCACTTTAAAGATGCAGAATTTTTTAGAGGGGCATTTAGGTAACAGCGATTTTCTTTGCTTTGATGTCATGGCATTCAGAGAGCTATAACATTTATTTAAATACATTTTTCTGTTGACAAAGCCTAGCCTATGAGGGCTTGCGGGACAAGCTGTATATTTTAATGGTATGATATTCCACTTTAGAAATGATTGGGATCCAATCTCTGGGACCACCGCTAATACCAAAAATGAAAGAGCTGCTGTAATGCTGGGTCCTCGTCTCAGTGGGTGGTAAGGAGCACCATTTTAGGCTGGTTTCACACGTCAGTGATTCCAGTACGTGAGGTGCCAGTTTTCTCACGTACCGGAGACACTGACTCACGTAGACACATTAAAATCAATGTGTGTCTGCACATGTCAGCGTGTTTTCGTGGACCGTGTGTCCGTTTGGAAAACACAGAGACATGTCAGTGTTCGTGGGAGCGCACGGATTACCCGGACCCATTAAAGTCAATGGGTCCGTGTAAAACACGTACCGCACACGGATGTTGTCCGTGTGCCGTGCTGGAGACAGCGCTTACAGTAAGCGCTTTCCCCCCTGTGTGGTGCTGAAGGCTGCATTCATCTCTTCTCCCCCGCAGCGTTCGCTGGAGAGAAGAGATGAAAGATCAATTTTTTCAAATTGTTTGTTAAAAATAAACTTTGCTGGTGTCCTCCCATCCACAGTGCGCCGCCCGGCCCCTTGCAGATGCAGAGAAATACTCACCTAGCTCCCGCGATGTCTCCTCTCTGCGCCGCAGCTTCTCCTGTATGAGAGGTCACGTGGTGCTGCCCATTACAGTGAGCCGCATATTCATCAACTGTAATGAGCGGCACCATGTGACCGCTCATACAGGGAGAAGCTGCGGCGCGGAGAGGAGACATTGCGGGAGCTAGGGAATATTTCTCTGCATCTGCAAGGGGCCGCGCGGCGCACTGTGGATGGGAGGACACCAGCAAAGTTTATTTTTAACAAAAAATTAGAAAAAATTGATCTTTCATCTCTTCTCTCCAGCAAACGGGGGAGAAGAGATGAATGCAGCCTTCAGCACCACACAGGGGGGACAGCGCTTACTGTAGCGCTGTCTCTCCTGCACGGTCCGTGTGGTACCCGGGCGGCACACGGCTGCCGCACGTGTGCCACACAGATGGCCTACGTGAGCTCACGGACACGGATAACGCCGGTACCGGAATTATCTGGACGTGTGGGACAGGCCTTAGAAGGTTTTATTGATTTAATCAGAAAGTGGTCACTCCCGTAAAGAGGACCTATCACCTTCACACATATTATGGTATATTACAGTAAGGTGACTGTAGATATAAACATGAAATAAATTACCTTTGGAAGAATGACTAGAATTACTTGAATTATGAAATAAGACAATCACAGTTTATGGGAGCTGCCATCTTGGGATTGACAGCTCAGCGTGTGGTGTTCTGTGGTTGAGCCTGTCTATATAATACAATAGTATACGTATTTTAATTAAAGAATACTGAAGCACCACTAAAAGTAGTATTGGGGAGCAAACAACATTAGCTCCCTCTACCCGCCCCACGGGCATAAGCCACACAGGATAGCTCCCAACAAAGATAAATGCAAGAAAACGGAGCAAGAACATCCATAACAACATATTTATATGTAAAAGGATATAAAGTTTATTAAATAACTCCAACACAGTAACATAAATATTAGAACTGCAGCGAGTGCTGTACGCACTCCGCAAACACAGAGAGGCAACAAAAGAGGGAAATGATGATAGCCAAACACAAGGGGGGATAGCACCTAAAGTTGTGCCCTTTTAACCCTCTTCAAACACTGGGATGCCTAGCCCACAGTAATAGTCACATATAGGGTCCTTCCGGTATCCCCTTCGCATAAAGGACAGGGCTATGATGCACAAATGTACCCTATATTCAATAAGGCTTACCAATTGTAGTTGCTTGAAAAGGGTTCCCCCTCCTGGTGTGGCTCCCCTGGACGCGCGTTTCGCGTATTCGCTTTCTCAACCCTGTTGACACATTCCACTATGTAATGAATAAAGAATAATAATACAACTGGAATATTTAAATCAGAGATATTTAGGATGTGGGAATTTAGCGAATACGCGAAACGCGCGTCCAGGGGAGCCACACCAGGAGGGGGAACCCTTTTCAAGCAACTACAATGGGTAAGCCTTATTGAATATAGGGTACATTTGTGCATCATAGCCCTGTCCTTTATGTGAAGGGGATAACGGAAGGACCCTATATGTGACTATTACTGTGGGCTAGGCATCCCAGTGTTTGAAGAGGGTTAAAAGGGCACAACTTTAGGTGCTATCCCCCCTTGTGTTTGGCTATCATCATTTCCCTCTTTTGTTGCCTCTCTGTGTTTGCGGAGTGCGTACAGCACTCGCTGCAGTTCTAATATTTATGTTACTGTGTTGGAGTTATTTAATAAACTTTATATCCTTTTACATATAAATATGTTGTTATGGATGTTCTTGCTCCGTTTTCTTGCATTTATAATAGTATACGTATACTTGTATATACACACCACTCTATTGCTGTATCTATATATACACAAATACATACATACACACACACATCTCAAAAAAATTAAAGGGAACACTAAAATACCACATCCCAGATATCACTGAATTAAATATTCCAGTTGCAAATCTTTATTCATTGCAGAATGGACTGCGTTGAGAACAATAAAACATAAAAATGATCAAGGTAAATCAAAATTAATATCCCATGAAGGTCTGGATTTGGAATGATACTCAAAATCAAAATGGAAAATCATTTAAAGTCTGATCTAACTTCAGTGGAAATAAGTCAAGACAAGGAAATGATGCTCAGTAGTGTGTGTTGCCTCCACGTGCCTGTATGACCTCTCTATAATGCCTGGGCATGCTCCTGATGAGGGGGCGGATGTTCTCCTGAGGGATCTCCTCCCAGACCTGGACTAAAGCATCAGTCAACTCCAGGACAGTCTGTGGTGCAACTTGACCTTGGTGAATGGAATGATACACAATGTTCCAGATGTGCTCGATTGGATTCAGGTCTGTGGAACGGGCGGGCCAGTCCATAGCTTCAATGCCTTCATCATGCAGGAACTGCTGACACACTTCAGCCACATGAGGTCTGGCATTGTCCTGCATTATGAGGAACCCAGGTCCAACCGCACCAGCATATGGTCTCACAAGGGGTCTGAGGATCTCATCTCGGTACCTAATGGCAGTCAGGCTACCTCTGGCGAGCACATGGAGGGCTGTGCGGCTCTAGGGGTGAGAGCAATGACCACACACACTATAACTGTGTACTATATATTACCCAGGCATGTTTATATATGCTGTGTAATTTATACTAATATACATAAATCACAGGTATATTTTTATCTCTATAACATAACCCCAACATATATAAACATACATATATATATATATACATATATATATATATATATATATATATATATATATATATATACATACATACACACACACACACACACACACACACACACACACACACACACACACACACACACACACTGCTCAAAAAAATAAAGGGAACGCTAAATTCCCACATCCTAAATATCTCTGATTTAAATATTCCAGTTGTATTATTATTCTTTATTCATTACATAGTGGAATGTGTCAAAAAATTGTCAACGTAAATCACAACTAATATCCAACGGAGGTCTGGAGTTGGAATGATGCTCAAAATCAAAGTGTAAAATGAAGTTACAGGCTGATCCAACTTCAGTGAAAATGCCTCAAGACAAGGAAATGATGCTCAGTAGTGTGTGTGGCCTCCACGTGCCTGTGTGATCTCCCTACAATGCCTGGGCATGCTCCTGATGAGGCGGTGGATGGTCTCCTGAGGGATCTCCTCCCAGACCTGGACTAAAGCATCCGCCAACTCCTGGACAGTCTGTGGTGCAACGTTGGTGGATGGTGCGAGACATGA
The DNA here is from genome assembly GCF_051348905.1 of Ranitomeya variabilis. Lineage (NCBI taxonomy): Eukaryota > Metazoa > Chordata > Amphibia > Anura > Dendrobatidae > Ranitomeya > Ranitomeya variabilis. Next base: position 468,725,728 of record NC_135233.1, read on the forward strand.
TGTCCCAGATGTGTTCAATTGGATTCAGGTCTGGGGAACGGGCGGGCCAGTCCATATCTTCTTGAAGGAACTGCTGACACACTCCAGCACACGAGGTCTGGCATTTTCCTGCATTAGGAGGAACCCAGGGCCCAGCGCACCAGCATATGGTCTCACAAGGGGTCTGAGTATCTCATCTCAGTACCTAATGGCAATCAGGCTACCTCTGGTGGGCACATGGAGGGCTGTGCGGCCCTCCAAAGAAATGCTACCCCACACCATTACTGACCCACTGCCAAAGCGGTCGTGCTGAAGGATGTTGCAGGCAGCCGATCGCTCTCCACTGTGTCACCAGACTCTGTCACGTCTGTCACATGGGCTCAGTGTGAACCTGTTTTCATCTGTGAAGAACACAGGGCACCAGTGGCAGTGCCAATCCTGGTGTTCTGTGGCAAATGCCAAGCGTCCTGCATGGTGTTGGGCTGTGAGCACAACCCCCATCTGTGGACGTCGGTCTCTAACCGTTTTGCAGACGCATACACATTAGTGGCCTGCTGGAGGTAATTTTGCAGGGCTCTGGCAGTGCTCCTCCTGTTCCTCCTTGCACAAAGGCTGAGGTAGCGGTCCTGCTGCTGGGTTGTTGCCCTCCTACGGCCCCCTCCATGTCTCCTGGTGTACTGGCCTGTTTCCTGGTAGTGCCTCCAGCCTCTGGACACTATGATGACAGACATCAAACCTTCTTGCCACAGCTCGCATTGATGTACCATCCTGGATGAGCTGCACTACTACCTGAGCCACTTGTGTGGGTTGTAGAGTCCGTCTCATGCTACCACGAGTGTGGAAGCACAACCAACATTCAAAACTGGCCAAACCATCTGCCAGAAAGCATTGGTACTGAGATGTGGTCTGTGGTCCCCACCTGCAGAACCACTCCTTTATGGAGTGTGTCTTGATAAGTGCAATTGTTGGAGGCCTTGAACAGGTAAGCATCTCTGCCTGTATACTGGTGTGTTTTTTTGTTTAGAATAGTGGAGGTCTTTCCTCTTATGGTGTTTTTTTAGACTAGGACTGCCAATATGTAAGGACCCTTGACGTGGGTTGGCAGCTTAAATATTGTGGCCATAATATCGACCAATACCTTGCATACATTGTTATGTTTTTGGTGCACTGTATATTTTTCCAGGGTGCGGCTGGGCCCTAGATGGCTCTGTACACTGTGGCCTCTGTTCACACAGGATGCATTATGGTGAGCCCGCTATATGGCGTCATTAATAGACTCTGAGCCATATACTGTGCATTCCTGTGTGAACACGCCACATACAGACTATTTGTTTGCACAGGTGCACCAAGCGTCCAATTCCTGATTGTAGGGTGGCTGCATTATCGGTATTATTGCACCTGTGTATTTGCCATCTTAACTTGGGTCCGCTGCACCTTGGTTAGTGCAATTGTTGGAGGCCTTGAACAGGTAAGCATCTCTGCCTGTATACTGGTGTTTTTTTGTGTCTTGATAATTGCCAATTAGCCTCATGTAATATTCACTGCACCTGCTGTCCATCCACTTGGTGCTGAACCTGTGCCGAGTTGATTCACAGGGGAGCAGTGAATATTACATGTGCCTGCACTCCCCCTCCTCCCATCATGGATATGCCCCCCCCCGTGCTGCTGGCAGACAGATGACCCCCCCCTGCTGCTGCCAGACACATGCCCCCCTCCGGGCAGCAGCACAGGAGGGGGGCATGTGTCTGGCAGCAGCACAGGAGGGGGGCATGTGTCTGCCAGCAGCGCAGGAGGGGGGCATGTGCCTGCCAGCAGCGCAGGAGGGGGGCATGTGTCTGGCAGCAGCACAGGAGGGGGACATGTGTCTGGCAGCAGCACAGGAGGGGGACATGTGTCTGCCAGCAGCACAGGGGGGCATGTCCCTGCCAGCAGCACAGGGGGGCATGTCCCTGCCAGCAGCACAGGGGGCATGTCCCTGCCAGCACAGGGGGGCATATTGTGACCGGGGGGCTTGTGCCTGCCAGCACAGAGGGGCATATAGTGACCCAGGGGGGCATATAGTGACCCAGGGGGGCATGTGCCTGCCAGCAGCACAGGGGGGCATATAGTGACCCAGGGGGGCATGTCCCTGCCAGCAGCACAAGGGGACATATTGTGACCAGGGGGCATGTGCCTGCCAGCACGGGGGCATATAGTGACCCAGGGGGGCATGTGCCTGCCAGCAGCACAGGGGGGCATATAGTGACCGGGGGGGGCATGTGTCTGCCAGCAGCACAGGGGGGCATGTCCTTGCCAGCACAGGGGGGCATATTGTGACCGGGGGGGGGCATGTGCCTGCCAGCACAGGGGGGCATATAGTGACCCAGGGGGGCATGTGCCTGCCAGCAGCACAGGGGGGCATATAGTGACCCAGGGGGGCATGTGCCTGCCAGCAGCACAGGGGGGCATATAGTGACCCAGGGGGGCATGTGCCTGCCAGCAGCACAGGGGGGCATATAGTGACCCAGGGGGGCATGTGCCTGCCAGCAGCACAGGGGGGCATATAGTGACCCAGGGGGGCATGTGCCTGCCAGCAGCACAGGGGGGCATGTCCCTGCCAGCAGCACAAGGGGACATATTGTGACCAGGGGGCATGTGCCTGCCAGCACGGGGGCATATAGTGACCCAGGGGGGCATGTGCCTGCCAGCAGCACAGGGGGGCATATAGTGACCCAGGGGGGCATGTCCCTGCCAGCAGCACAGGGGATGATGTCCCTGCCAGCACAGGGGGGCATATTGTGACCGGGGGGGCATGTGCCTGCCAGCACAGGGGGGCATATAGTGACCCAGGGGGGCATGTGCCTGCCAGCAGCACAGGGGGGCATATAGTGACCCAGAGGGACATGTGCCTGCCAGCAGCACAGGGGGGCATGTCCCTGCCAGCAGCACAAGGGGAAATATTGTGACCAGGGGGCATGTGCCTGCCAGCACAGGGGGGCATATAGAGACCCAGGAGGGCATGTGCCTGCCAGCAGCACAGGGGGGCATATAGTGACCCAGAGGGACATGTGCCTGCCAGCAGCACAGGGGGGCATGTCCCTGCCAGCAGCACAAGGGGAAATATTGTGACCAGGGGGCATGTGCCTGCCAGCACAGGGGGGCATATAGAGACCCAGGAGGGCATGTGCCTGCCAGCAGCACAGGGGGGCATATAGTGACCCAGGGGGAGCATGTGTCTGCCAGTAACACAGGGGGGCATATAGTGACTAGGGGGGCATGTGCCTGACAGCAGCACAGGGGGGCATGTGCCAGCACAAGGATGGGAGTTATATAGATACCAGGATGAGGGACAGATGATTTGTAAAACTGACACTGGCATTATAAGACAGACCCCATTTACCTAAAAAATTATTTTTTCCTCTTTTTCTTCACCAAATTTGGGGGATGCGTCTTATAATCAGGTGCGACTTATAAAGCGAAAAATACGGTACATACATATATACACACACACACACACATATATACATCAATCATTTCTACCTTTGCAAGACCTTAAGAAATGACACTTACCCCGTCTTCAAATGCAGAACGTTTCTGAACTTCCATTTCATTACGGAGATACATCTGTTCCCTTGTATCTAGAAAATGCTGCCGAATCTTCTGCACATCTGCTTCCTGTCAAAACGGGGGAAAAAATAAATTAGAATCTCACAAGTCTATTTTAACCCCTTCAAGTCGCGGCCCTATTTCAATTTTGCGTTTTCGTTTTTCACTTCCCTCCTTCCCAGAGCCATAACTTTTTTATTTTTCCGTCAATATGGTCATGTGAGGGCTTATTTTTTGCGGGACGAGTTGTACTTTTGAACGACACCATTGGTTTTACCATGTCTTTTACTAGAAAACAAGAAAAAAATTCCAAGTGCGGTGAAATTGCAAAAAAAAGTGCAATCCCACAATTTTTTGTTTGGCTTTTTTGCTAGGTTCACTAAATGCTAAAACTAACCTGCCATTATGATTCTCTAGGTCATTACGGGTTCATAGACACCTAACATGTCTAGGTTATTTTTTATCCAAGTGGTGAAAAGAAATTCAAAACTTTGCTTAAAAAAAAAAAAAAGAAAAAAAAAGTGCCATTTTCCGATACCCGAAGCGTCTCCATTTTTCATGATCTGGGGTCGGGTGAGGGCTTATTTTTTGCGTGCCGAGCTGACGTTTTTAATAATATCACTTTTGTTCAGATACGTTCTTTTGATCGCCCGTTATTGCATTTTAATGCAATGTCACGGCGACAAAAAAAACGTAAGTCTGGCATTTCAAATTTTTTTTTCGCTACGCTGTTTAGTGATCAGGTTAATGCTTTTTTTTTTATTGATAGATCGGGCGATTCTGAACGCGGCGATACCAAATACGTGTAGGTTTGATTTTTTTTATTTAGGATGGGGCGAAAGGGGGGTGATTTAAACTTTTATATTTTTTATATTTTTTTCATATTTTTAACCCCTTAAGCCCCGAGGGTGGTTTGCACGTTAATGACCGGGCCAATTTTTACAATTCTGACCACTGTCTCTTTATGAGGTTATAACTCTGGAATGCTTCAACGGATCTTGGCGATTCTGACATTGTTTTCTCGTGAGATATTCTACTTCATGCTATTTGTAAAATTTATTCGATATAACTTGCGTTTATTTGTGAAAAAAACGGAAATTTGGCGAAAATTTCACAATTTTCCAACTTTGAATTTTTATGCCCTTAAATCACAGAGATATGTCACGCAAAATACTTAATAAATAACATTTCCCACATGTCTACTTTACATCAGCACAATTTTGAAACCAAAATTTTTTTTTGTTAGGGAGTTATAAGGGTTAAAAGTTGACCAGAAATTTCTCATTTTTACAACACCATTTTTTTTAGGGACCACATCTCATTTGAAGTCATTTTGAGGGGTCTATATGATAGAAAATACCCAAGTGTGACACCATTCTAAACACTGCACCCCTGAAGGTGCTCAAAACCACTTTCAAGAAGTTTATTAACCCTTCAGGTGTTTCACAGGAATTTTTGGAATGTTTAAATAAAAATGAACATTTAACTTTTTTTCACACAAAATTTATTTCAGCTCCAATTTGTTTTATTTTACCAAGCGTAACAGGAGAAAATGGACCCCAAAAATTGTTGTACAATTTGTCCTGAGTACGCTGATACCCCATATGTGGGGGTAAACCATTGTTTGGGTGCATGGCAGAGCTCGGAAGGGAAGGAGCGCCATTTGACTTTTCAATGCAAAATTGACTGGAATTGAGATGGGACGCCATGTTGCATTTGGAGAGCCCCTGATGTGCCTAAACAATGAAACCCCCCACAAGTGACACCATTTTGGAAAGTGGACCCCCTAAGGAACTTATCTAGATGTGTGGTGAGCACTTTGACCCACCAAGTGCTTCACAGAAGTTTATAATGCAGAGCCGTAAAAATAAAAAATCATATTTTTTCACAAAAATGATCTTTACGCCCCCAATTTTTTATTTTCCCAAGGGTAAGAGAAGAAATTGGACCCCAAAAATTGTTGTGCAATTTGTCCTGAGTACGCTGATACCCCATATGTGGGTGTAAACCATTGTTTGGGTGCATGGCAGAGCTCGGAAGGGAAGGAGCGCCATTTGACTTTTCAATGCAAAATTGACTGGAATTGAGATGGGACACCATGTCGCGTTTGGAGAGCCCCTGATGTGCCTAAACATTAAAACCCCCCTCAAGTGACACCATTTTGGAAAGTAGACCCCCTAAGGAACTTATCTAGATGGGTTTTGAGAACTTTGAACCCCCAAGTGTTTCACTACAGTTTATAACGCAGAGCTGTGAAAATGAAAATTTTTTTTTTTTTTTTTTTTTTCAGAAAAATGATTTTTTTAGCCCCCAGTTTTGTATTTTTACAAGGGTAACAGGATAAATTGGACCCCGAAAGTTGTTGTCCAATTTGTCCTGAGTACGCTGATACCCCATATGTGGGGGGGAACCACTGTTTGGGCGCATGGCAGAGCTCGGAAGGGAAGGAGCGCCATTTGGAATGCAGACTTGGATTAATTGGTCTGCAGGCGTCACGTTGCATTTGCAGAGCCCCTGATGTACCCAAACAGTACAAACCCCCCACAAGTGACCCCATATTGGAAACTAGACCTCCCAAGGAACTTATCTAGATGTGTTATGAGAACTTTGAACCCCAAAGTGTTTCACTACAGTTTATAACGCAGAGCCGTGAAAATAAAAATTATAATTTTTTTTTTTCACAAAAATGATTTTTAGCCCCCCAAATTTTTATTTTCCCAAGGATAACAAGGGAACTTGGACCACAAAAGTTGTTTTCCAATTTGTCCCGAGTACGCTGATGCCCAATATGATGGGGTAAACCCGTTTGGGCGCACGGGAGAGCTCGGAAGGGAAGGAGCACTGTTTTACTTTTTCAACGCAGAATTGTCTGGAATTCAGATCGGACGCCATGTCACGTTTGGAGAGCCCCTGATGTGCCTGAACAGTGGAAACTCCCCAATTCTACCTGAAACTCTAATCCAAACACACCCCTAACCCTAATCCCAACGGTAACCCTAACCACACCCCTAACCCTGACACACCCCTAACTCTAATCCCAACCCTAATCCCAACCGTAAATGTAATCCAAACCCTAACCCTAACTTTAGCCCCAACCCTAACCCTAACTTTAGCCCCAACCCTAACCCTAACTTTAGCCTCAACCCTATCCCTAACTTAAGCCCCAACCCTAACTTTAGCTCCAACCCTAGCCCTAACCCTAACGGGAAAATGGAAATAAATACAATTTTTTAATTTTATTATTTTTCCCTAAATAAGGGGGTGATGAAGGGGGGTTTGATTTACTTTTATAGCGTTTTTTATATCGGATTTTTATGATTGGCAGCTGTCATACACTAAAAGACGCTTTTCATTGCCAAAAAGTTTTTGCGTCTCCACATTTTGAGACCTATAATTTTTCCGTATTTTGGTCCACAGAGTCATGTGAGGTCTTGTTTTTTGCAGGACGAGTTGACGTTTTTATTGGTAACATTTTCGGACATGTGACAGTTTTTGATCACTTTTTATTCCGATTTTTGTGAGGCAGAATGACCAAAAACCAGCTATTCATGAATTTCTTTTGGGGGAGGCGTTTATACCGTTCCACGTTTGGTAAAATTGATAAAGCAGTTTTATTCGTCGGGTCAGTACGATTACAGCGATATCTCATTTATATCATTTTTTTTATGTTTTGGCGCTTTTATACGATAAAAGCTATTTTATAGAAAAAATAATTATTTTGGCATTGCTTTATTCTGAGGACTATAACTTTTTTATTTTTTCTTTGATGACGCTGTATGGTGGCTCGTTTTTTGCGGGACAAGATGACGTTTTCAGCGGTACCATGGTTATTTATATCCGTCTTTTTGATCGCGTGTTATTCCACTTTTTGTTCGGCGGTATGATAATAAAGCGTAGTTTTTTTGGCTCGTTTTTTTTTTTCTTACGGTGTTCACTGAAGGGGTTAACTAGTTGGACAGTTTTATAGGTTGGGTCGTTACGGACGCGGCGATACTAAATATGTGTACTTTTATTGTTTTTTTTGTTTTTTTTAGATAAAGAAATGTATTTATAGGAATAATATTTTTTTTTTTCTTTATTTAGGAATTTTTTTATTTTTTTTTTACACATGTGAAAATTTTTTTTTTTACTTTGTCCCAGGGGGGGGGACATCACAGATCGCCGATCTGATAGTTTGCATAGCACTCTATCAGATCGGCGATCATACTTTCATCGGAGCAGGCTGCTCTGCAGCCTGCTCCGACCCGGAAGTACTCCCTGCAGGACCCGGATGCAGCCCCGCGGCCATTTTGGATCCGGGGCCTGCAGGGAGGAGACGCTCGGTACAAGGTGAGTACATCACCTTGTACCGATCGTCTCAGGGAAGCACGCAGGGAGCCCCCTCCCTGCGCGATGCTTCCCTGTACCGCCGGTACACTGCGATCATGTTTGATCGCGGTGTGCCGGGGGTTAATGTGCCGGGGGCGGTCCGTGACCGCTCCTGGCACATAGTGCCGGATGTCAGCACAGGCAGCATGAATCTAGTGACAGGTTCCCTTTAACCCATTCACGCCATGGCCATTTTAGGGTTTTTATATTTTTTTTCTCTTTGTGTTGGCCTCCCCATCTTTCAAAAGCCATACTTTTTTTATTTTTCTGTCAATATGTCCGTGTGAGGGCTTTTTTTTTGCGGAATGAGTTGCACTTTTGAATCCATTGATTTTAATATATGGTAAGCAAGTGCGGTGAAATTGCAAAAAAAAAAAAAAAAAAAAAGTGCAATTCCACAATTGGTTTTTTTTTTTTTAAATTTACGATGTTCACTATATGGTAAAACTTACCTGGCAATATTATTCCCCAGGCCAGTATGAAAAAGCAGATACATGTATCGTTTATTTTTTATTTAATTGGTGAAAAAATTTCAGAAATTTATATGAAAGATTTTTTGCTTTAGTCACCATTTTCCGAGACCGGTAGTGTCTTTATTTTTTGCGATTTGGGGCTGGGTGAGGGCTCATTGTTTGCACCCTGAGCTGATACCATTTTGGGGTAGAGATAATGTTTTGATCGCCTCTTATTGTATTTTATTGTAATAATGTGGTAACCAAAAAAACTCCCATAATTCTGGGAGTTTCACTTTTTTTATCGTTATGCTATTTACGGATCTGACTAATTTACATTTTGATAGATCGGGGCATTTCTGAATGTGGCGATACCAATTTTTTTAAAAAAAATAAAGTATCTTTATTGAAGTTTTGCAAAAATTTTTACATGGACATATTATCCGCATCAGGTAAACACAGAAAATTAACAACAAGTGGGAAGGGGGGAATGGGACATAGAAAGGGAAAGACCAAATTAAATAAAAAACAAAAGTTCCCATTCTACAAAAAAAAAAAAAAAAGACAAAACATATATAGTTATCACCACTGTAATGTCTAGAAAGAAAACATCTCCTTTTGGAGCTTCTAGTCGTGCAATCATTATTATTGCTCATGGGATAAACAATGGATCATATCTCTTGTAATCCTCTTTATTAACTCAAGCCCAATCTATATCTCGCTAATTCCCTTGATGGGAGCCCTGGTTCATTATCCAGGCAGCCCAGAGCTGTTCAAATTTATTAATAATGCCTCTTTTTGTATACACCTTTTTCCAAACTTATAAACCAGTTTATTTTGCTGATATATTCCTTTTTTGTTGGGCTCTCAGTATCCAGTGTTGCGCTATTAGTTTCCTTGCTAAATACAGCATCCGTGCTATAGCAATTTTACCCGGCTCAGTTGTCTGTAGATCTTCCACATACCCCAGCACACAAACTTAAGGCCCCGTCTCACATAGCGAGATCGCTAGCGAGATCGCTGCTGAGTCACAAGTTTTGTGACGCAACAGCGACCTCAGTAGCGATCTCGCTATGTGTGACACGTACCAGCGATGAGGCCCCTGCTGTGAGATCGCTGGTCGTGTCGGAATGGCCTGGACCTTTTTTTGGTCGTTGAGGCCCCGCTGACATCGCTGAATCGGTGTGTGTGACACCGATCCAGCGATGTCTTCACTGGTAACCAGGGTAAACATCGGGTTACTAAGCGCAGGGCCGCGCTTAGTAACCCGATGTTTACCCTGGTTACCAGCGTAAATGTAAAAAAAAACAAACACTACATACTCGCCTTTCGGTGTCCAGGTCCCTTGCCGTCTGCTTCCTGCTCTCACTGACTGCCGCCGTACAGTGACAAGTGAGAGCACAGCAGTGACGTCACCGCTGCGCTCTGCTCTCGCTGTACGGCCGGATCTCAGTCAGAGCAGGAAGCAGACGGCAAGGGACCTGGACACCGAAAGGCGAGTATGTACTGTTTGTTTTTTTTTACATTTACGCTGGTAACCAGGGTAAACATCGGGTTACTAAGCGCGGCCCTGCGCTTAGTAACCCGATGTTTACCCTGGTTACCCGGGTGCTGCAGGGGGACTTCGGCATCGTTGAAGACAGTTTCAACGATGCCGAAGTCGTTCCCCTGATCGTTGGTCGCTGGAGAGAGCGGTCTGTGTGACAGCTCCCCAGCGACCACACAGCGACTTACCAACGATCACGGCCAGGTCATATCGCTGGTCGTGATCGTTGGTAAATCGCTTAGTGAGACGGGGCCTTAAGGGCGTAGTTTCCAATGTCACCTTAAACACTCGTCTAATTAATCCTAGTACTTTCCTCCAGTATCCCTCCAGTTTAGGACATGACCACATCATATGAAGCAGATTAGCCAGCTCCACCCCACACCTAGGACAGCATGCGTCTGCTCTGGCCCCAATCTTACACATAAACTCCGCTGTTCTATACACCTTATGTATTAGATGAAGTTGAGAAAGTCTATGCGCTTCTCTAGGAGAGAGCTGAGATACCCTTTCCAATATCTCTATCCATTGACCTTCTATTGGGCCGATCTCTGCCTCCCATCTCTCTTTACTATGAATTGGGTGTTTGCTTAGCACTTAGACCCCCCCTCCCTCATATGTTACGGACCCCCATGTTACAGGACCCCAAAACAATGTTACAGACCCCCATGTTACGGACCCCCAAGTGTTATGGATCCCCCCCCCGTGTTACAGATCCCCCCCATGTTACGGACCCCCAAAACAATATTACAGACCCCCCATGTTATGGACCCCCAAGTGTTACGGATCCCCCCCGTGTTACAAATCCCCCCCTGTTACAGACCCCCAACACAATGTTACAGACCCCCCATGTTACGGACCCCCAAGTGTTATGGACCCCCCCATCTTACTGCCCCACCCCCCATGTTGTGGACCTCTCCCACCCATGTTACGGACCCCCACCCCATGTTACGGATCCCCCTGTGTTATGGCCCCACCCCCCATGTTACAGACCCCTCATGTTACGGACCCCCTCTTCCATGTTACGGACACCCCCTTCCATGTTACGGACACCCCCTTCCATGTTAGACACCCCCCATGTTAGACACCCCCCATGTTAGACACCCCCCATGTTAGACACCCCCCATGTTAGACACCCCCCATGTTAGACACCCCCCATGTTAGACACCCCCCCCCCCTCCCATGTTACGGACACCCTTCACCCATGTTACGGACATCCTCTACCCATGTTACGGACCCCCCCGTTACGGACACCCCCCATGTTACGGACACCCCCCATGTTACAGACACCCCCCATGTTACAGACACCCCCCATGTTACAGACACCCCCCATGTTACAGACACCCCCCATGTTACAGACACCCCCCATGTTACAGACACCCCCCATGTTACAGACACCCCCCTTCCCATGTCACGGACACCCTCCACCCATGTCACAGACACCCCCCTCCCATGTCATGGACACCCCCCTCCCATGTTACGGACACCCCCCTCCCATGTTACGGACACCCCCCTCCCATGTTACGGACACTCCCCTCCCATGTTACGGACACTCCCCTCCCATGTTACGGACACCCCCCTCCCATGTTACGGACACCCCCCTCCCATGTTACGGACACCCCCCTCCCATGTTACGGACACCCCCCTCCCATGTTACGGACACCCCCCTCCCATGTTACGGACACCCCCATGTTACGGACCCCCCCCGTGTTACAGACCCCAACCATGTTAATAAAGATCTATATAGGCACGATATTATCCCAGATGAACTATTTGATCTACCAATTAACTCTAACAGTATCTGGCACATCTTTCACACCACTCTCTGTAAAGTCTACATTGAACACATGACGTAGCTGGAGGGATTTATAAAAGTCCTTGATTGAGATCAAACTCCTCCTGTAATTGTGCGTAAGATGTGAGTACATTATCTAATAGCCGCTGGGATACCCTGCTCTCCCCCCTCTCCCTCCACTTCCCAAAACCCACCAAACTTCTCAGATTAACTAACCATGGGGTGTCCCATATTGATGTAAATTGTGAACAACTCTCTATTTGCTGCAGATCTCTGATTTTCCACCATATTTTATGCATTAACGATAAAGTGAGAAGTTTTTTTTGGAGAAGATTTTAATTTGTTACTCTCTAGTGCTTCATATAAAGATCGGCTATCCCCCCCCCTCCCCAATGGAAGACATCCTTTAAAGGGAACCTGTCACCACGTTTTTGGAAGATGGGATAAAAATAGCGTTAAATAGGGGCAGAGGTGGGCGTTACATTAGTGTGTTTGTTATGCGTTTATTACCCACCTAAGTTGCCGAAATACCTTTGCAAAGTCTCCGTTTTCGCCTGTCAATCAGGCTGGTCTGGTCAAAAGGGCGTTGTCTTCCCCCAGATTTTGCGTAGTTTTCCATTGGTGGCGTAGTGGTGTGCGCATGCCCAAGGTCCCGAATCCTCTGCCAGGGGATTTAAAAGAGCGCGCTGTTCGTTTTCATTGGTGATCGGTGGGCGCGGCCATCTTCCTTTGGCCGCGCGTGCGCAGAAGCGGCGCTCTGCTGGCCGCGGCTTCAGGAAAATGGCCGCCGCGATATCCATCTGCGCACGCGCGGCATCCCGCGGCCATTTTCCTGAAGCCGCGGCCAGCAGAGCGCCGCTTCTGCGCACGCGCGGCCAAAGGAAGATGGCCGCGCCCACCGATCACAAATGAAAACGAACAGCGCGCTCTTTTAAATCCCCTGGCAGAGGATTCAGGACCTTGGGCATGCGCACACCACTACGCCACCAACGGAAAACTACGCAAAATCTGGGGGAAGACAAGACGCCCATCTGACCAGACCAGCCTGATTGACAGGCGAAAACGGAGACTTTGCAAAGGTATTTCGGCAACTTAGGTGGGTAATAAACGCATAACAAACACACTAATGTAACGCCCACCTCTGCCCCTATTTAACGCTATTTTTATCCCATCTTCCAAAAACGTGGTGACAGGTTCCCTTTAACAAATTTTACCTGTATCCTCCCATCCTCTAAAATATATTTTATTTTCAATTGGGCAAAAGGTGGGTGATTTGAACGTTTGTTGTTTTTAAAACTTTTTTTCTTCACTTTATTTAATAGTCTCATAGGAAACTTGAAGCTGCGATCATCCGATTCACAGGAGCATTGTAACGACAGCCACAGGGGTCTTCTGGAGGCCTCTGGCTGTGGTGAGAACCTATTGGCGAGCCCCGATTACGTGACAGGGGCGCCGATGAGAAGGATCTGTTATGCCCTTCCGAATGGTGTGTGTTACAGCCAGCTGTCAGATATTGACATCGGTATTTAACTGGTTAACAGCAGCTGGTAAAGCTCCTATCCACCCACGGCTGGTAAAGACACAAGATGGCTGATTAAATGAGCTGTCATGTGCAGGGAAAGTCAGGGACACGACAAATGACATAACTATCCAATATATAAAGGTGTGTGTGTGTGTGTGTGTGTGTGTGTGTGTGTGTGTGTGTGTGTGTGTGTGTGTGTGTGTTTGTGTGTGTGTGTGTGTGTGTGTGTGTGTGTGTGTCCGGGACTGGCATCTGCACCGTCGCATCTACAGTCACAAAATTTTGCACAGTCACACGTCTGGACCCCGACAGCGTCATAGGCTATGTTGTGAGGCGAAATTTTAACCCCGCGCGTTCCAATTCAAGAAACAATTTTTCCCCTATCTACATAATGGGGAAAAAGTGAAAGGAAAAGTGTTGGAGGCAAATTGACGGCTGCCAGATGTGAACAAGGGGGACTTAAAGAGTGAGAGTGATGGCGCCAAAGAGTATATACCGTACAGTTGCTAAGGTGGGGCCCCGACATGGGATACTCACCACACACGGGGATATGAACACACACACAAAACATGCCACACACTACCACGTGCTTGAACACATATACCACCCTCAGCACACATTTCACCACACATACACCAACCTCGCCACATAAAAGTCGAAACACAAAAGTCGCCGCTCAAAACTCGCCACGTGCAAAACTCGCTACATGCAAAACTAGGCTCACGCAAAACTCGCCACACGTGCAAAACTCATCTCATGGAAAACTCGCCACACGCAAAACTTGCGCACGCGGAAAAATTGCCACATGCACAACAGTTGCAACACATGCAAAAGTTGCCTCACATAAAACTTGCACATACTCAAAACGCACCACACATAAAACTCGCCATGCGCAAAACTCGCCATGCGCAAAACTTGCTGCACACAACTTGCTACACTAACCTGTCACATGCAACTCGACACACAAAAAGTTGCTACACGCATGTCGCCACACAAAACTCATCTCACAAACATCGCTACATGCATGTCGCCACACGCAACTCAACACACACAACTTGACACATGAAACTCGCCCTAAAACACACACAAGTCTGGTATTATCCTTCAAAAATATAAATCTGATTAATAAGCAGACAAACTACAAGAGCAACAAACGTAGCATATAGGAAATCCGGCAGCTGTCAGTCACATGACCTGTCTATTATGTGAGAGCTAATATATACTGCCAGGGGGCAGGGCTTCCTGTTGGCTGGGGATTTATCAGGATGCCAATTTAGCTTACAAATACCGAGGTAAAAATACTGAGCAAATAATGTGTGAACGAGGTCTAAGGGAATGTGCACACATTGCTGAATTCATGCAGAACTGCAGCTTTTTTTTCCGCGCAGAAACGCTGCAGATCTGCAAGTGATTTACAGTACAATGTAAAACATTGGCAAAATAAAAATGCTGTGCTAATGGTGCAGAAAAATCTGCACAGAAAACGCAGCAGATTCAAAAAAGGACCATGTCAATTCTTTGTACAGAACTGCTGCGTTTCTGCACCCATTCCATAATAGAAATCTGCGGGGTAAAAAAAGAAATCTGCACAAAAATCTGCAACGTGTTCACAGACCAAAAATAGGTGCAGATTCTGACCTGCGTTTTCTGCCAAGAAATTCATTATCTGCACAGAAAATTCCACAGTCAAATCTGCAACGTGTACACATAGCCTAATACAGGAGGAGATGACACACAGGTACATACTATATACAGGGGAGATGACATACAGGTATATAGTATATACAGGAGATGACACACAGGTATATACTATATACAGGAGGAGATGACACACAGGTACATACTATATACAGAAGAGATGACACAGATATATACTATATACAGGAGGAGATGACATACAGGTACATACTATATACAGGGGAGATGACACAGGTATATACTATATACAGGGGAGATGACACAGGTATATACTATATACAGGGAGATGACAGGTATATACTATATACAGGAGGAGATGACATACAGGTATATACTATATATAGGAGATGACACAGGTATATACTATATACAGGAGGAGATGACATACAGGTATATACTATATACAGGAGGAGATGACACACAGGTTTATACTATATATAGGAGATGACATACAGGTATATACTATATACAGGAGTAGATGACACAGGTATATTCTATATACAGGGGAGATGACACACAGGTACATACTATATACAGGAGAAGATGACATACAGATATATACTATATACAGGAGGAGATGACAGGTATATACTATATACAGGAGATGACATACAGGCATATACTATATATAGGAGGAGATGACATACAGGTATATACTATATACAGGAGATGACACATAGGTATATACAATATACAAGAGGAGATGGCATACAGCAGGTATGTACTATTTACAGGGGAGATGACATACAGGTATATACTATATACAGGAGATGACATACAGGTGTATACTATATATAAGGGAGATGACAAACATATATACTGAGGGGAAAATGAGAGGTGTGAGGGGAAAATGAGAGGTGTGAGGTGAAAATGAGAGGTGTGAGGTGAAAATGAGAGGTGTGAGGTGAAAATGAGAGGTGTGAGGTGAAAATGAGAGGTGTGAGGTGAAAATGAAAAGGTGTGAGTGCAAAATGAGAGGAGTGAGGGAAAATAGTGGAGTGATCAGAAAATGACAGATGTGAGGTCGAAATGACAAGTGTTAGGGGGAATGAGAGGGAGTGAGGGGGGAATGAGAGGAGTGAGGGGAAAATAACAGGCCTGATGGGAAAATAAGAGAAGTGAGGTGCTATAACTAACCACAGAAATTTACTATGCCCAGGCAATGCCGGGCTCTTAAGCTAGTATGTCATATGTGGTGAACTGGTTAAAGAAAATCCCTGGAAGGAATCCATCACCTTACTTCACACCCTTTATCAGGTCCCATACTGTTCAGATTTTAACCTATAAATTAAACCTATACCAGGGTCTTCAGCCTGCAGATTTTTTTCTCAGTTTTGACTCTAAATTTCCTAAATTAAAAATAAAGGGTATTGTAAGTATACTTTGAAAGAAGGAATATAAACCAGCTCACCCGTGATGCATAAACCAATCTTCGGGAGCACGGACCCGCTGTGTTCAGGCGTAGAGAGTCCAAAAAAGAAAAGAATGTCCAGCTTCACCGAATCCGTAAAAAAAGAGTTTTCTTTATTCACATACTATTAAGCATAGAGGATACAGACTTCAGCACAAGCCATATGGGTAAGAATCTCAAAGAGATTCTTACCCATATGGCTTGTGCTGAAGTCTGTATCCTCTATGTGCAGCGCCCCAGAGTCCTGGTCGTTTCAGTACTGTTGCTCCGCCACTAAGGGGGGCTATGGTACGTCTGATGGCACTGAAGGAGTTCACCTGACCAGGTATCACAGACACCAATACATTTCACAGTCTGGCCTCCAGGGGGAGCTAAGGGCACTATGCATTAGACCACTCCTCACAGTCTGGTAAAACTGGGGGTTAGATAGGAAGTTAGATCAGAAAGCTGACTGGGTTGGAGCCAGGCAACACCTTGTGGCAGAGGGTGTTGCAGGGGAAGATTCAGGGGGGTCCCTGTCAGGGGTGGGATCCTGACAGAGGCCTAGCGAACAGAGAGAACGTTACGGGACCGCGCCTGCACGATATAGCGGCGGTACCCCAAGAAAGGACAAGAAGCGAGGTTTATTGTGCTGAGTGAGAAACGAGATCAATGCAACAAGGAGAATACCAGTAGGAGTCGTGCTGTAAGACGAGGCAACATCCTACTGAGGCGCGTAACAGGTGGCCGGAACGCCGAGGAAGTATTAGGCTCCAAGCAATACTTCAAACCTACGGCAGGACAGTCAGTTATAGGCGGGCTGTTTCACCCAATTGACCTAGGAAGACACAGGGGGGTAACAACAGGAGTGGGGCGACGCTAGAGTCCCGGAAAAGCTCCGAGCCTCCCCGTCATACGGGTGCGTCCTAACCATAACATCTGGGGGACGTGGAAGAACATCAGAATCGAGTTGTGAGGGAACACGAGAAACAGACAACAGTTGTGGGGTACTATCCCGTAAGCACAGCAGGGGAGGACCACAACACACAAGCGCTAGAAGGTAGGCACAGATTTCCACCTGCAAAGGGAACTCTGGAGGTACCATCGGACCCGCCGGACTTGTGCGGCCCGGTTAACCGTATTCCGGATTGAGGATCCTGAAGCCTTCAGTAAAAGAGGTAAAGAGACTGCAACCTGGTGTCCTCGTTATTTACTGCGACCGGCACTTCACCGCACCATAACATCATCCCATACCTCCACCTTTATTGTACGCCCCTCAGCAGGGTCACGGACTGGGTCTAGCCACCGTGACAACCCCAGAGCAGAGACTCAGAGACCCGGTACCGGGGGCCCTGCGGGAGTGGGGGCGCTACAACTTGGCGTCACGAACAGGATCTACTTAAGCCTGAAGAATCAGGTCATGTGTGCCTTGGAACTGTGATTTACTGTGCTTGGACTGAGTTTTATTGCAAGGACTGTGTATTGCCATTTACCGCCAAAATCCGCCATTACAACGCCCTGAGGAGAGCGCAGGAGAAGAAGAGGGGCGTGGAGTGGGCGTAGACAAGCTGGAGAGCGCGAAGGACAATGGCCGCCCAGTCTAAATATTTCTGCACCGTGAGGACGTGTCCGTCAGCAGCCGAGATCCGCCTTCTGATTCTCAATGGTGGGCGGAGACAGAGAAAACGGAACCGCCCACGAAGGAGAGAGCGGGAAAAGGATCAGGAAGCGACCCACGTGGAGGACGCCATGGCCAGCAGCTCGGGACCCGAATGTGGGGTTGAAGCAGAAGTCTCCCCCAACTACCCGGATGAGCACCGCAGCCAATTCTCCATGGACAGCGCTGATCTCTTGCAGGCTGAGATGGAGGACTTGATCCACCAGCTCCTTCAGCTGAACGTGAAGGCCCAGGCTCCGCACCAGGTAGCGCCGGAAGAAAGTCCTCTGGCATCGGATCCTGTACCGCTACCGGAGTTGCTGCTGAGGCCCTCGCCGACACAGCCAGCGGAACCCGCCGCGGAGGAGGAGCCTGCATCGGCTGGTGAGTCCGCCGACCCCGTCCCGCTGGCAGAGGGCTTGTTAGTAGGCCCCGTTGCGGCACCCCCTCTCCCTGGGACCCATAGACTCCAGCGCCTGTTACCATGGGAGGAGACAACGGGTATGGAACACTTCCTGAAAGCCCCGATCCCGCCAACCACCCTGCTGTGTGAGGCCCATGCGGAGCGCACGGTATGCTGCTGGGTGAACCCAGGATCCAACCTCATGGGGTTCCCTGGGGTGAAGACACGGGAAGGGGAGATGGTACAGGCCCTGAGCTGGGAGGAATACCAGACCCAGCTGGAACAGCAGTGGGAGGAGAAGGAAAAGGCGTACCAGGCCGGGCTGGAGACCCACCATCAAAAAGACCTGGCGGTCAAGGACCGGGCCCGCAAGGACCCCACCGCTCACCAGGCCCCGCGCAGGCAGGGCACCATTGTCGCCTTCAAGCTCCGCGGAGGCTGGGGCTTTATAAAAGAGCCGGGCCTATACGCCGAAGTCTTTGTCAACCGGCGGGATGTGGAGTCGCATCTCAGAGAGGGCCACCCAGACCGGGATCTCTACCCGGGGGACGAAGTCACTTACACCCGGCATTTTGGGGAAAAGGGGTGGTTCGCCCTGAATGTCCACAAGAAGCGCAGCCCCGTGACACCCTCGACTAAGGTGTCGGAGAAGCTGTCCCCCATAGCCAAGGTGCCCCCTTGTGATCAGCCCACGGTCATCACCAAGACCACCGTGGTCACTCCAACGTGCACTACGGTCAAGACCACGACCTGCAGCATCGTCACCTCAACCACCCTCGTGGCCAAGGAGGCGCCTCTTCAGGTGGTCGGTGCCCCTGCTACTCCAGAACTGAAGACAGTGGGTACGCAGACCCCCAGATGGGACAACATTCCCCCTTACGCAGTACCAGGCGGCGCGCAATATCCTAGGGGTTGCCTCCACCGGTGCTGCCTCCTGAGTGGTTCAAGTAAATATCCTAACACTCTGCAAATGTAAATAGTTGACTGTTTGTTTCCAGTTTGCTGCTACAACCCGACCAGGGTTAACTCTTAAAGGGATCCCTTCGTTTACCCGGGATCCCTTCTTCTGCTTTTTGTTTTTGTTTCCTGTTTATTCATCATTGAAAGAACTGCTGAATCATGAACAATGCATGATTACAAACTTTTTGTACATAGTTTGCACCTTCTTAACCCCTTCCCGACCCATGACGCCACGTAGGCGTCATGAAAACCCGTGCCAATCCGACCCATGACGCCTATGTGGCGTCATGGAATGATCGCGTCCCTGCAGATCGGGTGAAGGGGTTAACTCCCATTTTACCCGATCTGCAGAGACAGGGGGAGTGGTGCTTCAGCCCAGGGGGGGTGGCTTCACCCCCCCGTGGCTACGATCGCTCTGATTGGCTGTTGAAAGTGAAACTGCCAATCAGAGCGATTTGTAATATTTCACCTAAAAAAAAAATGGTGAAATATTACAATCCAGCCATGGCCGATGCTGCAATATCATCGGCCATGGCTGGAAATACTTAAGTGACCCCCCCCACACCCACCGATCGCCCCCCCAGTCCTCCGTTATGGGGTCCGGTCCCCTCCGTCCGCCTGCCGGCTCCCCCGTCCTCCTGTCCGCTCCCTCCTTGTTTGAATTCACCCCCCCTGTGGTCCGATCACCCCCCCTGTGCTCCAATCCACCCCCCCACCACCCCTTCATACTTACCGATCCTCCCAGTGTCCGTACGTCTCCTCGCTGGGCGCCGCCATCTTGCAGTATGGCGGGCGAATGCTCAGTGCGCCCGCCGAATCTGCCAGCCGGCAGATTCCTTACAAGTACATTTTGATCGCTGTGGTAGGTTCTATCACAGCGATCAAAATAAAAAAAATAATAAATACCCCCCCCCCCCCCCCTTTATCACCCCCATAGGTAGGGAGAATAATAAAATAAAGAAAATATTTTTTTTTTTTTTTTTTCGTTTTCCACTAGGGTTAGGGTTAGAACTAGGGTTAGGGTTAGAACTAGGGGTAGGGTTAGGGGTAGGGTTACGGGTAGGGTTAGGGTTATGGCATGTGCGGATTTGGCTGCGGATCCGCAGCGGATTGGCCGCGGATCCGCAGCGGATTGGCCGCGGATTTGGCTGCGGATCCGCAGCGGATTGGCCGCTGCGAATTCGTTGCAGTTTTCCATCAGGTTTACAGTACCATGTACACCTATGGAAAACCAAATCCACTGTGCCCATGGTGCGGAAAATTCCGTGCAGAAACGCTGCGTTGTATTTTCTGCAGCATGTCAATTCTTTGTGCGGATTCCGCAGCATTTTACACCTGTTCCTCAATAGGAATCCGCAGGTGAAATCCGCACAAAAAAACACTGGAAATCTGCAGGTAAAACGCAGTGCCTTTTACCTGCGGATTTTTCAAAAATCGTGCGGAAAAATCTCACACGAATCCGCAACGTGGGCACATAGCCTTAGGGTTAGGGTTGGAATTAGAGTTAGGGTACCGTCTCACAGTGGCACTTTGATCGCTACGACGGTACGATCCGTAACGTTCCAGCGATATCCATACGATATCGCTGTGTCTGACACGCAGCAGCGATCAGGGACCCTGCTGAGAATCGTACGTCGTAGCAGATCGTTTGGAACTTTCTTTCGTCGCTGGATGTCCCGCTGTCATCGCTGGATCGTTGTGACAGCGATCCAGCGATGCGTTCGCTTGTAACCAGGGTAAACATCGGGTTACTAAGCGCAGGGCCGCGCTTAGTAACTCGATGTTTACCGTGGTTACCAGCGTAAAAGTAAAAAAATTAAAACCGTACATACTCACATTTCGGTGTCCTTCAGGTCCCTTGCCGTCTGCTTCCCGCTCTGACTGTCTGCCGGCCGGAAAGTGAGAGCACAGCACAGCAGTGACGTCACCGCTGCGCTCTGCTCTCACTGTACGGTGGCACTCAGTCAGAGCGGGAAGCAGACGGCAAGGGACCTGAAGGACACCGAAATGTGAGTATGTACGTTTTTTTTTTTTTTTACTTTTACGCTGGTAACCACGGTAAACATCGGGTTACTAAGCGCGGCCCTGCGCTTAGTAACCCGATGTTTACCCTGGTTACCCGGGACCTTGGCATCGTTGGTCGCTGGAGAGCGGTCTGTGTGACAGCTCCCCAGCGACCACACAACGACTTTCCAACGATCACGGCC
This sequence comes from Ranitomeya variabilis, assembly GCF_051348905.1. NCBI lineage: Eukaryota > Metazoa > Chordata > Amphibia > Anura > Dendrobatidae > Ranitomeya > Ranitomeya variabilis. Next base: position 468,747,287 of record NC_135233.1, read on the forward strand.
AGGTCGTATCGCTGGTCGTGAACGTTGGTAAATCGTTATGTGAGACGGTACCCTTAGGGTTGGAATTAGGGCTAGGGTTGGAAATAGGGTTAAGATTAGGCTTGTGGTTAGGGTTAAGGATAGGGTTAGGGTTGTGTTGGGGTTACAGTTGTGGGTAGGGTTGGGATTAGGGTTAGGATTAGGGTTGGATTTAGGGTTACGGGTGTGTTGGGGTTAGGGGTGTGTTGGGGTTAGGGTTGTGATTAGGGTTATGGCTACAGTTGGGATTAGGGTTAGGGGTGTGTTGGGGTTAGTGTTGAAGTTAGAATTGAGGGGTTTCCACTGTTTAGGCACATCAGGGGTCTCCAAACGCAACATGGCGCCACCATTGATTCCAGCCAATCTTGCGTTCAAAAAGTCAAATGGTGCGCCCTCCCTTCCAAGCCCCGACGTGCGCCCAAACAGTGGTTTACCCCCACATATGGGATACCAGCGTACTCAGGACAAACTGGGCAACAACTATTGGGGTCCAATTTCTCCTGTTACCCTTGCAAAAATAAAAAATTACTTGCTAAAACACAATTTTTGAGGAAAGAACAATTATTTTTTATTTTCATGGCTCTACGTTATAAACTTATGTGAAGCACTTGGGGGTTGAAAGTGCTCACCACACATCTAGATAAGATCCTTTTGGGGTCTAGTTTCCAAAATGGGGTCACTTGTGGGGTGTTTCTACTGTTTAGGCACATCAGGGGCTCTGCAAATGCAACGTGACGCCCGCAGACCATTCCATCAAAGTCTGCATTTCAAATGTCACTACTTCCCTTCCAAGCCCTGACGTGCGCCCAAACAGTGGTTTACCCCCACATATGGGGTACCAGCATACTCACAACAAACTGGGCAACAAATATTGGGGTCCAATTTCTCCTGCTACCCTTGTGAAAAAAAAATTGCTTGCTAAAACATCTTTTTTGAGGACAGAAAAATGATTTTTAATTTTCACGGCTCTGCGTTGTAAACTTCTGTGAAGCACTTGGGGGTTGAACGTGCTCACCACACATCTAGATAAGTTCTTTGGGGGGTCTAGTTTCCAAAATGGGGTCACTTAGGGGGGGTTTCTACTGTTTAGGCACATCAGGGGCTCTGCAAATGCAACGTGACGCCCGCAGACCATTCCATCAAAGTCTGCATTTCAAATGTCACTACTTCCCTTCCGAGCCCTGACGTGCGCCCAAACAGTGGTTTACCCCCACATATGAGGTATCAGCGTACTCACAGCAAACTGGGCAACAAATATTGGGGTCCAATTTCTCCTGTTACCCTTGTGAAAATAAACAATTGCTTGCTAAAACATCTTTTTTGAGGAAAGAAAAATGTTTTTTTATTCTCACGGCTCTGCGTTGTAAACTTCTGTGAAGCACTTGGGGGTTGAACGTGCTCACCACACATCTAGATAAGTTCCTTGGGGGGTCTAGTTTCCAAAATGGGGTCACTTGTGGGGGGTTTCTACTGTTTAGGCACATCAGGGGCTCTGCAAACGTAACATGATTCCCGCAGACCATTCCATCAAAGTCTGCATTCCAAATCGTCACTACTTCCCTTCCGAGCCCCGGTATGTGCCCAAACAGTGGTTTACCCCCACATATGGGGTATCAGCGTACTCAGGAGAAACTGGACAACAACTTTTGGGATCCAATTTCTCCTGTTACCATTGGGAAAATAAAAAATTGTGGGTTAAAAAATCATTTTTGAGGAAAGAAAAATATTTTTTTATTTTCATGGCTCTGCGTTATAAACTTCTGTGAAGCACTTGGGGGTTCAAAGTGCTCACCACACATCTAGATTAGTTCCTTGGGAGGTCTAGTTTCCAAAATGGGGTCACTTGTGCAGGAGCTCCAATGTTTAGGCACACAGGGGCGACATGGTGTCCGCTAATGATTGAAGATAATTTTCCATTCAAAAAGCCAAATGGCGTGCCTTCCCTTCCGAGCCCTGCCGTGCGCCCAAACAGTGGTTTACCCCCACATATGGGGTATCATCGTACTCAGGACAAACTGGACAACAACATTTGGGGTCCAATTTCTCCTATTATCCTTGGGAAAATAAAAAACTCCGGGCTAAAAATCATTTTTGAGGAAAGAAAAATTATTTTTTTATTTTCATGGCTCTGCGTTATAAACTTCTGTGAAGCACCTGGGGGTTTTAAGTGCTCACTATGCATCTAGATTAGTTTCTTGGGGGGTCTAGTTTCCAAAATGGGGTCACTTGTAGGGGAGCTCCAATGTTTAGGCACACAGGGGCTCTCCAAACGCGACATGGTGTCCGCTAACGATTGGAGCTAATTTTCCATTCAAAAAGTCAAATGGCGCGCCTTCCCTTCCGCGCCTTGACATGCGCCCAAACAGTGGTTTACCCCCACATATGAGGTATCGGCGTACTCAGGAGAAATTGCCCAACAAATTTTAGGATCCATTTTATCCTGTTGCCCATGTGAAAATGAAAAAATTGAGGCTAAAAGAAATTTTGTGTGAAAAAAAAGTACTTTTTCATTTTTACGGATCAATTTGTGAAGCACCTGAGGGTTTAAAGTGCTCACTATGCATCTAGATAAGTTCCTTGGGGGGTCTAGTTTCCAAAATGGGGTCACTTGTGGGGGAGCTCCAATGTTTAGGCACACGGGGGCTCTCCAAACGCGACATGGTGTCCGCTAAAGATTGGAGCCAGTTTTTCATTCAAAAAGTCAAATGGCGCTCCTTCCCTTCCGAGCCCTGCCGTGCGCCCAAACAGTGGTTTACCCCCACATATGAGGTATCAGCGTACTCAGGACAAATTGGACAACAACATTCGTGGTCCAGTTTCTCCTTTTACCCTTGGGAAAATAAAAAAATTGTTGCGAAAAGATCATTTTTGTGACTAAAAAGTTAAATGTTAATTTTTCCCCTCCATGTTGCTTCTGCTGCTGTGAAACACCTGAAGGGTTAATAAACTTCTTGAATGTGGTTTTGAGCACCTTGAGGGGTGCAGTTTTTAGAATGGTGTCACTTTTGGGTATTTTCAGACATATAGAACCCTCAAACTGACTTCAAATGTGAGGTGGTCCCTAAAAAAATGGTTTTGTAAATTTTGTTGTAAAAATGAGAAATCACTGGTCAAATTTTAACCCTTATAACTTCCTAGCAAAAAAAAAAATTTGTTTCCAAAATTGTGCTGATGTAAAGTAGGCATGTGGGAAATGTTATTTATTAACTATTTTGTGTCACATAACTCTCTGGTTTAACAGAATAAAAATTAAAAATGTGAAAATTGCAAAATTTTCAAATTTTTCGCCAAATTTCCGTTTTTTTCACAAATAAACTCAGAAATTATCGACCTAAATTTACCACTAACATGAAGCCCAATATGTCACGAAAAAACAATCTCAGAACCGCAAGGATCCGTTGAAGCGTTCCTGAGTTATTACCTCATAAAGGGACACTGGTCAGAATTGCAAAAAATGGCAAGGTCATTAAGGCCAAAATAGGCTGGGTCATGAAGGGGTTAAAGGTGCTCTCTACTGGTTTTACACGAGGAAAGGACTCTTTGCGAAGACACTGGTCTTGGAACCAGCACCGGAGTCCTTACTGCGAACAGACTTGCAGCTTGAGAAGTTGCACTACCTCATAGAGACTGGGTCCCCTCTTAAAGGGAATGTTCACATATTGCACTTATGAACAGTGTTGCCTTAAGACGGTTAAATGGCAATAATGTCTTGAAAGAAGAAGTTAAATGCAGCTAACTAGTTGATTGTAAGAAATGTTTAATGATGTTGATAGAAGAATGAGGACAGAAAGTGAACCCGTACGAGGTTAGTCAGTGAGTCCTCCTAGGAGCCATACAGAGATGGCTCAGTAATCCTAAACTGAAAGATGGATAAGTTCTATACCGTGTATAGTAGCAGAAAGGCAGTAGGCCCGGGCAGAAAGGGGCGGTCCTGTAACAGAAAAGAGAGGCAGTAGGCCTGGAGCAGATAGGACAGGCGGTCCTGCAGATGTAAAGAAGGAGAATGCAGAAAAGTTGATTAGCCTTATAGTGTTTTATAAGAAGGTCTTTAGTGGATTCAGTGTGTACGTCCTTGAAGGCAACGTTAAATTATTGTTCAAAAATTTGCACTTAGTAGAATACCCGGTTGGGTAAAAGAAGTTATTTATAGTATGTTACTTAAATATTTAACCATGTTTGTAACGTTCAAGTGTCCTCACCTCCCATAAAGGGAAGCTCTGTTAAAGTTTACTTGTTATTGCATTTCAAAATTGTATGTCTTTTTGCTGACATGTATTGTTGTTTTCTTCCCAGTCCAGGAGTACTGGATTTAACCGGGGGGGAGTGCAGCGCCCCAGAGTCCTGGTTGTTGCAGTACTGTTGCTCCGCCACTAAGGGGGGCTATGGTACGTCTGATGGCACTGAAGGAGTTCATCTGACCAGGTATCACAGACACCAATACATTTCACAGTCTGGCCTCCAGGGGGAGCTAAGGGCACTATGCATTAGGCCACTCCTCACAGTCTGGTAAAACTGGGGGTTAGATAGGAAGTTACATCAGAAAGCTGACTGGGTTGGAGCCAGGCAACACCTTGTGGCAGAGGGTGTTGCAGGGGAAGATTCAGGGGGGTCCCTGTCAGGGGTGGGATCCTGACAGAGGCCTAGCGAACAGAGAGAACGTTACGGGACCGCGCCTGCACGATATAGCGGCGGTACCCCAAGAAAGGACAAGAAGCGAGGTTTATTGTGCTGAGTGAGAAACGAGATCAACGCAACAAGGAGAATACCAGTAGGAGTCGTGCTGTAAGACGAGGCAACATCCTACTGAGGCGCGTAACAGGTGGCCGGAACGCCGAGGAAGTATTAGGCTCCAAGCAATACTTCAAACCTACGGCAGGACAGTCAGTTATAGGCGGGCTGTCTCACCCAATTGACCTAGGAAGACACAGGGGGGTAACAACAGGAGTGGGGCGACGCTAGAGTCCCGGAAGAGCTCCGAGCCTCCCCGTCATACGGGTGCGTCCTAACCATAACATCTGGGGGACGTGGAAGAACATCAGAATCGAGTTGTGAGGGAACACGAGAAACAGACAACAGTTGTGGGGTACTATCCCGTAAGCACAGCAGGGGAGGACCACAACACACAAGCGCTAGAAGGTAGGCACAGATTTCCACCTGCAAAGGGAACTCTGGAGGTGCCATCGGACCCGCCGGACTTGCACGGCCCGGTTAACCGTATTCCGGATTGAGGATCCTGAAGCCTTCAGTAAAAGAGGTAAAGAGACTGCAACCTGGTGTCCTCGTTATTTACTGCGATCGGCACTTCACCGCACCATAACATCATCCCATACCTCCACCTTTATTGTACGCCCCTCAGCAGGGTCACGGACCGGGTCTAGCCACCGTGACAACCCCAGAGCAGAGACTCAGAGACCCGGCACCGGGTACCCCTCGGCCCTGCGGGAGTGGGGGCGCTACATATGCTTAATAGTATGTGAATAAAGAAAACTCTTTTTTACGGATTCGGTGAAGCTGGACATTCTTTTCTTTATTGTAAGTATACACAATATTTATATATTATGTATTTTTCTTTTTGCATATCCAGTAACATCAAATACTTGTCACACTGGCGCTGCTGTGAAAAGTGAAGAAAAGCTGCTGATACCGGACAGGTACCGTGCCTACCCTGTCACACCTACAGGTGAACCAAAAAAGTTGCTTTAAAACAATGAGGTATCGCGCTAAAACCACTAGGAACAGATAAGAGTACGAGTAGTAGGATCTCCTTTTGGACCCCCAGATGGTTGTGAAACAAACTGCCAAAATAGTGACGGGCTCATATAAAACTGGCAATAGAAATGCAGATAAAAATAAACACTTACTGAGCTGTAGGGATATTGCCGTTCGGTATTGTGGCCGACAGATATAGCAGCTGAGGGTTTCGAGTGGTCAGATGACAGGAGACTCGTGTCTCTGTGAAGAAAGCCCGCAGAGCCAGAAGCACCCCGGCCGGTGGTGATCCTGGATGCGCGGCAGGAAATATGGCCGGCGCTGCTCGACTGTGCAGCGTGTGACGTCACAAAGCTACGGAGCTAGAAAGGGGCCAAAAGACTAACCAACGCGTTTCGAGGGACTGCGTCCCTCTTCGTCAACCCTGACGAAGAGGGACGCAGTCCCTCGAAACGCGTTGGTTAGTCTTTTGGCCCCTTTCTAGCTCCGTAGCTTTGTGACGTCACACGCTGCACAGTCGAGCAGCGCCGGCCATATTTCCTGCCGCGCATCCAGGATCACCACCGGCCGGGGTGCTTCTGGCTCTGCGGGCTTTCTTCACAGAGACACGAGTCTCCTGTCATCTGACCACTCGAAACCCTCAGCTGCTATATCTGTCAGCCACAATACCTAACGGCAATATCCCTACAGCTCAATAAGTGTTTATTTTTATCTGCATTTCTATTGCCAGTTTTATATGAGCCCGTCACTATTTTGGCAGTTTGTTTCACAACCATCTGGGGGTCCAAAAGGAGATCCTACTACTCGTACTCTTATCTGTTCCTAGTGGTTTTAGCGCGATACCTCATTGTTTTAAAGCAACTTATATCCAGTAACATGTCTATCCATCCTGTGATTTCCAGAATTTCATGACTTATGTCATTTATATCACACATTAAATGCTGTGAAAACTACACTTGATCAACAACAAGAGATTTATTTTTCCCCGGTAATACATATAATGAAGATATTCAACACTACATATCCTGCAAAAAAAACAAACAAGCCCTGAAAATGTAAAAGAAAAGGGATTCCAAATACCCCAAACATGAGAAAGGGGTTAAATGGGGTTCTCTCAAAAAGACAATGGCTGTTGAAACAAAAAAAAAAAAAAAACAGGTGGCATGGGGATTGTGAATTATGAAAATGATTTGCAATCTGCAGTCAGATAATCTTTTATAAGAAAGCAGTGCTACAAACCAAGGAAAGCAGAAGACTTATAGTTTAAAAAAAAAAACTTTGAGAAAAGATGTGAAAGCATTAGCTCTGTTAAACTATACATACTGATAGCGAGTCTCCGATGTCCTCTGAAGCTAAATCCTCCATAGCAACCGGATAATCATTTTCCGCTTGCATTTTTGCATAGAATGCGTTGAGTTCTTCCGCAGTCAGGAATTCAACGGGAGATCGAGTAGATATAAGAAATTTACACCTGCACAGAAAAACAGGAAAGAAAACCATGTAGAAACCGAAGCAACGAACAGCATCCAGTAAGATCTGCGATCGCACCCACATTCTGTATCCGCGTCCTCACCTCTCATAATGCATCTGATAACTCTGAGTGGGGATATTCAGTACACGATTATAGAGCGTCATGGCTTCTCTAAAGTGATCATGTTTCAGCTCATACTCTATGTACAGGTTCCAGAGCTCATCGGAGCGGTAATCCATGCCACAGGAATCCATAGCGTCCTTAAATACCCTGCAAAAGTGTATCATAAAAAATAAATAAATCACATCTTATGTGTAGTTATACGGGTTAATGCCCAGTGCACTGTAAATAATGATGGCTCTCGTAGGGACGTGGTAGGGGGTGGACTGCTCTGCCTAAATCGTGACTTGTAAAGAGGTGTAGATATAGATAATAGTGATGAGCGAACGTGCTGGGATAAGGTGTTATCTGCGCATGCTCGGGTGCTAACCGAGCATTTTTGGTGTGCTCGAATAATATGTTCGAGTCCCTCCCCCCAGCTGTTCGACAGTCACAACACATACGGGGATTACCTGTTTGTTAGGCAATCTCTGCATGTGATACGGCTGTCAAACAGCAGCGGGGACGCGATCATATTATTCGAGCACGAAGTGACATGGTTAGCACCCGAGCATGCTCTCTCATCACTAATAGATAACCATATTAAAGAAAAGCCGTCCCCTAACAGAGTAATTCAGGCACAGTAGAACTGCAAAACAGACGACTAATTGTAAGATTTCAAGTCCTCAAAATAAGCTGCCAGCAACTCCTGGCGCTGTCACTGACAGATTTTCCTTCACGCTCAGCATAGGAGGAAAGCTGTTACTCAGTGAGGGGTCGGTATTGGGGACTCCATTGGTGGCACACATCATTGACAGGACTCCATCGCTGCACAGCGGTTTTATGAAACTACTGAAAGCGGCAAAATCAAGCTGCCCGATGCTACTTTATGCTGCTGTTCCTGGTGAGAGATTCTCTTTATGATGCAAATAAGAGCAATTCTGATCCCAGTTTTCACTGATCTACTTACCACTCACAATTATGTCATTTGAGAACTAGGACGACATGGGAGACCACAATATCAGCTCCTCCTTCATAGGATTTTTCAATCCTGCATCCGATCGCACACAGCATTTCTATCTCCTAATATGATGGCAAGTATATAGGTCATCGGTTTATCATTGGTGGGGGTCCATCTTTTGCAAACCTGAGAATAAAGGATCCGTAGCACCCTTTCACTGCTTCTTCTCTGCACATCTAAACGTCCAGCCAACCAGGTATGAAGAGAACTACTGATGAGCACATTAATGCCAAAGGAGCAGCGCTGCAGGTCTCCGGCGCAGAGCCTAGGTGTCATGCACAGAGCAAAGGCGCACTGCAGCTCTCCTACACAGAGCCTAGCCGCCCTGCAGGTATTCTGCGAAAAGCTTAGCATTACTCCTGCACAGAGGCGAGCCATGATGCAGCTCTCCTGTGCAGAGGCGAGCCGGGCTGAAGCTCTCCTGCGCATAGCCTAGCCACGGTGCATCACTCCAGTGCAGAGGCAAGCTGGGCTGAAGCTCTCCTGCACATAGCCTAGCCACGGTGCATCACTCCTGTGCAAAGGCAAGCTGGGCTGAAGCTCTCCTGCGCATAAGCCTAGCCACGGTGCATCACTCCTGTGCGGAGGCGAGCCGGGCTGAAGCTCTCCTGCACATAGCCTAGCCACGGTGCATCACTCCTGTGCAAAGGCAAGCTGGGCTGAAGCTCTCCTGCGCATAAGCCTAGCCACGGTGCATCACTCCTGTGCGGAGGCGAGCCGGGCTGAAGCTCTCCTATGCAGAGGTGAACCGCGCTGCATCACTCCTATGCAGAGGTGAACCGGGCTGAAGCCCTCCTGCACAGAGCCTATCTGCACTGCATCACTCCTGCACCTAGGAAAGCCATGATGCAGCTCTTCTGCACAGAGCCTAGCAGCCCTGCATCACTCCTGTGCAGAGGCGAGACACGATGCAGCTACACCAGAGTCATGACAGCTATAACATGTCAGTTTCAAAACGATCTCCATGAAATTCTGACGAAGTCCATCACCTTGTAGTGTATGGTTCACATCTGCACTGGAGCAATGGCTTGAAGCCTCGGTCGCAGATTCAGATAATAAAGCGCAAATTTTTGTGCAATTTTAACTGGTAAAATCACGGACACCATAACAGAAACCCGAGAAATCCCACTAAATTGGCTGGGGTCTGTCAGGTGCTGCCGGGGTCTGTCCACTATGTAAAGCAGCTATGCTCCAATAATAAAACAGGAGGAACAGTAAGGATTAAAATTGCATTAAAATGCTGTAAAAACAAACAAAAACAATAATCCAGAATTTAAAGTCTAAAAAGGACTAAATAATATAGAGCAAAAAAATAAATAAATAATAATATAGAGCCAGCAAAAATACATAGTTCAACAAAACCACTGTTCTGCACAGACACGAACACATAAATGATCACACACACAAAATATATACACATACATGCACACCAACACAAAAGATGCATACTTATATACACTACTACAATAATACAACTTTGTACACTCAAATATCTACATTTATGCAGACGACACATACGGTGTGCACACAACTAATTTAACAAATATATCTCCACAAAAGAAAAAAAATAATAATTCACACATACATAGAAAAATATGGATATATGGCAAATACAGACACCTAAGCAAATTCGCACTCACGCACAAGTACGCGACATTACTGGAGAAAAGAATGGATAATGCCATGTTGGGGTGTACAATTTTTCTTTGCACCCTGTAACAGAATGGAGGCAATGGATCTCCAGATATAACTTGTACCCACTGAGCCACTTATTTATTTCATGCACTCTTATTTAAAGACACGTGGACCTTCCTTTTGATTGCTGTTGCGCCAGCGAGGTCAGGGTTTCCGCGGACACTATTCACAATACGCGTGTGATTTCACCATTTTACGTAGCAACTAACAAAAAAATGAAACAAGCCCCACATAATGCGCAATTCTGTGTCGCACAATAGTTGCTATTCTGAGCGGAACAGTGGCGGTATTGTCTCATAAACGTTATACGGTTATACAAGTCCTTTTTCTTCCGCTATTTTCAAGCACCAAATGAAATACAGCACTCGAGATAGAAAATAATGCAAGAGATAGAGAATTTATTAAAAGGAATACATATATACTGAACAGAGCATTTCATTACAATAGTGACTTTACATTAAGAATAAAACTGGACACAAGGGAACAATGACTCCAACGGGAAGAAAAGGTCTTCATCTTCAAATGTGCAAAAAAAAAGGTTATTGCCGGGCTACCTGTTAATAAAGAATTCAGCAGCATGCAAGCGAGAACATGTACACGAACGGTGGAAGGAAATTAGCAATAAACCAGGCAAGTGCCAGACTGCCGTTATAATAGACGGTGATGGAGTGGAGTTTATACAACTTTGGTTCTCGTTCTCGCTGCTAACCAAAAGGAAAATGTAACAGGTCAACAAGACTGAAGATGGGCCTTACTGATTTGTATAGCAGTGAACGACCAGCGAGTATCACACATGGCTAAACATTTTAATTCCCTTTAAAAAGGAGTCTGTCAGCACAGAATGACTGTTCAAACCAAGCCCAGGCGTTCGGTGCACCCTTGGCGCAGCCAAACAGTTCAGTGCACCTTCCCACCTACTTTGTTTTCCCATCTATGTTAGATCTGGGCAAAAATCCAGCACTCTGGCTGTTCCAGTCTGGCCCACAGACCTAGTCAGCACCATACCCTCTGCCAGCTCCATCTTCCACCAATCAGCGTGTAAGACAGCAGTCGTGATTACATCATGTCACCGGGTCAGCGCAGAGTCACTGCATTGGAGACAGAAGAGAGCAGGGGAATGGGAGCGAGGGGAGTATGTGGTGGTGGTGGTGTTTGTATTCTCATGTGTATGGGATGTTTCAATGTACACAGGAGGCTATGGCGGGGGGCGACCATACTGTACACAGGAGGCTATGGCGGGGGGCGACCATACTGTACACAGGAGGCTATGGCGGGGGGGGTCCATACTGTACACAGGAGGCTATGGCGGGGGGCGACCATACTGTACACAGGAGGCTATGGCGTGGGGGCGTCCATACTGTACACAGGAGGCTATGGCGGGGCGACCATACTGTACACAGGAGGCTATGGCGGGGGGCGACCATACTGTACACAGGAGGCTATGGCGGGGGGCGTCCATACTGTACACAGGAGGCTATGGCGGGGGGCGTCCATACTGTACACAGGAGGCTATGGCGGGGGGCGTCCATACTGTACACAGGAGGCTATGGCGGGGGGCGACCATACTGTACACAGGAGGCTATGGCGGGGGGCGACCATACTGTACACAGGAGGCTATGGCGGGGGGCGACCATACTGTACACAGGAGGCTATGGCGGGGGGCGTCCATACTGTACACAGGAGGCTATGGCGGGGGGCATCCATACTGTACACAGGAGGCTATGGCGGGGGGCGTCCATACTGTACACAGGAGGCTATGGCGGGGGGGGGGTCCATACTGTACACAAGAGGCTATGGCGGGGGACGACCATACTGTACACAGGAGGCTATGGCGGGGGACGACCATACTGTACACAGGAGGCTATGGCGGGGGGCGACCATACTGTACACAGGAGGCTATGGCGGGGGGCGTCCATACTGTACACAGGAGGCTATGGCGGGGGGCGTCCATACTGTACACAGGAGGCTATGGCGGGGGGCGTCCATACTGTACACAGGAGGCTATGGCGGGGGGGGGGTCCATACTGTACACAAGAGGCTATGGCGGGGGACGACCATACTGTACACAGGAGGCTATGGCGGGGGACGACCATACTGTACACAGGAGGCTATGGCGGGGGGCGTCCATACTGTACACAGGAGGCTATGGCGGGGGGCGTCCATACTGTACACAGGAGGCTATGGCGGGGGGCGTCCATACTGTACACAGGAGGCTATGGCGGGGGGCGTCCATACTGTACACAGGAGGCTATGGCGGGGGGCGTCCATACTGTACACAGGAGGCTATGGCGGGGGCGTCCATACTGTACACAGGAGGCTATGGCGGGGGGCGTCCATACTGTACACAGGAGGCTATGGCGGGGGGCGTCCATACTGTACACAGGAGGCTATGGCGGGGGGCGTCCATACTGTACACAGGAGGCTATGGCGGGGGGCGTCCATACTGTACACAGGAGGCTATGGCGGGGGGCGACCATACTGTACACAGGAGGCTATGGCGGGGGGCGTCCATACTGTACACAGGAGGCTATGGCGGGGGGCGTCCATACTGTACACAGGAGGCTATGGCGGGGGGCGACCATACTGTACACAGGAGGCTATGGCGGGGGGCGTCCATACTGTACACAGGAGGCTATGGCGGGGGGCGTCCATACTGTACACAGGAGGCTATGGCGGGGGGGTCCATACTGTACACAGGAGGCTATGGCGGGGGGCGTCCATACTGTACACAGGAGGCTATGGCGGGGGGCGTCCATACTGTACACAGGAGGCTATGGCGGGGGGGGGGTCCATACTGTTCACAGGAGGCTATGGCGGGGGGCGTCCATACTGTACACAGGAGGCTATGGCGGGGGGGGGGGGTCCATACTGTACACAGGAGGCTATGGCGGGGGTCCATACTATACACAGGAGGCTATGGCGGGGGGCGTCCATACTGTACACAGGAGGCTATGGCGGGGGGCGTCCATACTGTACACAGGAGGCTATGGCGGGGGGGTCCATACTATACACAGGAGGCTATGGCGGGGGGGGGGGTTCCATACTGTACAAAGGAGGCTATGGCGGGGGGGGGTCCATACTGTACACAGGAGGCTATGGCGGGGGGGGGGTCCATACTGTACACAGGAGGCTCTGGCGGGGGGGCGTCCATACTGTACACAGGAGGCTCTGGCGGGGGGGCGTCCATACTGTACACAGGAGGCTATGGCGAGGGGGCGTCCATACTGTACACAGGAGGCTCTGGCGGGGGGGCGTCCATGCTGTACACAGGAGGCTCTGGCGGGGGGCGTCCATGCTGTACACAGGAGGCTCTGGCGGGGGGCGTCCATGCTGTACACAGGAGGCTCTGGCGGGGGGCGTCCATGCTGTACACAGGAGGCTATGGCGGGGGGGCGTCCATACTGTACACAGGAGGCTATGGCGGGGGGGCGTCCATACTGTACACAGGAGGCTATGGCGGGGCGGCGTCCATACTGTACACAGGAGGCTATGGCGGGGGGCGTCCATACTGTACACAGGAGGCTATGGCGGGGGGGTCCATACTGTACACAGGAGGCTATGGCGGGGGGGCGTCCATACTGTACACAGGAGGCTATGGCGGGGGGGCGTCCATACTGTACACAGGAGGCTTTGGCGGGGGGGCGTCCATACTGTACACAGGAGGCTTTGGCGGGGGGGCGTCCATACTGTACACAGGAGGCTATGGCTGGGGGCGTCCATACTGTACACAGGAGGCTATGGCGGGGGGCCGTCCATACTGTACACAGGAGGCTATGGCGGGGGGGCGTCCATACTGTACACAGGAGGCTATGGCGGGGGGGCGTCCATACTGTACACAGGAGGCTATGGCGGGGGGGCGTCCATACTGTACACAGGAGGCTATGGCGGGGGGGCGTCCATACTGTACACAGGAGGCTATGGCGGGGGGGCGTCCATACTGTACACAGGAGGCTATGGCGGGGGGGCGTCCATACTGTACACAGGAGGCTATGGCGGGGGGGCGTCCATACTGTACACAGGAGGCTATGGCGGGGGGGCGTCCATACTGTACACAGGAGGCTATGGCGGGGGGGCGTCCATACTGTACACAGGAGGCTATGGCGGGGGGGGCGTCCATACTGTACACAGGAGGCTATGGCGGGGGGGGGCGTCCATACTGTACACAGGAGGCTATGGCGGGGGGCGTCCATACTGTACACAGGAGGCCATGGCTGGGGCCGTCCATACTGTACACAGGAGGCTATGGCGGGGGCCGTCAATACTGTACACAGGAGGCTATGGCGGGGACCGTCCATACTGTACACAGGAGGCTATGGCGGGGGGCGTCCATACTGTACAAAGGAGGCTATGGCGGGGGGCGTCCATACTGTACACAGGAGGTTATGGCGAGGGTGTCCACACTGTACACAGGAGGCTATGGCGGGGGGCGTCCATACTGTACACAGGAGGCTATGGCGGGGGGCGGCCATACTGTACACAGGAGGCTATGGCGGGGGGCGGCCATACTGTACACAGGAGGCTATGGGGGCGCCCATACTGTATAAGAGGCTATGGCGGGGGCGCCCATACTGTACACGAGGTTATGGGGAGTGCACATACTGTACACAGGAGCCTATGGGGGTGGGCGGCCATACTGTATACAGAAGGCTATGGGGGCATACTGTACTCAAGAGGCTATGGGGGCGCCCATACTGTACACAGGAGGCTATGAGGGGTCGGCCATACTGTACACAGGAGGCTATGGAGGGGGGGCTTCCATACTGTATACAGGCAGTTATGGCTGGGGCGTCCATACTCTATGTAGGAGGCTATGGGGGGCGTCCATACTGTACACAGGCGGTTATGGCTGTGGCGTCCATACTGTATATAGGAGGCTATGGGGGCGGCCATACTGTACACAGGAGGCTGTGGTGGGCGCCCATACTGTACACAGGAGGCTATGGAGGGGGCCTCCATACTGTATACAAGAGGCTATGGTGGGGGCGCCCATACTGTATACAAGAGGCTATGGCGGAGGGTGCCCATACTGTACAGAAGAGGCTATGGGGGTGCACATACTGTACACAGGTGGCTATCGGGGTAGGCGGCCATACTGTATACGGGAGGCTATGGGGTGGGCGGCCATACTGTATACAGTAGGCTATGGGGTGGGCGGCCATACTGTATACAGTAGGCTATGGGGGGCATACTGTATAGGAGGCTATGGGAGGGGCACCCATACTGTACACAGGGGGCTCTGGGGAAGCCCACACTACAAAGGAGGCTATGGGGTTCCACACTGTACACAGGAGGCTATGGGGGTCCCACACTATACAGGAGGCTATGGCGGGTGCCATACTGTATACTGGAGGCTATGGGAGTGCCATACTGTATACCGGATTGCCATACTGTATACAGGAGGCTATGGGAGGGCCATACTGTGTACAGGAGGCTATACTGTATACAGGTGGCAATACTGCATACTTGAGACTATGTGGGCCCATACTGTATAGAGGAGGCTATGGGTGCCCATACTGTATACAGGAGGCTATGGGGGCCCATACTGTATACAGAAGGCTATGGGGGGCCATACTGTACACAGAAGGCTATATGGGGTCTAATACGGTATATAGACTATATGGGGTCTCATACTGTATACAGAAGATTTTGGGGGGCCATACTGTATACAGGAGGCTATGGGTGTCTAATACGGTATGTAGGCTATATGGGGTCTCATACTGTATACAGGGGCTATGTTGATGCTCTTACTGTGTAGGCTAGGGTTTGTACTGTATTTAGGCTATGTGGTTGTCATACTATATATAGGAGGCTATGTGGTTGTCATACTGTATATAGGAGGCTATGTGGAGGCTCATACTGTATACAGGAGGCTCATACTGTATATAGGAGGCTATGTGGGGGCTCATACCGATAATGTCTGTAAAGCGCTGTGGAACTAATGGCGCTATTTAGCTAAAATAAAAATAAATAAAAATATTGTATATAGGAGACTGTGTGGGCTCATACGGTATAGGGGACTGTGCAGGCTCATATGGTATATAAGGGGTCTGTGTGTGGGCTCATATGGATTATAGCAGGCTGTGTGATGGCTCATATGGTATATAGGGATATGTTAGCATACTTAATTCTGCTCAATATTTAGAGATCTCATGTGGCCCCTTGGGGAAATGAATTGCCCACCAGTGATCTTTGTCATTCTCTGGCTCCCGTAAAAATCAGAATTGTCAAGCAAGGAAAAGGGAGGCTGGAGATAAATGGAAAACAAATATATTGGAAGGGGCAAAAAACTGTTTGGCCATGACAAGGGTGCACCAAGCGCTTGTGCTTGGTTTGAATAGTCATTTTGTACTGTCACACTTCCATTAATATAAAAAAATTCATTCACTCGCATTGATATTCAAAAACATATCCAGTCATCGTTATTCAATCATTCATGCCGGATAAAAAATAAATAAATTAATTAATTAATTAAAAAATGTATATATAAATGCTGAAAAAAATTTAAATTATATGATTTCACCCTTACCCTTGTAATGTCTGAGCAGAATTTGGCTGGTTCGTGTCCACTTTCTTGAATAAAAACAACATGTAGCTGGTCCATAGAGGCACGTTCAGTGGGTTTGCCTTCACAGCGCGACTAAAGATCTGCACAAATCAGAAACATCAGTAATTCTGCACTGGAATTACCAAATACATATTCACAAGCTCAATCGTATCCAGCAGTTCTTCAGGTCATGGAAAATACATATTTCCCCTCATGCTTATAAATAGCAGAAGAAAAAGCAGTTAAGTCAAGAATATAGAAAGCACATACCAAGAGTGAAAAATAATTATATATAAAATATATATATATATATATTTATAACATTAGAAATAAGTTAAGCAAAAAATATTAAACAACATTTTAGATAAAAATAAAAAAAAGTCAAATGTGTGCAGTAGAATCTGTATATAGTGATCGTCACATCAGGTGGGAGAGACGTAGCGTAGTAACACAAACGTTATTTGCACAAGTTGATCTGACACTTCGACAGGTTTGGGCCATAGTTATAAATTCTGAATTTTCCATTGATGACAATAATGTCCGATAAGGTATTGGCCCTATTAGGGTATGTGCACTGCGGATCCGAAGCAGTTTTCCATGCGTTGTATAGTACCATGTAAAGTTATGGAAAACCAAATCCGCTGTGCACATGCTGCGGAAAATTCCGTGGAGAATTGCTGCGGTTTATTTTCCGCAGCATGTCAATTCTTTGTGCGGATTCCGCAGCATTTTACACCTGTTCCTTTTTAGGAATCCGCAGGTGTAAAAACACAGGTGACATCCGCACCAAAACTGCACTAAATCCGCAGGGTGTTTTACCTGCGGATTTTTCAGAATCTGCAACGTGTGCACACACCCTTAGATTCCGGATTGTTAGTGTGGGTTTGTCCCTGTCTAGTAAAACAGCTGTTCTATTGAGGTGAAATAATTACTTTTGCCCCAAGAACCATGCAAAAAAGCTGGGAGGAAACTTATTTGGGGTAGTCTTAGGCTTTAGATTTTGAATGATAACAAAATACTTTAAAACTTGCCTTTTTTAGCTTCCGGTTGTCTCAGTCCTTTCGAATCGCCATCTTCCTTGTACAGTGCTGAATTTGCAGAGGTTTTTAGACAAATGCAATCGGAGTAGAATAATAATGATCTCTCCGGTAAGACGGAGTCACCCCATGCACTCTATGAATGAGTACTAATAATTCCAACATTCAGATCCGATTCCCCACTCCGACTACCCGATACATAACATACAAGCAACCAAATTGGAGGACGTAGTGTCTACTAGTGAGCTGTGCAGGAAAAATAGGCAATGACTATGCCAGACTACTAGTCCATACCCCAATGGCCAGTTTTGTGATAATTCAACATTTTTACCTTGCAGTACACTGGCAGAATAAGAAGAAATAATAGAGAAAAAGTCAGTTTAAAAGCAAAATAAAGAAAGGTGAATTTTGACCAATTAAAAAGCTGGATTGTCTGGTGCCAGTAATCACCAAAACTAGCAAAATGTAAAACATATTCATTGCATACATTGATTGTTAATTTGTTAGAGACATGCAAAATAAGATATTACTCTTTTACTTAAAAACAGTGTAAAAATGAATAATAATAATCTTTATTTATACAGCGCCAACATATTCCACAGCGCCGATTTTCTAACAATAAGTAAAGTGAATATATTGCAAATATATCCATGTAAACAAACAATCTACTGTAATGAAACAGTTACAACAGCATAAATACATACACGTATACACTACAGGCCCGATTCATTGACATTTGCACCAGTTTCAGGTCTACTTTTTGATTAGCACCAAATTCGACTATAAATTTGGGCCTTTTTGATGTCTTCTGGGCAAGGTTTGGGGTTTCCAAACGTTTTCGGCTGACTCATCAATTTCTTTTAAAAAGTTGCCAATTTTTTTGTGTGTGCAAGTTTTCTCCCGTGTACTCCCGTACCTCTGCCTGGAGTGATTTTATTCACGCCTGGATTTTTTTGTGCAACATTTTAGAAGAATATGCAACATATTTTTGATTTACAGAAGGCACAAAAAGGTTAAAAGCCAAAATTAAAGAGATTTTTTTATTTTGCCGAACATTCGTGAACCGCGAAGCTGCACCATTTTGAGGAGTTTGGAGGGGGAAAAAAGTTCACAAATCCCATAAGACCCCCCCCCCCCCCCCCCCCCCCAAAAAAAAAGTTACTTAAAGTGCAAATGATGAATCGGACCCTACATGTATAAACACAGCTTGTAACATTTGGAGATGGGAAGGACGGCACAGTGCTCTCAGCAAATTCCGATGGCGGCCCTAGTGTCCAATAGGATGTCACTCGGTGTACAGAAGTGCTGCTGCCCGTTTATGGACTTGAGGAAAGCATTGCCCCCTCACTCTGCAGTTGCCTCCCCGGGGCTTCAGAGGAGACACACATGATTTAGAGAACTTCTTCTCAAACCACGAGGCGCCCTCTAGTTGTTGGACGAGGTAGTTTTTACAGTGGTGGTGATAAACTGTACAAGTTCTTTAATTTTAGCTTAGAAAATATAATTGACTCATTTTGTCCTTATTTTAATGCAATGAGGCAAAATGACAATTGAGCAGTAACTAACTTTGGTTGTGCTTGTGACCCTTGGTGGTGAGGCTCCAGTAGTAATAGTTTGAGTAGCCCTGGTTTAGCAGGCAAAGATTACACTTGACAGGAGTTTTCCACTACTTAGAAATTGATGACCTCTTTTTAGGCTATGGTCACACTTTAGTGTTTTCTCTCATCCAAGAGAATTGGACTGATTATGCAGCTCACACTCTGATCAGAGTGTCGGCACAGTGTGATCTGATTCTGTACAATGTGAAGAAGATGTCTCCATCTTCTCCATTGTGTCCGTTTGCAGAAATCTGATGTCATCAGAGTGCAGTTCGATGTTTTCCATGGATTCATTAACTGGCAAAGCAGACTGCGATCAGAATACCAGATCAAACTCGGGCATGCAGTGATTTTCTCAAAGTAAAATATCGGACAAATGGAAAAACATTGCTCTGAGTGCAATCCGATGTTTTTGTCGGATCGCACCCAGCCTGGTAATACGGACGCCTGCATGAGCCTCTATGGAGCCATGCGTTAGTGGATAGGTTGTGTTAGTGGATATCGGTAAGTAGTTAATACTTGAAACTTTTCAGTGCCTTGACTCAGGCATCCTGTGGTACAGAACTGCAATGCGATCTTTGAGAGAATTTTCCTGGCACGTACAATATGTATGATCAAAAATTGCAGGAAAATACATTTATACCATTTCAATGTACCGTATTTTTCCCACATATCTGTGTAATACTCTGCTCAGATCCGCGGGCCTAATAAGCACAGTTTACACCCACCCATCGACGAGACTGGTAACAGCTGATCGGAACCCATCTGATCTGATAATGATGACTTATCATAAAGATAGATAATCAATATCACAGTAGTGGAAAAGCCCTTTAATACTGCGTTGGGACCCAAAAGGAGGAAGAAAAGTAAATCAGAAATAAGAGAAACATTCTATACAAAAGTCAACACAAATAATATAACCAGTCTATGGGGGAAGGAGACAAGAATGAAGTTGTGCAACTAATTTAGCCTTTGAACTACATTACTTTTTTTTATTTATTTAGGGATTATGAAAAGGAAGTTACAATAGGGAATCACAACAAGACAATAACTGTACAAGGTCTAAATGTACGCGATAATACGATATTATATCTATGATATAAAATAAATAGATATAAGATAATTTATGTTATAATAAAATATATCATCGAATAAAATAAATAAGCATCTCAGCATTTTCCCTTACACATAACCGTCTGCCGATCACTGATATCTTCCAAGTGTCAATATTCTTGCTGCAGCTCAAAGGAAAGGTTTTACATTAGGAAATTGATTTTACAGCAAAAGTTTTATCACTATTCGCCCAATTGCTGCCTCTACAAAGTTAATAAGAGAAAGGAAGTGAAGGGAACCCTTTTTTCCCCCAATTTTAGGCTACCAAAAAAAAATCTCCAGGGAGCAGAATACTTGGGTATGATGTCCAGGTGTCAGCTCTTCCTCTCTATCCATATTTCTCCAGACTGTAACAGAAGTGACTTGGTTAATAGGTAAAGATGATTGAAGTGTAGGAAATGCTGGTTTTCTTTTACTCAAAGTCTTCTTTCAATGTCTCGGCTTCTTCTTCCGGCTCCAAAGCCGTGGGAGATCGGCAGTAGCGATTGAGAAGAGAAACGCTTGCTGTGGATGCAGCCTGTTCAGCCACCGTTTCTCTTCTCTGGATGTCATCTTACTATTACCATATTAAATGTGTTTAACATACTGGTTTTCACATCCAGAAAGAGATTATTATTAATGTGTTGCATGTTGCCATTGTCTATCACACAACATGTGTTCCAAGTTCTGTTAGTAATTTAACTAACATAAATCTGATCTTCCTTCTCCAGGATTTTCCTTACGCTGCGCTTCCAGTTGTCTGGAATGCGCAACCCCAGAAAATCAAATCCACGGTGTGCCCTAAATCACATCTTTTTAGCGAAAGTCAATAATTTTCCTAATTTAACTGCTTTTCCAATATATTCCAAACAACTTAATCTTTCATCTTTTTATTAAATAATCTTTTACACGTCATGTGCCCTAATGCATCTCTGATCTATGGTTAGACTAACACTGGGAGGTGGCTGGCTCATGGATCACTACAAATATTGAGCCCGATTTGATGCAAAAGAGGTCTAGATTATTGCCCAGATCACATATTTTCATCTCATTTCACCCTTAAGCTGGCCATACAATGCTCTCCTCACTCCAAAAAAAAAAAGAAAAAAGAAATCAACATTCGGCTTGACCGAATGTTCATATGTTTTTAATGGGGAGAACATAGAAAGCAGCTACAAGACTGCTCTGGTGGCAGCTTATCTCCGGGACAAAAGGATCGGGTGATTAAACTCAAACCGTTGTATCCCTATCCACTCTGACATCATCTACCTCACACCCAAGATATTTTAGGGCGAAATCATCGTGATCTGCCAACTTTAATGAGGGACTTTAAAGGGTAAGTTCCTCAAGTCTTGCTTGAGCCAGTAATTACTTGTCACTCTGTAATATTTATATTTTTATACATATAAGCTCTAGATGTGCTGAATGGTGGAACCTATTGCAAACCTTCCTACCTGACGACTGAAAAGTGAGGCCGCTGACTTCCTACCAACTACATAGCTAGACTGACCACTCTCTCCCTATGTGTGTGTATAGGGAGAGGCCCATCCGTCTACCTGAGCAGGCACGAGGGAAGCGGTTTCAGAGTAAGACATAGAAGTTTATAAGGGGCTAGTCTCTGATACATGCTGTCTGTGGTTTGGGCAACATGAATCAGCTGACAGGTTCCCTTTAAACTTGAAGTATTGCAGAGATTGAGATATTTAAAAAACTGGATTATGACATACAAATACTTAAAGGGGTTACCCCCCCCTTCAAAGATTATTGCTCCCAAAATCCAAGGTGGTGAAAAAGTGAACAATTAAAAACGAGCTACCTACCCTCCGGTACTCCAGCGCTGTCTCACCTGCTCCGGTCTTTATTGATCGTCTGCAGTGGTGAGGTCACGACTAGTGATGAGCGAATATACTCGTTACTCGAGATTTCTCGAGCATGCTCGGGGGTCCTCCGGGTATTTTTTAGTGCTCGGAGTTTTAGTTTTTCTTGCCGCAGCTGAATGATTTACATCTGTTAGCCAGCTTGATTACATGTGGGGGTTTCCCTAGTAACCAGGCAACCCCCACATGTATTTATGCTGGCTAACAGATGTAAATCATTCAGCTGCGGCAAGAAAAACTAAAACTCCGAGCACTAAAAAATACTCGGAGGACCCCCGAGCATGCTCGAGAAATCTCGAGTAACGAGTATATTCACTCATCACTAGTCACGACCACAGCTCTGCAGCCATTCACTGATCTCAGTTGCCCTGCTGATGTACATGGCACAAGCCATCCTCCAGAAATTCCAGCATCTTCAATTTCAGGTCTGTGTTCTGTTTCTCCAATATATGGCAACTTCAGGTGAATGACCCTTCATTTTCCACGGTTTCGTCGCCTTTTGTCATGTTATTTTCACTTCCAGGAAAAAACCCAATATGTAAATCAAACTCTCAAATCTATGTGAAAACTACAATTTCTGAACCACTACTAATCAAGAGAAACAATGGAAGCTTTTTTTTTTTAATATTTTTTTATATAAACTTTATTCATAACAATAACATGCTTAAAACACTAGGCACATGTCAATTGTGCCTAGTGTTTTAAGCATGTTATTGTTATGAATAAAGTTTATATAAAACAATCTTTAAAAAAAAAGCTTCCATTGTTTCTCTTGATTAGTATTTGCTGTAGTGTATGGAAGTACATGCTACCGCTTGGTGACTGATATCAGTCACCAAAATGAATCTGGAAATTTTGATAATTTCTGAACCACACAGATGGCATGGTTAGAAATGACACTAATCCACATGGATCCATCGTACTGATCGCAGTGTTACTGATATGGGGAACATTGGTTTGGCACATATTACATCTGCTAATATTATCTCAGCACATCCTGATTATTATTATTGCTGAACATGCACATCCCTAAATCTATGTCAACTGCTCAACGTCATCAAATCAACATGCAACATCTTGCAGGATCAGCCCCTCAAAAAATGTGGCCTCTTCTGAAGGAAACAATGGAAGAGCTTGACATTCTGTGAAATTACTAAATTGTCAGAGGACTTTCAAAACAATCTATGTCATTATAAGGTGTTTAACTACCTGAGTCCACGAGAGTAATATACAAAGAGCTTCTGGAGTGGTGACACACGTACCTTTTCAGCCTCTTCTTCGTTCCCAAGATGCTCCTCCATGTCTGCATACTTCTTCCAAAATATATGAGAAAGTGGAAAACACGTAAGGAAGGCATCATAGGCTTTCCTACAAGCTGCAAGGTTTTTCTGTGGAGGTTAATGACAAAAAGCTACGTAAACTAAAGGAAAAAAAACAACTGAGAAATAATAATGTTGTGTGAAAATGAAAGATCACTAAACGCCAAGTGAAAAAGAACAACAAGATCATCTCTTAAGGGGATTATGTTGGCAGGTTTTTGCCACCTAATCTGAGAGCAGCATGATGTAGAGACAGAGACCCTGATTCCAGCGATGTGTCACTTACTGGGCTGCTTGCTGCAGTTTTGATAAAATCACTGTTTTATCAGCAGGAGGTTATCATTACTTACATTTCTACACTTATGAGACACTTCTCCATCTCATGAACACATCATACATTCTGAAAAAAAACAAAGACTAAAATCTGTCCCGACTGACCGCTAGCTCAAAGAGATCACATTACAGCTGCCAATGGAAGTATTTGGAGAGGGTAGGTGGAGGAAGAATCAGAGCAAAAGAGCATAGAGACAGATTGAGCTGATTTCTAGTAAGTGTTTACTAGAGGTGGATTCTCGGCTACATTGCTCAGTACTGCTGTATAACGTCCTACATGTTTCTGCTGCTTATGAACATGTGCTACATAAAGACAAGCATGAATCCTTCATGTCTCTGTGTATGGGAGACACTACAACAACTGGTCTTCACTCACATCTGATCAAATAATGGTCAGTAATGGTGTTATTCCTTAAGTACACACTTTTTAAAACTCACCTGAAGTTAAAGGTATGCTTTAAATCAGTTGTCTGGTGTTCTAATAAAAGTCTGCAGTCACCCATTCTAACCAGTAATACAGGGAGATCTTGACAGCGTGCACACCGCATACTGTCGTGATTCAGAATTCTGCAATCACATAAAATGGCTACAGACTTTTATCACAAGACTGGGCAACCCTATAAAAAAAGGAGAGTGAGGGTGAATTTAAACAGTCTTACCTCTTTCTCAGCACACGCAATAAGCTTACTCCATGCACTGAAATCACTGGATTTCTTCACAGCTGCTTTCCAGTAAGAGAGCAAGTCTGGGGACATTTCAACTGTATCTGGATAATCGGAGTCATCATCACTGCCTGAGCAATCCTCAGTGGTGAGGACATCACAGTCTTGGGAAGACTGGCTAAAGCACGACAGAGACCCTGTAAGCAAAAGTAGAGAATGTGTATCAAACTACGGCCAGCAGACGAGCACTGCTGTGCACAGTAAAGGTACGTGCACATGGGTCTTATAAGCAGATTTATTATACAGATTTTATGGATGGAATACATGCTGTGTAATTACATGGTTTTTTTCTCATTCACATGCGGCTCATTCAGAATCACGCAGTACTGCAGATTTCTGCTGATTTCACTTAAG
The DNA here is from genome assembly GCF_051348905.1 of Ranitomeya variabilis. NCBI lineage: Eukaryota > Metazoa > Chordata > Amphibia > Anura > Dendrobatidae > Ranitomeya > Ranitomeya variabilis. The sequence goes on from NC_135233.1 coordinate 468,772,176, forward strand.
TATTATATATTATGCAAAGCAAATGGTAAAATCCGCATTATTTCTCCAACAATCGGAGTAACTCAGCTTATCAACAGATCAGTCAGATATGTTGATAACTTAGAAAAATACCGTTAAGGTGCGGGCTGCATTCATAATTTTATGCTGCAGTTACAAGCTGATTTTTGGTGCAACAGAGTTCTAGCAGCCAAAGTACACTCTGTGTAGCTTCTATATCATAGTGTGATACAAGTAAAATTGCCCTTTTTGCAATATGATGGCCCAACAGCTACCCAAAATACACAGTAGTATACCCCACTGCCAGAAAACCTCTATACAGTATGCTGTCCCCACAGCCTACCTATATACAGTATGCTGTCCCCACAGCCTACCTATATACAGTATGCTGTCCCCAGCCTACCTATATACAGTATGCTGTCCCCACAACCTACCTATATACAGTATGCTGTCCCCACAGCCTACCTATATACAGTATGCTGTCCCCACAACCTACCTATATACAGTATGCTGTCCCCACAACCTACCTATATACAGTATGCTGTCCCCACAGCCTACCTATATACAGTATGCTGTCCCCACAGCCTACCTATATACAGTATGCTGTCCTCACAGCCTACCTATATACAGTATGCTGTCCCCACAGCCTACCTATATACAGTATGCTGTCCCCAGCCTACCTATATACAGTATGCTGTCCCCACAACCTACCTATATACAGTATGCTGTCCCCACAGCCTACCTATATACAGTATGCTGTCCCCACAACCTACCTATATACAGTATGCTGTCCCCACAACCTACCTATATACAGTATGCTGTCCCCACAGCCTACCTATATACAGTATGCTGTCCCCACAACCTACCTATATACAGTATGCTGTCCCCACAGCCTACCTATATACAGTATGCTGTCCCCAGCCTACCTATATACAGTATGCTATCCCCACAACCTACCTATATATAGTATGCTGTCCCCACAGCCTACCTATATACAGTATGCTGTCCCCACAACCTACCTATATACAGTATGCTGTCCCCACAACCTACCTATATACAGTATGCGGTCCCCACAGCCTACCTATATACAGTATGATGTCCCCACAGCCTACCTATATACAGTATGCTGTCCCCAGCCTACCTATATACAGTATGCTGTCCCCACAACCTACCTATATACAGTATGCTGTCCCCACAGCCTACCTATATACAGTATGATGTCCCCACAGCCTACCTATATACAGTATGATGTCCTCACAGCCCTATAAATACAGTATGATGGCCACACACCCCTACTATATTATTATTATACTGCCATTTATTCCACGGCGCTTTACATATGAAAAGGGGTATAACATAATTCAAACAAGTACAGTAATCTTAAACAATACAAGTCACGACAGGTACATGAGGAGTGAGGACCCTGCCCACAAGGGCTCACAATCTACAAGGGATGGGTGAGGATACAGTAGGTGAGGGTAGAGCTGGTCGTGTAGTGGTTTGGTGGATCGGTGGTTACTGCAGGTTGCAGGCTTGCTGGAAGAGGTAGGTCTTAAAGGGAACCTGTCACCTGAATTTGGCGGGACCAGTTTTGGGTCATATGGGCGGGGTTTTCAGGTGTTTGATTCACCCTTTCCTTACCCGCTGGCTGCATGCTGGCCACAATATTGGATTGAAGTTCATTCTCTGTCCTCCGGAGTACATGCCAGCACAAGGCAATATTGCGCACCAGGCATGTACCTTCCAGATTAAGTTGGTGCTGTATCGTGATGGACAACACAAAGCTAAGTAGCGGTCTCTGATATTATTGTTAAATATGCTCCTGATGAACCTCCTTTGGGAGGAGAAACGTGTCGAGCTATGAGACTGATGAGCTATGAGACTGTTTTTTTATGCCTATCTATTGGAATGTGAGTTTTAAGTATTTGTTAAATTGAGGGATTTGCTTCTTTTGGCAGACTGTGGGTCCTAGTATCTTGAAGCCAGAGAAACAAGTATGTTTGCTTCATGACCCTATTGTTTAAAAGTGTGTGAACCAGGACATCACTTTGGGGAGTATTATTTTTGTTTTTGGATTCTAGTATCTGTATGGGACTTGTGATTTATCCTATTATGAAGGTGGGCATTTGTGCAATATATGGTACATTATTGAGGCTGAATTGCCTGATTAAGATTTACAGGCAATACATTTCTGTTCGAATCAGGGCAGCCTAAAATCGTGCTATTTAGCATATAATCGAGAAAATCATTTGATTACTATATCCCTAAGAAAATCCCCTGGTGGTGTGTTTTTTTTTTTGTTCACTACGCTCTCACATTTTTTCAGTACCCTACGACATCAAGGGTCCGGAATTTTTTCTGCTAGGGCTATCATTGTTGGGACAGCCGTCGAGGAGTGGGGGCGCCATTGCGCAGGTTTAGGGTGCCAACCCCTGCGGACAGGTAGGGTGAGTGTGAGGGATAGTATTTACCCACATACCTAAACCCTCCTCACTAAACCACACATATACATTTTTCTTTTCCCTTCCTTAATAGGGTTTAATAGATCAGGAGGGACAGTAGACGGTGAGCGGGGGCGCCACTGCGCAGGACTAGGGTGCCAACCTCCGCTGGCAGGTAGGGTACTGATGAGTGTTAGGCTACTAGGGATAGGCACCCCCCTAGGTTTGTTTTCTATTTTCAAGTGTTCAGTTGGTGATGGTTTTGAATGCACTATGTTTTTTAAATAATTGCTAATAAAGAGATTTTTTAGAATTTTTGGGGTTTTGTTCTGTGAGACTGATAAATTATTAACTCCTTGATTATTGTTTTTTTCTGTGAGACTTTATTTTCCCACGCCCCTCCTATACACAGTGTGATGGTCCCACGCCCCTCCTATACACAGTGTGATGGTCCCACGCCCCTCCTATACACAGTGTGATGGTCCCACGCCCCTCCTATACACAGTGTGATGGTCCCACGCCCCTCCTATACACAGTGTGATGGTCCCACGCCCCTCCTATACACAGTGTGATGGTCCCACGCCCCTCCTATACACAGTGTGATGGTCCCACGCCCCTCCTATACACAGTGTGATGGTCCCACGCCCCTCCTATACACAGTGTGATGGTCCCACGCCCCTCCTATACACAGTGTGATGGTCCCACGCCCCTCCTATACACAGTGTGATGGTCCCACGCCCCTCCTATACACAGTGTGATGGTCCCACGCCCCTCCTATACACAGTGTGATGGCGCCCCACGCCCCTCCTATACAGTGTGATGGCGCCCCACGCCCCTCCTATACAGTGTGATGGCGCCCCACGCCCCTCCTATACACAGTGTGATGGCGCCCCACGTCCCTCCTGTACAGTGTGATGGCGCCCCACGTCCCTCCTGTACACAGTGTGATGGCCCCACGCCCCTCCTATACACAGTGTGATGGTCCCACGCCCCTCCTATACACAGTGTGATGGTCCCACGCCCCTCCTATACACAGTGTGATGGCGCCCCACGCCCCTCCTATACAGTGTGATGGCGCCCCACGCCCCTCTTATACAGTGTGATGGCGCCCCACGCCCCTCCTATACACAGTGTGATGGCGCCCCACGTCCCTCCTGTACAGTGTGATGGCGCCCCACGTCCCTCCTGTACACAGTGTGATGGCCCCACGCCCCTCCTATACACAGTGTGATGGCCCCACGCCCCTCCTATACACAGTGTGATGGTCCCACGCCCCTCCTATACACAGTGTGATGGCCCCACGCCCCTCCTATACACAGTGTGATGGCCCCACGCCCCTCCTATACACAGTGTGATGGCCCCACGCCCCTCCTATACACAGTGTGATGGCCCCACGCCCCTCCTATACACAGTGTGATGGCCCCACGCCCCTCCTATACAGTGTGATGGCCCCACGCCCCTCCTATACACAGTGTGATGGCCCCACGCCCCTCCTATACACAGTGTGATGGCCCCACGCCCCTCCTATACAGTGTGATGGCCCCACGCCCCTCCTATACACAGTGTGATGGCCCCACGCCCCTCCTATACACAGTGTGATGGCCCCACGCCCCTCCTATACACAGTGTGATGGCCCCACGCCCCTCCTATACACAGTGTGATGGCCCCACGCCCCTCCTATACACAGTGTGATGGCCCCACGCCCCTCCTATACACAGTATGATGGCCCCACGTCCCTCCTATACACAGTATGATGGCCCCAAGCCCCTCCTATATACAGTATGATGGTCCCACGCCCCTCCTATATACAGTATGATGGTCCCACGCCCCTCCTATAAACAGTATGATGGTCCCACGCCCCTCCTATACACAGTATGATAGTCCCTCGCCCCTCCTATACATAGTGTGATGGCGCCTCACGCCCCTCCTATACACAGTGTGATGGCCCCACGCCCCTCCTATACACAGTGATGGCCCCACGCCCCTCCTATACACAGTGTGATGGCCCCACGCCCCTCCTATACACAGTGTGATGGCCCCACGTCCCTCCTATACACAGTATGATGGCCCCAAGCCCCTCCTATATACAGTATGATGGTCCCACACCCCCTCCTATATACAGTATGATGGTCCCACGCCCCTCCTATACATAGTGTGATGGTCCGACGCCCCTCCTATATACAGTGTGATGGTCCCACGCCCCTCCTATACACAGTATGATGGTCGTGCGTGAGCCTCGTGTGGTAATGTGTGGGGACGGAGCCTCGTGTGGTAATGTGTGGGGACGGAGCCTCGTGTGGTAATGTGTGGGGACGGAGCCTCGTGTGGTAATGTGTGGGGACGGAGCCTCGTGTGGTAATGTGGGGGGACGGGATTATGTGTGGTAATGTGGTGGGGGCGGGATTCTGTGTGGTAATGGGGTGGGAGGGCGGGATTATGTGTGGTAATGGGGTGGGGGGGCGGGATTGTGTGTGGTAATGGGGTGGGGGGGCGGGATTGTGTGTGGTAATGGGGTGGGGGGGCGGGATTGTGTGTGGTAATGTATTGTGTGTGGTAATGGGGTGGGGGGGCGGGATTGTGTGTGGTAATGTATTGTGTGTGGTAATGGGGTGGGGGGGCGGGATTGTGTGTGGTAATGGGGTGGGGGGGCGGGATTGTGTGTGGTAATGGGGTGAGGGGGCGGGATTGTGTGTGGTAATGGGGTGAGGGGGCGGGATTGTGTGTGGTAATGGGGTGAGGGGGCGGGATTGTGCGTGCTGATGTGGTGGGGGGGCGGGATTGTGCGTGCTGATGTGGTGGGGGGGCGGGATTGTGCGTGCTGATGTGGTGGGGGGGCGGGATTGTGCGTGCTGATGTGGTGGGGGGGGCGGGATTGTGCGTGCTGATGTGGTGGGGGGGCGGGATTGTGCGTGGTAATGTGGTGGGGGCGGGATTCTGTGTGGTAATGGGGTGGGAGGGCGGGATTGTGTGTGGTAATGGGGTGGGGGGGCGGGATTGTGTGTGGTAATGAGGTGGGGGGGCGGGATTGTGTGTGGTAATGGGGTGGGGGGGCGGGATTGTGTGTGGTAATGGGGTGGGGGGGCGGGATTGTGTGTGGTAATGGGGTGGGGGGGCGGGATTGTGTGTGGTAATGGGGTGAGGGGGCGGGATTGTGTGTGGTAATGGGGTGAGGGGGCGGGATTGTGTGTGGTAATGGGGTGAGGGGGCGGGATTGTGTGTGGTAATGGGGTGGGGGGGCGGGATTGTGCGTGCTGATGTGGTGGGGGGGCGGGATTGTGCGTGCTGATGTGGTGGGGGGGCGGGATTGTGCGTGGTGATGTGGTGGGGGGGCGGGATTGTGCGTGGTGATGTGGTGGGGGGGCGGGATTGTGTGTGGTGATGTGGTGGGGGGGCGGGATTGTGTGGTAATAGTTAGTTATAGTTATTATTAAGGTTGAAGGAAGACTTTAAGTCCATCTAGTTCAACCCATAGCCTAACCTAACATGCCCTAACATGTTGATCCAGAGGAAGGCAAAAAAAAACCATGTGGCAAAGAGTAAGCTCCACATGGGAAAAAAAATTCCTTCCCGACTCCACATACGGCAGTCAGACTAGTTCCCTGGATCAATGTGGTGGGGGGTGGGATTATGTGTGGTAATGGGGTGTGGGTGGTGGGATTATGTGTGGTAATGTGGTGGGGGCGGGATTGTGTGTGGTAATGTGGTGGGGGCGGAATTGTGTGTGGTAATGTGGTGGGGGCGGAATTGTGTGTGGTAATGTGGTGGGGGCGGGATTATGTGTGGTAATGTGGTGGGGGCGGGATTATGTGTGGTAATGTGGTGGGGGCTGGATTATGTGTGGTAATGTGGTGGGGGGGATTGTGTGTGGTAATGTGGTGGGGGGGCGAGATTGTGTGTGGTAATGTGGTGGGGGGCGGGATTGTGTGTGGTAATGTGGTGGGGGGCGGGATTATGTGAGGTAATGTGGTGGGGGGCGGGATTGTGTGTGGTAATGTGGTGGGGGGCGGGATTGTGTGTGGTAATGTGGTGGGGGGCGGGATTGTGTGTGGTAATGGGGTGGGGGGCGGGATTGTGTGTGGTAATGGGGTGGGGGGGCGATATTGTGTGTGGTAATGGGGTGGGGGGGTGGGATTGTGTGTGGTAATGGGGTGGGGGGGTGGGATTGTGTGTGGTAATGTGGTGAGGGGTGGGACTGTGTGTGGTAATGTGGTGGGGGGATTGTGTGTGGTAATGTGGTGGGGGGGCGGGATTGTGCGTGGTAATGTGGTGGGGGCGGGATTCTGTGTGGTAATGGGGTGGGAGGGCGGGATTGTGTGTGGTAATGGGGTGGGGGGGCGGGATTGTGTGTGGTAATGAGGTGGGGGGGCGGGATTGTGTGTGGTAATGGGGTGGGGGGGCGGGATTGTGTGTGGTAATGGGGTGGGGGGGCGGGATTGTGTGTGGTAATGGGGTGGGGGGGCGGGATTGTGTGTGGTAATGGGGTGAGGGGGCGGGATTGTGTGTGGTAATGGGGTGAGGGGGCGGGATTGTGTGTGGTAATGGGGTGAGGGGGCGGGATTGTGTGTGGTAATGGGGTGGGGGGGCGGGATTGTGCGTGCTGATGTGGTGGGGGGGCGGGATTGTGCGTGCTGATGCGGTGGGGGGGCGGGATTGTGCGTGGTGATGTGGTGGGGGGGCGGGATTGTGCGTGGTGATGTGGTGGGGGGGCGGGATTGTGTGTGGTGATGTGGTGGGGGGGCGGGATTGTGTGGTAATAGTTAGTTATAGTTATTATTAAGGTTGAAGGAAGACTTTAAGTCCATCTAGTTCAACCCATAGCCTAACCTAACATGCCCTAACATGTTGATCCAGAGGAAGGCAAAAAAAAACCATGTGGCAAAGAGTAAGCTCCACATGGGAAAAAAAATTCCTTCCCGACTCCACATACGGCAGTCAGACTAGTTCCCTGGATCAATGTGGTGGGGGGTGGGATTATGTGTGGTAATGGGGTGTGGGTGGTGGGATTATGTGTGGTAATGTGGTGGGGGCGGGATTGTGTGTGGTAATGTGGTGGGGGCGGAATTGTGTGTGGTAATGTGGTGGGGGCGGAATTGTGTGTGGTAATGTGGTGGGGGCGGGATTATGTGTGGTAATGTGGTGGGGGCGGGATTATGTGTGGTAATGTGGTGGGGGCTGGATTATGTGTGGTAATGTGGTGGGGGGGATTGTGTGTGGTAATGTGGTGGGGGGGCGAGATTGTGTGTGGTAATGTGGTGGGGGGCGGGATTGTGTGTGGTAATGTGGTGGGGGGCGGGATTATGTGAGGTAATGTGGTGGGGGGCGGGATTGTGTGTGGTAATGTGGTGGGGGGCGGGATTGTGTGTGGTAATGTGGTGGGGGGCGGGATTGTGTGTGGTAATGGGGTGGGGGGCGGGATTGTGTGTGGTAATGGGGTGGGGGGGCGATATTGTGTGTGGTAATGGGGTGGGGGGGTGGGATTGTGTGTGGTAATGGGGTGGGGGGGTGGGATTGTGTGTGGTAATGTGGTGAGGGGTGGGACTGTGTGTGGTAATGTGGTGGGGGGATTGTGTGTGGTAATGTGGTGGGGGGGCGAGATTGTGTGTGGTAATGTGGTGGGGGGCGGGATTGTGTGTGGTAATGTGGTGGGGGGCGGGATTATGTGAGGTAATGTGGTGGGGGGGCGTGATTGTGTGTGGTGATGTGGTGGGGGGGCGGGATTGTGTGTGGTGATGTGGTGGGGGGCGGGATTGTGTGTGGTGATGTGGTGGGGGGGCGGGATTGTGTGGTAATAGTTAGTTATAGTTATTATTAAGGTTGAAGGAAGACTTTAAGTCCATCTAGTTCAACCCATAGCCTAACCTAACATGCCCTAACATGTTGATCCAGAGGAAGGCAAAAAAAAACCATGTGGCAAAGAGTAAGCTCCACATGGGAAAAAAAATTCCTTCCCGACTCCACATACGGCAGTCAGACTAGTTCCCTGGATCAATGTGGTGGGGGGCGGGATTATGTGTGGTAATGGGGTGTGGGTGGTGGGATTATGTGTGGTAATGTGGTGGGGGCGGGATTGTGTGTGGTAATGTGGTGGGGGCGGAATTGTGTGTGGTAATGTGGTGGGGGCGGAATTGTGTGTGGTAATGTGGTGGGGGCGGGATTGTGTGTGGTAATGTGGTGGGGGCGGGATTGTGTGTGGTAATGTGGTGGGGGCGGGATTATGTGTGGTAATGTGGTGGGGGCTGGATTATGTGTGGTAATGTGGTGGGGGGGCGAGATTGTGTGTGGTAATGTGGTGGGGGGGCGAGATTGTGTGTGGTAATGTGGTGGGGGGTGGGATTGTGTGTGGTAATGTGGTGGGGGGCGGGATTATGTGAGGTAATGTGGTGGGGGGCGGGATTGTGTGTGGTAATGTGGTGGGGGGGCGGGATTGTGTGTGGTAATGTGGTGGGGGGAGTGATTGTGTGTGGTAATGTGGTGGGGGGCGGGATTGTGTGTGGTAATGTGGGGGGTTGGGATTGTGTGGTAATGTGGTGGGGGCGGGATTGTGTGTGGTGATGTGGTGGGGGGCGGGATTGTGTGTGGTGATGTGGTGGGGGGCGGGATTGTGTGTGGTGATGTGGTGGGGGGCGGGATTGTGTGTGATGTGGTGGGGGGCGGGATTGTGTGTGGTGATGTGGTGGGGGCGGGATTGTGTGTGGTAATTTGGGGGGGTGGGATTGTGTGTGGTAATTTGGGGGGGTGGGATTGTGTGGTAATAGTTAGTTATAGTTATTATTAAGGTTGAAGGAAGACTTTAAGTCCATCTAGTTCAACCCATAGCCTAACCTAACATGCCCTAACATGTTGATCCAGAGGAAGGCAAAAAAAAACCATGTGGCAAAGAGTAAGCTCCACATGGGAAAAAAAATTCCTTCCCGACTCCACATACGGCAGTCAGACTAGTTCCCTGGATCAATGTGGTGGGGGGCGGGATTATGTGTGGTAATGGGGTGTGGGTGGTGGGATTGTGTGTGGTAATGTGGTGGGGGCGGGATTGTGTGTGGTAATGTGGTGGGGGCGGGATTATGTGTGGTAATGTGGTGGGGGCTGGATTATGTGTGGTAATGTGGTGGGGGCTGGATTATGTGTGGTAATGTGGTGGGGGCTGGATTGTGTGTGGTAATGTGGTGGGGGGCGGGATTGTGTGTGGTAATGTGGTGGGGGGCGGGATTATGTGAGGTAATGTGGTGGGGGGGCGGGATTGTGTGTGGTAATGTGGTGGGGGGGCGGGATTGTGTGTGGTAATGTGGTGGGGGGCGGGATTGTGTGTGGTAATGTGGTGGGGGGCGGGATTGTGTGTGGTAATGTGGTGGGGGGGCGATATTGTGTGTGGTAATGGGGTGGGGGGCGGTATTGTGTGTGGTAATGGGGTGGGGGGTGGGATTGTGTGTGGTAATGGGGTGGGGGGTGGGACTGTGTGTGGTAATGTGGTGGGGGGGATTGTGTGTGGTAATGTGGTGGGGGGCGAGATTGTGTGTGGTAATGTGGTGGGGGGCGGGATTGTGTGTGGTAATGTGGTGGGGGGCGGGATTGTGTGTGGTAATGTGGTGGGGGGCGATATTGTGTGTGGTAATGGGGTGGGGGGCGGTATTGTGTGTGGTAATGGGGTGGGGGGTGGGATTGTGTGTGGTAATGTGGTGGGGGCGGGATTGTGTGTGGTAATGTGGTGGGGGCGGGATTATGTGTGGTAATGTGGTGGGGGGCGGGATTGTGTGTGGTAATGTGGTGGGGGGCGGGATTATGTGAGGTAATGTGGTGGGGGGGGCGTGATTGTGTGTGGTAATGTGGTGGGGGGCGGGATTATGTGAGGTAATGTGGTGGGGGGGGCGTGATTGTGTGTGGTAATGTGGTGGGGGGGGCGTGATTGTGTGTGGTAATGTGGTGGGGGGGGCGGGATTATGTGAGGTAATGTGGTGGGGGGGCGGGATTGTGTGTGGTAATGTGGTGGGGGGGCGGGATTGTGTGTGGTAATGTGGTGGGGGGCGGGATTGTGTGTGGTAATGTGGTGGGGGGCGGGATTGTGTGTGGTAATGTGGTGGGGGGGCGATATTGTGTGTGGTAATGGGGTGGGGGGTGGGATTGTGTGTGGTAATGGGGTGGGGGGTGGGACTGTGTGTGGTAATGTGGTGGGGGGGATTGTGTGTGGTAATGTGGTGGGGGGCGAGATTGTGTGTGGTAATGTGGTGGGGGGCGGGATTGTGTGTGGTAATGTGGTGGGGGGCGGGATTGTGTGTGGTAATGTGGTGGGGGGGCGATATTGTGTGTGGTAATGGGGTGGGGGGCGGTATTGTGTGTGGTAATGGGGTGGGGGGTGGGATTGTGTGTGGTAATGGGGTGGGGGGTGGGACTGTGTGTGGTAATGTGGTGGGGGGGATTGTGTGTGGTAATGTGGTGGGGGGGATTGTGTGTGGTAATGTGGTGGGGGGCGGGATTGTGTGTGGTAATGTGGTGGGGGGCGGGATTATGTGAGGTAATGTGGTGGGGGGGCGTGATTGTGTGTGGTAATGTGGTGGGGGGGCGGGATTATGTGTGGTAATGTGGTGGGGGGTGGGATTGTGTGGTGATGTGGTGGGGGCGGAGCTATTGTACAGGGGGAGGGATTAGCGAGTAATCACGATGCCTCTTATATATATAGATGATGGCCACATAGCCAGATACACAGTGCTTATATCCTCCCATGTGGCTTCTCTCTCCCCCAGCCATACTGCTAGCACAAATGGTAATCTCAGTATCCTGCAGGAAGCACTAACTGTGCTGCATGATGTAATTCAGAAGACATGGCCATGTGCAAAATAGCAGATGCAGCTTGGATAGAAAGCGAACATCTTTAGAGACAGTCAATAATGTAGCAGGTGCTCAGATAGCCCTAAACTGCTGCTGGGAGACCAGTCCAGGGGTCGAATGTATTATAATCCGATATTGACTGTGATTCAACAGTGTTGTGAGGTCTGTTTCTACAGTTTGACATTATCAGCAATGACCAGGCCCTGTCAGTTTGTGTGGTGATACGACTTAGTAAGAAAATGAAATGATGCCACACACATATGGGTTTAAAAAAAAAAAAAACATATCCAGGAGGAGTAACAGAATAATTGCACTACACAGAATTACAAGAAAACTCCAGAAATATTTTATGAAGAAGGTATATGTCTACTGAAACAGGAATATCAGAGGAGATGCCATATCCTCTAACAATATCCCCTTCTTTGTGCTGTGATCAGATTCTGCTTTTCAGTAAAGAATGACATTCAGGAGATCTCTAGAGTATGGTGTGAAAACAGCTTTATATTTTTCAATTTTATCTGGTAGCAATAAAAATGCTTCTAACCATAGAAGCCTAATGCCAAATAGAAGCATAGAAGCATAATGCCAAATGTCCATTTAGTGGTAAAAATAATAATTATTTTTGTTACATTGGAGCAAAGGCAGACATAATATAGGCCATATTATTTGGGGGCCTATAGCTAATAATAATAATCTTTTTATATAGTGCCAACAAATTCCGCAGCGCATTATAGTTTGCACACATTATCATCATTGTCCCCATCGGGGCTCACAATCTACATTCCCTATCAGTATGCCTTTGGACTGTAGAAAGAAGTCGGAGAACCCGGAGGAAACCCACGCAAACACGGGGAGAACATACAAACTCCTTGCAGATGTTGTCCAAGGTGGGATTTGAACCCAGGACCCCAGCGCTGCAAAGGCTACAGTGCTATCCACTGAGCCACCGTGAAGTCTGAATTAGGGCACAAAGCTGCCATTAAACAACCCATCGGGTTCCTACCATCCTATCATGAAGGCTCAATGAGGTCGGCAAAGGAATTCCCTCTGTCTAACCAGTTGGATTTAATACTTGCTGATCACCATGGAATCTAAGGCTATGTTCACACGTTCAGTATCTGGGTGTATAATCTATAGATATAATTGTCTAAGGGGTACTTCCGTCTTTCTGTCCTCAACTTCCGTAACGGAAATCCCGCGTCGCTGATTGGTCTCGGCAGCTGCCTGTCATGGCTGCCGCGACCAATCAGCGACGGGCACAGTCCGAGATGCGTTAGAATCGGGCCACCATCTAATATATATATATTATACCATTATATATATATATATATATATATATATATATATATATATATATATATATATATATATATATATATATATATATATTAAAAAAAAAGAGCAGCACAAAAGAAATGAAAAAAAGTGGACTTTAATGCCTGAACGGCGTGGCAACGTTTCGGATGTGTTATCCTTTCTCAAGCCTTGAGAAAGGATAACACATCCGAAACGTTGCCACGCCGTTCAGGCATTAAAGTCCACTTTTTTTTCATTTCTTTTGTGCTGCTCTTTTTTTTTTATTTATTATTGGTGATCATTGGATTGCTGGGCAGAAGAGCTCTGCATGTTTTGTAAGGTAGTACTTGATGCTGTTCCAATTATATATATAGAACAGAGCTTATTGGTCCCTAAAATATAGAGATATTAGGCTATATTCACATGTGGCGTCTTTTGCTGCATTTTGTTCTTCAGTAAAGAAGTTGATGAAAAGAATTAAGTTTTGCCTGTTTTTAATTGCGTTTTTTGCAACGCTACATTTGTCTCTCGTGCATGCCAATGAATTTTAGAGACACAAAAAAAGACATTCTACTTCATAAGATACTGCAAGACACAGCTGAAAATGTGCATATAAAAACGCAGAAAAACCACCAAGTGTACACATAGCCTGATAGGTTTCCTTGGCATCCGACATGGAATGACCAGGACATATATATGTAGGAACGATCACATGCCCCATATAAGCAGGTGGAGATTATATCCCCTGTAATCTACACATATCCCATGTGCCTCCCTCTCCCACCAAGCGCAGGGGATTATCCTGGCGCCATTTATTCCCCGTGAGCGGTCTACATGACGGACTACCCTCAGTCCCCCATTATCTACAGAGACGCCATGTCCTCCCGCACTGTACTTCGGGCCCCGCACTCTCCTGCGCCTCCGCTGCCTTCCCCTGCACAGCCTCCCTCATCTCTCATGGCTTCCCCGGGGCAGCAGCAGTCGGCACGGGCGGCCATCACACCGAGCTGCTCTCTTCTAGTCACCTGCGCTAAAGCCTCCAGACGGAAGCCTCCTCTTCTCCGCCATCTTCGCAGCGTGACGTCACTGTCACGGCGCCGCTCGGTCGCCAGTTGATGACGTCAGACAACACGACATGGTTACCAGAAGTCGAGACGGCGCAGTGTGTGGTGACCCCTGAGGTAACTGGCGGGATACGGTGTGATGTGCTCTGGCGTCTGTCGCTACATGTCACGTGTCTGTAGGATTAGGCTGGGAGGAAGGGTGAGTATTAGGTAACTGACAGTCTGTGGTACTAGTCATAATGTCATGGCTGCGTGTGGACAGTCTCTTCTCATTTTCTCTCTTTTTTTCCTCTTTTTCCTCTCTGTTTCTCCCTCTTTTTTTTTCTCCCTCTATTTTCTCCGTTTCTTTCTCCCTCTTTTTCTCCCCCTTTTTTCCTTTCTCCCTTTCTTTCTCTCTTTTTTCTCTTCCTCTTTTCTCTCGTTTTTCTCTTTCTCCCTATTTTTCTCTCTTCTTTTTTTTCTCCTTCCTTTTTCTCTTTCTATATTTTTCCTCTCCCTCCTTTTTTTCTCTCCCTCTATTTTTTTTTCTCTCTCTTTCAGCCCACAGCTGTGATCAGACATAAAAAGTTTACCTCCGGTCACTTGCATCAGCTGATGGGACTACTGCTCCCATCAGCTGACGCCTGCTGCCCCTAATAACAGTGAGAGCAAGTGGCAGCTGATGGGAGTATTCATCAGCCTGTGCTCTAAAGAAATAATTAAAAAGGGAAAAAAAACGTAGGTTCCCCTGTATTTTTGATAACCAGCCAGGCAAAACTGACAGCTGGGAGCTGCAACCCGCAGCTGTCAGCTTTAGCAAGGTTAATTATCAAGAATAGAGGGGTCCCCACGCTGTTTTATAAGTAAATAATAATTAAAAAATGTGTCCCCCCCCCCATTTTTGACAACCAGCCTTGCTAAAGCAGACAGCTGTAAGGGCTGGTATTCTCAGGCTAGTAAGGGGTCATGGATTTTGTCCCCCTAGCCTAAAAATAGCAGCCGCCCAGAAAAGGCACATCCATTAGATGCGCCAATTCTGGCGCTTTGTACAGCTCTTCCCACTTGCCCTGTAGCTGTGTCCAGTGGGGTTCATAGTTGTGGGGTTGATGTCACCTTTGTATTGTCTGGTGACATCAAGCCCATGGATTACTAATGGAGGGGCATCTATAAGACACCTATCCATTACTAATCCTATAGTTATATGGTCAATAAAGACACGGCCAGAATAAAGTATTTTATTAGAAATAAAACAAAACACAGGTTTCCTTTTTTTATTTAAAAATAACAAACACAGTTATACTTACCAAACGTCCATTCCATTGAATCCCTCATCTCCTATAATAAAACAAACAAACAAAAAAATAGCAATATGCCTCACCTGTCATTCTGTCCCACACCGTGCTAGATATGGTGCTAGTGAAGGAGCCAAAGCCTGGATTTACACTGGAGAAGGAGAACCCACTACTCAGACAACCCCTTCTGAATACCTATGTAACCCCACAGTAAAATAATAACACGTGTATTTGACTCTGGTGCAAGTGCCATTTCACTGGTGTTAGCGCTGCCTCTCCCACTGCTCATGTGACATTAATATGTAATGTGACCCCTGCAGCCAATCAGCGCTGGCTTTATTCTCCCCTCCTTCTGAAAAATCAAGAGATTCGGAGGACAGGAGAGCCTCTGTTGCCCTCTCCCTTCCACAGGATGTCAATTACGTCCGTAGGAGAGTAAAGGCAGCGCTGATTGGTCATAGGAATCATGTTACATCTCCTCTCACAGCGCTGTAAGGTCCACTCCTCCCCTCACTTCACACTAATACTTCTGGGACAGTAGATCTTGAAGTGTTTGTAATTACACAGCCCTGCTATATTTTCCCTCCCACCACACTGACAGCAGTGAGAGGAGATCTGGAAGTATTTGCAATCGCACTGAGCTCTGCTGTGCTGTGAGAGATCCGGAAGTGTTTGTAATCGCACTGAGCTCAGCTTTATCCCCACCACACAGTGACTGCTGTGAGAGATCTTGAAGTGTTTGCGGTCATAATCAGCACTGCTCTGACCTGCTCCCTCCACACTGACTGCTGTGAGTGGAGATCTGAAAGTGTTTGTAATCAGAGTAAGCTCTGCTCTATACTACACAGTAGCTGGCATTATCCTTTAGACTTGCAGGATGCCTGCTTTTGATTGGTCAATGGTACATGCCCCAAGGGAAGAATACAAATGAATTGAGTGACTTGAAATGTGCAGTTATGTTACTGTCCGCTCTCAACATTGACAACAGAGAATTGCACGCTGTGAGGATTCAGAAGTCTGCAGTCACATAGTGACTGCAGACTTTTAGCAAAAGATCGGACAACCCATTTTAAGAGTAAATAAACTTCCAAATTTCTTTAAATAATTTATGCAGCTTTGAAAGTTAAAGAGGTCGTCCACTACTTTTGCATTGATTACCCATCAGAGAAGTGTCACCTTGCCGCCGTTGATGGGCATATATGAATTGGCCAATTTATACACTAAGAACTTTCATTTTTGCAAGTTCACTTTATTTAGCAACAATTCATTTTAGATCTCATATATTCAGTGTTTGCATATACTTTGGCCCTTATAGAGTGCTGCTGTGCTCTCTTTTTGCATATTATGCAGTCATTGCAACTTGAACCTATTCACATTGTATGGAGGTGCTGGTCAGGTTTTTGTCTCCTGCAATCCTTAGGATAGGTCATCAATGTCTGATTAGTCGGGGTCCGGCACCCCCGCTGATCAGCTGTTATTGGTGCCAGCGGCGGCCTCCAGAGGTACTTACTTGCGGAGCTTGGCCATCTACTTGTAGTTTTCGCTGTGGGGTACTACACATCTGCCTCCTATTCAATTCAATAGGAGGCGGATGTGCAGTAACAAGCTTTGGCCACTAAAAGTAGACGGCCAAGTTCCGCAAGTAAGTACCTCTGGAGACTGCCGCCATCACTGGCACCGATAACAGCTGATCAGCGAGGGTGCCGGACCCCAACCAATCAAATATTGATTACCTATCCTACAGATACAACATCAATGTAAAAGTAGTCGACAACTCTGAAAATCATTTTTTTTAAGCAACTTGACTTCAGTTCTGTAAAAGAAAAAGCGCATCTAAGTGGCCTTCAAACCACTTCTTACTCCTTAGTGTACTTAAGTTATTTTTTTTAACTCCATTATTATACACTGGAAGTATCAACTCTGGCAATTGAAGGGGAGACACCTTAGGAGTGTGTTAGCTTCCTGGCAAGGTTTTCAGTGCTGATGTCCTCTGAGCACTCATGGGGATCGCGCCGCGTGTCTTGCATAAGCACCACTAGACTGTGTGTCACCTGCACTGTGCCGCAACAGTCATACTGCGGAGGTCCCGACGGACTGACGGGGAGCGATCTCCCATTGTCTAACTCCTCAAATGCTGCTGTCACTATTGACCGTGGCATCTGAGTGGTTAAAGTGCTGAGATCAGAACTAGGTCCTGTCCCAGCACACTCTGCCGGAGCGCAGCTGTTTATAAGGGCTCTTTCAGACATTCGTGATCATTTGTCCAATCTCAGATTGCAATGCACAGGCTAGTCATGCGTCTCCCAACCTTAGCGTGATAGCTTCTTATATTTGTATGAAGCTGTCACACTCAGTTCAGGAAACGAGCGGTCAGTCCATGCTTTGCGATCTGATATGGGACTGATAATCACAGATGACTGAAAGAGCCCTAACAGCCTGATCCTGTTTCAGCTAGCATGAGCACAAGTCCTGTGCTTGTGCCATCCATCAGATCTAACTGTACACCCATTTACCGGAAATCACCTGCAATCTGACCGTACAGTTAGGGTGCTTTCACATTGCGTTCTATGTCCCCGTTGGGGCATAAGTCCGAAATCCCCAGCAAAATGGGGTCCGGACGTATGTGCCGACGGGGCCAATAGATTGCAATGGTGACGGCAGAGCGAACATGCACCATTACAATCTGTTGGCGCCTATGTCAGGACCCCGTTTTGCTGGGGATTTCGGGTGTACTGTATGGTCCGATGGGACACACAAAGCAATGTGAATGTGCCCTTTTATTTGTGGGAAGAGGTAAAAATGTTTCTACTTTTTTCAAACGTAGCATTTTAAAGGGAACCTGTCACCTGAATTTGGCGGGACCAGTTTTGGGTCATATGGGCGGGGTTTTCGGGTGTTTGATTCACCCTTTCCTTACCCACTGGCTGCATGCTGGCCGCAATATTGGATTGAAGTTCATTCTCTGTCCTCCGGAGTACACGCCTGCGCAAGGCAATATTGTGGCCAGCATGCAGCCAGCGGGTAAGGAAAGGGTGAATCAAACACCCGAAAACCCCGCCCATATGACCCAAAACTGGTCCCGCCAAATTCAGGTGACAGGTTCCCTTTAACATATAATTCTTTATGAAAGGTAACTTCCATCTTTTTTTATGTAGGTATCTCATCATGCCAAACTGTGTTGTGCGTAGTTGTAATCCCACAAGAAAGAATTATGATCGTTCTAGAAGCCTTCATAGTTTTCCAAAAGAACCTGATAGAATCAAGTTATGGCTGATGCAGACAGGACAATATGACCCCGAGCTTGTTGACCAAATGGTTATAAAAGTGTTTCTAGGAAAAGTAAATGACTCCTATAGACTGTGTTCCTTACACTTCTCACATGACTCTTACCACTATGACGGATGTCGGAGGATATTGAAGAAGAATGCCATTCCTACTATTTTTAATACAGTAAGACCATCTACAATTCCATCTTTACCATCTACAACTATTCCTTCAGCATCAGGACCATCAGACTTTTCTAATAAGCAACACACATCTTCTACTCCACATACCCAAGGCCAAACACCATCTTGTTCTGAAGCAATACGTACATATCGAGTTGAGGTTCCTGTTGTTCCTCCAAAGGTATCCTCACAACCCACTGTTCAGAAAATGACTTTAATTCCTGTGGTTCCTCAACATGTTTTTTTTCAGTCATGTGGAACTGATCAAAAACCTAATCCAGCACTTAGCAACAAACCATCAATGGTAACTATTCAACTAACTGCAACCACTATGGCCACAAAAAGTATGTCTGCCGTGTCTGGTGTAAGTGAGAAGCCATCTGTATCAAGACCTTCTACATCATCCATTGTGGAAGTACCAGTGTCGTCATCATTGATAGTTCATCAGAGTACACCTACAATTTCACAATTAAAAGTATCATCCCAAGGTGGTCAACTGGGGGGGCAGCTAACATCTGTTAACTTGCAGCAAAGTACAATGGCCCCTGTCACATTTCTGGGGAAACCTTCTGTTCCCACAAGTTCCAACTTGTTTTTGGATAACCAGCTTAGATCACAAGCAACATCTTCAAACACCAAAACCACATCATCCAAAACTCGGACAGCTCCACCAGCCAATATTCCTGTCATTGGTGAAACAAAGCCGTCCTCCATGACGGTTCTTCCAGTTTCTGTAACTGCATCCCCTGTAACACAGGCACCAGCAGCATCTGCTTTGGCACAGAACGCACCCTCTACGTCTGTTGTACAGAACCCACCTTCCTCCTATTCCACAGTTCCCGATTGTGCACCGCCATCAAAGAAAAGAAAACTGAAGGACAATATGCTTTTTTTTAATCCTGTAGCCGTATCGTCTACTGCTCCGACTTTTCTGCCCAGCCAGACGTCTGTTAACACAGGTAATTTTATTTTCTTGCCACATAACGCACCATTCGTTCAACCATCCTGTCTACTCCAGAAGCCTTTAATGGTGGACAAAGGAGTCAACACTGATTTCTGCACAAATAGCAAAAGTTTCTGTGTTGCTACTGACCCAATTTATAGGAGAAGAAGCATACACACACAAACTAAAATATCTAGAAGAAATCGCAAAATTATGTGTACCTTATTGCTTGGAAGCAAAACAGCTAATACCTCACAATCAACCACGTCTCTTGCCAGCCCCGAAGACATTGGATTTAATGACTGCAGTTCTTCCAGCGCAAGTGATGATGACAATGATCCGAGTGAAGATTTGGAAACCGCTAATTTAGATCTCGTTAAAGTTGAAATCTTATCTGATTCTGAAGTTGATATATTAGGACCTACTTCTTCGGGTAAAAAACAGGAAATTAATATTAAACAAGAAGATGATTCATCAGCAGGGCAAAAACTGCTATCAGCAACACCTTTTAAAAGTAACTTTACAATACCGAATTTCGACATCAATACTCTGAAAATTGAACCCAATATAAAAATTGAAGTGGATCAATTTCCAATTTCTATCCTGACACATAACATCACTAACTTTGGATCACAAAATCCTAAAAATGAACGAAATTCCCCCATTCCAAGTGAACCAATTTGCAAAAATTCAGTTTTATGGGGAACTTCTGCCCTACAGACCGACGATGAGCAAGAAGACCCGAACGACTCCTCCTTTCATATCAATGAATTAAGCGAGGATGAAGATGAGTCGTTCTTAGTGCCAAGTGATGGTGAAGATGAAGATGACGTAAAACGTGTCTTCCAGGACTTAGATTCACCAGTGGAAAATCCTGTTGATGAAGAAAAGTATCTTGTATTTGAGTCCTGTCTCAAAAAACTAATAAGGATGATCCCGTGTATGTCCGAAACAAAATGTACGTCACCTCTTACACAGTACAGGAAGGAAACTATTGGATCATATCTGTCAGTAGAGGTTCGGTGCCAGTCTGGTCATACAAGGTTACTGTGGGAAAGCCAGCCAAGACATGGATATCAGCCACTGGGAAATGTTCTGTTATCGGCAGCAGTGCTATTCAGCGGCTCAAGTTTTCTAACATCCCAACATATGTTCAAATTGCTCAATGTGAAATCAATAGACAAAACTACTTACTATAAAAATCAGTCCATGTACCTGTTTCCGGCCATTAACCATCACTGGAAGGAGGAGCAAAAAGCTGTCATACAAAGTATCCAGGAAAGACCACTTTGCTTAGCAGGAGATCGACAATTAGACAATCCTGGATTTTCTGCCAAGTATTCTGCATACTCTCTGATGGACGTGGCTAGCAAAAAAATATGTTCATTTTCTGTGGAGCCGGTTACTCTCGCAGGGACATTGGAAGACTCAGAAAAAGTAGGATTCCAGAAGGCAATGGGTGAACTCCAGACTTTGAACGCTGAAGTGAAAATGATTGTTACTGACAGAAGTGTCGCTATCCAAGAACTTCTGAAGGACAATTATCCGGGTATCATACATCAGTTCGATCTGTGGCATTTATCGAAATCAATAGGTAATGAAGTTTTAATGGCAGCAAAACACAAAGACTGTGAAGTCCTCTACGAATGGGTGGAGGCGATCAGAAACCATATTTGGTGGAGCTCTTGCACATGTTCTAAAAACCCTGATTTGTTAATCCACAAATTGAAATCCGTTCTTCAGCATGTCACCAATGTCCATGAGTGGGGAGGTGATAGTGACTGCAAAGCCTGTCATCATCCACCTCTCCCAGAAGAAGTGGTGAAAAACACAAAGTGGCTGGAGAAAAATTCACCTGCCCATGAACAACTCAAAAAGATAGTTCTAAGTACCAGTCTATTAAAGAATTTAAAGGCACTTTCCTTCCTCTGTCACACGGGAGAGTTAGAGATATACCATAGCGCTTGCCGTAAATATCGTCCAAAGACGTTACACTTCTTCATGGACTCTATGTTGGCACGAACACAACTCGCTGCCCTTGACCATAACAGAAATGTCCACAGGGTGAAGGAGGTGGTGAAAAATGCTTCAAGTGAAGATGCTTTAGATACTATGACACAGAGATTAGAGGTTTCAAATGGTCTAAAGTCGTGGATTGTCAAGGCACTGTATAAGCCAGCTTGCCAATATTTTCTTTTTGACATTTTGAATGATGTTACAGCACTTGTCAGAGAGGAGAAAACTTTTAAATAAGCCTACACTTATGGAAAGCACCATTTAGAGGATTACAAACAATGCATTTTTTTTCCTTTGCATGGTGATGTATATGATATATATTGTGTATATTGAAGTATTTTTCTATACCCATAAAAAATTTACAAATCGGTTGATAATACTATTCCACGTTCTTGTAACAACATATTTGTAAAAGGGAACCTGTCAGAACCACGGGCAGGCTAAGGCCACGTTCGTTCACACTCTCAGTATTTGGTCAATATTTTACATCAGAATTTGTAAGTAGTGGAACAATCAGGGGTAAAGTATAATATAAACATATGCACCACTTCTGTATTTATCACCCACTCCTGGTATTGGCTTACAAATGATGTAAAATACTGACCAAATACTGAACGTGTGAACATGGCCCAAGTCCAAGACTGATTCGATTATTGCAGCCGTGTTTTCCATACTCAGAAATGCTGCGACGTTTCAGAGAAAGTATCATTTTATATCAGCGTCCAGTGATTAAAGTGACTATTCACAGAGGTACGTCCCCACTGGCATCTCCCCATCTTTTATACACACAAGTGGGTCGGGCCCCGTTTTCGAATGTATGTCCACTCTGAAACACCGCAGTGTTTCAGAGTAAAACATACATGGTTGCAATAACAGAGCCAGTCTCTGATTCATGCAGGTACCTGGGACCTTCGCCCTGCTTGGCTTGATTGACAGGTCTCTCTCTACTTGTCTGTAAAGAGACCTGTCATTCAAGGAGAAGCAGCTAAGGGCGAATCATCCTAGTCACAACATCCCCAGCCAGATTCTAAAAGCATATTTCCTCTGAAACGCTGCAGTGTTTCATAATAATGGCGCAGTCAGAAGTATAGCACGGACGTCAATGGCATCATAGTGCACGGAGTGGCCAACGGTTCTCCTGACCCAGGCGTGACAGCTGCATAGAAATACATCACGCTGTCACGCTCGGATCAGGTGACCCGCCGGCCAGTCCGTGCATTGCGATGCCATCTTCATCAGTGTTATACGTCCATCTGACTGCTCCATAAAACTTGCACTTCAGAAATAATAAAGCCGGGTTTTAATTATTTGTGGGTTTTACATTTTTCATGCAAAGAATTTCAGAGTTGGAGATAACAAAATACCCACAGTTTACATTGGCATGGAGGCTGTATATTTTTGATGACTTTCCAATATAGTACATTGAAAATTTTTCTCTTTGGATCAATGAGAAAATGTAAAAAACAGATGATGATTCCCCGTCCAATTTAAATTTTAAAATTTATAACCAATAACTTAATTAAATTAAGGTCTGAAAATGTATGATCAGGTACGATGTGAAGGATGCCATACTACATGCATTTCTGCTGAATGTTTAATACTGCAGGCTATGCATCGTGCCCGTCATATATACACTACAATGTAAAGGTGCCCATACAACTGCATGCCTGGCTTAGCTGACTGACAGCAGCTTCTGGGAGAAGTCACAAGTATTCGTGTTTTGTCATGCCAGGTGCTTTTCCTTCCCCTAAAACATCACAAAGATTTTATTAGCAAATGCTTTAACCTCTCGGCTGTATAGAGCGGGCTCAGGATCTGAGCCTGCTCCATACTCTGGTGCAGGCTGTGTTACAACATTGGATCAGCTGGGCTGTGCTCCATTGTATATTCCACTTTTCTAGGCACTGGTCCTGCTCTTCCCTGGTCTGTTTTGAGGCCTGGTTGGCACATAGCAAGGGAAGGGGTCTTGAGGTTTGGGCCTCCATGGATCAAACATTTTCGGTTTATCTTAAGGATAGCGAACAAAGTTAAAAGCCCAAAGAACCTCTTCCATCCCCATTCTACCCATGCATTAGTAAGTGTATGCGAAAGCTATCATACATTGGAGCCTAATGTTGTACACAGCAAAAACAGCCACAACTTATCCCAAATCCACATTACTGAAGTCCAGATCTATGAAGAAGTTAGATGTCGCGCACAGCGTGAGCTGCTTCAGCTAACCCAGCCGCTAAATGGAAGATTATTACTGATGCTGAAAGGAGAGACACATTTGGGAAAATAAATGTATTTATTACATGTTTTATTCAAATCAAGGCAAATCCACTGGTACGATGCTGCCTCGCTAGACAATGCCATCTCAAGATGACAATAGCAGCACTGGATTCCTAAGATAAGGTATCTGTGTACTCCTCAGTGCAGACTACCTTGTCTGCTATCCCATCATATCTTCAGGCCATGTGCACACGTTCAGGATTGTTAGCGTTTTTTTCGCGTTTTTTCGCTATAAAAACGTGATAAAAACGCGAAAAAAAACGCTTACATAAGCCTCCTATTATTTACAGGGTATTCCGCATTTTTGGTGCAAATGTTGCGATTTTTTTCCGCGAAAAAATCGCATAGCGGAAAAAAAAGCAACATGTTCATTAAAAATGCGGAATTGCAGGGATTCCGCACACCTAGGGGTCCATTGATCTGCTTACTTCCCGCACGGGGCTGTGCACACCATGCGGGAAGTAAGCAGATTATATGCGGTTGGTACCCAGGGTGGAGGAGAGGAGACTCTCCTCCACGCACTGGGCACCATATAAGTGGTCAAAAAATAAGAAATAAAATAATAAACAGTCCTATACTCACCCTCGATGTCTTGCCGCCTCCTCGCACGCTGCCGTTCGGTTTCTGTACCTGGTGTGCGCTGAAGGACCTCGCCGAATGACGTCACTGTCCTGTGATTGGTCGTGAGCGGTCATGTGACCGCTCACGTGACCGTGACGTCACGGGAGGTCCTGTGCGCACAGACCAGCTATACGGAACGGACGCCGGTGAGATGTCTGGGTGAGTATAAGCATTTTTTTATTTTTTTTATTATTTTTAAACATTCTATCTTTTACTATAGATGCTGCATAAGCTGCATCTATAGTAAAAAGTTGGTCACACTTGTCAAACACTATGTTTGACAAGTGTGACCAACCTGTCAGTCAGTTTTCCAAGCGATGCTACAGATCGCTTGGAAAACTTTAGCATTCTGCAAGCTAATTACGCTTGCAGAATGCTAAAAAAACGCGAAAAAAACGGAAAAAAAACGCAAAAAAAAAAATGCGGATTTCTTGCAGAAAATTTCCGGTTTTCTTCAGGAATTTTCTGCAAGAAATCCGCAACGTGTGCACATACCCTTAAACTCCCCAGGTCTGGATAGCTAGCCCTAGAGAGTATAATTTATTTTTTTAGAGCATGTGGTAAGTTTGCCGTTGGGGTCATTCCACATCAAGTGGACCAGTTTTAAAAATTGTCCCCACTCGACCTTCTCCGATTTTGCTGAAAATTTATAAGGATGTACATGTATGTTTCAAAAGAGGTTCTGTAAATTTTTAGGGCCAAATCTCAAATACATTGGGCACTGTTGACCTTTCACTGGAGGTTCCACCAAGCCTGCGGCTTTAGCTAAGAGGATTTTGCAGACTTTGGCACATAGCCATTAGAGTTCTATACTGGCTATGATGCTGAAATTTGGCATACTAGCTCAACTTTTGCTGCTAAACACGATAAAATTATTACCGGCTATGACAAAACAATATTTCGTCCACAATTTTGTGTCAAAGTAGCTTGAAAAACGCGTCCCATAAAATTTATGCCAAACTTTGCCCATATATAACTCAAGACCAAAAACCAATAGTAACTGGTGCTTTGCCCTGTACACCAAACATCTACATGACTTTGCATTGCTGCAATATCACGGTCAAAGCATATGTATTTGTGGAAATATTCACACCCACATATGATGAAAAACTTCAAAAAACTGAATTTTACCTATTTTTAGGTCAAATTTCTCAAAAGGGTACCCCTAAAATATATTAATTCTGATATCATTAGAAAGAGCACATTTTTCTCTACAAGGATCATTGGGGTTTTTTTTGGAGTCTCTCAGTTTAAGAAATGAAAAATGCCACTGAACATGGTGTTATTTATTAATGCGCAATGAATGGTAACTGCACTATTCAAACCCTTGCGTTGGTCCATGGTGGTTATACCACAACCAATTCCCTAAGAATTGGTATTATAATCCTATTAAGAATTGTAATAATGCTGTCTTTCGAGAATTGGCAGCCCCATCGCCTAGGAGCCATGGCCGATAGCCGTGCAAGGCGAGCCTCGGGCGGTCTCTTTATCGCAGGTCCGAAGCCTGAGGGTGGGTGTCTTTGCCTAGGATCCCAAGCCTAAAGGTACCTTCACACTGAACAACTTAACAACGATAACGATAGCGATCCGTGACGTTGCAGCGTCCTGGATAGCGATTTCGTTGTGTTTGACACGCAGCAGCGATCAGGATCCTGCTGTGACATCGTTGGTCGGAGCTAGAAGGCCAGCACCTTATTTCGTCGCTGGCTCACCCGCTGACATCGCTGAGTCGGCGTGTGTGACGCCGATTCAGCGATGTCTTCACTGGTAACCAGGGTAAATTACAACAACCGACAATACAGCTTCTCTGAACCGATTATGTTGCAAATTCAGCAACAATTCCAGACCACTTAGACTGAACATTATGGCTTGGGAACCAACAAAAGATACCCAATATTAAGGTACCGTCACATTAAGCGACGCTGCAGCGATATAGACAACGATGCCGATCGCTGCAGCGTCGCTGTTTCGTCGTTGTGTGGTCGCTGGAGAGACCGACAGCTCTCCAGCGACCAACGATGCCGAAGTCCCCGGGTAACCAGGGTAAACATCGGGTTACTAAGCGCAGGGCCACGCTTAGTAACCCAATATTTACCCTGGTTACCATTGTAAATGTAAAAAAACCCAAACACTACATACTTACATTCCGGTGTCTGTCGCGTCCCCCGGCGTCCGCTTCCCTGCACTGTGTCAGCGCCGGCCGTAAAGCAGAGCACAGCGGTGACATCACCGCTCTGCTTTGTTGCTGAATTTGCAACATAATCGGTTCAGAGAAGCTGTATTGTCGGCACATTGCTGTTGCAGCTGGTGCTGGAATTATTGCAATGATTGACTGCTCGGGAATCCAGCATGTATCATTTCTCACAGGCCAGTGAAAGAAGCTAGCTGGTCCATGAGGATGCATAAAATTTATTAATGCATCATGCTCGTCGACTGAAATTTCAGAAATATTTCCAATCCACCAGTTCCTATCGTAAATGCAGGCAATGTATTGCCCTGGCTGGAGGTTTGCAATTGACACAAAAGGCATTTCTGATCTGACAGATCTATCTACATGGGCAATGAAAGATGATGGGTCATTTGACACCCTTGAAATGCGAATCTTTTTGTCATCAATTGGCACAAACTGGTGATTTTCTCTTGTTCCAGCAATCGTATGTCCATCTTTGAACATTTCCTCTTGAACTACCCGTATTTCGTAAATTTTTTCTTTTGGAACAAAAAAAAACATGATTCCATGCAGTTGCTCGTTGCAAAAGTTGAATAAATCCACCGGGTTCAGTATTTGGTTTTCAGTTGGACGTTGAAGACTGGCACGAGCTGCCAACCTCTTTGCTGTCCCTCCAATCCCATCACAGGGCGACTTTCCATGACTGGTACCAAAAAAATTCCATTCAGCGCTGATATTGAAATCAGCATTGTGGTGGCACAAGTTGAGAAAATTTTTGTACTGGGCTGCAGATCCATCCCTGAAGTAGTGGATATGACGAATCCCATAGATGAGTCTTGAGATACTCCACAATTACTGTTAAGAAAGTGTGGACTGCAACTGTGTCATGTCGTGAGCAATCACTGATTATGCACAAGCTGATGTTCTGGGCAGCTTCACCATTTAACTCCTTGAAGTAAATTACAAATGGGTGTACTGTAGCTTGACTATTTTCCCAGTGGAAACCTTGAATGGCATCTTGAACAATAAATGAGTAATTTTCAGCAAAGTCCATAAGGATCACAAGCTCTCCAGGTCTCAGATTTTCCATCAACGATTTCAGATATCAACTTTGATGCTTGGCGATGTAGTGATGGCTACAAAGTTTAGAAATTTTCAAAACCAATTCGTCAATGAAATCTTCTATAGTCAGTTGTTTGGTATCAAGCGTGTCTCGATCAGTGTGAATCCATTGTTTGAACTCAATAATATCTTCAGGGTCACTGTTGACAAACACACATTGACAAGAAATTCTTTTAAAACTTCAGGACCCGGGCATTTATCACAACAGCCAAGCATACAGTCCTTGGATTCAATTCCACAGACCATTTTGCATATGAGCTCTTTGTAGTCATCATTGATTGGGCATGCTGCAAGCATTAGTTTGACATTTTGGTGAATGGTACACACACAAACGGAATGTGTTCCAGCAGATCCAATGGTTACGCACCACTTTGGCCAAAGCTCACAAAACCTGGAAAACCCAATTTCAGGGCCATTCCGATCCCGATAGGCAACAAACATTTCCCTCATATTGCTCAGTAATAGTCGCTTTTGCATCTGCTTTTTTTCTCCTGCTATTCGCACTGATACATAGTCTTTTTTACCAGGGCACATTCGACTGAATTCATCATCCTCAAAAAATGCCTGCACCTTTTTCTTCACTTCCTAAGAAACTTTCTTGCCACACTTGATTCCAGGTAAGGCTAAGATCCCATGTTCACATTTAAGCTTTCGAGCTTGTTTGACCATTCGTTCAGAGACACCGAATTCGTCTGATATAGCCTTAATGGACCAACTTTTAGGTGCCAATGTCAAGATTTGGACCTTTTTGGACAGCAATGGGCCGACAATACAGCTTCTCTGAACCGATTATGTTGCAAATTCAGCAACAATTCCAGACCACTTAGACTGAACATTATGGCTTGGGAACCAACAAAAGATACCCAATATTAGGCTTGGGATCCTAGGCAAAGATACCCACCCTCAGGCTTCGGAACCTGCGATAAAGAGACCGCCCGAGGCTCGCCTTGCACGGCTATCGGCCATGGCTCCTAGGCGATGGGGCTGCCAATTCTCGAAAGACAGCATTATTACAATTCTTAATAGGATTATAATACCATTTCTTAGGGAATTGGTTGTGGTATAAGCACGATGGACCAACGCAAGGGTTTGACTAGTGCAGTTACCATTCATTGCGTATTAATAAATAACACCATGTTCAGTGGCATTTTTCATTTCTTAAACTGAGAGACTCCAAAAAAAAACCCAATGATGCTTGTAGAGAAAAATGTGCTCTTTCTAATGATATCAGAATTAATATATTTTAGGGGTACCCTTTTTGAGAAATTTGACCTAAAAATAGGTAAAATTCAGTTTTTTGAAGTTTTTCATCATATGTGGGTGTGAATATTTCCACAAATACATATGCTTTGACCGTGATATTGCAGCAATGCAAAGTCATGTAGATGTTTGGTGTACAGGGCAAAGCACCAGTTACTATTGGTTTTTGGTCTTGAGTTATATATGGGCAAAGTTTGGCATAAATTTTATGCGACGCGTTTTTCAAGCTACTTTGACACAAAATTGCGGCCGAAATATTGTTTTGTCATAGCCGGTAATAATTTTATCGTGTTTAGCAGCAAAAGTTGAGCTAGTATGCCAAATTTCAGCATCATAGCCAGTATAGAACTCTAATGGCTATGTGCCAAAGTTTGCAAAATCCTCTTAGCTGAAGCCGCAGGCTTGGTGGAACCTCCAGTGAAAGGTCAACAGTGCCCAATGTATTTGAGATCTGGCCCTAAAAATTTACAGAACCTCTTTTCAAACATACATGCACATCCTTATAAATTTTCAGCAAAATCGGAGAAGGTCGAGTGGGGACCACTGGTCCACTTGACATGGAATGACCCGTTGGTGAAATGACCAAATACATCTCAAAAAGAAGGCTTATAATAGTAGCAAGAGAAAGGGGTTATATGAGACTTTTTTTTTTACTATGGACTTAAGAGCTGACTACCAGCCCACTTGGGATCTCTGCCACCACACAGCAGTCACAAACTGCTACTGCCGGCGATTCTGCGGCTTCTGTTGATGTCACATCAACAGAGCAGCAACTTCTCTTCCGCTCTGCTAATGGTCCGTGACTGCTGACGTCATGCTGATTGACAGCCAGCTCACCGCTGACTAACTGCGTGGAGCCGGCTGTCAATCAGCATGATGTCAGCAGTCACGCCCTGTCGACAGAAGCGCCCAGAAGAAAAAGAACTGCTCTGTTGACATAAAGCACCAGAATCGCCGGCAGAAACAGTTTGTGACCACTCTGTGCCGGCGCTGGGTACAACAGGCTGCTAGTTAGCAACCACCTGCCTCTTACTTGTTAAACCCATAGTAAAAAAAATATATATATATATTTAAAAGTGCAAATCATAAAACTAAGATAGGAGTCTAAATACCGGCCTGATGTGAATCTTGCTTGTTTGTGTTCTGACATAGGATTCTGTGCAGTAACTTGAAGCATTTGTCAAATTCTGCAATAAAAGATCTACCACAATGCACTCTGAAAGAATAAATATACTGAACCCTATAAAGATCCAGGAGCATTATAGGAGAGAAAACAAGTTCTTGGTTTGTGAGGACAGAAATATTCAAAGTGGTTGAAGTCTGCAGTTACTCTATCTGGCTGCAGACTTGTGGATCCTCACAGTGCATGCTGTCAAGATTCTACAGCGTTGCATGCGGTCACATGCCGACTAGACGTACACAGCCACGCTCAGTGCGGGTGATATCAGTGAGGCCAGACACGTCTAGTTGTAATGTGCTTGGATGTATGCACATCACCTATGCACCTTCATGTGGACCCCCACAATGTGATTGCAGGGTGATGCTGGGGACCCCTTTATATCAGGCTTATTACAGCGCTATACAGAAGTATTGTGCTGTATCATGGTGGAAATGTAGAAAAAAAATCCTGTTAACAGTTTCCCTCATTCCTCTGGCCTCACAGACCATCCAGTGTCCACTGTGCAGAGCCTCCATCACTCCCGGCTCCTCTCAGACCTCACTTTCCATCCACTGCAGCGAGGAGGAGCCGTACAAACACGTGACCGCTTCCTGCGTGACGTCTGCAGGTACACCATGTGACCAGCAGCGCCGCTCCAAGCTCAGGACGGCACGGCAGGTGATCACTGCGGCGCTGTAAACAGACGTGCCGCATGCTATAAGGGAGGCCATTAACCATTTACACTCCAGCCCCTCCCTGACTGTAGGAACCCTGCTGACACCATCCAGGATAGTCTTAACCCTTGTCCAATGCGTGACGTCACCGACTGGGCGCCATTACGTCTCAAGTTGATGACGTCAGATAACAAGAAGTGTTTATAACAATAGAGTCTGCTGGGGGATGTGCTCTTCTCTATGGTGGGCTCAGGGTGTCACACCACGCTCTGTTATTAGTTTTCTAGACACTTATGGAAATAATAAAACAAACTTTCCCCCATCAGGTTCTGTCATAGATGGAAATTACGCCGCAGCTCTGGATCTGTCGCACCTCGGCACCATTAGCGCCTGACGGGCACCATTAGCGCTCTTCTGAGGTGTCCATCCTATGCTGCAGATAGTTTGTGTGACTCGCTGTGCCAGGAGTGGTCCATCTGTGGCCACTGGACGCGAGCCCGGAGAGCTGCCTTCGACGTGAAGAAACTGGAATCAAATGGGTTAATATGCGCTGCCAGCGGAAAGATAAGACAGGAATACAAGTATGTGGCTTATTTGTCACCAAACCAGGAAATGTGAGCTATCACTGGCAATTCCCAAGTGCAAGTGGTGAGCATATATACTAGAGGGGAGTGTCCAACACAGAACATCTCAGACAATTCAAGACAGAATTCCAGTGGCAGCGCAGATTAACCCATTTCATTTCAGTTTTTTTCACGCGTTTTAAAGTTTCAAACTTCTTCGTCAGGACAAACAGTCTCCTACCTACCGGCATACACAGAGCTACTTGTGAATGGCGTGACGTAATTTTACACCAGAATGGCTATACACAAGACAATCCGTGGATGCCGGGCGGTAGGAAGCAGCTCACAGGGCTCCAGGACAATGGCCACAGATTACTGACGAGGCCGTTAGACCACGTCCTGCACTTCGATTTACACAAACTCTAATAATGGATCCTGTGACAGCCTCCAAAACAGATGTGAGCAGCGTCCCATCACACAGCTTTCTGCTGGTATATAAGCATCAGAGGCATAAGTGGCTGTGTGTGGAGGCTCATACTATATAGGGGGACTGTGGTGACAATAATACTGTCTGGGTTGTTGTGGGGGATTATACTGTGTATAGGGGACCATGTGAACCATGTGTGTGGCGCTGTGAGGACAGGCATACTGTGTGTGGGGAGGGCTGTGAGGACCATCATTACTGTCTGTGGGGGTATATGGATGCCATTACTCTGTGTGGGAGGGGGGCTGTGATGACCATCAAACCATGTGTGGGGGGTGCTGTGAGATCTATCATACTGTCTTTGGGGCAATCAAATTATGTTCGGGAGCTGTGGGGGCCTCCTACGTTGCGGTGGCATTGTACTGTGTGTGGGGGCATTGTACTGTGTGGGGGCATCTTGCATTGTACTGTCTGAGGCTGGTGCTGTGGGGACATCGTATGTTAGTGTGGCATGTACTGTGTGTGGGGCATTGTACTGTGTGGCTGGGGCTGTGGGGGTCATCGTACATTGTGGGGGCATGTACTGTGTGTGGGGCATTGTACTGTGTGGCTGGGGCTATAGGGTCATCATACATTGTGGGGGCATGTACTGTGTGTGGGGCATTGTACTGTGTGGCTGGGGCTGTGGGGTCATCGTACATTGTGAGGGCATTGTACTGTGTGTGGGGCATTGTACTGTGTGGCTGGGGCTGTGGGGTCATCGTACATTGTGAGGGCATTGTACTGTGTGTGGGGCATTGTACTGTGTAGGAGGGCTGTGGAGACATCTTACTGTGTTCAAGGTACAATGGCTGAATAATGGGAGCAAATGATTTATAGATTTTATAAAAAGCAGTAAATTATATGGAGCCGATTTTCTGCTACAAGTAAGGACACAAGTGACAATAATCTCTCTCGTGACATGTAGCAGCGAGTCAGGCTTCTTTCACACTAGCGTCGGGCTCGGCCCGTCGCAGTACGTCGGGCCGAGGTCCCCGACGCTAGCGCTGTCTCCGCCGCACAACGGGGGCAGCGGATGCATTTTTCCAGCGCATCCGCTGCCCCATTGTGAGGTGCGGGGAGGTGGGGGCGGAGTTCCGGCCGCGCATGCGCGGTCGGAAAAAGCGGACCGTCGGGAGCAAAAAACGTTACATGTAACGTTTTTTGGTCCCGACGGTCCGCCACAGCACGGCGCAACCGTCGCACGACGGGTGCGACGTGTGGCAATGCGTCGCAAATGCATCGCTAATGTTAGTCAATGCTGAAAAAACGCATCCTGCAAGCACTTTTGCAGGATGCGTTTTTTCGGCAAAACGACGCATTTGCGACGTATTGCAGTTAACGCTAGTGTGAAAGTAGCCTAAGTGGAATTAATTCTGCTCAGTATTGATACAAATAATATAAAATAGTAATAATCTATCTATATAATCGTCTAAAGGTACCTTCACACTAAACAACTTTCCAACGAGAACGATCCGTGACGTTGCAGCGTCCTGGATAGCGATCTCGTTGAGTTTGACACGCAGCAGCGATCTGGATCCCGCTGTTATATCGCTGGTCGGAGCTAGAAGTCTGGAACTTTATTTGGTTGCTAGATCGGCGTGTATCGTCATGTTTGACAGCAAAAGCAACGATGTCAGCAATGTTTTTACATGGAGCGTGAACGATAAGTGAGTCACCGTTACGTCACTGGATCGCTCCTGCATCGTTCTGGAGTTGCTGTGTTTGACGTCTCTACAGCGACCTAACAGCGACGCTCCAGCGATCTAGTTTAGGTCGGATCGTTGTCTATATCGCTGGAGCGTCGCTTAGTGTAACATTACCTTAAGGTCCACTTCCGTCTGTTTGTCTGTCACTGAAATCCCACGTCGCTGATTGGTCGCACCGGCCGGCCGCGACTAATCAGCGACAGGCTTAGTCCGGCCGTGAATTGGCCCCTCCCTACTCTCCTCCAGTCAGTGCCTACTCCCCTCCAGTCAGTGCCAGTGTGTCGCCCCTTCCCGGACCAACTTTTTACCATTGATGCTGCTTATGCAGCATCAATAGTAAAAAGATATAATGTTAAAAATAATAAAAGAAATAAAAAATCATGCTATTCTCACCTTCCGTTGCCTCCGCAGCTTTCCCGTTCCTCGCGATGCGGCTGGCAGCTTCCATTCCCAGTTATGCATTGCGTAATTACCCAGATGACTTTGCGGTCTTGCGAGACCGCTACGTCATCACGGGTTATGGAGCGGGATTTTAACACTGCTTCGCTGATTGGTCGCACCTGGCTGGCAGCGACAAATCAGCGAAGCGGTGTTTAAATCCCGCGCCAATGTTGCTGATTGGTCGCGGTCGCTGGCCGCGACCAATCAGTGAAGTGGTGGGACCGGAGCATCGCGAGGAGCAGGAAAAGCTGCCGCGGACGCCGGAAGTTGAGAATATCACGATTTTTTATTTTATTTTTAACATTATATCTTTTTACTATTGATGCTGCATAGGCAGCATCAATAGTAAAAAGTTGGTCCGGGATGGTCGCTGATTGGTCGCGGCCGGGCGCGACAAATCAGCGAAGCGTGGTTTAAATTCCGCGCCAATGTCAGAATCCATTGCGGAAATGATCGGAGATGACGTAGTGGTCTTGCGAGACCGCTACATCATCACGTGTTATTCTCGCAATGCATTACTGGGACCGGAGCGTCGCGAGGAGCATCGCTAAACGCCTGTGCTGGATCAGGGGGCCGCCGGAAGGTGAGTATATAACTATTTTTTATGTTAATTATTTTTTTTTAACAGGGATATGGTGCCCACATTGCTATATACTATGTGGGCTGTGTTATAGACTACGTGGGCTGTGTTAAATACTACGTGGGCTGTGCTATATACTATGTCTCTGTGCTATAGACTACGTGGGCTGTGCTATATACTACGTGGGCTGTGCTATATACTACGTGGGCTGGGCAATATACTACGTGGCTGGGCTATATACTACGTGGCCTGTGCTATATACTACGTGGGCCTTGCTATATACTACGTGGGCCGTGCTATATACTACGTCGGCTGTGCAATATACGTGGGCTGTGTTATATACTGCGTGGGCTGTGCTATATACTACGTGGGCCGTGCTATATACTACGTTGGTGGGCAATATACTATGTGGCTGGGCTATATGCTACGTGGGCTGTGCTATATACTACGTCTCTGTGCTATAGACTACGTGGGCTGTGCTATATACTACGTCTCTGTGCTATAGACTACGTGGGCTGTGCTATATACTACGTGGCTGGGCAACATACTACGTGGCTGGGCTATATACTACGTGGGCTGTGCTATATACTACGTCTCTGTGCTATAGCACGGCAGCACGGTGGCGCAGTGGATAGCACAGCAGCCTTGCAGTGCTGGAGTCCTGGGTTCAAGCCCCACTAAGGACAACATCTGCAAAGAGTTTGTATGTTCTCTCTGTGTTTGCGTGGGTTTCCTCCGGGCACTCCGGTTTCCTCCCACATTCCAAAGACATGCTGATAGGGAATTTAGATTGTGAGCCCCAACGGGGACAGTGATGATAATGTGTGCAAACTGTAAAGCGCTGCGAAATATGTTAGCGCTATATAAAAATAAAGATTATTATTATTTATTATAGACTACGTGGGCTGTGCTATATACGTCTCTGTGCTATAGACTACGTGGGCTGTGCTATATACTACGTGGCTGGGCTATATACTACGTGGCCTGTGCTATATACTATGTGGGCCGTGCTATATACTACGTCGGCTGTGCAATATACGTGGGCTGTGTTATATACTGCGTGGGCTGTGCTATATACTACTATACATGTTCTAGAATACCCGATGCGTTAGAATCGGGCCACCATCTAGTTATATTGAGCAGAATTTCAGCCTATTGGTTCGGCCTCTACAACAGTCACAGACTCTCATGTGGCCCCTTGGGAAAATAAATTGGCCACCGCTGGTGTAAAGAATACTAAAATCTCACTGAGGGGAAGTTGTATCTTATAACGATGCTTCCATGTATGAATACAGAACTTGTTTTCATCAGACAACCCCTTTATCATCTATCCAAGGGGATCGGTGTCCATCAGCTGGGCCCTACACTGGCCGGCAGAATGGGGCACTTATTTCTGTAAGGTTACGCTCATACTGACATATAACCCAGCTGAGTGCAATATAAAAAAATCGGATCACTCTCCGGGATGAGAACGGGACCGATTATTTATACTCTAGTGTGAATGAGCCCAGCAGCACTGCACATGCGCAGTCTGAGCTCCATCCCTGCTCTATGGGGCCGCAGAGCGCTTGAGAAATTCCATCAAAAAAGCAGTAAAAAGCCAGAAGAGGGGACCAGAATGGAGTCTGTATGAGGAGCTCCAGGAATCACCTCCGATCTAGACGGGTCAGTGCTGAGGATCTCACTGCAGCCTCCGATCCAGTATCCTCAGCACTGAGCCGTCTACAGAGGAGGTGGTAAAATGAGCTCCTCAAAAAATCACCTCCGATCTAGTCAGCACTGAAGCGTCTACACCAGGGTGGCTGTGGTGAGAAACTCAAAATATCAACTGCGATGTAAGAAGCAACCATGAGGAAATAAGAGCCTGCACTGCGTGACGTCACCGGGGGGCCGCGCTGCCTCCGGGTCGCAGGGTGATGACGTCAGACGTTGTTGTGAGACTAAGAGGCGGCGCGGCGCAGTGTGCTGAGGTAACTGGCGGCGGCTCCTACCGGGATGTGTGCTCGTGTGTCACCGCCCCGGGGTGCAATCACCCGTCTGTGTATCAGTGTGATGGCAACGTGCCGCACGTTATACTGAGGCCTGGAGACATGTGTCTATAGATACACGGTGTGAGTGCAAACGAAGGCAAATGGGCGGCACCGGGGTACAGGGTCAGAAGTGCAAGAAGCCTCATCATGTGCAGTGGCTACCTCTCATCTGCAGGGCCATAGGGCTGTGATAGAGATAGCTGGGTGAGAGTATATATATATATATATATATATATGTACAGTATGTAGATAGGTGCATGTGTATACAGACAGGCGAGTACCAAACCAGCAGTCATAAAGTCCCATAGAAGTGTACAAACCTTATTAAATACAATTATAAAACCTGGAAATGTGTAGGTACAATGGCATAAGTGGGAAACAATGTACGCTCTCAATAGCGACACCTCAAAGAAGGGCTAGGATGGCCAGCCAACCCTGTATAAGTGTAATAGCATATAGCTATAATCACAAATATCCCAAAGACTTAAAAACTATCTTGGCAAATGCCACATAACTAGATGGTTAATATTATAACAACAGTCAAAGACAGATAATTCACGGTCCAATACCTGATGAATGCAGGAGTGGAGGACCATTGGCCCACCCCGATGCGCGTTTCGGAACAACCTGCTCCTTCCTCGGGGTGTGAGGATTGGTCGCTCCCGATTCACAAATTACATACATATTCTAGAATACCCGATGCGTTAGAATCGGGCCACCATCTAATATACAGTACAGACCAAAAGTTTGGACACACCTTCTCATTTAAAGATTTGTCTGTATTTTCATGACTGAAAATTGTACAGTCACTGAAGGCATCAAAACCATGAATTAACACATGTGGAATTATATACTTAACAAAAAAGTGTGAAACAACTGAAATTATGTCTTATATTCTAGGTTCTTCAAAGTAGCCACCTTTTGCTTTGATGACTGCTTTGCACACTCTTGGCATTCTCTTGATGAGCTTCAAGAGGTAGTCACCGGGAATGGTCTTCCAACAATCTTGAAGGAGTTCCCAGAGATGCTTAGCACTTGTTGGCCCTTTTGCCTTCACTCTGCGGTCCAGCTCACCTCAAACCTTCTTGATTGGGTTCAGGTCTGGTGACTGTGGAGGCCAGGTCATCTGGCGTAGCACCCCATCTCCTTCTTGGTCAAATAGCCCTTACACAGCCTGGAGGTGTGTTTGGGGTCATTGTCCTGTTGAAAAATAAATGGTGGTCCAACTAAACGCAATCCAGATGGAATAGCATGCCGCTGCAAGATGCTGTGGTAGCCATGCTGGTTCAGTATGCCTTCAATTTTGAATAAATCCCCAACAGTGTCACCAGCAAAGCACCCCCACACATCACATTTCCTCCTCCATGCTTCACGGTGGGAACCAGGCATGTAGAGTCCTTCTATTCATCTTTTCTGTGTCACACAAAGACCCGGTGGTTGGAACCAAAGATGTCAAATTTGGACTCATCAGACCAAAGCACAGATTTCCACTGGTCTAATGTCCATTCCTTGTGTTCTTTAGCCCAAACAAGTCTCTTCTGCTTGTTGCCAGTCCTTAGCAGTGGTTTCCTAGCAGCTATTCTACCATGAAGGCCTGCTGCACAAAGTCTCCTCTTAACAGTTGTTGTAGAGATGTGTCTGCTGCTAGAACTCTGTGTGGCCTTGACCTGGTCTCTAATCTGAGCTGCTGTTAACCTGCGATTTCTGAGGCTGGTGACTCGGATAAACTTATCCTCAGAAGCAGAGGTGACTCTTGGTCTTCCTTTCCTGGGGCGGTCCTCATGTGAGCCAGTTTCTTTGTAGCACTTGATGGGTTTTGCAACTGCACTTGGGGACACTTTCAAAGTTTTCCCAATTTTTCGGACTGAGTGACCTTCATTTCTCAATGTAATGATGGCCACTCGTTTTTCTTTACTTAGCTGCTTTTTTCTTGCCATAATACAAATTCTAACAGTCTATTCAGTAGGACTGTCAGCTGTGCATCCACCAGACTTCTGCACAACACAACTGATGGTCCCAACCCCATTTATAAGGCAAGAAATCCCACTTATTAAACCTGAGAGGGCACACCTGTGAAGTGAAAACCATTCCCGGTGACTACCTCTTGAAGCTCATCAAGAGAATGCCAAGAGTGTGCAAAGCAGTCATCAAAGCAAAAGGTGGCTACTTTGAAGAACCTAGAATATAAGACATAATTTCAGTTGTTTCACACTTTTTTGTTAAGTATATAATTCCACATGTGTTAATTCATAGTTTTGATGCATTCAGTGTGAATTTACAATTTTCATTGTTATGAAAATACAGAAAAATCTTTAAATGAGAAGGTGTGTCCAAACTTTTGGTCTGTACTGTATATATATATATATATACACACACACTTATCTGTACACCCACCTATCTGTTGACACTCGCTGTCCCAGGGCTGTGATGCGGCGTTCTGACATATGATGCCCGGCGCCCAATTAGTGCTGGTGTCACTGTCTCCACCTTCATAAAAAACTGAACATCAAGTGGAAGTCAGGTCTGCTGATCCCGGACTTCCTCTTTATGTTCAGTTTGTCCGAAAGTGGAGACAGTGACGCCAGCACTTATTGGGCGCCAGGCACCACGTGTCTTCCACCGCATCACAGCCCCAGGATGGACGAGTGCCGACACTGCTGAAATGGAGCCGACACAGGCGGTAACTATAGTTTATTTTTTTATCAGAGCCAAACATTTAGTTTATGAAGGGGTTGAGAAGAAAGAACTACTTTAGCCATTTCCCTTAAAGAGACTTTGTTAGCATAGGATGACGGTCCAAACTAAGTTCCGCCGCTCGGGGACAATCATTTATATACACCTTCTCGCCTTGTTTCCCCTCTATCTCTACCCCCTTTACTTTGATTGATAGCCCTGGCTTCATAGAGACAGAAAGGGCAGAGATAAAGCGAAAACAAGCTGGTAGAAGGTGTATATAAATGATTGCCCCCATCATGATGCACCGAGCACCTGTACGTGGCTTGTACAGTCATGTGTGTGGACAGAGTCTCTGTAAATAATAGAAAATAATAATAATACAAAATGTTCATGTGTCTTAAGCAACAACCATAACGCAATATTGGATCTGTTGCATAATTTACGCCCAATAGACGCCATTAGCGTACCTGCACATAAAAGACCAAACGGATAAATTTATAAAAATATATATAGTATAGATATATAGTATAGTTTATTGGGAGGGTTAAAGCAAGACATTAAAAAGTCACACATTAAGGAAAGGTGACACCTACAGCAGGAAGAAGTGTGGTATGGAATGACTGTTATCGGAAAGTTTGTTAACCCTTCAGGTGTTTCACCAGAACCAACACCCAGTGAAATGAATGGAAAGAAAAAAATAAAATTTTCTCATAAAATATAACATTTTGCAGTGAAAATGAAAAATTACATTTTTGCCACTAAAATGTTGCCTTAGCTCAAAATTTTTAATTTTTGTAACTTGGCCCCAACAATTTGTTACACAATTTCTCCCAAATGTGGTGGTTTCCCACTACTGTTTGATCATTCTGAAGGGCTCGAAAGGAAAGGTGCGGAATTTGATCTTTGGGACAGAAATTTGGATGGAATTGATTTGCAGCCACCAAATCGCAGAGCCCTTAAGATGTCAAAATAACAGAAATAGCCCACAAGAGAGACCATTTTGGAAACTACACCTTGTAAAGAATTCATCTATAGGTGCAATAAGCATTTTCAACCTACAGGTATTTCATGTAATTTTGACCAGGCCAAATTTTACAATTCTGACCAGTGTCACTTTATAAGGTAATAACTCTGGAACGCTTCAACAGATCCCACCGATTCTGAGATTGTTTTCTTGTGACATATTGTGCTTTATGATAGTGGTAACATTTGTTTGGTATGAATTGCGTTTATTTGTGAAAATATCAGAAATTTGTCAAAAATTTTGAAAACTTTGCAATTTTCAAACTTTTAATTCTTATGCCCTTAAACCCGACAGTTATATCACGCAAAATAGTTAATATATAACATTTCCCACATGTCTACTTTACATCTGCATAATTTTTGAAACATACTTTTTTTTTTAGGAAGTTAGAAGGGCTCAAAGTTCCTCAGCAAGTTCTTATTTTACCAACAAAATGTACAAAACCATTTTTTTAGGTAACTTTGGGAGCCTATATGGCAGAAGATACCTAAAAGTGACACCATTCTAAAAACTTCACCCCTCAAGGTGCTCAAAATCACATTAAAGAAGTGTATTAACCCTTCAGATGCTTCACAGGAATTGAAGCAAAATTGCATTGTATGAATGAGGCACAAATATTCACTTTATCTGCAATGATATTGTTAAAAATAAGAGCAATGAACAATAAATTCTTATAAATTCTCTTTACACTGTTATTTTCCATGGGAGATTTTCATGGGGTTAAGATGTGGACAACTTCCTCCCTCTCAGTTTCATAATGTGTTCAAATAATAAAAAAAGCACAAAAATTGAGCTTAACTTGAGTTGGTACACATGCAGAGGTTAAACACATGTTCACATTGGCCACAAAACATTAAAACCTACAAGGTTTTTATGTGTTCAAATAATGTTCACTTTTCAGAAGGTCTGAACTATAACAAGGATTTTGTGTTCTTTATGTAGGCATTGCATCATGCCATCCTGTGTTGTGCGAGGTTGTGATTCCACAAAGAAGCCGCGTGATCGATCCAGAATTCTTCATAGTTTTCCAAGAAATCGTGAACTAATCAAGCTTTGGCTACAACAGACAGGACAGTATGACATCGACATTGAAAAAAAGGTGGAGAAAGTATTGCAAGGAAAACTTAGTGACTCATATAGAATGTGTTCTTTACATTTCACACATGACAGTTACCGTTATAAGGGCTGTGGGAAGAGATTAAGAAAGGATGCCATTCCTAGTGTTTTTAATATGGATAAAACAGGTACAGGTCCATCTTCAGTATCAAGAATTTTTCCATCTGTGTCAGAACCATCAAGCTCTTCTAGTGAGCATTACATCCCTTCTGTTCCATTTGCTGAGAGACAGAAATCTTGCTCCGGTACAGTACGTACATATCGAGTTGAGAATATGACTGTAGTTCCGATGGATCCTCAAAATGGTTTGTTTCAAGGATGTGGAACTAGTCAAAAATCAGATCCAGTAGTTGACAACAAACCAACATCCGTAACTATCGAACTAACTGCAGCCACACAAAAACTGTCTGCCATCTCTGGAGCAGCACAAGCATGCATTTCTAGTCAAAAATCTAATTCAGTAGTTAGTGACAAACCGCCAAAAGTAACTACTGAAATAACAGCAACCACTACTGCCACACAAAAACATTCTGCGTCGTCTGGTGTAAGGCAGCTGTCATCGGTACCGAGAGCTTCTACCTCACCCATTGTGGAAGAACTACCGTCGTCATCCTCTGGCATTAAACTTGGTACATTTGCAAATTCAAAATTAAAACTGTCCCATGGTGGTCAAGTGAAACAGCTAGCACCTGTTGACTTGAAGCAAAGTATTCTCACATTTTTGAAGAAAGAGTTCTCTTCTGTCCTCAAAAATACAAATCTGCCTTTGAGTTCTAAGCTCAGAAAAGATGCATCATGTTTAAATACCAAAACCTTATCATCCACCATATTTTCCTCTTCAATAACACCCTTTGCCCCAGCACCAGTAATCTCTACCCCTGGGTTAAACACGGCTCAACCAATCAATATTCCTTTGAATTCTGTTAGTGAAACAAATCCATGCTCTCTGAAAGTTCTTCCAGTTTCTGGAAAAGTGTCCACTGTGACGCAGACGCCACCAACATCTGGTTTGACACTGAAACCGCCCTCTATATCTGTTGTGCATGTCCCACCTGCTTCCCAAACTGTGGTCCCTTATTGTGTGCCTCCATCAAAGAAAAGAAAACTGGAAGAAAATGTTTTCTTGAAACCTATTACTGCCTCCTTTTATGATCCAACTTCTCTGACAAACCAGATTTCTGTTAATACACCACCGTTTGTGCCACCATCTTGTCTGATCCAGAAGCCGTTAATGGTCGACAAAGGTGTCAACACTGATTTTTTCTCAGATAGGAAAAGAAATGCATACACACAAACTAAAATATTTACAAACCTTAGTAACATTATGCACAACTTATCAGTTCCAAGTGAAACATCTAATGATTCAGAATCAACCACATCTCTTGCCAGCCCAGCAGATAAAGGATTTAGTAACTGCAGATATTACAGCTCCAGTGACCATGACAATGATCTGAGTGAAGATGTGAAACCTGGTAATTTAGATCCTGTTAAAGATGAAATCTTATCAGATTCTGAAGTTGATGCATCTGGACCTACTTCTTCAGATGAAAAAACAGCAATCCATATTAAAGAAGAAGATGAATCATCAGAAGGACAATCACTTCTGCCGCCAACACTTTTTAACAATAACTTTACAATACCAGATTTTGACATTATTACACTGAAAAAAGAACCCAATATAAAAATAGAAGAGGATCAATTTCCAATTTCTAGTCCTTCAAAAACCATCACTAACTTCATATCCCAAGATAACAAGATTGAAAGGATTTCCCCAATTCCAATGGAGCCATTAGTTCCAGTTTGTAGAAATCCAAATTCATTGGATACTTTTGCTGTAAAAACTGATGAAGATCAGGAAGACCTGAACAACTCCTCCTTTTATATCTGTGAATTGAGTGAGGATGAAGATGAATTATTCTTAGTTCCAAGTGATGATGAAGATGACGTAAAACGTGTCTTCCAGGACTTAGATTCACCAGTGGAAAATCCTGTTGATGAAGAAAAGTATCTTGTATTTGAGTCCTGTCTCAAAAAACTGATCATGATGATCCCGTGTATGTCCGAAATAAAATGTACGTCACCTCTTACACAGTACAGAAAGGAAACTATTGGATCATATCTGTCAGTAGAGGTTCGGTGCCAGTCTGGTCATACAAGGTTACTGTGGGAAAGCCAGCCAAGACATGGATATCAGCCA
The DNA here is from genome assembly GCF_051348905.1 of Ranitomeya variabilis. NCBI lineage: Eukaryota > Metazoa > Chordata > Amphibia > Anura > Dendrobatidae > Ranitomeya > Ranitomeya variabilis. The sequence goes on from NC_135233.1 coordinate 468,815,546, forward strand.
CTGGGAAATGTTCTGTTATCGGCTGCAGTACTATTCAGCGGCTCAAGTTTTCTAACATCCCAACATATGTTCAAATTGCTCAATGTGAAATCAATAGACAAAACTACTTACTATAAAAATCAGTCCATGTACCTGTTTCCGGCCATTAACCATCACTGGAAGGAGGAGCAAAAAGCTGTCATACAAAGTATCCAGGAAAGACCACTTTGCTTAGCAGGAGATCGACAATTAGACAATCCTGGATTTTCTCCCAAGTATTCTGTATACTCTCTGATGGACGTGGCTAGCAAAAAAATATGTTCATTTTCTGTGGAGCCGGTTACTCCAGAAGTGAGATTGGAAGACTCAGAAAAAGTAGGATTCCAGAAGGCAATGGGTGAACTCCAGACTATGAACGCTGATGTGAAAATGATTGTTACTGACAGAAGTGTCGCTATCCAAGAACTTCTGAAGGACAATTATTCAGGTATCGTACATCTCATAGATCTGTGGCATTTATCCAAATCAATAGGTAATGAAGTTTTAATGGCAGCAAAACACAAAGACTGTGAAGTCCTCTACGAATGGGTGGAGGCAGTCAGAAACCATATTTGGTGGAGCTCTTGCACATGTTCTAAAAATCATGATCTGTTAACCCAAAAATGGAAATCCGTTCTTCAGCATGTCACCAATGTCCATGAGTGGGGTGGTGATAGTGACTGCAAAGCCTGTCATCATCTGCCTCTCCCAGAAGAAGTGGTGAAAAACACAAATTGGCTGGAGAAAAATTCAGCTGCCTATGAACAACTCAAAAAAATTGTTGAAAATACGTCTCTACTGAAAGACTTAAAACAGCTTTCCTTCCTCTGTCACACAGGAGAGTTAGAGATATACCATATCGCTTGCCGCAAATATCGTTCAAAGACGTTTCACTTCTTCATGGACTCTATGTTGGCGCGCACACAACTCGCTGCCCTTGACCATAACAGAAATGTCCACAGGGTGAAGGAAGTGGTGAAAAATGCGTCAAGTGAAGATTTACTAGGCACTGTGATACAGAGTTTGGAAGTCTCCAAAGGTCAAAAATCATGGATTGTCAAGACATTGTATAAGCCAGATTGCCAAAATTTTCTTTTTGAAATTCTGAATGATGTTACAGCACTTGTCAAGGAGGTGAAAACATTTCAATGAGCCACCTTTTATGGAAAAGGAACACGTATAGTGGTTGTATCACAATCGCAACAACTTATCACCTATATACAGGTTATATGACAGTTGGATGATTGCTCGAGGTCCAGCCACTGGTAACCTCAATGAATAAAAAAATGGGGTGCTGAGTTCTGTTTTTTAACCCCTTCATGACCCAGCCTATTTTGGCCTTAATGACCTTGCCATTTTTTGCAATTCTGACCAGTGTCCCTTTATGAGGTAATAACTCAGGAACGCTTCAACGGATCCTTGCGGTTCTGAGATTGTTTTTTCGTGACATATTGGGCTTCATGTTAGTGGTAAATTTAGGTCGATAATTTCTGAGTTTATTTGTGAAAAAAACGGAAATTTGGCGAAAAATTAGAAAATTTTGCAATTTTCACATTTTGAATTTTTATTCTGTTAAACCAGAGAGTTATGTGACACAAAATAGTTAATAAATAACATTTCCCACATGTCTACTTTACATCAGCACAATTTTGGAAACAAATTTTTTTTTTGCTAGGAAGTTATAAGGGTTAAAATTTGACCAGTGATTTCTCATTTTTACAACAAAATTTACAAAACCATTTTTTTTAGGGACCACCTCACATTTGAAGTCAGTTTGAGGGTTCTATATGGCTGAAAATACCCAAAAGTGACACCATTCTAAAAACTGCACCCCTCAAGGTGCTCAAAATCACATTCAAGAAGTTTATTAACCCTTCAGGTGTTTCACAGCAGCAGAAGCAACATGGAGGGGAAAAATTAACATTTAACTTTTTAGTCACAAAAATGATCTTTTCGCAACAATTTTTTTATTTTCCCAAGGGTAAAAGGAGAAACTGGACCACGAATGTTGTTGTCCAATTTGTCCTGAGTACGCTGATACCTCATATGTGGGGGTAAACCACTGTTTGGGCGCACGGCAGGGCTCGGAAGGGAAGGAGTGCCATTTGACTTTTTGAATGAAAAATTGGCTCCAATCTTTAGCGGACACCATGTCGCGTTTGGAGAGCCCCCGTGTGCCTAAACATTGGAGCTCCCCCACAAGTGACCCCATTTTGGAAACTAGACCCCCCAAGGAACTTATCTAGATGCATAGTGAGCACTTTAAACCCTCAGGTGCTTCACAAATTGAGCCGTAAAAATGAAAAAGTACTTTTTTTTCACACAAAATTTCGTTTAGCCTCAATTTTTTCATTTTCACATGGGCAACAGGATAAAATGGATCCTAAAATTTGTTGGGCAATTTCTCCTGAGTACGCCGATACCTCATATGTGGGGGTAAACCACTGTTTGGGTGCACGGCAAGGCTCGGAAGGGAAGGCGCGCCATTTGACTTTTTGAATGGAAAATTAGCTCCAATCGTTAGTGGACACCATGTCGCGTTTGGAGAGCCCCTGTGTGCCTAAACATTGGAGCTCCCCTACAATTGACCCCATTTTGGAAACTAGACCCCCCAAGAAACTAATCTAGACGCATAGTGAGCACTTAAAACCCCCAGGTGCTTCACAGAAGTTTATAACGCAGAGCCATGAAAATAAAAAAATTATTTTTCTTTCCTCAAAAATGATTTTTAGCCCGGAGTTTTTTATTTTCCCAAGGATAATAGGAGAAATTGGACCCCAAATGTTGTTGTCCAGTTTGTCCTGAGTACGATGATACCCCATATGTGGGGGTAAACCACTGTTTGGGCGCACGGCAGGGCTCGGAAGGGAAGGCACGCCATTTGGCTTTTTGAATGGAAAATTAGCTTCAATCATTAGCGGACACCATGTCGCGTTTGGAGAGCCCCTGTGTGCCTAAACATTGGAGCTCCCGCACAAGTGACCCCATTTTGGAAACTAGACCTCCCAAGGAACTAATCTAGATGTGTGGTGAGCACTTTGAACCCCCAGATGCTTCACAGAAGTTTATAACGCAGAGCCATGAAAATAAAAAATTATTTTTCTTTCCTCAAAAATGATTTTTTAACCCACAATTTTTTATTTTCCCAAGGGTAACAGGAGAAATTGGACCCCAAAAGTTGTTGTGCAGTTTCTCCTGAGTACGCTGATACCCCATATGTGGGGGTAAACCACTGTTTGGGCACATGCCGGGGCTCGGAAGGGAAGTAGTGACGATTTGGAATGCAGACTTTGATGGAATGGTCTGCGGGAATCATGTTACGTTTGCAGAGCCCCTGATGTGCCTAAACAGTAGAAACCCCCCACAAGTGACCCCATTTTGGAAACTAGACCCCCCAAGGAACTTATCTAGATGTGTGGTGAGCACGTTCAACCCCCAAGTGCTTCACAGAAGTTTACAACGCAGAGCCGTGAAAATTAAAAATCATTTTTCTGTCCTCAAAAAAGATGTTTTAGCAAGCAATTTTTTTTTCACAAGGGTAGCAGGAGAAATTGGACCCCAATATTTGTTGCCCAGTTTGTTGTGAGTATGCTGGTACCCCATATGTGGGGGTAAACCACTGTTTGGGCGCACGTCAGGGCTTGGAAGGGAAGTAGTGACATTTGAAATGCAGACTTTGATGGAATGGTCTGCGGGCGTCACGTTGCATTTGCAGAGCCCTGATGTGCCTAAACAGTAGAAACACCCCATAAGTGACCCCATTTTGGAAACTAGACCCCAAAAGGATCTTATCTAGATGTGTGGTGAGCACTTTCAACCCCCAAGTGCTTCACATAAGTTTATAACGTAGAGCCATGAAAATAAAAAATAATTGTTCTTTCCTCAAAAATTATGTTCTAGCAAGTAATTTTATTTATTTATTATTTATTTTTGCAAGGGTAACAGGAGAAATTGGACCCCAATAGTTGTTGCCCAGTTTGTCCTGAGTACGCTGGTATCCCATATGTGGGGGTAAACCACTGTTTGGGCGCACGTCGGGGCTTGGAAGGGAGGGCGCACCATTTGACTTTTTGAACGCAAGATTGGCTGGAATCAATGGTGGCGCCATGTTGCGTTTGGAGACCCCTGATGTGCCTAAACAGTGGAAACCCCTCAATTCTAACTTCAACACTAACCCCAACACACCCCTAACCCTAATCCCAACTGTAGCCATAACCCTAATCACAACCCTAACCCCAACACACCCCTAACCACAACCCTAACCCCAACACACCCGTAACCCTAAATCCAACCCTAACCCTAATCCTAACCCTAATCCCAACCCTACCCACAACTGTAACCCCAACACAACCCTAACCCTATCCTTAACCCTAACCACAAGCCTAATCTTAACCCTATTTCCAACCCTAGCCCTAATTCCAACCCTAAGGGTACCGTCTCACATAACGATTTACCAACGATCACGACCAGCGATACGACCTGGCCGTGATCGTTGGAAAGTCGTTGTGTGGTCGCTGGGGAGCTGTCACACAGACCGCTCTCCAGCGACCAACGATGCCAAGGTCCCGGGTAACCAGGGTAAACATCGGGTTACTAAGCGCAGGGCCGCGCTTAGTAACCCGATGTTTACCGTGGTTACCAGCGTAAAAGTAAAAAAAAAAAAAACCGTATATACTCACATTTCGGTGTCCTTCAGGTCCCTTGCCGTCTGCTTCCCGCTCTGACTGAGTGCCGCCGTACAGTGAGAGCAGAGCGCAGCGGTGATGTCACTGCTGTGCTGTGCTCTCACTTTCCGGCCGGCAGACAGTCAGAGCGGGAAGCAGACGGCAAGGGACCTGAAGGACACCGAAATGTGAGTATGTACGTTTTTTTTTTTTTACTTTTAGGCTGGTAACCACGGTAAACATCGGGTTACTAAGCGCGGCCCTGCGCTTAGTAACCCGATGTTTACCCTGGTTACAAGCGAACGCATCGCTGGATCGCTGTCCCAACGATCCAGCGATGACAGCGGGAGATCCAGCGACGAAAGAAAGTTCCAAACGATCTGCTACGACGTACGATTCTCAGCAGGGTCCCTGATCGCTGCTGCGTGTCAGACACAGCGATATCGTATGGATATCGCTGGAACGTCACGGATCGTACCGTCGTAGCGATCAAAGTGCCACTGTGAGACGGTACCCTAACTCTAATTCCAACCCTAACCCTAAGGCTATGTGCCCACGTTGCGGATTCGTGTGAGATTTTTCCGCACGATTTTTTAAAAATCTGCAGGTAAAAGGCACTGCGTTTTACCTGCAGATTTACAGCAGATTTCCAGTGTTTTTTTGTGCGGATTTCACCTGCGGATTCCTATTGAGGAACAGGTGTAAAACGCTGCGGAATCCGCACAAAAAATTGACATGCTGCAGAAAATACAACACAGCGTTTCTGCACGGAATTTTCCGCACCATGGGCACAGTGGATTTGGTTTTCCATAGGTGTACATGGTACTGTAAACCTGATGGAAAACTGCAACGAATTCGCAGCGGCCAATCCGCTGCGGATCCGCAGCCAAATCCGCTGCGGATCCGCGGCCAAATCCGCTGCGGATCCGCGGCCAATCCGCTGCGGATCCGCGGCCAATCCGCTGCGGATCCGCAGCCAAATCCGCACATGCCATAACCCTAACCCTACCCGTAACCCTAACCCTACCCCTAACCCTACCCCTAGTTCTAACCCTAACCCTAGTTCTAACCCTAACCCTAGTGGAAAACGAAAAAAAAATATATATATATATTTTCTTTATTTTATTGTCCCTACCTATGGGGGTGATAAAGGGGGGGGGGGTATTTATTATTTTTTTTATTTTGATCGCTGTGATAGAACCTACCACAGCGATCAAAATGTACCTGTAAGGAATCTGCCACCTGGCAGATTCGGCGGGCGCACTGAGCATGCGCCCGCCATTTTCCAAGATGGCGGCGCCCAGCGAGGAGACGTACGGACACCGGGAGGATCGGTAAGTATGAAGGGGTGGTTGGGGGGTGGATTGGAGCACAGGGGGGGTGATCGGACCACAGGGGGGGTTTATTCAAACAAGGAGGGAGCGGGCAGGAGGACGGGGGAGCCGGCAGGCGGACGGAGGGGACCGGACCCCATAACGGACCACTGGGGGGGCGATCGGTGGGTGTGGGGGGGGGACATATTAGGTTTTCCAGCCATGGCCGATGTTATTGCAGCATCGGCCATGGCTGGATTGTAATATTTCACCAGTTTTTTAGGTGAAATATTACAAATCGCTCTGATTGGCAGTTTCACTTTCAACAGCCAATCAGAGCGATCGTAGCCACGGGGGGGTGAAGCCACCCCCCCTGGGCTGAAGCACCACTCCCCCTGTCTCTGCAGATCGGGTAAAATGGGAGTTAACCCCTTCACCCGATCTGCAGGGACGCGATCCCTCCATGACGCATACGCTGCGTCATAGGTCGGGAAGGCACAGACTTTCATGACGCAGCGTATGCGTCAAAGGTCGGGAAGGGGTTAAGTGAGCTGTGGTCAAACTTGTGTACTATTGCTGCATTCAGAGTCTATGGGACTGACGGAAAAAGCCGGGCACTGTAGTCAACCACCAATCCATTGAAATCGAGGACTTGGAACCCTCTTTTGTTGCAGTTATTTTGGGGTCATAACCAAGCAATCGGCAACCCAGCATCTATCCTGTGCCTATGTGGTACCTTTTTATTGTGGTAAAACCCCTTTAAGGGTTTGCAAGTAGAGTACCAAACTTCTGAGTGCTGATTGATCTCCCTGTATTTATGCTACCCAAAGAATCCTAACACTGTATATAACTTGTAAATTTTTAATGATTTATTTTACTTGGTTGTTAATATTACTATTCCCAGTTCTTGAGCTAACATTTCTTAAGCAATTATTTGTGTCAACATTTTTTTTTTTACAAAATGTTTGACAATTACTTAAATGTATCCTACTATGGTTCTAATAATAATGAATTGTCCTGGATTAAAAAAAAAAAAGCCATTTTGAAAAATATGAAAATTTGAAAAACAATTTGTTCATGGAGTCTGCAATTATTGTGCATAAGTTTATTAACGCACACAAGTTAATTTCTGCAATCATACTGAGCCATAGAATAAAAGTAGCAAGTATTTAATTATGCTTGGTGGATGATGAAAATCGTAAATGTTTGGTCTTTACTTTTTTTTGAGTTCTGAATGTATCCTGCAGTTTAAACAAAGAAAAAATTCACATAAATGTACATGAAGGGGCTGATTCATGAAACAGTTTTCACCAGAAATTCTGGTGTGTTACTCTTCGGGTACGTTTCCACTGTCAGTAAATGCTGTGGGTTGGACGCTGCGTACATCCAATCCACAGTGTCCAGCTATTAAAGCATAGTGGATGGGATTTTAAAAAAATCACATGCACACTATGCGTGCACCGATGCCCGCGATGTCCCTGCAGAGACAGACATGCGGCATGTCTTTCTAGACTGCAGCATGTCTATTTATCTCCGCAAGACAAATTTCACCCATGCAATGTATTGGACGCAGTGAGTCTGCATGATTCAGTGAACACAGAGGACTCGCCTGCGTTCAAAAGCCGGCAGCGCTTTAGACGCAGCGGACATGTGCTGCATCTAAAGCGCTGCCGATTACTGAACGTCTGCACATACCCTTAGAAATTTCACACAATTGTCTGGGAAATGTTTAACCTCACAGGAAGCATCAGCTGTGATCCTGTGCTGTCCTTTCTGTATACTCTCTTTTGCTTCCTCCCCTGCCCAGGAGCTGTGCAATGATCAGACCATGTTCCTTTACAATCAGACACAACCATTAGGGCTCATACTCATTTGCGAGAAAAATGGATGAGTGCAATCCGATAAAAAATCAGATTGCACTCTGACCAATGTTATTATGAGTTACATCTCATCAGCGATTTTTTTTTCTCAGCTGAAATCAGACTGAGAAAAAAATGCAGCATGCTGTGATTTGCAGCGCATCTCGGAAGAGACTCGCCAATGCAAGTCAATGGATGCAAGAAAAAATGCACAGCACTCGCACCATGTTTTACGCATCGGTGTCCTTTGAAAAGCTGGTAATTCATGTGCGGTGTAAAGTAAAATCATACTGACAGGTTATAATAGAATACATAGAATAGAAATATACACATAGAATACACACACATATATATTTTTTTATATTGAACTGAAAGATAGAAGAAAAGCCGATAATTCATCTGTTGGCTTCTGTAAAATCACTGCAGGAGCCGAAAGGATAGAAGAGATGGATTACATACAGTAAATACATATAGAATAGGTAGATATATAGATGTCAGTGACAAATACAATTAGTATAGTGTGCAAATTATGGGACATGTATTTAATTCATAAACAATTATTTATTAGAAACAAATGGCGTGGACTACCGCCCAATTTTCAAATTTGCAAAACCAGCAGAGGGAAAGCCAGCGACTGGGGGCTGATGTTTATAGTCTGGAAAGGGGGTAATACTCATGGAGCTTCCCAGGCTATTAATATCAGCTCACAGCTGTATACTTAGCCTTTAATGGCTATTAAAATGGGGGAACCCCCAAAAAATGACGTGGTGTTCCCCCATAATTAATAACCAGCAAAGGCTATGCAGACAGCTGCGGGCTGATATTAATAGCCAAGGAAGGGACCATGAATATTGTTCCCCCTGGCTAAAAACATCAGCACTGAGCCGCCCCAGAAAAGGTTCATCTCTAAGATGCGCCAATTCTGGCACTTAGCCTAGCATTTCCCACTTGCCCTGTAGCGGTTTGAAGTGGGGTAATAGTTGTAAGGTGACATCAAGCCCACGGGTTAGTAATGGAGAGGTGTTAATAAGACACCTATTCATTACTAATCCTATAGATGGTACATGTTAAATAAAGACACAGCCATAATAAAGTCTTTTAATGAAATAAAACACAACAGTTTTACTATTTTATTGTTACTCCTAATCCATGCGATGCCCTCGATCTCCTGTAATAAAAGTAAAATAATAAATACAATACAAAGGTAACATCAACCCCACAACTATTACCCCACTTGCCACCACTTACACAGTACACAGCAGGGGCACATTTATAAGATTATCTCAGTACAGTAAAAAAATTTATAATACATCAAATTGTGAAACGTATTATTATTCCAAGATGTTTAGATAAAAGTGTATGTTTGTGGGAAAAACTTTTTTTAAGCAATCAAATGCATGAAATAAAAACTGTAGATTAAAAACCAGGCTAGGAAACTTGAAAGAGGTAAACAAACTATATTTTCGGTGTGAGCTGTGTGTCCTAGTGAACTGGTAAAAAGATTTTAAAGTGAATAATAAAATATCTCCTTTTCTCAAATATGTCAAAATGACAGTAATTCATAGTAGCCTGAAGCACTTTGTGAATAATAGAAACATATAAGAATGCACATGTGTTCTCTTTGTTAGTACGCACTCTTGGCTTTGTGTTTCCTTCCTGACACAGCTGTTTTGTGAGTTGCATTACCATGGTAAAATGATACACTACAGTGATATTACTCTTTCTGGTCTTAACAATCGCTTCAGGCGACTGGACGCTGCTTGAGTATTCATGTACTTAGCATTTGCATCACTACTTTACACACTGGGCTTTGCTACATTGATATATTGCCTGACCAGCTAAATTCGGCTGTTATTCTTGTTTCTGCCACATTGCCAATGTAGCTACTGAACACAACAACTTGGTTATATTGCAATGTCACAGTCTCTCGACCTACGCGCCACCCAGTTACATCACTGGGCTCTGCTACATCACCGCTATCTGTCTCCTGACCTACACAATTATGGTGAACGTGTTTTCATTGAGGCACCTGACATATCAAACCTGACTGTATTGCTAGCTCTTTTACATTATTAAACTGCTGATCTCATTGAGCCTCCTATCACACCAGGCTCCGATACATTGCTAGTCTACCCTTCCGCTATCTTCACTCTGCATCATTAGTCTTCCTGTGCTAATTCTTCGGCTACTCAATTGTTTCAATTCTGTCCAGTTTCTTCAGTCTCGGTTGTTCCAACCAGATCGCCCTGTTGCACCAACATCATCTCACCTTACTGGACAAACACTGCTCATGTAGTCTGAGGGCTTTGAGGATGCAACTAATACTCAGTCCATTCATCCCATAGGTGTAGCGGTTTCTTTTCCATTACCCATAGATCTTTACTGACCGAGTTAGTCTCTTATTTGCCGCCTGTCAACAGAAGTTAGTGAAGGCTGTGCATGATGTCTCGCCACAAATGGAACAAACTCCAGCTGTCTTCTATCCAGTTCTGCAAGAGGCTTCTTGACACATTTAATTGTCTGGATATTCTCCTCTTCCATCCCCATTGTGTTTGATGTCAATCCAAGGGGCCATTCTGGGTTTTATCAACCAGTATATAGTGCACTTCTCTGTAAGTAAGCGCAAGTCTCTGTCCAGGGATGGTCTACCTGAGCCCATGATAATTGACCATAGGATTCTGCCTGCTTCTGAGAGGGCTTATATGCAATTTGAGGGTTCATTTCCTTCCTTGTTTCCCCGAACATAAGACCTGCTCAAAATATAAGCCCTAGCATGATTTTACTGGATTTTTGGAGTATGGTTGAAAAGTAAGCCCTATTACAAAAATAAGCCTTAGTTACAGTCAGGGCAAGCATTGGGTGGACTGTGCAATTGCCCAAGACCCCCACTCTTAGGGGCCCCCATTGTGGCTATTTCGAGGTTAATGGTGTTTAGAAGAACTGAAGAGGAGACAGGCTGGTATGTACTGTATGTGCAGTGTGTGTATATATACGCATGTGTGTGATGACATGATCATATGTGAATAAATGTTGACTTTTTGTTGAGGAATAAATGTGGATTGTTGTTGATGGAAAACACTTAAGACATCCCCTGAAAATAAGCACTAACCCACCTTTTACAGTAAAAAAATAATACAATTGATAATCATATAATGTACTGTCTTATTGTCGGGTAAACATGGCTTAGGGCAGCACAGTGGTTGGCACTGCAGCCTTGCAGTGCTGGGGTCATGGGTTCAAATCCGACCAAGGACAACACCTGTAAGGAGTTTGTATGTTCTCCCCGTGTTTGCGTGGGTTTCCTCCAGGTTCTCCAGTTTCGTCCCGCAATCCAAAAACATACTGATAAGGATTGTACATTGTGAACCCCAATGGGGGTAGTGATAGTGTCTTTAAAACGCTGTGGAATTAATGGCGCTATGTAAGTTAGTGAAATAAATTAATAAATATTGTGGACATTGTCCCAAATGGAGAGTCAAGGTCGGACTCCCAAGACCCTAAGTAAGAACAGAGGGATCACATAGGAAATCTTGCCATCCTCCTACAAAGAAAACTGTGTAATTTTAGCTTCATTTATCTCCATGTCCTTTGACTTTCCTGCAGAAGCTTTTGTGAACTCCGAAGCTGGAGGAAAGTTTACTGATTTATCTCTGGCCAGTTACATTCTGGTATTTTTGTTTATGCCCTCTTTAAACACCAGTTAGGTTCATGGCTGTGAAAAGCTCCAATCTTCTTTACAGTCTGTTTTGTTACACCAGTAACAATCCAAATGGAAGGGGTTTTTATAGAACATTTTTTTATTTTGCTTTTTCACACATGGTTCATAGAATGATAGAGTTGGAAGGGACCTCCTGGGTCATCTGGTCCAACCCCCTGCTCAAAGCAGGATTCACTAAATCATCCCAGACAGATGTCTTTCCAGTCTCTGTTTGAAGACTTCCATGGAAGGAGAACTCACCACCTCTCGTGGCAGCCTGTTCCACTCATTGATCACCCTCCCTGTCAAAAAGTTTTTTCTAATATCTAATCTGTGTCTCCTCCCATTCAGTTTAATTCCATCGCTTCTAGTCTTTCCTTGTGCAAATGAGAATAAAGATGATCCTTCTACAATGTGACAGCCCTTCAGATATTTGTAGACAGCTATTAAGTCTCCTCTCAGTCTTCTTTTTTGCAAGCTAAATATTCCCAAATCCTGTAACCGTTCCTCATAGGACATGGTTTGCAGACCGGTCACCATCCTTGTCACTCTCCTCTGAACTTGCTCCAGTTGGTTGATGTCTTTTTTAAAATGTGGTGCCCAAAACTGGACACAGTATTCCAGATGAGGTCTGACCAAAGAGGACTAGAGGGCAATAATGACTTTGCGTGATCTAGACTGTATGCTTCTGTTAATACATCCCAGAATTGCATTTGCCTTTTTTTTTTTTTTTTTTGATCTTGTATTTTTGAGACTGGTGATATTCAAAAAAGTATTCCAGTTTTGACTCTACTAATTAGTTTACCTAGTGGGGTTCCATTTGTTTCCTAATCCTCCCTCTTCTGTCGTATTTAAAGAAGCCCTCTTATCTCTCTATATTTTTTTTAATTGAAAGTACGCATGTAACGTAGTGTGAATGTATTAATGTACCCATCTACTGCTGCGCTCCAGTGTCGTTCTCAGTGATGTCACTGCCCAGTAGCCTCTACGGGTCATGCTGTGCTCTGTGTGACCCAGAAGTGGCTTCTACAATCTAAGCCAGGGGACTCAAACACACGGCCCCCAAAGCTCCATTGTGTGTCCCTCGGGCCCCTGAGACTGTTGTGGCCCGGTACCTGGGCCACTTATGTCAGGCCCCCTTTTCAACTGAATATGCACCCACAGACGCACATTCAGTTGAAATGTATTGCTGGGCAGAGACTGGCTCTCTACATCCCAATACCAACCACCAGTAAATCAGAAGCCGGAAGCTGATGGCATCTCCGTCATGTCCATGCAGGACATCACTGCCATAGCATTTCTGCATATAGCAGAAATCGCAGTCTGCTTTGAAGGCCGGTCACAGGCAGGGTTTCAAAGGAGTTCCATAATGACAAGCGCGGGGGTCATCAGCTTACCCCCAGCTGTCATGACAACACACGATCATGTAATGGGCGTGAAGATGAGCGTAAGTAATGATGCTCGGGCACATGTTAAATGCCGCTGTCAATCGTTGGCGGAACTCTGCTCCACCCATGATTGTCAGAAGCAGGTCCTGGCTGTAATATACAGCCATCGCCTGCCGGGTATGTGCTTATTGCATGAGCCTGCGCCATACATCAGCTTGTGACATTCACCGTATATGGAGGGCACATGTTGTAAAGGAGTTATATAATTGCCAAGCATGATGGTCACTTGTTTGATTTCATTCTCACCTACTGTACAGCAGGAATGAACCACAGTGCTGACTTCATTATGGCTCACCGTGTTGTCGTGGATTCTCTAATCCATAGGTCTGGACAAACAGCTCAGCGCAAAGTCAATGGTGCAGCGAGTTGAATAATCTTGGCAGCAGATGGAACAACAAAGCTAAAGTTGTATGTTGGTGCCGGACCAGCATGAAACTATGAAGCTGGATGTTACTTGGAACCGTATGGAGCTCAGTGGATAGCACTGTTGCTTGCAGCTCTGGGTTCAAATCCCACCAAGGACAACATCTGCAAGGAGTTTGTATGTTCTCCCCTGTTTACGTGGGTTTCCTCACAGACTCCAAAGATATACTGATAGGGAATCTAGACAGTGATGATAATGTCTGTTAAGTGCCGCGGAATATGTTTGCGCTACATGAGCAAAGCATAATAAATAACCTGGATTAGTAGGAGTGTGCTTGTCCTTAATGGAACAACTGAAAAACATTAACATTCCAATTGCTGCTAATCAAGTTATTCAATTGTTTCCTTTTGTAAAATAGCAGTAAATGTGATGTTGCTGCTGCAATGATCACCACTAAATGTCTAGGAGCAACAAAGCCAATATGAAACATTTAACTACATGCCACCCCACCAACACCGCCTGGGAACCAGAGCCCACAATATGGCAGGAAACTGTAGTTGTATCTTTATGACTTCAGGTCTCTCTGCAGTGTGACCAACCTAGATGAGAAATTATTTTCCTGGTTGATACACTTGCAGCTAAGAGAAATGGCAAGTCAGTTGCCGAGAGGAGGAGCTTCTACCGATTCCTTGCATAAGAGTGGGCACAAAATTGATGGCAAATGGCATAGGCTTTTTCAATGAATAATTCAGGCAGGGGGTCAGTTCAATGCTGTAGACCGCACAATTGCCTCCAACTCCTGGACGTTCATATCAAGGAAGGAATCCCTAAACAGGCCCTGGCCCAAGAAGTTTACAACCATACTTGCAGAAGATCAGACTGTGGACAAGATGTAAAGCATCACCCCTATGGAGGAGAACCACAGTGAAGGGACTAAACCATGTCCAAGGGTTGAAGGCTGAAATGATTCAACACGTCATGCAACCCGTTCCGGCAGTGAGAATTGCCCGTTGTAGAGGACAAGAGTTTAGGAATACCAATGGAAATGTCTCAATTAGTGATGAGCGAATATACTCGTTACTCGAGATTTCCCGAGCACGCTCGGGTATCCTCCGAGTATTTGTAAGTGTTCGGAGATTTCGTTTTCTTCACCGCAGCTGCATGATTTACAGCTACTAGCCAGCATAAGTACATGTGGGGGTTGCCTGGTTGTTGGGGTATCCCCACATGTAATTAAGCAGGCTAGTAGCTGTAAATCATTCAGCTGCAGTGATGAAAACTAAATAAAGCACTAAAAAATACTCAGAGGAGACCCGAGCGTGCTCTGGAAATCTCGAGTAACGCATATATTCACTCATCACTAGTCTCAATCATTATCTGCTGATGCCCAGATATGACATGTAGAAGCAAAATAAAGACAGATTTCCTTTCTGAAAAATGAAATAACCTTGCTAAATCAGTATAAATTAGCATATGAAGAAGTGTCACCTTTCATGAGGGAAGGGCTTGTCTCAATTTTATCCAGGAAAGACAAGACATCGAATAATTCAAAGACTTTCAGTCCAGGATCAGGACATCATCCATATAGAGGATGCCAAAGCTCTTATCTGAAGCTGAGGAATATCATCACAAAAGGAACTTTCGTGAACACCTGTGGAGCAGTCACCTGTCCAAATGGGAAAGCAATAAATTGGTAGAGATGGAAACGTACATAATCACAAAAGGGCAACAACCCTCCCCTGATGAAGACGCACTAGTAGCGTCGATACGCGTGGGGCCCTGGTCCCCCTATGGACTTTCTTTGGTAACTTCCATATGCACTTTAGACTTGCTATTTGCACATTTTTTATGTGCGCCCACCGCTTGGGTATTTTTATGGGGATTATTGTGACATCTCCGTTATTTGGATAACATCCCACTGCGGTTGGGGCTAGAATAACCTTCCTTTGGCTATGTATACTATTTTCTAGTGCACTAGTATTGAGGCAGGTTTTAGACATATTATATGGTATAGAAACATAGTCATTTATTTTGATATTTTGTCTGTTCCTGGCTGTTTGAATGGATTACCGCTATATATACGGACTGGTAGTATATGGCTAAGGTCAGCTGGCAGCATAGGATGGTGACTATATACTTCTTACCTGTATGTAATTTGCTGTCTAGTTAAATTATTATATATTCCTTGTATGTGTTTTGCCTATATTATCTTTGTATATTGCCATATTGGTCCTTTTTTACATCTAAACTTGTCCTGGGGGGACCTAGGTTGGTCCTTTTTGATTTTTAAATGTTTTTAAACTGTGTGTCCTTCTTGTTGCCCTTTTGTGATTATGTGCTTAATAAAATATATTACAGTTGGTTGATCCCACTAGTGTGCATATCTTTTTCTTCTCTTTTTTTTTTTGTCCTGTACTTTGTTATATGCACATGGTTGATCCCTGTGTTACTAATCTGTGCGGTGCCCGCTATTTTTCTGTTTTTTTTCACTTAGAGATGGAAACGTACTCCAAAGTGTAGGGAGCGCGATGAGCTGATGGTTAGGTGTAAATACACATTTCTATTGATGGAAGCAATGCTCCATTTAAATGTTCAATGAATGACCTTAGGGGCTCCATGGGGCAGTGACAAAACTGGAAATAAGTATTGAGATGGTTGAGGTCTAGGATTCGGCTGATCAATCCTTCTTTGCCAAAGAAATCAAAATAGAATCCCCAGAATATTGGTCCTGATGAGACAGAGAGGACCATTCTTTGATGCCGAGAAACCACAGGCAGCTGCCTGGAGGTGGTAAGAAAGGAGGTGGAAAAAACAATAGGAGGGAAAATGGGGAAATAAGGTAGTAGTCTGTCAAAAGGACTACTCTCCGTGACCCCATCTGGTGGGAATAAGCCAAACACCAGGAATGCAACATAAAACCTTAACCCCTTCACCCCTGGAGCTTTTTTCGTTTTCGTTTTTCGCTCCCCTCCTTCCCAGAGCCATAACTTTTTTATTTTTCCGTCATTATGGCCATGTGAGGGCTTATTTTTTGCGGGACGAGATGTACTTTTGAACGACACCATTGGTTTTACCATGCCGTGTAACAGAAAACAGGAAAAAAATCCCAAGTGCGATGAAATTGCAAAGAATGTGCAATCTCACACTTGTTTTTTGTTTGGCTGTTTTGCTTGTTCACCAAATGCTAAAACTGACCTGCCACTATGATTCTCCAGGTCATTACGAGTTCATAGACACCTAACATTTATAGGTTCTCTTTTATCTAAGTGGTAAATAAAAAATCCAAAGTTTGCTTAAAAAAAATAAAAAATTGCGCCATTTTCCGATACCCGTAGCGTCACCAATTTTTGTGATCTAGGGTCGGGTGAGGGCTTATTTTTTGCGTGCCGAGCTGACATTTTTAATGATCCCATTTTGGTGCAGATACGTTCTTTTGATCGCCCATTATTGCATTTTAATGCAATGTCGCGGCGACCAAAAAAACATAATTTTGGCATTTTGATTTTTTTTCTCGCTACACCGTTTAGCGATCAGGTTAATCCTTTGTTTTTATTGATAGATCGGGCAATTCTGAATGTGGCAATACCAAGTATGTGTAGGTTTGATTTTTTTTTATTGTTTTGATTGGGGCGAAAGGGGGGTGATTTGATCTTTTATATATTTATTATTTATTTTTTTTAACACTTTTTTTATTTATTTTGGCATGCTTCAATAGCCTTCATAGGAGGCTAGATGCATGCACTACACGATCGGCCCTGCTACATAGAGGTGAAGCACAGATCACCTCTATGTAGCAGAAATGCAGGTGTGCTTTGAACGCCGACCACAGGGTGGCGCTCAAAGCAATCGGCCATCAACAACCATAGAGGTCTCAAGGAGACCTCTGGTTGTTATGGCAATGCACCGATGACCCCAGATCATGTGACAGGGGTCAGCGGTGCGAGCACTTCCGGCCGGGAGCGCTAGTTAAATGCCGCTGTCAGCGTTTGACGGCGGCATTTAACTAGTTAATGGGCGCGGGCGGATCGCGATTCCGCTCGTGCTCAT
This sequence comes from Ranitomeya variabilis, assembly GCF_051348905.1. Taxonomy (NCBI): domain Eukaryota; kingdom Metazoa; phylum Chordata; class Amphibia; order Anura; family Dendrobatidae; genus Ranitomeya; species Ranitomeya variabilis. The sequence goes on from NC_135233.1 coordinate 468,832,956, forward strand.
TGTGCGCACATGTCAGCTGTACAAAACAGCTGACATGTCTCGGCTTTGAGAGGGCTCACCGCCGGAGCCCACCACCTCAAAGCAGGGGATCTGCCAGCTGACGTACTATTCCGTCAGCTGGCAGAAAGGGGTTAATTTTGCCCATGGAAAACACTGTCTAATCTAGACCACAATAGGGACTGACAATCATCTTTCTGCCCTAAACCACCATGGATAGTAATGTTAATGAGTTATTCTCATCATCATGAATGGCTTAAGATTGCAAGGTTATTAAAAATCATCTCGGTTCTTAATATGAGATTTTTAAAATGTTATTGTTCACTGCTCTCTACCTAGGTTACTGGTCACTGCTGCATTCTATCTGTAGTGATCAGTGTCTCAGGCAAGGAGCTACTTTCCAATAGAACTGTAAAACTCTCCTCTGTAACTGGCCAGATTGCAAGAAATAATATTACAGAACAAAAAAAAACCCTTTCGAAAGTGGTGTCTGTGTAATGGGTTACAAGGACTGATGCACGCCTTCATCACTTTAATTACGTTCCGGTTCAATGTGATTTATTAGTACTGTATGCGTCTCGTCGTCTAGTACTGTGTATATTATAGTATACAGTACAGACCAAAAGTTTGGACACCTTCTCATTTATAGATTTTTCTGTATTTTCAGGACTATGAAAATTGTACATTCACACTGAAGGCATCAAAACTATGAATTAACACATGTGGAATGACATATTTAACAAAAAAGTGTGAAACTGAAATTATGTCTTATATTCTAGGTTCTTCAAAGTAGCCAAAGTAGTTGTTTCACACTTTTTTGTTACGTATATAATTCCACGTGTTAATTCATAGTTTTGATGCCTTCAGTGTGAATGTACAATTTTCATAGTCATAAAAATGCACAAAAATCTTTAACCCCTTCATACTATTACTGCGCATGTCGTGTCTCCCCCTTCGATGTGGGCTCCGGCGGTGATATGTGCACGCAATAGTGGCGGGTGAAATCGCGATTCACCCGCCGCTATTAATCTGTTAAATGCCGCTGTCAAACGCTGACAGCGGCATTTAACTACCGCTTCCGGTCGCGCGGCCGGAAATGTGCGCATCGCCGACCCCCGTCACATGATCGGGGATCGGCGATGCGTCAGGATGGTAACCATAGAGGTCCTTGAGACCTCTATGGTTGCTGATGCCAGATTGCTATGAGCGCCACCCTGTGGTCGGCGCTCATACCAACCTTGCATTTCAGCGATCTGATGATTGCTACTATGTAGCTGAGCCGATCGAGTCGTGCCAGCTTCTCCCATGGAGGCTATTGAAGCATGGCGAAAGTTAAAAAAAGTTTTTGAAAATATGAAAAAAAATATATATATAAAATTTTAAATCACCCCCCCCCCCCCCTTATCCAAAATAAAACAATAAAAAAAAAAAAAAAAATCAAACCTACACATATTTGGTATCTCCGCGTTCAGAATAGCCTGATCAATAAAAAAAAAAGCATTAACCTGATCGCTAAACAGCGTAGCGAGAAAAAAAATTAAAAACGCCAGAATTACCTTTTTTGGTCGGCGTGACATTGCATTAAAATGCAATAACGGGCGATCAAAAGAACGTATCTGCACAAAAGTGGTATCATTAAAAACGTCAGCTCGGCACGCAAAAAAATAAGCCCTCACCCAACCCCAGATCACGAAAAATGGAGACGCTATGGGTATCGGAAAATGGCGTTTTTTTTCTTTTTAGCAAAGTTTAAAAAAATAAATTTCACCACTTAGATAAAAAATAACCTAGACATGTTTGGTGTCTATGAACTCGTAATGACCTGGAGAATCATAGTGGAAGGTCAGTTTTAGCATTTAGTGAACCTAGCAAAAAAAGCCAAACAAAAAACAAGTGTGGGATTGCACTTTTTTTTTTGCAATGTCACCACGCTTGGAATTTTTTTCCCGTTTTCTAATACAAGACATGGTAAAACCAATGGTGTCGTTGAAACGTACAACTCGTCTGTCGTAGAAACGTACAACTCATCCCGCAAAAAATAAGCCCTTACATGACCAGATTGATGGAAAAATAAAAAAAGTTATGAGAAGGAGGGGAGCGAAAAACGAAAATGCAAAAACGAAAAAGGGCAGCGGCGTGAAGGGGTTAAATGAGGTGTGTCCAAACTTTTGGTCTGTACTGTATGTGATAGGTGTATATTTTGTTTTAGCTGCTTTTGCACTTTTGTAAATTGTTTATAGGGAAAGTGCAGTGCCCATTCCTGGCCACTAGATGGGGGGCATTATATAGTGGACACACTATAGATAGGAGAAACATATAGTAAATAGTTAATATAGGAGGGTTCTGCTGTGTGGGTAGCCAGGAGTATTTCCTGATATTGGGGAGAGGAGCCAGGAAGCCCGGACAGTCCAGATGGGCTTAGTGCCCAGGACAGCACAGTGACCCCATAACATTAACAAGGGAGAAGTCCAGCCATCCAGGGCCAGTAGGCCAGAACAGCAGCAGAGTTAGGCCGGAGTCACACTACAGCAAGATACGTCAGAGTCTCGCAGGTTAAAACCAAGCTCTGGCACCAGCACTCCGAAGCGGAGCGTGCGGCTCCATGTATTGCTATGCGGCTGCACGCTCCGCTCTGGAGTGCAGGTGTCAGAGCTTGCTTTTAACCTGCGAGACTCAGACGTATCTCGCTGTGTGTGATCCCGGTCTTAGCAGTAGCAGAAATTGGAGCTGCAGGAGAAGTCACAGTACCAAAGGGCAGGTCACTCGCCATGTGGCAGATCATCGCATGGGCTAATGCCCTCAGATCTGGCACGAAACTGCTGAGAGAACTCCACAGCGCAGTCTGAACAGGGAGGACGCTGAGGAAGCGTATGATACGATCCGAGAAGGAGAAAAGTACAGGTAAAGAGGAAGAAATGTTTAGTGTGGAATCCGTTGTGGAAGCTGTGACGAATATGGATGTGCTGTGAAAACAATTAGGTTTTGTATTTGAAGTTTGAAACGGACTGTCTTTATATTCAACAACGGCAGCAGTGGACCTACAGCCAGCCCGATGGGACCCTGACCGTGCAGAAGGTGAAGCGGAAGGTATGCTGCAGCAGGGATACTATATTCATGTGACAGGCGACCAGGGCTTGTTAAAATATAGAAACTCAGCCACGACTGGGGCCCTGGTGCTCCCTTGCATCTCTTATTGGAATGGTGGTCTTCTTGGCAGACAGACAATAGCCTTAACAATTCACAGCTGTAGATTTGGGACATTAAAGTGCCTTCTTAAGGGTAAAAATACATAATATCCAAACAGAAGTTGAGAATTTTTTTTGTCTGGATGTTTCCGTTCCACTGAAAACACCTCCTCAAATTCCAAATGTAAGGAAAATCCTTTGGAGTCCATGTAGGGCCATACTTTCTGTGCAGGACACTACGCTCTTTAGACAAATCCTTTATGTTCCCTTTTTACAAGAGCATTGCATCTCTGCCTTCCAGCTCCCTGTTTGTCAGGGAAGAATATGCTCATAAAGATAGTTAAGATCAGCGGCAATATTACAGCGCTGTTCTGTACTTAGTGCTGTCAGGCTGCTACCAGAAGCAGTCCTGCCGATAAGGCATGGGTAAACTACAGGACAAAAGCAGTCCAGATTCAGAGATCCTATCAGCATCAGAGCCATACTTGCAGGCTCTAAGGGTTAGTTCACACAGGGCGTTTTGCTGCGTTTTTTTCTGCAGCCAAACCTGATCTTGGCAGGAAAGAAGCTGCGCTAAACACGCAGGTTTAGGTGCGTTTTTTGTTATGGGTTTTATTTCTCTTTGTGCATGACAACAAAGTTGAGTGCACAGAGAAAGAAAAAAAAAAAAAAAAAAACGAGACTGAATAGAAGAGAGACGGCATTTTCCCACGGTGCAGAGGTTACCTCAGGTCAGGCTGTGAGCGGGCGCAGGCTCGGTGACGTCACCGCTAGTTACTGAGCCTGCGCCCGCTCCGTCTCATTCATTCCCCAGTAGCTTACAGCCGGGGGCGGTCGCATTAGCAGCGCTCCCGGTTGTAAGCTTTATCTCCCCCAGATGCTGCGTGGGACACTCGATATATTGGACTGCATCGGATCAGGGAGTATTTGTGTTGGTTTATTATTTTTGTTTCAGAAGATCGAGGGCTTTGCTTGGAAGGGCAGACTAATAAAATGGTACAACGGTGTGTATTGTTTTATTTCATTATCCCCTTAATGACCCCAGCTTTTTTTTGGTTTTGCATTTTCATTTTTTGCTCCCCTTCTTCCCAGAGCCATAACTTTATTTTTCCGTTAATATGGCCATGTGAGTGCTTATTTTTTACGGGACGAGTTGTACTTTTGAACGACATCATTGGTTTTAGCATGTCGTGTACTGGAATTTTGTTTACACGTTTTCTAAGAGCGGTGAAATTGCAAAAAAAAGTGCAATTCCACACTTGTTTTTTGCTAGGTTCACTAAATGCTAAAACTGACCTGCCAAAATGATTCTTCAGGTCATTACAAGTTCATAGATTAAAAAGAACCTAGACATGTTTGGTGTCCAAGTAGTAAAAAATGTAGTAAATAATTCCAAACTTTGCTAACAAAAAAAAAAGTTTTCCCGACACCCGTAGTGTCTCCATTTTTTGTGATCTGGGGTTGTGTGAGGGCTTATTTTTTTGCGTGCCAGGTTGACATTTTTAATGATACCATTTTGATGCAGATACGTTCTTTTGATCGCCCATTATTGCATTTTAACCCCTTCCTGACCTGTGACAGCGTCTGCGACTGCGTCATGAAAGTCGGTGCCAATCCGACCTGTGATGCATATGCTGTGTCACAGAATGATCGCGTCCCTGCATGCCGGGTGAAAGGGTTAACTCCAACACCCGACCTACAGGGACAGGGGGAGTGGTACTTCAGCCCAGCACCCCCCCCCCCCACCCGTGGCTCCGATTGGCTGTTGAAAGTGAAACAGCCAATCAGAGCGATTTGTAATATTTCACCTATGAAAACTGGTGAAATATTACAATCCAGCCATGGCCGATGCTGCAATATCATCGGCCATGGCTGGAAAGCCTGATGTGCCCCCCACCGCCACCGATCGCCTCCCCAGTCCTCCGTCCTGTGCTCAGCTCCCCTCCGTCCGCCTGTCCGCTCCCCCAGTGCTCCAATCCCCCCCTCCTCATCTCCTCATACTTACCGGGCCTCCCGGTGTCCATCCGTCTGCTCCATGGGCGCCCCATCTTCCAAAATGGCGGGCGCAGTGCGCCCGCCGAACCTGCCGGCCGGCGGATTCGTTCCGGGTACATTTTGATCACTGTGATAAAACCTATCACAGTGATCAAAATAAAAAATAGTAAATGAACCCCCCCTTTATCACCCCCATAGGGAGGGACAATATTAAAGAAAATATTTTTTTTTCTTTTTTCTCCACTAGGGTTAGGGCTACGGTTAGAATTAGGCTATGTGCACATGGTGCGGATTTGGCTGCAGATCCGCAGCGCATTGGACGCTGTGGATTTGTAGCAGTTTTCCATCAGGTTTGCAGTTCCATGTAAACCTATGGAAAACCAAATCGGCTGTGCCCATAGTGCGGAAAATACCGCGCGGAAACGCTGTGTTGTATTTTCCGCAGCATGTCAATTCTTTGTGCGGATTCCGCAGCGTTTTACACCTGTTCAATAGGAATCCGCACAAAAAACACTGGAAATCCGCAGGTAAAACGCAGTGCCTTTTACCTGCGGATTTTTCAAAAATGGTGCGGAAAAAATCTCACACGAATCCGCAACGTGGGCACATAGCCTTAGGGTTAGGGTTGGAAATAGGGTTAAGATTAGGCTTGTGGTTAGGGTTATGGTTATGGGTGTGTTGGGGTTAGGGTTGTGATTACGGTTATGGCTAGAGTTGGGATTAGGGCAAGGGGTGTGTTTGGGTTAGTGTTGGAGTTAGAATTGAGGGGTTTCCACTTTTTAGGCACATCAGGGGTCTCCAAACGCAACATGGCGCCACCATTGATTCCAGCCAATCTTGCATTCAAAAAGTCAAATGGTGCTCCCTCCCTTCCGAGCCCCGACATGCGCCCAAACAGAGGTTTACCCCCACATATGGGGTACCAGCATACTCAGGACAAACTGGGCAACAATTATTGGAGTCCAATTTCTCCTGTTACCCTTGCGAAAATAAAAAATTGCTTGCTAAAACATTTTTTGGAGGACAGAAAAATGATTTTTTATTTTCACGGCTCTGCGTTGTAAACTTCTGTGAAGCACTTGGGGGTTCAAAGTGCTCACCACCTATCTAGGCAAGTTCCTTGGGGGGGGGGGGGGGTCTAGTTTCCAAAATGGGGTCACTTGTGGGGGGTTTGTACTGTTTAGGCACATCAGGGGCTCTGCAAACACAACGTAACGTCCGCAGACCATTCTATCAAAGTCTGCATTTCAAAACGTCACTACTTCCTTTCCGAGCCCCGACGTGTGCCCAAACAGTGGTTAACCCCCACATATGGGGTACCAGCGTAACAGGACAAACTGGACAACAACTTCTCCTGTTACTCTTGTGAAAATAAAAAAATTGCGGGCTAAAGAATAATTTTTGAGGAAAGAAAAATGATTTTTTATTTTCACAGCTCTGCGTTATAAACTTCTGTGAAGCACTTGTAGGTTGAAAGTGGTCACCACACATCTAGATTAGTTCCATGGGAGGTCTAGTTTCCAAAATGGGGTCACATGTGGGGGAGCTCCAATGTTTAGGCACACAGGGGCTCTCCAAACGCGACATGGTGTCCACTAAAGATTGGAGCCAATTTTTCATTGAAAAAGTCAAATGGCGCTCCTTCCCTTCCAAGCCCTGTCGTGCGCCCAAACAGTGGTTACCCCCCACATATGGAGTATTGGCGTACTCAGGACAAATTGTACAATAACTTTTGGGGTCCAGTTTCTCTTTTTACCCTTGGGAAAATTAAAAAAAATTGTTGCTAAAAGATCATTTTTGTGACTAAAAAGTTAAAATGTTCATTTTTTCCTTCCATGTTGCTTCTGCTGCTGTGAAGCACCTGAAGGGTTAATAAACTTCTTGAATGTGGTTTTGAGTACCTTGAGGGGTGCAGTTTTTAGAATGGTGTCACTTTTGGGTATTTTCAGCCATATAGACCTCTCAAACTGACTTCAAATGTGAGGTGGTCCCTAAAAAAAAAAAAAAAAAAAAATGGTTGTAAAAATGAGAAATCGCTGGTCAAATTTTAACCCTTATAACTCCCTAGCAAAAAAAAAAAAAAAATTGTTTCCAAAATTGTGCTGATGTAAAGTAGACATGTGGGTAATGTTATTTATTAACTATTTTGTGTCACATAACTCTGGTTTAAACAGAATAAAAATTAAAAATTGCAAAGTTTTTAAAATTTTAGCCAACTTTCCATTTTTTTAACAAATAAACGCAAAAATTATCGACCTAAATATACCAGTAACATAAAGCCCAATATGTCACAAAAAAAAAATCTCAATCGCTAGGATCCGTTGAAGCGTTCCCGAGTTATTACCTCATAAGGGTATGTGTCCACGTTCAGGATTGCATCAGGATTTGGTCAGGATTTTTGATCAGTATTTGTAAGCCAAAACCAGGAGTGGAACAATCAGAGGAAAAGTATAAAAGAAACATATGCACCACTTCTGTATTTATCACCCACTCCTGGTTTTGGCTTACAAATACTGATGGAAAATCCTGACCAAATCCTGATGCAATCCTGAACGTGGACACATACCCTAAAGGGACACCTCAGAATTGCAAAAAACGGCCAGGTCATTAAGGTCAAAATGGGCTGGGTCATGAAGGGGTAAATGCAATGTCGCGGCAACCAAAAAAACTTTTGCCTTTTTTTTCGCTACGTAGCTTAGCAATCAGTTTAATCCTTTTTTTATATTGATAGATCAGGCGATTCTGAACGCAGCGATACCAAATGTGTAGGTTTGATTTTTTTTTTTTATTGTTTTATTTTAAAGCGGGGGGTGATTTAAACTTATTTTTTTATTCTTTTCATATTTTTTACAACATTTTTTTTTACTTTTGCCATGCTTCGATAGCCTCCATGGGAGGCTAGAAGCTGGCACAACTCGATCGGCTCTGCTACATAGAGGCATGCTCAGATCGCTCCTATGTAGTAGAATTGCTGCATTGCTATGAGCACCGACCACAGGACAGAAAGGGGTTAAAAGACTTTTCTGCCTGTGTTTATTAAACCCTTTAACTACTATAGGATTAGTAATGGATAGGTGTCTTATTGACACCTCTCCATTACTAAGCCGACTTAATGTCACCTTACAATAGGAAGGTGACATTAACCCATCATGACCCTGCTTGCCACCACTACAGGGCGAGTGGGAAGAGCTGGGCTTGCTTTGCAAGGCTGGTTGTCAAAAATGGGGGGGGGACCAACGGCAGTTTTTTTTTATTATTATTTATAGCGCAGGAGCGGCAGATGAACTCCCATCCGCCGCTCCTGCTCTCACTGTAATTAGCAGCTGCAGGTGTCAGATGATGGGAGCAGTAGTCCCATCAGTTGACACAAGTGACCAGAAGTGAAGTTTATACCTCAGTTCACAGCTGAGCGCTCCCCGCTGTCTTTTGACAGCGTGGGAACTGCGGCACTTTGACCGGCGGGGATGATTTCCCCGCCGGTCAGAAGCGCTGTTTGCCACGCTGTAATGTCAGGGCCCCCATTCGAGTGAATGGGGATCAGGTCCGCTCTGCTGGATGACAGGCTGCATGGACTCATCATGCAGCCTGCCATCTAGATGTAGCAGAGCAGAGTGTGATGTCACATCCGGCTGTCCTTGACTTTTCTGCAGCAAACACGCTGCAAGAAAAGTCATCCTTCGTATTTGAAGAGTTTTTTCACCATCCATTCAAGTCAGTGGGTGGAAAACGCTGAAAGAAGTGACATGCTCCATGTCCAAAAAACGCAGCAAAGCACAAAATACTGATAATACAAAAAAAAAAAAAAAAAAAAAAAAATGTGTGTGCATGAGATTTCTGAAATCTCATAGGTACTAAGCAGCTAAAAATTAGCATAAAAAAATAAAATAAATAAAAATGCAGCAAAAGCGCCCTGTGTGAACTTCAAGGTGCGCATTCCAGTTACACCGACTACTCTTAAGACTGCAGAGTGGTCGGTAACCTAGGCAATCAGCTGTAAACAAAATAAAAAAAATCCACCAGTTCTTGAGAATGTGGAGTAAGAGGAGGTGCATTGCAAAGGTGCTTTTTATAATCACTTTGCAGTTTTACCCATTTAAGAACTTGAGACAATCCCTTTAAATTTTCAAGGTACACTGACCAGCTGAGATGAGGTTGTTCACAATGGTATACAACTTATAAATCTTCCTCTTGGACCCAACAATTCTACATAGGGAAGAAATCAACAAGGGGAGACGGGTGACAAGCAGATGCACCACTTATGGGCTCCGACACCTGTGAGGAAGTTGTTGAGCTACAGAACTGGGAAAAACCCAATCAAAATGGGCCACAAGGCCCATCATTGACTAGGAGACCTTAGCAAGATCTCTGGTGGCCGAAGATAGGGAGCAAGTCCATTCTAGCTCGAACTTCTGGCAGAGAACTACCAAGTGCTAGGCCTACTAGGGAAATATGTTGACTATCTGGATGAGCAGATCCATGAACAGATGCCGTTTTCATGATCAGTAACGGGCACAACCTCAGTCAAACATTGATGGGCAACTCCTGGGTAAAAAAACAAACAAAATATTGGAAATCCCCTGGGCCATATATGTACCCATTACTATAATTAACAACCCTAGATGCCCAAACTATGCCAATAATGGTGTAAGATAGCCCCTCCACTGAAAGTGATTTATTAGACTCCGTTCATAAAGTGAAATAGACCAGTCCAAATTTTCATTTTACTGAAACAAGTCCAACACATTTAATGAGGTCACAAGTTTCCTCATCTAAAGAGCATTTCCATGAAAATGCCAGGATTGTGTCCTTAAAAAATATATATTTATAGAAGTCCAGCTTAAGTCTTGTCCGGCATTCATTCAAAGTCCAAAAGAAGCTCATCTTCTGATTCGTACACACAGTTTATTTGTGCCGAGAAGGTCAGAAGGAAAGCCTCAGTGAGATTCAGAGGTGCCCGTTTCCAGCTTCTGAAGTCGACGTCTCCGTAACTCTGCAGCATCTGGTTCTTCTGTTGACGTGCTAGCTTCAGAATCATTGATAATCTCTTCACTGGTGGATTCAACTTGAACTGTCAGAGAAGTATCATTAATTTTTATTTGTAAGCGACAGTAAGAGCAGGTTGGTTATAAGAAGGTTGGAAGAGTACCTGATTGCGAGGCTTCAGGGACATCTGAGGGTGCTTCAGAACTGGGGGTTTCTTCAGACTGACTGGATGAAACTATGTCTGTGGAGACTACTGGAGACTGTGGAGAGGGCATGGGAGGACGAGGGGGCCTAATAATTGATGGAAAAAAATAGAACATATAACCTTCAGCCACTGACTTACAACCATCAAAGAATCATAAAAACCCAATTCAGGCACAACACTGTGACACAAGGGTAGATAATTTCAAAAACACATCAGCAACAGTTTTCTTTCCCGTAATGGATCATGAAAGGAGTCCAGACTGATTAAAAAACAAACAAACCTACAAATATACAGAAGGAAAGGAAAGAGTGGAGAGTTATCCTATAAATTCTACCCATCATGTGCCTCTGACTGGGTTTCATTCAAGACCGTAAAAAATGAAATTTCTAACAAACTTACATAATGTCAATTTGAAGCACTATCAATGTGTAACCTAGCGCCCCGACGCGCGTTTCACCAAGCTTACATAGGTTTTAGGACTTTAGTTGGTCTTATCTATTTTGGTCTGTGGCCTATGAGATGTTGTGGAAGTCATCGTGCCATCTGCACTACACAGCAGTAAGGGACTCTGCTGCTCATCATGGAAGGGAGGTTTTGGAGAGTTTTGAGGCTTTGTTTCATTTGTAAATGGGAGGTGCAAAGAAAAGTAAATATGATTATTGTGTGGGGCAATATGAAAAGTGACTGGAGAGGTAAGAAAGCAGTGGGAAGCTCAAAAGTCTTCATGGCGGTCTGGCAAGGCAGAGAAGAAAAGGGAAGATGAATAGTGATGAGCGAATATACTTGGTACTCGAGATTTCCTGAGCATGCTCGGGTGTCCTCCGAGTATTTGTAAGTACTCGGAGAATTAGTTTTCAGCGCCGCAGCTGAATGATTTACATCTGTTAGCCAGCATAAGTACATGTGGGGGTTGCCTGGTTGCTAGGGAATCCCCACATGTACTTATGTTGTACTTAGCTGAAAACTAAATCTCCGAGTGCTTACAAATACTCGGAGGACACCCAAGCGTGCTTGGGAAATCTCGAGTAATGAGTATGTCGCTCATCACTAAAGATGAACAATTCCAATCTGATAAGGCATCATCTGGAGGTCACAGGATTTACCTGTACTATATTCACTTCTTTGGTCTTCAGAGTACCGGTGCAGAACTGGCATCAACCAAAACAAAATCTATTGCCTGCCCGTTTAATAAGGGAAAATGCTAATTACATTGGAACTGTAACAGGTGGTAGTAGAGTGAAGTTGGGTTATTAAGAGGTCTTACCCGATAGTTGCCAATACTGTTAGATATTGGTTTATCTGTAACATGGCAGCATCTAGAAGAGTATGGATATTTTGAAGACACTGAAGTCTGGCTTCTAGATTCTGCCTCTCGTGACCTTCCATAGCCCTCAACTCCTCGTCTGTCATACCAGCAAAGCCAGCAGGAGGCATTGGCATGGGGGGCAAACCTAAAGAAGAAAAAAAATATATATATAGATATATAACATTAAACTAAGGATTGTAGATGCTGGTCACAAAAAGTCATGAAGACTGGAACACGGAGATCTTCCCTTACCAAATGGAGGAAACATTGGCATTCCTAAAAATGGAGGTGGGAAGGGAAAGCCTGGCAGAGATGTCCCAGATGAGGAATCGGTGCCAGCAGTGTTCGATGCATCACCAGGCCTAGGAGCGGATGCTGCAAAGTAGAAACAGAAAATATCCAATGGAGGTAAAATATATTGTAGAAGAAAAAAAAAAAAAAAGTCATTAATATAAAAAAAAAGTCACTTTTTTTTCTGGAAAGAAATTGCCTGACTTGTTAGAATGAATGGTTGATATGAACACTTCTGCCAGGTTAAAAAAATAAAAAAAAAAAAAAAATCATCTTCAGTTGATAACCTTGATCATTCCTCTACTACACTAAATCATCCATGAATGAATGAATGAAAAAAAGAAAACAAGTCTCCCAGAATTACATCATTTTGCCTAAGTTTTATTGGGAAATTTCCTGGGTTTTGGGACTCCACAAAGCCTTGTGGACCTTTCTTTGAAATTTTGCCTCTTATTTCTATATTGAGAGAGTACTGTGAAACAATGTGATGGTACTGAGAATGGAACATGAGGAGAAAAAAAAAAAAAAAGTTTTACCAGTGGAAGTTCCAGCATTTGCTTCTTCCGTGGCATTGGCTCCAGGTACGCCAGGGACTGGCGGAAACGGACCCATTGGGGGCCAGAGTGGAAACATTCCAGGAGGAAAAGGTGGAAGCATCCCTGGAGGGACTAAACACAATGGAAATTAAGAAGGAATAAGTAAACTGACACCGTTTAACATCAACTATATCTATATAAAACCTATGGTGTGACTTACAGTTGGGTGGCGGAGGGATAATGGGAGTCTGTTGTGCAGGAGCTGCATGCGGCTGCTGGGCAGGGTCTGGCTGGTCTACAGGTGCTTGAGCTTGCGTGGGCAGGGAAGCTCTGAGAACATCCATTCGACATGTGGGACAAGTCTGCTGCCTTTGGAACCAAGAACGCAGGCAACTGGAATGGTAAGGAAAGGTGCATTAGATAGGGGGTTCATTACTTTGTTCTTTTCTTAGAAAGTTTTGGATTTTGAGATTCCAGATCTTATTTTCAGAGCTACAAGGACTTGTTTGGCAATATTGAATGCCAGATTATAGGTGACACACCAGGTCCACATGCCCTATTCAGTCATATGGACTTCATACAGGCATCTACACCATCTTCTGGCTCCTGTCCAGGCGGACTCAGGCTGTTCTTGCATTATAGTGACATAAATTGGCGGCTGAAAAGTGAAATGCCTGTTGGGGCAGGGCTTCCCAAGGAATATTGGCCGTTTTCAGTGGATCCCAAGGAAGGTAGCAGCTGATGGCCATGACGGCTGCATACTGTATAGGGTTTTGTCCGATGAGACAACCCCCTTTAAAGAAACTCTTCTGTATCTGAATGTTGCAGACAAGCAATATAGGCATGCAATCTAGTCTGGATAGCAGATATATTTTCAGGATGGGAGTAAATAACATTCATACGCCTTTACTATACCACAATATGTCATAAAAGACAAGATACATGGCACACTCTACATTGCAACTGAGCAAACCTGGTGTGGAAGATGTGGTTGCAGGGAAGCCTCTTGGCTCCGGTCACCATCTCCTCTCTGCAGATGATGCACACATTGTCCATGGCCTGCAGCTCCTCTGGGGTGGCATCTGGATACCTGTAGGTGCCATGTATATTATACCTTTACATCATCAGTTAATTTGTGGCAACAATCAAATTCATTAAACATCGATTTCCTACTGTCATATCAGAATCAAAAAAATGCAAATGAGTTTCAAACTATTTAAAACGGGGTGGTCCAGAACAAAAATGTAGCTTAATCTTAAATGCCCCATTTAATGCCAATCTAATTCATCATATACTTTATTTTAAAATTCCCTACTGTTTCCCCACTACATTACGCAACGGCTTTATTTATTTTTACCACTTCCTCTTTGACGACTCTTATTTGAAAATGCCAGTGCGTGCTGGGATAGTCAAACGAAGTGTCATCAGGGAGGTCCATTTCAGGGTTTGGGCTAGTCCCTACTGTACTGAGCATGCGTTGGTTGTCAATTCCAACATATGTTCAGTAGGATCTTTTCAGTGTGCAATACGTACAGTGACAGTGCGCTTGTTCACCGCATCTGATCAGAAGGAGCCGGCAAGAGCGCACTGTCAGTGTGTGTTGTATGACAAATACCTGGCGTGTAGGAACAGAAGAGGCCAACGCCGCCCCCTCATGGTATTCTTCTTACAATGCACACTGATAGTTTGCCCTCTCGCCAGCTCATCACTTCTGATCAGAGCCGGTGAGCAAGTGCACAGTGATAAGAGCATACGTTGAAATTGACAACCAGCTCACGCTCAGTAGAGCAGGGACTAGCCCAACCCCTGAAACGCAACTTCATGATGACAATTCGTTTTAGGGAGGAGGCAAAGGGTGCAGCATTGACTGCAGCCTCTACTCCTGATGACGACTTGTTTGAGAACCCTCAGGGTATGCTGGGATAAGAAAATGAAGAGTCATCACACCGGAGGTAGTAAAAAAACCTAAATAAATCAATTGATTAGAGAGGGATTGATCAGGACTTTTTTATTACAGTATATTAGAAAATATATTAGTTTGTGAGATTAAATAAGACATGTAAGAAGGGACAGACATGGCACTTTCCTCAGAAGGTTGTGTATGGTACTGCAACTTGTCCCAATGGAGTGAAAAGGATAAATCCTTTGTAGACAATGAAGAAGATGCGGTGGTCTTCACCTTTCAGTGTGGTGACTGGCCAGGATCTGGGATGTTTGCCCCACCCTCCCTTTATCAAACCTTGATGGCTTACCTTAAAGGGGTTATTTAGCCTTGTGACATTGATGTCTCATCTTTAGTATAGGGCATAATTATTGTATTGAGGAGGTCCAAGAGCCATCACCTTCCTCTAATCAGCCGATTCCAGCTCCGGGACTGGCTGGATGTACACAGTGAACACAGCCAGAACAGTATGGCTGCTACCAAGAACTGCAGCTCAAATGAATAGTAGCCAAACTGCAGTTCTCAACAACAGCCACTACACCACAAACTGTGCCGTGCTGTTCCAGTTATGTTCACCTACACCAGCGTCAGCACTGGAATCAGGTGTTAAACCTCCACCGATCTGCTATTGATGACCATCCCTCTAATAAATCCAGGATACGATCCCCCTTTTAAATATGCTTAAACAGTATGGTCTGCATTTTGCCAAGCCAAAATTGCTGACAGAATCCCTTTAAAAAGGCTTTATGCCATAGGAGACTTTAATCTGTGCTGCAGGAGTGGACTGCTTGGACAGAATTAGTCTCCTTCACCCTCTGGCAGCGGAAAAGATCTCCAATTACAGTACTTATTCTCAGCCGTACTACTGCAGCATTTCTATCGACTGCACTGAACAGGAAAACAAACAAAATCAATAAAACAGGTTTTGACAAGGAAGGCCGAGGATGCATTTCCTCCAGCAATCTGCTAATTAGGCGGACATGCACTTTACCCCACACTATAAACGTCAGTCAGTGACATATTGTAAGTAATTGTCCTCACAATTGTGTAAATGGAAGATATTGTTAATAATCTGCACAATTAATATAATTAATGGCAGATCCGATCAGGTTTGCTGCAGCCACCACTAGAGAGAATGTGCAGAAGGATCTATTGTAGAGTTTAATGGGGGCTGTATATATTCATCTCCAAGATAGTGGGCGAAACATGCAGCCATCACTTTCATATGGCGGATAGGGAGCAGGAAATGTAGGCCTCCATCATAAAAATGAGCCACAAGCTCTAACTGTATAAAACAGAAAATATCTGAAAATACTTAAAGCTGGAGTCTACTTTCCTTACAGTCATAACCTATTTACTCACAAGGTGTTCATGTTGCGGATCGCTCTCCTTGACATGATGGCGTCAGTGACGGCCTTCTTAAACTGCCTGTACGGAAACAAAGAAGGAGATATTGGGGAATTGGCTCTTCACCTAGGAATCAATTCATGCTGTATGATAAAAATATAGAAGGAGAACAAGGGCGCCATTCTTTTTGAGGGACACACACTACTATACTCAGCTTATAGGTCTGTTTAGGTTAGAACTGACAAATGGAATTATAATCTTCCTAATGGACCCATTGATTCATATATTCCTGCATACAAGACTCCACTGTAAAAAAAAAAACTGGTAAAACAGAAAGCAGACAAACCCCATATCCATCAACGGGGCTCTTCTGATTAGAACAGGATTGTAGAGAATGACGATTCCATTTATCGGTTCTAAACTGAACAGAGTCTTAAGATAGCCACACAGATTTGTGTCAGCAAAAGCCACCGATATCAACGGATTTGGTCGAATGTGTATGGGGCTCCGGACAACTGATGTCGGGAGAGAGGTCCAAATTTTGACTGCCATTCACATTGTTCTCCCTTGTTGGCGGCTTTCTCATGGCGAACACAGGAGCACTCCGCCAAAAGATCGCTCCTGTACATGGGAGAGTTGTACAAGACGGCTGTTGACTGCACGGTCATTCGGTAATCGGCCATCTAAAGTGTGTGGCCGGCTTTGGAAAAGTCAACCAACCACTTATGTTACTACAAAAGATGAAGAGGGGAAAAAAAAAAAAAAAAAAAAAAAAAAAAAAAAAAAAACAGTAGAAGCCATTGATGAAACATTACCTGAGGGTCTCAGAAGACAGTGAGCATCTACACTTATATCTCTGGTTCAAAGTAGCCAAAAAGATGGGAGTTGGGGCAGAGTAGGGCTTATAGGGTGCTCACGGTCAGATTATATTGATGATCTATCTACACGATCCATCATCAATATCTGATCGTTGAGGGTCCAACACCAGATATCCCCCACACCAAACCAGGTGTTAGAAGCTCAAAAAGCAGAATGGTCTTTTTCCTACCTCCATGTGCCAAATTATAATAACGAATGCCGCTAGAATATCTTAAAAGGGGTTATCCTCTACTAGGACAACCCCTTTATGTTCCCCCATGTTTGGCCCCTTTAAAATAAAAACACATACTCCCCTCCCGTGGCGATGCCATTCCAGTGCTGTCGGCACTCGCGTTCCCATGGCCAACATGAGCCCTGCGCCCAAGCAGCGTTGGAGTCGCTGTTCCCGCCTTTGGACATGCCAGTAATCAAGAGGAAGAGAGCAACAAGCTGCGGGGACAGCGACGCCAGCGCCATTTGGGCGTAGAACTCACTTGACCCAACAACTTCATGTCAAGTCCGAGAATAAGAGTGCTGACAGTATAGGAGTTTTTATTTTAATGGGGCCAAAACATGGGGAATGAAAATGGGTTGTTCTAGTAGTGGGCAACCCCTTTAAGGATGTATGGACTATCTAAGCAAGAGCTATTCAACTACATTATCCCTGGAATCATCCTTCTACTAATTAAAGATTGAAAGGCAGTGCTTGTGAGACTATTTGCCAAAACACATACACAAAAAAAAAAATATATATATATATAAGGTATTAAAATGTAATCAAATTTCATGTCCTTATAATACGAGTCAACTTAGCCCTCCAGACCCCCCAGGGTCTCACAAGACAGAACTTTTGGGACTCTACTGCACAGACCATAATGAGTATACCAGTTTGGTTTAAAAGATGGTGAGGATAACGAGAACCCCACCAGTCACTACGAGGCGCAGCAGTTTGGTTTTAGATGTTAACCGATGAACTCATTGCACTTTTATTGTTTCTTTATGAAGTAAATGTTTTAGCTGGATAAAATGTTCCCCTTTATATACCAGAATCTCTCGATTACCTTCTAGAGTGTTTTTTTTTCTGGTTCAGACAGTAAGAAGCATGCACTACTAGAAGCATGGCATTCAAAAAGGGGAAATCCTAGGACTTATGTTTTGCAGAGGTTCACGTCAGTTTTCTTACCTCATTGCCAAATACATTGGTCGAATTGCAAAAAGTGGAAACGTGTGGACTTTAACCATGATGGTCATAAAAGCCATATAGAGCAAAACCTTTATAAAGCCTGCAAGAAAGGAGGATGGAAATAAAAATGGATTCTCCAAAAATCCCATCACAGTGACAAAGTACTGACAATGAATGGGCAAAATATATATTTACAAGTTTTTTAATTATTGGATTTAATTTAGGACACCTGGCTCAAATTATGTTAAGATGGAAACAGAAGCGTTTGCAAAAAAGAGTGGCGCTTACCAGTCAGGAGTTCGGTGTATAACATGTACACCGCTTTATTGTCCCAGGGATTCTCACTCTGAAGGTCCACGGAGTGCAAGACATACTTTATGAAGACTGTGAGGATCATCGTCATCAGTATGGCATACTGGCAAATAGAGTAGAAAAATAAAAACGCAGTCAGTAACAAAAAAAAAAAAAAAAAAAAAAAAAAAAACACACACAAGAACACACACCCATCCTATTTACCTGCATGCGCGCCCTCGTTACTGGCGCTGTATCTCTTTCCGGCCGGCGCCAGCAGCTCTTCCTGTGCGGAGCGATCACGCGGCCCCACTCATTAAGGCAATGAATATGCACTCCACGGGAGTGGAGAGGCGTGCATATTCATTACCTTAATGAGCGGGGCTACGTGATCGCTCGGCACAGGAAGAGCTGCTGGCACCAGAATGAAGAAGATGTAGTGCCAGCAATGAGGGTGCGCAGGAAGGAGTGTATGTGTGCTGGAAGCTGGTGACTGTGGCTGTCACGGTGCGCTATTACAGCAGCGACACAGGCTTTAGGCTACGTTCACATTTGCGGTCAGCGCCGCAGCGTCGGGCGCCGCAGCGGCGCCGCATGCGTCATGCGCCCCTATATTTAACATGGGGGCGCATGGACATGCGTTGTGCTGCGTTTTGCGCCGCATGGCCGCAAGCGTTGGACGCAAGAAACGCTTCAAGTTGCATTTTTTTTGCGTCCAACTTTCGGCCAAAAAGGACGCATGCGGCGCAAAACGCAGCGTTTTAGCGTGCGTTTTGCCGCGTTTTTGTTTGCGTTGTGCGCTGCGGCGCCGACGCTGCGGCGCACAACGCAAATGTGAACGTAGCCTAAGCCACAGCCGCCAACTCCTGCCTCCTGTGACCTGCTGCTCCCCCGCCGGCCCTCTGGGACAATTGACTCGTGTATAAGCCGAGGGGGAGCTTTCAGCACAAAAAAAAAAAAAAAGTGCTGAAAAATTCGGCTTATACATGAGTATATACGGTACCAAATGGTAATAAGCAGCACTGTGTGAGTAAGGGCTTAGTCCCACGTCAGTATTTTGCATCAGTGTTTGTATGCCAAAACCAGGGGAGGAACTTAGAACAGATGTCTCTTTCAATAATTTTTTTTTCTGTATTTGAGACAGACACTCTTGGTTTTTGGCATACAAATACTGAATGTGTGAATAAAGTCTAACCTTCATAAAGAGTGTCAACATTCCACCAATAGTTAGAGAAAAAAAAATAAAAAAAAGACTCCTTGTTCATCCATGTTGCAACGTTTCCACCCCTAATGGTGCGTTTTTTCACTATAACAATGTTACAGTAGGGAATAATTTTCATAACAAAAGTGAATACATTTTTTTTATTTTTTATACTAAGGAAAAAGGTGCTAAAACTGGTGTCTGGTAAAGTGGTACTATACCCATAAGTTTATTACGGAGGATGTCAGCACTAGTGTTGAGCATTCCGATACCGCAAGTATCGGGTATCGGCCGATATTTGCTGTATCGGAATTCCGATACCGAGATCCGATACTTTTGTGGTATCGGTATCGAAACAACATTAATGTAAAAATGTGTAAAAGAGAGAATTAAAATAAAAAATATTGCTATACTCACCTCTCCGACGCAGCCTGCACCTTACCGAGGGAAGCGGCAGCGTTCTTTGTTTAAAATTCGCGCTTTTCTTTCCTTACGTGAAGTCCCGGCTTTGTGATTGGTTGCGTCGCAGTCACATGGGCGACGCAACCAATCACAAGCCGTGACGTCACGGGAGGCTGGACACGCGCGCATTTTAAAATGCGCGCTTGTCCAACCTCCCGTGACGTCCCGGCTTGTGATTGGTTGATCGCGAAGCAACCAATCACAAGCCGGGAGGCTGGACACGCGCGCATTTTAAAATGCGCGCGTGTCCAGCCTCCCGGCTTGTGATTGGTTGACCGCGAAGCAACCAATCACAAGCCGGGACGTCACGGGAGGCTGGACAAGCGCGCATTTTAAAATGCGCGCGTGTCCAGCCTCCCGTGACATCACGGCTTGTGATTGGTTGCGTCGCCCATGTGACTGCGACGCAAACAATCACAAAGCCGGGGCGTAATTTTAAAATCCTTAAGGACCTGAAATTACGTCACGGCTTGCTGTGATTGGTTGGGTCGCCCATGTGACTGCGACGCAACCAATCACAAAGCCGGGACTTCACGTAAGGAAAGAAAAGCGCGAATTTTAAACAAAGAATGCTGCAGCTTCCCTCGGTAAGGTGCAGGCTGCGTCGGAGAGGTGAGTATAGCAATATTTTTTATTTTAATTCTCTCTTTTACACATTAATATGGATCCCAGGGCCTGAAGGAGAGTTTCCTCTCCTTCAGACCCTGAGAACCATCAGGAATACCGTCCGATACTTGAGTCCCATTGACTTGTATTGGTATCGGGTATCGGTATCGGATTGGATCCGATACTTTGCCGGTATCGGCCGATACTTTCCGATACCGATACTTTCAAGTATCGGACGGTATCGCTCAACACTAGTCAGCACTGATCTCACAGTAACAATATATTAGTAAGTGACTATTGCCCGTTAAATCACAGTTGTGATCGTCCTAGAAACTTTACGCACCTTTAAACATTTCTTTAATAAAGAAAACAGATTCACAGTTGCTTTAAACATTGCCGTTTGGCTTGGAGAGCCTGCATGTCACATTACAGAGCAGGCTGCTTGATATCGTTCTGTTCTCATTCTGTAGCCCCTCTCTGACTTCTATAGCTAAACTATACTGAAACTCCTTATTGATTTAGGTTTATTTCATTTTTAGATTTCAGATTCATTTAGCTTAAGGAGAGAGAAAATTGATGGGGTGTGCCCTTAACAGCTTCATGCAGCCTGCATTTTACTGAATTACATGAAAGCTCTACAAGCCAGTTTTTTTTATTTTTAAATATAATTTCTAAAAACTACACGCAAGCCAATAAAAATAAAAAACGGTCGAAAAAGATGAACAGAGCCTTTAAAGTTGGTGCCCCCTTTTAGCAGGGCCATTTAATTTATTTTTCACCTGCCAGAGCAGTAAGAAAGAGCTGTAGGCTGAATGAGTGCTGTGGTCATGTTAGGGCTAAATTCACTTCAATCCATGTCTAATAATAATTTTTGGACAGTCATGAATGAGGTGATGAAATTTGCTACTGAAAAGCAAGCTGCCCATATACTAATGGAACATAAAAACTCAGTAGTTTGTGTTTTTTTTTTTCCTCCTTGTCACATCCCACAGACCTCATCTGTGTTTGTGTATAAAGGGAAAAATCTGCTGGTTGTGGTAGGTCTGACAATGTATTGTGTATGCTGGGGCAAAGGGAGGGTTGGACATGCACCATTTCAACATGCCCGATTCTTTTCATCTCAAAAAGGAAATAAATAGCTGCTGCCAAGACACCCCTGGAGGCATACTCCCCTCTGCCCATTAGGAACACTTGCATGCTCAACAGAACTGAATATGCTTGTGTATGGGGTCTGGGAAAAAGAACAGTTGTGTATATAAAAAAAAAAAAGTAATAA
This sequence comes from Ranitomeya variabilis, assembly GCF_051348905.1. NCBI lineage: Eukaryota > Metazoa > Chordata > Amphibia > Anura > Dendrobatidae > Ranitomeya > Ranitomeya variabilis. The sequence goes on from NC_135233.1 coordinate 468,854,620, forward strand.
TTTTTTGGGCAGATTAGAACAACTGGCTGCAAGACCAGTCCTCGCCTCTGCTACAGTTTGTGTCCAAGACACCAGAAACATGCACTTCTTCCTTCCAGATGAAATTGCCAAAGCACAAGAGGAAGTTCGCACCCAGACTCCCTGCAGACTGTCAAACAAAGCGTATATGGTTTCATTATGTTTACTTTGAATATTGAATTTCCAGGGTTAGCTTCCCTTTAATCTGAAAAGTAGTCTGACCTGATAATAAAAAAACACTTTATTTGGAGACTTGTGCAAGTATTACAGTTTGCAAAACTAAACCTTTGCTGGGTCACAGTGTGACAATCGTGACTTACTGGTCTCAAGTGTTTTATGATACAAAAGAAACGGAATATTAAAAAAAAAAAAAAAAAAAAAAAAAAAAAGGAAAAAACTAATTTGACATAGAAAATAAATGATCCTTGCCAATACTTTGCTCCAGCCTATAGTTTAATATCGTTTAAATTATGTGTCAAATTGGAAAAGCGGGAACATCAGAAGGATACCTCCAGAGTGCAAACAAAATGTCCACAGAACTAGGGGAATGCTTCATTTTTTTATTTATTTTTTTTTTATTTATTTTTTTTAGGTGTGAATAGAAAATAAATAAATAAATGTGATGCAAATTAAAAAAAAAAAAAAAAGGTAGGGTTTCCAACTTTTAGAAAAGTGGGCCCCAAGTGATTATAGTAATGTGAAATAACCAAAAAAGGGTAGCATTCATCCTGGCCTTCTCCAGCCACAACATCCCCACTGCTCTGGTCTTTGTGTTTTATCTGCAGAGGAGACGTCACGTTGACGGCTCACATCACCGCTGCAGCCAGTCACAGTGGCTCATGTCAGGTAATCTACAACAGTAAAGGTGCTGAGCAAAGTTTTCCCTTTTTTATATATCTGGGATATGTCAGAACTTACCATTCCAAGACCCCCCAAGATCAGAACAATGAAAAAGCACTAGCAGTTCTTGGATCACGAGGGGTCCCACAGGGGGGACTATGATATACGCCATTTAAAAGGGGTCTCCATCCAGAGGCGTTACATGGGTGTTTCTAACTACAGAGGTTGGTACTAACCTCAAATCCAAATACCAGCTGCACCGAGGCCCCTCTGGTGACCAAACTGTGATAAGCATGAGATACAAAGAGAACGTCCAGCACCCCGAGCAGGAGCATCAGCGCTAGGAGGAAAGCACACACGTGGGAAACATTAATATTGGAGAACTGGAGGGAGGAAATCAGACTGCGAAGCGTGCAATGTCAGACGGGTGATGTAACGACTCTGGGACGGAGCTAGAAAACAGTCATGGTGAAGGCAGCTGTATGCAAACCAGAGAGGAAGTGATACCGCACCGCCATCCGGCAGGTCACACGTCAGGAGAACAACAAGCACCGAGCCATGCAAAGAACGAGGCATAGAAATATCTACAGGGAAGACTTACTGCAAGAAGGCAACCTTTCACACATGGTTTAGGAAGCGCTTGCGCACCCCATAGAGCATTCCTTCTTAGAGAGGTGTGCTGCCGTTCCTCTGTTACTCCTCAAGAAAATATAGGAATAAACGGACAATTGGCCACAACCACTCTCCCATGTCAAAATGTGTCTCCTGGAATGTCTCTGATGATGTTGCAAGCGAGAAGTGAGGTCTCCCTACATTAGCCCTATGGAGAAATCCTAATCTCAAGCACAGTTTCATATCCCTGACTGAGCATTCAATATCTTACACAACTTTACCAAAAAAAAAAAAAAAAAAAAAACGAACACACACACACACACACACACACACACACACACACACAATTTTATAAAGTTGCTAAAAACGGAAATTTAGCCTGTCCTAATCCTGCCGCCTCACTAGAAATAATTTGGAAAAGACCCAGCCAATATAGAACATGGCCGGAGACGGACAGCTTTGTAAAGCCGTATCTTCCTTCTATAAATTTATTCCGGAGGAACAATCGTCACCTGAAGAGCAGGCTTAACTGCAGGAGGGAAGACATCCCGGAATTGGGTGACAGGCTTTCCAAAATTGGGGATAAAGAAACTAGAGTTCAGATGGAAATGGATTAAAAACGGGATTGGAGTCCTACGAGGTGGAGACTAATGGGGGGGAAAAAAAACCCAAAAAAACACTGATGTGTGTTGGGTGCAGTTGAGGGTGGGGGGGGGGGGACGCTTTACATGGGCAGCATAAATCAGACATTGCATTATTGGATGGATAGACTGCAGCATTTCAGAGAAAAACATTTACAAGCCGGCCAGGGACTATGGGTCTCGGGTGACTAGTCCAAGACTGGTGGATTCTCCCACCCCACTACCTATGACGCACACACACAGAGAGGCCTGCCGTCTAAAAGTGTATGAAGATGACGCTAGAGACCGGCCTTGGACTAGTCACCGGAGATGCAAGGCCCCAGCCAGCTTTTCAAAGTACAGTATGTACCACAGCCAGTGACTGATACATATTGCCCAGGGATCACACAGCATTAATCTCATGCCAGGTTTGCTTTAAAAAAGGTGTATTCTCATCTCAAAAAAAAAACAAAACAAAACAAAAAAAAAAAAAAAACACACATCCCAATATGTAGTAGGTGTAATAATAATATTAGCAAATGCCTTCAATTAGAAATGTAGTATAGTTCTTCTGATTTGCCATGTCGCTTACACCATGTGCAGGGATTGCAGTAACTTAGGCATCCATGGTTATTAACACTCATAGTGACAGTTAGCTAGGCGTTCGTGGTCATAACCATGGACATTTAAGCTACTGCCATTCCTTGCACATGGGGTAAGCAACATAGCTAATCAGAAGAACTGATTTCTAATTGGAGGCATTTGCTAATATTATTACACCTATTACATATTGGGATAGGCTCTTAGGGCTTAAAGTGGCATTCTTATCCCTAACAGCCATGTCTTAATTTCCAGACGGGGCCACATTCACACTCCCGTTTCCATTGTTACATCTGTATAAAGAACCGTTTTTCTGCCATTTGTCATCCGTTCTGCTCTATAGTTCTAACTTTCAAGAAGTAATAAAAAGAAAAAAAAAAAAAAAAAACACATGAAAAAAAAAAATGCATTTCTACAGTGTAAAAGTTGTCAGGACAGAGTGAACAGCGTCAGATAGTAGGGACAGTGTGACATTTCCAGGAGGAATAACAGAAGAACTGTACACTGCAGAGTAAGAAGAAGAAATGCTCCAGGATTGATATTTTATGGGGAAACATTTGTTAACACAGACTGGACAGGAGAGGAGACGGACCCTCTAGTAACAGATTGATAATATGAAGTCTACATTAGGCAATGTGGCGCTTACCAAGAATCCGGAAATGGAATAACCAGGAAATGTTTGGGCTGCGCTCCATCTGCGTGGAAATAAAGAATACAATTTCTACGTCGGGTCAATTTATGCAGCAGGTTTTATCAGCAGCGAATTGATGACATTTAGAAAAATCTCACCCACCATTCTGGGACGGTAATAAGTAGCAGATTTTCTGCCTGGGGAATCCACTGCATATCCGACCCATGTGGACATCCGAATAAAGGGGATGCCGCTACATGGCTTAATGAGTTACAGGAATGGCCTACTGAGGCAGCCACCGGCCACAACAGATGATCAATGGTGGCTACAGAACATTGTTAGAGGTTTTCAGCTTCGTGAGATAACCCTGTAAATAGCCCATGTGTCTGGGAAGACCCCTGGATATTAGTCTGTCTGCTAAAATCACATCTAGCAAATTGTAGCCTAGCCATAGGATCGGGAATACTGCTAGGACTCCCCAATAATCGCCAAGAAGGGGGCTTGGTGATAACTTGCCAAGATGGGAATAACGTATGGGCATTACAGTGAATAAAACAGGATTTTTGGTTGCTTACCGTAAAATCTGTTTCTTGGAGCCTCCATTGGGGGACACAGGAACCATGGGTGTATGCTGCTGCCACTAGGAGGCTGACACTATGCAAATAAAGTTAGCTCCTCCTCTGCAGTGTACACCCCACCGACTGGCATTATACTCTTCAGTTAGTGAGAAAGCAGTAGGAGATAAACAACAAGGTTGAAAATGTACTGTAAACAACTGTAAATGTGAGAACAGTCATAGAACATAAAGCAACAGAAACTGAAACATTGGGAGGGTGCTGTGTCCCCCAATGGAGGTTCCAAGAAACAGATTTTACGGTAAGCAACCAAAAATCCTGTTTTCTCTATCGCCTCTCATTGGGGGGACACAGGAACCATGGGACGTCCCAAAGCAGTCCCAAGGGCGGGAAGAAACAGACTTCCATCAGGCCAGAGGACTCACCACTGCCGCCTGCAAGATCCTTCTGCCTAGGCTGGCGTCCGCCGAAGCGTAGGTATGGACCTTGTAAAATTTGGCGAACGTGTGGATGGAAGACCAGGTTGCCGCCTTGCAAAGCTGTAGGGCGGAAGCCCTGTGGTGCACCGCCCAGGAGGCGCCGACTGCCCGGGTAGAGTGAGCCTTGATCCCAGAAGGAGGCACTCTGTTCTTGACCCGGTAAGCCTCCAGAATTGCCGTTCTGATCCAGCGAGCAATAGTCGCCTTAGAAGCCAGTTGGCCTCTGCGCGAGCCATCAGGAATGACGAAAAGAGAATCGGTCTTCCGGAAAGTGGACGTTCTATTCAAGTAGATCTTCACTGCCCTGACGACGTCCAGCTTGTTCAACGATCGCTCCAGAGGATGAGTCGGAGCTGGACAAAAGGAAGGTAGAACGATGTCCTCGTTGAGGTGGAAGGTGGAAACCACCTTAGGAAGAAAAGAAGGCGGAGGCCTGAGGACCACCTTGTCCTGGTGGATGACCAAGAACGGAGGGCGGCAAGACAGGGCCGCCAACTCAGAAACGCGGCGGATAGAAGTGATGGCCACAAGAAAGGCCACCTTCCAAGATAGAACTGACAGGGGAACCTCCCTGAGAGGCTCAAAGGGGGAAACCCTCAGAACGTCCAGTACCAGGTTTAAATCCCATGAATCCACAGGGGCCCTGTACGGAGGGACAGCATGGGCTACTCCTTGAAGGAAGGTCTTAACCTGTGGTCAGGAAGCTAAAGTCTTCTGAAAAAGGATGGAAAGCGCAGAGACCTGGCCCTTCAGGGAACTAAGAGCTAGGCCCGAAATCCAGTCCTGCCTGAAGAAGGCCAAAATGGAAGGCAGGGAAAAAGGACAGATGAAACATGGTTGGACTCGCACCAACGGAAGTAAGCCTTCCAGGTATGATAGTAGATCCTGGAAGACGAAGGCTTCAGAGCCTGAATAATGGTGTGAATCACCCGGTCCGAAAGGCCGGACGCTCTTAGAACTGCGGTCTCAACAGCCACGTTTTAAACTGAGCAACCGAGAATTCGGGTGGCAGATCAAACCCTGAGACAGCAGATCGGGCCTGTCTGGAAGGCGCCAGGGAGCGTCCGCGAGAAGATTGACGAGCTCCGCGAACCAAGCTCTCCTGGGCGATCAGAATGACCGGCACCCCTTCCGCTTTGATCTTTTTCAACAGTTTGGGAAGTAATAGAAGGGGTGGGAACAGGTAGGGCAGCACGAACTGTGACCAAGGAATGGCCAGAGCGTCGACGCCCACTGCAAGAAGATCGCGAGACCTGGAGACGAACTGCGGAACCTTCCTGTTCATTCGAGACGCCGTGAGGTCCACGTCCGGAGTCCCCCATCGAAGACAAATCTGATGGAAGACCTCCGGATGCAAGGACCATTCCCCTGCCGCGAGACCCTCGCGGCTGAGGAAGTCAGCGGCCCAATTGTCCACGCCGGGGATATGCACCGCGGATATCACCGAAACCGTTGCCTCTGCCCAGAGGAGGATCTTGGATACCTCAGCCAAGGAGCTCAGAGTCCCTCTTGATGGTTGACATGCCACCGCCGTGGCATTGTCCATCTGGATTCGGATTGGAAGGCCCCTGAGAATCCCTTCCCAGTGACGAAGGGACAGAAAAATGTCCCAGATCTCGAGGACATTGATCGGCAAGGTTGACTTCTGCGCCGACCAGCGGCCCTGTACAGTCAGGTGGCGAAACACCGCACCCCAGCCGAGCAGGCTGGCATCCGTCATCACCACTTGCCAGTGGACTGAAAGAAAGGACCTGCCCTGGGAGACGAGAGGTGACGTGAGCCACCAGATGACAGAGCGTTTGACCCGGGGAGAGAGTAGGATCGGGAGGTCCAGGGAGAAGACAGACCTGTTCCACTGAGACAGGATGGCTTGCTGAAGAGGTCGCGAGTGAAATTGGGCAAAGGGAATCGCTTCCAATGTTGCTACCATCCTCCCAAAAACCTTCATGGCCAATCGGAAGGAGGGAGACCGAGGGCCCTGGAGCACGCGTATGTCCCGACAAAGAATGGATCTCGTCTTCGGGAAGAAAGACCTTGGTCTGACTAGTGTCGAAGAGCATGCCCAGAAAGATGATGCGCTGAGAAGGAATAAGGCAGGACTTTTTCCGGTTGATCAGCCACCCGAAACAGGCTAGGGTGTCGAGAACGATGGACAGGCTTTCGTGGGCCTGAGAAAAAGACGGAGCCTTGATGAGGATGTCGTTGAGGTATGGAAACAGAACCAGGCCTCTGACCCTCAAGATGGCCATCAGCGCCGCCATGATCTTCGTGAAAACTCTTGGGGCGGTTGCAAGACTGAACGGCAGGGCGACGAACTGAAAATGTTCCTGAAGCACTGCAAAGCGCAGGTATCGGTGATGTCCTGGGAATATCGGAACATGGAGGTAGGCGTCCTGAATATCTATGCAACACAGACATTCCTGAGCCTCCATGGAAGCAATTACTGAACGGAGGGATTCCATCCTGAAGTGCTTCAGACGAACTCTCTTGTTCAGCAATTTGAGATCCAGAATGGGACGCACCCTGCTGTCTTTTTTCGGTACCACAAAAAGGTTTGAATAGAAACCTGTGAACCGTTCTTTTTCTGGGACGGGAACAATTACCCTGGCTTTGAGGAGAGAAGTGATGGCTGCGAAGAAACCCGGAACTAGAGCGGGATCTCTTGGAGGTCGGGATTCGAAAAAACGATCCCGGGGTCGTGAAACGAACTCTATCTTGTATCCCGAGGATACAACTTCCCTGACCCATGCGTCCTCTACTGAGAAGATCCAGACGTCCCTGAAGAGGAGACGGCCGCCCAGCCTGGGAGGTGGGCTGACGACTAGCCGAGAGTCATTCCAAGGTGGTTCTTCCAGTCCTGGACTTGGAGATCTACCCTGGGAGTAGCGAGGATGCCAGGAAGGAGTGGGCCTAAAGGGTACCGTCTTCTTCTCTTGACGGGCCTGTGGCCTCTGTTGCTGCTGGGAGAAGGAATTTGATGCCGCGAAGATCCGAAAAGACCGAAATTGACGTCTAGGGGGAGGACGACGAGGTTTGGCCTGGGGAAGAAGAGAACTTGTGCCCCCGGTGGCGTCCTTAATGATTTGGTCCAGCTTAGAACCAAAGAGACGAGACCCCTGAAAAGGCAGGCTGGTAAGGGAATTTTTAGAAGACAAATCCGCCTGCCAGGCCTTAAGCCAAACGGTCCGGCGGATGGCAACCGCGTTGCTGGACGCCTGAGCCGCACAAGACGCGGCGTCCAGGGAGGCGGAGACCAGATATTCACCCACGTGAGAAATCTGGTTGGCAAGTTTGCCAGGACCGGACTTCTAAGCACGCTTGTGTGCTAGGCTCTTGGTCCTGGAGAGGGATCTATGAGGATACGGGGTGGCAGTACACGCCGTACTCATAGTCCGTATTGTGGGACTACAGGTGTGACTTCACCCTGTATCCCTCCAGAAAAACCTGAAAAGAAACGACGCACATTGAGGTAGATAAGGGTCTAATGAAAGACCCGTGTCCACCTCCTACTGACACTAAGCTAAACTGAAGAGTATAATGCCAGTCGGTGGGGTGTACACTGCAGAGGAGGAGCTAACTTTATTTGCATAGTGTCAGCCTCCTAGTGGCAGCAGCATACACCCATGGTTCCTGTGTCCCCCAATGAGAGGCGATAAAGAAATTATTTTGGTACATAATATCAGGCATATGCAATACTTAGATATCTCTCTTAAAGGGAATCTGGCAGCAGGTTTTTACTTTATAATCTGACATCTGACAGCAGCACAATGCAGGGGCAGAGACCCCGATTCCAGTGATGTATCATTGTTTATTGGGTGCAGCAGTTGTGATATAATTAGTTTTCTCTGCTGCAGATGTAGCAGAGCTCAGAATGCTGAGCTATGTATAACCCCACACACACCACTGATTGCCAGCTTCCTGTGTACATTATACTGTGAGGTAAAGCTGCTAATTAGTGATGGGGATGGGTTGGACCAAGAGGCACGAGACACCTAGTCCTGTAGGTATAATCTACTGATTTTATTGAAACAGCAAAGCACAACCTAGTAATTGACACATCGCTGGAATCAGGGTCTCCACCTCTATATCATGATGTTCTCAGATTACATGCCAACAACCTTCTGTCAAATTTCCTTTAACTGAAGAGGAGGATTATTTATAAGACTATGCAAAAAAAAACAAAAAACACCCTGACAGCAGCAAGCCATAGGGATAAAAGAAGAAATACTCCAAGGAATCGGCTTCCGAATCCAGTGCTGACACTTCACCAGTACAGTAGCAAAGATGCCACATTTACCAATCAGCTGAGCGCTGTGGCCACCGAGACCATTAGATGTGACATCATATTGTCCAATTTGGCTGGAGCACAGAGCGGATTCCTGGGGTGAGCATATTGCCTTTCCTTCTTATATCCCAATGACTGCTGCAGTCATTTCTTTTGAAGAATCCGTATACCCCTTTAAGGCCACGTTCAGTATTTTACGTCAATATTTGTAGCCAAAACCAAAAGTGGATAAACAATGCAGAAGTGGTGACGCGTTTCTATTATACTTTTCCTCTGATCAAAACCAGGAGTGGAACAATCAGAGGAAAATGATAATAGAAACCCGTCACCACTTCTGTATTTATCACCCACTCCTGGTTTTGGCTACAAATACTGATCATGTGAACGTGGCCTAATGGTTAGATTGGAGACTTACCCACTGCACATCAGACCGATGGGCGGCTACCAATTTACCTTACTTCACTATAAAGTTATATTTTGGTACATATGGTATATATAAAGTGCACAATTTGCCTCTTACAAAATCTACACGATCCTCCGCCAACCAGTGGAAACATTTCAGAAACAGCAGAAGGGTGAAGAGGGCCACAAATCGCGGGCTGAAGTCATCCCTGAACACGGTGAAAGCTAGACACGTCTCTGTGACGGCATACCAGGAGCGTTCCAGGAGGTGCTGCGGGCAGGAGAACACAGGAATCAGTGCGGAAATGAAGCAATGGTGGATCTGGATGCATTAATAATGGTGCTGATGCTGGAACGTCCCAGCAATGGAAAACAATTCGTGTTGAGCAAATGTGTTTGGATAAGGTGTTATCTGAGCATGCTGGGGTGCTACCTGGATGTCTTCGGGTTGGTCATATAACATGTTTGAGTCCCAGCGGCTGCTAGGCAATCCCTGCATATGTTGTGGCTATCAAACAGTCGCAAGACATTCAGCCACAGGGACTCAAACATATTTTCCAGCATGCCAAAGTCACCCGGTTAGTACCCGAGCATGCTCAGATAACACCTTATCCGAACACATTTGCTCATCACTAGCAACAAGCAATAGCACTGAAAAGAATTAATAATTCATAATTTAAGTGGCTTCTAAGATGTCATCTAAGCAGCATAATACAACTACTGCAATTCTAATGCCATGTTCACCTTTGACAACCATTGTTTTATGGGATATAAAAGAGAAGGACAGGATCAGATTGGGGTTACAAACCAACCCTGTGCACAGAGACCAATAGGTCTGCATATGAGCTGTATGCTTTTGGAATAGATTTTTTTTTTTATGCTGCAGAGCCTAAAAATTAAAAATGAAGCAATTTCCCCAAATAATTTTTTAATCTCCATTTTTTCCTTAGATCCACTGAAACAAAAAGAAAATGGTTAGAATTGTACAAATGTCACTTAAACGGGGTTTCCACTAAATTAGGAGAAAAAAAAAAAAAAAAAAAAAAACCACACTAAAAGGAATTGTTGGACTTCACTATGAAAGAACTACATGTGCATATAAATAGTTTAAGGGGGTGCATATTCTCTTTATTTTAGAATGGAGTCATCATGTCGGATTAATTCACTTAACCACGGTCAGGCTGGTTTCATGCAAGCGTAATAAATCCCTATGGAGCAGTTGGTTTGGATCATTGAAAGCCGGTGGGGCTTGATTTGCAACTATGTCATGCTAGTGAGAATCCGGCCTTCGATTGGTGTGTGATCCGATTGCATCACCTGCATCTAACCAACATGACTCCGTATAAAGGACTGTGGATATTTCTGACTTCACCGATACAATGAATGAGCCTCCAATGAGTTTTAATCACCAACCCATATTATGTAGGGATCGTTTCCATCAAGTATAAAAAAAAAAAAAAAAAAAAAAAAAAAACACACAGCAATCAATGGATCTTCACAATATCTGGCATGCAAGCTTGTTAAACTCAACCTGATGCCGAGCTCACAAATCCCATAATCCCGGCTACAAAGCTTACCTCCATCTCAGCTGCTCGCAGCTGACCAAAAAACACTTTGCCCATAAATTTGCCTAGGAGGAAGACCAGGACAAACGCTTGTATATAAAGCACCTAAGGGAACAGTGAAAAAGAAACTCGTTATAAATACAAACCATTTCATCCATACAGATGTACCATCCATGGGCCTAGTGAGGCTGGAGGACAACGTCTATGGATGCTGCATGGGAGCTTGGGTGGCTATTCCGAGGCCGGTCCCTGGTGGCCTCTCCCTGCCCAGATCACCTAGGGCTAGGCTGTCAGGCAGAGTGGGACACGGACAGGCCTCTTGAACTAGTCCCCCAAGCTGTATGGTCCCTGACCAACTCCTAAGTATGGGCTATGATGCATGGACTGGCCGTAAGTCTCCCAACCAGAAATCAGCACCCTCCTAGGTTGTGGCCAGTCCGTGCATCAGGGCCCGTATTCGGAAACATGGCTGCACGATACAAATCGAGAGTTCTCATGCAATGCACATAGAAATATGATAAATCTTTACTTTGTGTCTATTCCAGAGCATTTACTCACAGCCATACTGGGACTTGACTTGGTCAAATACACAACTGTTGGGTAGAATTGGTGCTTGAGGTAATAAGCGTGAGCCACCACGGCAACCGTAAGAGCCAAGCTGGCACTTGTCATCATGGCTGTCCTCATCTTGGCGGTCAAGGGAGGGGCGGGACCCTGTGCAAAAAACGAGAAATGGAATGCTTTATGTACTTAGCGAGTCATCAGAGGCAGGTTCTACAAGGCTTACCTAAAGCCAAACAAACCAGAAGCTGCATGTTGACTGTTACATTTATAGAGGTAATGTTACAAGGGGAACGCCGAACATGGCACCAGCTGAAATGCTGCAAGTATATTCAGCCATCACACATTTATAAGATTCAACAACAACAATCTTAAAAAACATTCACCCAAGTCGTTTTTGTAAGGTCTTAGAAATTTGGTGGGACAGTCATACAATCAGGAGCCAGTCCAGATTCTTCTTCTTGCAGTGATGACAGGGGAGGGTTGGTAACAAATAAACATCCAGGACAAATTCAATTACCTTCAACGCGTCTTTACAAAGATACAAAACCATAACATACAAGGTTTTCAGTACATGACAGAATATACCATCACCAATCTCACCAATGTGAAAAAGACCACTTTGATGCAGTGTTTGGCATATGGTCTGAGCACCGACAGGCGGACCACCCATCCCTTTAACCTCTGCAGAAATGCTGGCAGCACTCATACATCTATTTTTGAAAAGACAACCTCTGGATATGACGTTGATCGTGTGCGCTCAACTTCTCTGTGATTGACCATGGCGAGGACTCTGAGTGCAATCTTCTTAAAGCCTCAGCCATCTTTATGTAGAGCAACAATTTTTTTTTTCAGACCCTCAGAGAGTTCTTTACCATGAGGAGACATGTTGACCTTCCACTAATCAGTATGAGGGTATGTGCACACGTCCTGAAGAAAACCGGAAATTTTCTGCAAGAAATCCGCATTTTTTTTTTTTCCGTTTTTTTCCGGGTTTTTTTGCTTTTTTTAGCATTCTGCAAGCGTAATTAGCTTGCAGAATGCTAAAGTTTTCCAAGCGATCTGTAGCATCGCTTGGAAAACTGACTGACAGGTTGGTCACACTTGTCAAACATAGCGTTTGACAAGTGTGACCATCTTTTTACTATAGATGCTGCCTATGCAGCATCTATAGTAAAAGATATTTTTAAACATTCTAATTAAAAAAATAAAAAAAAATATATGGTTATACTCACCTGCAGGCGTCCGTTCCTATAAATGCCGGTGTGGTTCAGGACCTTCCATGACCGGTCTCGACCAATCACAAGACCGTGACGTCATCGCAGGTCCTTCACCGCACACCAGCTATAGAAACCGAAGCGGCAGCATGCAGCGGTGAGGCGGGAAGACATCGAGGGTGAGTATAGGACTATTTTTTATTTTATTTCTTATTTTTTGACCAATTATATGGTGCCCAGTGCGTGGAGGAGAGTCTCCTCTCCTCCACCCTGGGTACCAACCGCACATAATCTGCTTACTTCCCGCATGGTGTGCACAGCCCCGTGCGGGAAGTAAGCAGATCAATGCACTCCTAGGTGTGTGGAATCCCCTGCAATTCCGCATTTTAATGAACATGTTGCTTTTTTTTCCGCTATGCGATTTTTTTCGCGGAAAAAAAGGCTACATTTGCACAAAAAATGCAGAATACACTGAAAATGGGAGGCATAGGTTAGCGTTTTTTTCGCGTTTTTATCACGTTTTTATAGCGAAAAAAACGCGAAAAATACTGAACGTGTGCACATGGCCTGAGAGTGTGAGAGTGATAACACCAAATTGATCATACCTACTCCCCCATTTACACCCGAGACCTTGTAACACCGGGGAGGGGAAATGGCTAATTTGGCTATTTTCATTTAGGGGTGTACTCACAAAATTTAGTGTTATACTAGCGGTACACTGACTACTTTACATTGTATCAAAGTCTCATATCTCGTGCTGTCCCAAGTAAAGATAAAATATTTACAAAAATGTAAGGGTGTACTCACTTTTCTGATAGTGAGTGAGTGTATACACACACACACAGCAGCACATGTACATGAATCTAGGCCATGTGAAAACAGACATTCAATATAGATTATACTTCTCAAAAATATTTTTTCAATACATTTTTTTCATAAAACTTACAGTAATAGATGAATTGAAGGTTCTTAGTGCATAAATTGGCCAATTCATGTATGCCCATCAACCACGGCAAGGTGACCTCCCTCTGCTGGGTCGACAGACAGACAGACAGATCTTGAGTGCTGGTGCCACGTGAAGAGGTCTAGGGATTCTTAAACACCTTCCTTGTATGGCCCTAGTGATTACTCCATTTTATAGCATCCTTTAAATAGGATCAGTCTGTTCGCAAAAATGTCAAGTTTCTGCTCTTATTTTATTTCTGCTGCTCCTTTAAGGTTTTTTTTTTTGTTTGTTTGTTTTTTTAAATCCACCATATGAATCCATCCACAAACTGTGGATAGGCTTTTATTCACACAAAGTGCATGGCAGAAGACAAAATCATAACTAACGCTATGTGCACACGTTGCGGATTAGGCTTAGGAATTTCTGGTGCGGATTCTGTCTCTCCTGGCAGAAGACGCAGCTGTGGTTTTTTGTGCGGTTCCGCAGCGTTTTTTTGTGCTTTTTTTTTTTTTTTTTTTTTATAATGGAATGGGTACAAAAACGCTGCAGATTCACAAAAAAGAAGCGACATGCTACTTCTTTTAAACCCCAGCGGATTTTCCGCAAAGTGTGCACAGCATTTATTTTTTCTCATTGATTTACATTGTACTGTAAATCAATTGCGGATCTGCAGCGTTTCTGCACCACAAAAAACGCTGCGGATCCGCAGAGAATCCGCAACGTGTGCACATACCCTAAGGGTGGGCGGTCACCCGAAACGCGTTGGTGTCACATTTCATCAAGCTGGATTGCAGATTTTGTCCTCTGCCATGCACTTTGGGTGAATAAAGGCCTATTCACAGTTAGTGGAGCTGGATCATCCTCATTGTATGATTATTCTATGCCTTGACGCAGCATTTCCGGGCTCCGAACACTTCCAAGAAGGCTATGTGCACACGTCAGGATTTCTGGCAGAAATTTTCCTGACAAGAACCGGACATTTCTGCCAGAAATCCGCATGCATTTTTACCGCGATTTTGATGCGTTTTTCCCAATGCATAGAATAGCGGGAAAAACGCGAAAAAAAACCGCAAAATTAATGAACGTGCTGCTTTTTTTTTTAACCGCGATGCGTTTTTTTCGCGGAAAAAAAACGCATCATATGCACAAAAATTGCAGAATGCATTCTAAATGATAGGATGCACAATGCATGCATTTTTAATGTTTTATAGCGTTTTTATCACGAAAAAAAACACGAAAAAACCTGAACGTGTGCACATACCCTTACGGTGAGCTGGATCCAACTTTGCAAAATAAAAAAAAATTTAAAAAAAAAAAAAAAAATAAAAAGTGTGCACCTCCAGTATGTCAGATTTTTAAACAAAAAACTCAGAGGAGCACCGGGAATAAAAGAAAAGCAAAAACTAGTCACAGGTTCTCTATAAGCACGTGTTCTTAAATTTCATGTGCCAGTAACATGATTACACCCATACATCCTTTGGCCACACACAGACCATCTGTGCCATTTACAACATGAGGCTACAAACTAAATGGGTAGTGCACTAAAAGCAAGCCCTATTGGTTAGGAGAGTGCTGTTCACTGGGTATCCCACTGATGGGACCTCCAAAACTGGTAGCTAGAGCTCAATTCCCCCTGCAGCGCACCCTTAGGATAATAAATGCATTACATGGCACCTACTACAATCAAAGTACACATATTCTGGGGCTTTCAAAGAAACATCCTTGGAAGCCACCATATCCCCCATCTGATTAATGATGGCTGCAAATGAGGAACTCCTATCTATTAACTCTACATTCCTAAGAAGGACTTTTTTTTTTTTTTTTTTTTTTAATTGGTTTTCCTAACCAGACAACCCCAATGAAGGGTTCACAGACATGATAGAGAGGGGTCACCGGCTTTATGAGCCAGGATAGCCGATTGCCGTCAGCAAATGCCACTCTGGCAGACTCCGAACACTCCCAGATATGGCACGGATGATCATTTATCTGAACGCCTGCCATGTTATATAATATTTTCACTGCAGCAGGAAACTGCAAGCTGCATCATGCCATGGAAATATGAGGGTCTCGGGTATGACCTCCAGATTAGAAGAGTTGTATGTGAGAAGGTAACCCATTAATAAAAAAAAAAAAAAAAAAATTTGTACCCTACATATCCGCCAACTCAACACACTTATGGTCAATCCCTGCTCAGTGCCCACACTCACATTATACACAACAGTCGGCATTAAAATACCCTGTGAAGTAACCTGTAATTCTACTGCAACAGTACACCCCGACATCATCACAGCAGGGTATAGAGGCAGCAGGTCACCACGTGGGAGTCATCCAGGCAGTTAGCCGTGACATTACTGGTGCACTAGTGCATGACTTCCATGCACCTGCAGGACACATCTGTCAACAGGATGCCTCCACGGCTTACCACATTTTGCTTTATTTCCTATAATTAGCATCTGCCCAACCAATCTCGGCAAATGTGATCATCAAGTAATGCAAGCAATTAAGTGAAAAAAAGAGGCACTGCAATATTCATTCTACACCAAGCGTACACAGGGATGATGACATAATGGGGGGGGGGGGTGTTTCTCAACTATAAAAGGGGTTACAGTCAATATATTGTCAGGGAAGATCATCCGACACGGTGCGTAGTAAAGTAAAATCTTCTACTTGAGGCTACTTTGACACTAGCGTTAACTGCATTACGTCGCAAATCTGTTTTTGGGCGAAAAAACGGATGGGTCATCTTCAGAATCATTAAAACATTGACATCAAAAGTTGCAACAAAGTCACAAAATGTTTCCAATACGATTCACGTAAAAATAAACAGAACTGAATGCACGGGGTGGAACATATCTTTAGTGCGGCCACAGGGGCCCCAGAGGTAAGGAGGCCACTACCACCTCCAGAGCAGGTGGGATTGTACATTATGATGAGCCACGGGCCCATATACTGTTCATGCACAGGGGCCCCAGAGGTAAGGGGGCCACTACCACCTCCAGAGCAGGTGGGATTGTGCATTGTGCATTTACCAAAATCCCACACTGTCTGTCTGCTATTTCAGCCTTCTTTTCTGCTCGCTTTCTACAACTGAACATGGACATAACAGAATTCATCATCTTTCCCCCATCTCACTCTACCCCTCCACCAGACCTATCCATCAATGTCAATGACTGCTCACTTTCCCCAGTCCCACACGCCCGGTGCCTCGGGGTGATCCTCGACTCTGCCCTCTCTTTCAAGCCACATATCCAAGCCCTTGCCTCCTCCTGCCGCCTCAAACTCAAAAACATTTCCCGGATCCGCGCATTCCTTGACCGTGACACCACAAAAACACTAGTGCATGCCCTTATCATCTCCCGCCTCGACTACTGCAACCTCCTACTCTCTGGCCTCCCCTCTAGCACTCTGGCACCACTCCAATCCATCCTACACTCTGCTGCTCGACTAATCTACCTGTCTCCCCGCTATTCCCCAGCCTCTCCCCTATGCCAAGCCCTTCACTGGCTTCCTATCGCCCAGAGACTCCAGTTCAAAACCCTCACAATGACCTACAAAGCCATCCCACAACCTATCTCCTCCATACATCTGTGACATGATCTCCCGGTACCTGCCAACACGCAACCTCCGATCCTCTCAAGACCTCCTTCTCTACTCCCCTCTCATCTCTTCTTCCCATAACCGCATCCAAGACTTCTCCCATGCTTCCCCCATACTCTGGAACTCTCTACCCCAGCACATCAGACTCTCGCCTACCATAGAAACCTTCAAAAAGAACCTGAAGACCCACCTCTTCCGACAAGCCTACAGCCTGCAGTGATCCTGAACCTACTGAACCGCGGCACAACCAGCTCTACCCTCTCCTAGTGTATCATCACCCGTCCCCTGCAGACTGTGAGCCCTCGCGGGCAGGGTCCTCCCTCCTTATGTACCCGTGTGCCTTGTTTTTGCTCATGTTTAATGTATTTGTCTATATTTGCCCCGTATGTCACATGTAAAGCACCATGGAATAAATGGCGCTATAAAAATGAATAATAATAATAATTATGATGAGCCACGGGCCCATATACTGTTCATGCACAGGGGCCCCCTTCTTTCTGTGTCCGCCAGTGTGAAGACAGACAGTGCAATCAATTCAGCAAAGATACAAACTCTTCATGATATCACAAGATTATCACATCTGGGCTATAAAGAAAACAAAGTGCACAACAGCACACGGCTCAGCGCGCAAAAATCAGCAAAAGCATTTTGGACAGGGATCGATCTAGTGATATTGGTATATTGATTACTGAGCCACCTGACTCTATAGGTCTGTTATATGGCATAATGCATTGCAATGTTACTGCATTTAGTCTGGACTTGTCTCCATGCAACTCAGTCATCAGATATTCCCCTGCAGCTCTCACGTCTGTTCTGGCCATAGGAACGCTACTAAAATCTGCAGCTAAACATGTGGTGTGAACAGGCAGCAAACACCACACCATATCCCTGCAATGCCCATTCCATGTGCAGCACAGCAGTGCAGTAAAGTGCGCTCCCAAGCCCCCCTGAAGCCTTCATGTGCCCACACTAACCACAGAGCAGACAAGCAGCATTACCCCAGCCAGTGAAAGATGATCTGACCTCTTCCCAGCTGTTGCTGTCACTAACACCCCAAAACAGGAAGCGCTTAAGTCAACAGACACCTCACTTCCGCTTGGACTCATCCATATGAACTCACAGTATGGGGGTGGTCATAAAAAACGATTCTGCTGCCATTCACCCATATCATATAGTAGTGAGTGAAAATATTACATAAAGTTAATATTTATCAAAAATAAATAAAACAGAAAGTATTGTTAAGTATGGAACGCTGGTGTAATGTAAGTACATTAATCCCTATTTCTACAATGGTATCGTCCATCCAGTACATTACTTTAAAGGAGCGTACCAACTAAACGCTTTATATAGGGTTGTTGTTTTTTCTTACCTGGAACATTGGTGATTTCTGCTGCTGGGTTCGGAACCTGTGCTCAGTCTGTCATAGGTTTAGGCTGTAAATTGTGGATTTGCCGTCATTTCCATTGAAGGCTAGAAAAACACTGTTGTCGCGTCTTTTCTGCGTTCCTGACAGCTTTCCTGTGAATGTAGACCCGTGGCTGCACATGATTGGTTAGCATGTAAATAAGTGAGCCAATAGGAAAAAAGATAAAGAATGCAGAGGCTGACGCGGTCCAATAGATGAAGACATGTTTTCACTGGTTGCTAGGCAGATCATTTTTTTGCTGGTTCTGTAAAATACACCTGAAAATTTGCATTAAAAAAAGTGGCAAAAACACAACGTGTGAACATGGCCTAACACTCCCAAGACCTGGGTTCTGGATGCTCTGGTCCCTTTAAGTCCTTCCTGTCTGACTCAATTATAGCTTGAACTTTTGTGATATCAAATCTGCTTTTTTTTAATATTTCTTCATTTTTGGATTGTAAAAAAATAAAAGGCGGACTTGAACTTTTAAAAAAAAAAATAGTTTTTTGGACTTTTTTTGTACTTTGTATTTATTTAGTATTTTTTAATTTATTTATTTTTTTTACTTTTTTTAGTACTTTCTATTTATTTAGTATTTTATTACTAAAATATCTTTTGTGGACCTAAACCTGTGACTGATCACCTGCCCTGTAGACTGTAAAACGTAGGTATTGCGATATATAATAAAAATATTGATCTACGAAACCCAGCCTAGAATGGAGGCCCCACCAATACAGCGACACTTAGGCCGGGGTCAAGAATGAAAGTTAGAATGAAATAAATAAAATAATTAAATAATTCTAAAAAAATAAATAAAAAATAATAATTAAAAAATCAATATATATTCTATCACTAAATAAATATTTGAATTAAAAAAAAAATCTAAACAATAAAAGTACACATATTTGGTATCCCCGCGTCCGTAATGACCTGACCTATAAAACCGTCTCACTAGTTAACCCCTTTGGCTACTTTCACACTTACATTGTTCAGAATCTGTCACAATGTGAAAAAAAATGCATCCTGCAAATTTTCCCGCAGGATGCGTTTTTTTCCCATAGACTTGTATTAGTGACGTATGGCCACATGTTTTGTCCGTCGTCCACTGGTTGCGTCGGAATTTGGCGGCCCGTCGTCGGAAAAAACGTTCAAGGGAACGTTTTCTGTGCGTTGTATCCTGTTTTTCCGACTGCGCATGCCCGGCAGGAAATCTCTCTCTCTGTCTCTTTCCTGCCCGGGACTGCAGACGGAAATGTGAAATATAAAATATGGAAATATTATAGCTCTCAAAATGTCGTGATGCAAAAACTATTTTTTGCAATAAAAAGCATCTTTTAGTACGTGTGGTGACAGTTTCCTCACGTACCGGAGACACTGACACACGTAGACACATTAAAATCAATGTGTCTCTGCAGATGTCAGCGTGTTTTCACGGACCGTGTGTCCGCGTGCAAAACACAGAGACATGTCAGTGTTCGTGGGAGCGCACGGATCACACGGACCCATTAAAGTCAGTGGGTGCGTGTAAACACGTACTTCACACGGATGCCATCCAGGTGCTCTCCGTGTGCTTTTGTAAAACAGGGTTAAAATTATCTTTTTGACACCTCTCCATTACTAAGCCATGGGGTTGATGTCACCAGACAATACAAAGGTGACATCAACCCCCCTCAATTATTATCCCACCGCACAGGGCAATTGGGATGAGCAAGGCTAAGTGCCGGAATTGGTGCATCTTAAAGATGAGCCTTTTCTGGGGTGGCCGAGAGCTGATGTTTTTAGCCGGGGGGGGGGGGGAAGTATCCATGGTCCCTTCTTAGGCTATTAATATCAGCCCCCAGTCGCTGGCTTTCCCTCTGCTGGTTCCGAAAACTGAGCAGGAGCCCACACTATTTTTTTCCGAAAAATAATCTTTACATAATTAAATACGTTCCGTAATTTGCACACACACTACTAATTGTATATCTACCTATTCTGTATGTATTTACTGTATGTAAAACATGTCTTCTATCCTGACGGCTTCTGCTGTGATTTTACAGAACCTGACCACTGGGAACTGAACGATCTCCGGTCATCAGTGGTCATCAGCTTAATGCTCCGCTGTGTCTGGATGTCAGGCTGGATGGTGGCATAATTCCACCGCTAAGGCTACTTTCACACTAGCGTCGGGAACAACCCGTCGCTGCGCGTCGGGCCGACGTTCCCGACGCTAGTGTGGTCTCCGCCGCACAACGGGGGCAGCGGATGCATATTTCCCACGCATCCGCTGCCCCATTGTGATGTGCGGGGAAGTGCGGGGAGGTGGGGGCGGAGTTCCGACTGCGCATGCGCGGTCGGAAAAAGCGGACCGTCGGGAGCAAAAAACGTTACATGTAGCGTTTTGTTTTCCCGACGGACCGCTACCATACGCCCAAACGCCGCCAAACGCATTCACCGTTTGGAAATGCGTCGCAAATGCGTCGCAAATGCGTCGCTAATGTTACTCTATGACGAAACAACGTATCCAGCAAAAACTTTTGCTGGATGCGGCGTTTCGCAAAAACGACGCATTTGCGACGTATTGCAGTTAACGCTAGTGTGAAAGTAGCCTTAGCCAAAAGCATCCTTATGTAGCAGAGCTGGACACATCGTGGGACAGTATGTATATCTTCTCGGCAGACAGGTATGGTATATTGTTGCTTTTTTATTTTAATTCTCTTACAGGAGACGAGGGCTTCAGTGGAATAGGCGATGCAGTAAGTATGGTTTAATTAAGATCTATTAAAGGAGTCTGTGTCATTATTTCAATTAAATGACTTTATTCTGGCTGTGTCTTTATTCACCATATAACTGTAGGATTAGTAATGGACAGGTGTCTTGGATGCGCCAATTGTGGGGCGGCTGCAGGCTGCTATTTTTAGGATGGCGAGGGACAAAATCCATGGGCCTCTCCAGCCTGAGAATACCAGGCTGCAGCTGTCTGCCTTTTCCTTGGCTAGTTAACAAAAAGAGGGGGACAACACGCTATTTTTTTGTAGGGGGATCCCACTATTTTTGTTACCATCCAAGGTAAGCAGACTGCAGCAGCCTGGTATTATCAGGCTGGTAAGGTTCATGGATATTGGATCCTTACCAGCCTGAAATACCAGTGCCAGTAGTCTGATTTACTCTGGCTGGTTAACAAATATAAGGGGAGCCCGCGCCATTTTTTAAAAAATTGTTATTTGTTTATTAAAAAAAAGAAGGGACCGCTCTCTGTGCTTTCCTCTACTTCCTGTGTCATGTACATGTGGCAGTGTCACAAGAATAACCATTATGTAAATTAGTACACATGCGTAGCAAGCTGCGTTCCTGCTTTTAATATGTATGTGGCTAGGAAGATAATGAGGTTTTACTGCATCTAACAAAAGCGTATGGGTAATTTATTCAGCGAATACTGAGAGTCTCCACTACATAAATTGACATGCTGCGGTCTGAAAAGACGTGCCGCATCTCTGTCTCTGCGGGTGAACCGTGGGCATCGGTGCACGCATAGTGGTCATGGGTTTTCTTAAAATCCCATCCACTATGCTGTAACAGCTGGAAGCTGCAGGTTGGATGCTGCACAAGTACGCAGCGTTTAGTGACTGTGTGCACATACCCCAATATATCTGCAAACAGGAAATCATTTTTTTTCCATCCCAGAAGCCAACTTTCAATGAGCTTTATTTCAAGTGACAAAAAAAATGCATGCAATGAAAAAACACATCAAAAACGCAGGTGATCTGCCAGTGACCTCAGATGCAGATTTGGCGCAGATTTCATCTACGTCAAATCCTAAGGAAATACTGAGCCATTCTAGATTGTGTGCACTTATCCGAAGCCCACATTCACACCTTCAGTATTTGGTCAGTATTTAACCTCAGTATCTGTAAGCTAAAACCAGGAGTGGGTGATAAATGCAGAAGTGGTGACGGGTTTCTATTAAACTTTTCCTCTCATTATTCCACTCCTGGTTTTGGCTTACAAATACTGAGGTAAAATTCTGACCAAATACTCAACATGCGCACATGGCCTAATACTTAAAAAGTTTCAAAAAATCATTTCCTTGAGACCACGTTCACACGTTGAGTATTTGGTGATTTTTTTTTACCTCAGAATTTGTAAGCCAAGACCAAGAATGAGTGATAAATACAGACGTGGTGACGGTTTCTATTAGGGTATGTGCACACGTTGCGGATTCTGCTGCGGATTTTTCCACTGCGGTTTTCACTGCGGATTTTATCGCGGTTTCTTCTGCGGATTCCTCTGCGGGTTTTCAAGTGCACTTTCCTATTGGTGCATGTTGAAAACCGCTGCGGAATCCGCAGAAAGAATTGACATGCTGCGGAAAATAATCCGCTGCGTTTCCGCAGCATGTGCACAGCGGGTTTTTTTACCCATAGGTTTACATGGTACTGTAAACTTAGGGAAAACTGCTGCGGATCCGCAGCGTCAAATCCGCAGCGGATCCGCAGCAAAATCCACAGTGTGTGCACATACCCTTATACTTTTCCTCTGATTGTTCCTCTCCTGGTTTTGGCTGACAAATACTGAGGTAAAATACTGAGGTAAAATACTAAAGTAAAATACTGAACGTGTGAACGTGGCCTTAAAGGGAACCTGTCACCTGAATTTGGCGGGACCTTTTTTCGGTCCGATGGGCGGTGTTTTCGGGTGTTTTATTCACCCCTTCCTTTCCCGCTGGCCGCACGCTGGCTGCAATATTGCCTTCAAGTTGATTCGCTTTCCTCCGTAGAACACGCCTGCGCAAGGCAATCTTGCCTTGCGCACGCGCAGTATGCTTTGCCCAACTGCAGGCAAAGCTGAAAAGCATTAGCGCGCATGCGCCGGTGCACTATGTCCCGGAAGTATTTTGCTGTGCAGCAGGCGTGTTCTACGGAGGAAAGCGAATCAACTTGAAGGCAATATTTCAGCCAGCGGGAAAGGAAAGGGTGAATAAAGCACCCGAAAACACCGCCCATCGGACTGAAAAAAGGGCCCGCCAAATTCAGGTGACAGGTTCCCTTTAAAATGGTCAGCTTCCAAATGACGCTGCATGAAGATTTGCTACTTTTAACTGCGTCACAGTTTCCAAATCCTGAAGCAGCTAAAAGAAGCAAAGGACAGAAGACGCGCAGTGATGTTTTGTGCTGCTATGTACTAGGTTTAACCTATGTACTAGGTTTATTTAAGGCTACTTTCACATTAGCGTTGTGCACTGTATGTCGCTATGCGTCGTTTTGTAGAAAAAACGCAACCTGCAAAAGTGCTTGCAGGATGCGTATTTCTCCATTGACTTTTATTAGCGACGCAGTGCGACGCATTGCCACACGTCACAACCGTCGTGCGACGGTTGCGTCGTGTTGCGTCGGTCCGTCGCCACCAAAAAACGTTGCTTGTAACGTTTTTTGGTGCGTCTTTCCCGTCTTTTCCGACCGCGCATGCGTGGCCGGAACTCCGCCCCCGCCTCCCCGCACCTCACAATGGGGCAGCGGATGCGTTGGAAAACTGCATCCGCTGCCCCCGTTGTGCGGCGCTTTCACTGCTAGCCTCGGTACGTCGCAACAACGCAATTCGTCGTGCGTCGTCCGACACTAGTGTGAAAGTAGTCTTACATGGTGCTTTTTCAGGTGGTTTCCAGGTGGAATCCGACTGAAAATGACATTGAGCGCACACTACGTGTTCTTCAAACTGGTGATCTCTGAAACCTGCCTGAAAAAGCTCTGAAATAATAAAAAGAATGAACATATGCAAGGTAATATCAAAATTACTTGTGCCTATATTCCATTTTTTGAGCTTTTTTTTTTAACCTCTTCAGGCATAAAAAGCTTCCGGTTGAAGCATCACCCTCTTGCAAAACCGGGCAGCTACGCCAGCATGCGATAGGCGTCATGTGCACGTATTGGGGAGTTTTTAATGTTGCAGATTCTCTGCATCAATTAGATAAAGTAGGGTAGTCTTCATTCCCACCATGAGCTTTTGGTACCCATTACTTAAAATAAGCTACTTGCACTTTTTTCGTGACTGGGCAGCAGTAATAAAAATAACACCAAAAACTCATCAAAGGAACATAGCCTCACTTTTGCTGCTATCATTGTGTTTTATATATATATATATATATATATATATATATATATATATATATACACACACACGTTTTTTACGCTGCGCTTTTTGTCTCTTGTTGCTATGTCATGTTTTAAATAAAGCTGCTTGGTTTTTGATGCTTCCAGGTATTTTGCTTTGACAACACTTTATTGATACAATCATTTGCACATTACATGGATTTTTTGGGTGAGTTTTCAGAAGCATGCGTGCATTTTTTACCTGTGGATTTTACGCATCTAATGCCAGCATAGGGGGAAAAAAATCGGCATATAAAATCCAGCGTAACCGCAAAAGAAATTTACATTCCCCAAATTTTAGTTGTAGCAGAATTTTGAGCCTAAAGAAATACAAGGGAAAAGAAAAAAAATCAATTTAAACCTTGAGGTTCCCCCCACATTCATGTAGTATTTTTCTAAGGATTTTTTTTTTTCTTTTTAGGAAACCAAGAAAAGTGTTTTATGCTCAGCTGGAAAGTCTTCCTAGTAGAAATGATGTACTGAACCCCTGGATATTTTTTTCTGTGCTACACATTTATATATTCCCCCCATTCTGTAAAAACGTTGCTCAGGATATATTCACACATACAGCTACTTTCACACTAGCGTCGTACTCGGCCCGTCGCAGTGCGTCGGGCCGACGTACCGACGCTAGCGTTGTTTGCGCTGCACAACGGGTGCAGCGGATGCAGATTTTCAGCGCATCCGCTGCCCCATTGTGAGGTGCGGGGAGGTGGGGGTGGAGTTCCAGCCGCGCATGCGCGGTTGGAAAAAGCGGACATGTCGCACAAAAAAACGTTACATGTAGCTTTTTTTGTGCCGACGGTCCGCCAAAGCACGACGCATCCATTGCACGACGGTTGCGACGTGTGTCAATGCGTCGCTAATGTTAGTCAATGGGGAAAAAACGCATCCTGCGGGCAACTTTGCAGGATGCGTTTTTTCTACATAACGACGCATTGCGACGTATTGCAAAAAACACTAGTGTGAAGGTAGCCGTAGGTGTACACACCGCCAAATGCCAGAACAAAAGGTCTACAACAGAGCAGAGCAGAGCCTTCCGCCAGCACACAGCTGCAGCCAATACCGCCCCCTGATGGCCACGCCCCCACGCTCCAGCGGCCGGCCAGCTGATTGGCTGTTACTGGGCGGAGTATAAAGGAGCCGCAGGTGGCGGAGGCGGGAGCCTTACTCCTGATAAGCCTGCTACAGGAGGGTCACAAAGCCTCCCTTTGCTGGTTGCTCCCTTTGCTCAGGTCAGTGGGTGTGCTACATGCTGCTGCGTCCACTTTTCTGGCAAAGTGTTTTTCAGCTCACGGTGACTCCTGAGCCCGGTGGATCTCCGGGAGGTCTAGTCTGCCCCTGCAGCTGGTGAGGCCCAGGGTCTATGTGTAGTAGCCAGGCTCCTCCTCCTGGGTGGCTGGCTATGGGCGTGGTCTGAGTAGGTCCCGCCCTCTGGAGCAGTATATATAACCATGAGGTTATATTGGATGAGGGGATGTCCGGGAACCCAGGGTGCCAGTGTAAGCTGAGGGGTCAGTGCTGTCTGTATAGAACATTGTTTTGTCTGTGTTCCCCCAAGCATTTAGTAACCTCTTTGCCATTGGCCAGTTATTGCAGCCATTTACCTAATATGACCATCTAGAAACAGGTGATCAAAAATACTAGGTTACACAGGGGGTGTCTGCACCACCCATTGTTTTAACCCCTTCATGATGGAGCCCTTTTTCGATTCTGCTTTTTTTGTTTTTCGCTCCCCTCCTTCCCAGAGCCATAACTTTTATTTTGCAGTCAATTTGGCCATGTGAGGGCTTATTTTTTGCGGGACAAGTTGTACTTTTGAACGACATCATTGGTTTTACCTTGTCATGTATTAAATGGGGAAAATTCCAAGTGCGGTTAAAGTGCAATCCCACACTTGTTTTTAGTTTGGCTTTTTTACCATGTTCACTAAGTGCTAAAACTAACTTGTCATAATGATTCTCCAGATCATTACGCGTTCATAGACACCAAACATGTCTAGGTTTTTTTATCTAAGCGGTGAAAAAAAAAAAACCCAAACTTTGTTTAAAAAAAAAGTCAGATTTCTATACATGTAGCGTTTCCATTTTTCGTGATCTGGGGTTGGGTGGGGGCTTATTTGCGTGCCAAGCTGACGTTTCTAAAGATACCTTTTTGCTGCAGACACGATCTTTTGATTGCTTGTTATTGCATTTCAATTCAATGTCGCTGCGACCAAAAAAAACCCTGTTTTTAACTTTAAAAGGGGGTAATATGAAAAGAGATAGAGAGAGAGAGAGAGAGAGATATATATATATATATATATATATATATATATATATATATATATATATATATATAATTTTTTTTTTTTTTTTATTAAATGTAGATTTACTTTTGGCATGCTTCAATAGTCTCCATGGGAGACTAGAAGCTGCCGTAACCTTATCGGCTCTACTACATACAGACTATGATCAGATCACCACCTGTATGTAGCAAAATACCTCACTTGCTATGAGCGCCAACCACTGGGTGGCACTCACAGCAAGCCGGCGGTGACAACCATAGAGGTCAGTGACCCGCAATCGCATAACAGAGGTCACCGGTGGATGGATTTCTGGCCCGATGCACACGTTAAATGCAGCTGTTGTCGTTTGACAGTGGCATTTAATGGGTTAATAGCCGCAGGTGGATCACGATTCCATCCACGGCTGTCCCGGGCACATGTCGGCTGTACAAAACAGCTGACACGTCCTGGGAAAGATGTGGGCTCACCACCGTAGCTCACATCAAAGGGGGGACATGACATGTTCACTACTAATACGGCGCATGTTGTGAAGGGGTTAAATTGGTGAAAATCATTGAAGGTGATATGCTGCGTTCTTCAAAAACCAAGGTATTACAGAAAATACTGAGGACAAACAAAACAAGCTATGTGCATGAGATTTCTAAAATCTAATAAGTTTTCACTAAAAAAAAAAACACTGAAAAAAACAATGCGTGAACATACCCTAGGTCTGAGTCAGAGCAAAGCTCAGACTTGCGTTGAAAAGTGACCTCCAGCTCCATACTAGTTATCTGGCAAGGTCACAAACTGCTAAAGACTAGCGGGAGGAGCAGTGATGTGTGTGTGTTTCAATCAAAAAGTTAGATTGGTACTTTAAATGCCAGATTGGGGAATGGTGAATCAAAGCAATGTATGAACAAGCCAAAAACTACTTCCAGAAGTGTGGTGGGTTTTTTTTGGCTTTTGTCTCTATCTTGACCCCTGGCAACTTGCATCATGGTGGCTCAGTGGTTAGCACTGTCTGCAGCTCGGGGGTCCTGGGTTAAAATCCCACCAAGGACATCTGTAAGGAGTTTGTATGTTCTCCCCATGTTATTGTGGGTTTCCTCCCACATTACAGACACAATGATTGGGCCTAACAATGTAAATTCCCTATGGGGACAGTGGTGTGTAGTGAGCTATGGAATATGATGGTGCTATATAAGCAATGCATAGCAATCTGTAGGAAGATCTATCTTGTGCTCGCCTAGATGGGTCTCTTCCTCAAATATCTCGATAGTATCAGGCGATTGGGTTGCTGGTCTTGCCTCAACACTGTATGAACATGGCTTTAAAGGGAACCTGTCACCCCCAAAATGGAAGATGAGCTAAGCCCACCAGCATCAGGGGCTTATCTACAGCATTCTGTAATGCTGTAGATAAGCCCCCGATGTATCCTGAAAGATGAGAAAAAGAAGTTGGAGTATACTCGCCTGGGGGGGAAGGTCCCGTCCAATGGGCATCGCGGTCCGGGGCTTCCCATCTTCTTACGATGCCGTCCTCTTGTCTTCACGCCGCAGCTCCGGCGCAGGCGTACTTTGTCTGCCCTGTTGAGGGCAGAGCAAAGTACTGCAGGAATCGGGAAAGGTCAGAGGCCCGGCACCTGGGTACTGCAGTACTTTGCTCTACTGAAAAAGAGATTATTCCAGCTCCAGTAATAAAATGTAAAAACTTTATTAGTACATATTAAAACGCTGCCGAGACATGACCGGCATGGTCGGTAGGGGAGAGTAACCAACACGCGACTGGACACGTTTGGAGCAACAGGCGTGCTTAGTCCTCAGTCATTCAACAGGGCAGACAAAGTACGCCTGCGCCGGAGCGTGAAGACAAGAAGAGGACATCATTGTAAGAAGATGGGAGGCCCCGGACCGGACTGTGACGCCCATCAGACCGGACCGCCCCTGGGTGAGTATAATCTAACCACTTTTTCTCATCTTTCAGGTCACATCGGGGGCTTATCTACAGCATTACAGAATGCTGTAGATAAGCCCCTGATGCCAGTGGGCTTAGCTCATCTTAGATTTTGGGGGTGAGAGGTTCCCTTTAATGATATAATTGGTGGGAACATGGGGTGGTTCTTGTTCTGCACGGTATTAATGGATGAATTTGTGTGTTTTGTTGCCTCTGTTTTCAGATCAGCCCTTTAGCTTGTCCCCCTTTCCCTCACACAATGAGACACATGCAAATTGCCCCTCGGGCCGCAGCGACTGCTGGCAGCATGGTGAAGCAAGGCATTGTGAGGGGGCATCCTCATGCTAGGGTTGTTGGAGCGCGCAAGATGCGAATCCCTGAGAGAGAGGTCACAGTAACCAGATCCAAGGTGATGAGTGCTCTCAATCTCCAACCTCAAGAGTGCCAGGCTTTCTACAGGCTCCTAGGTAAGAACACCACTGTCCTGTGGTATGGGGGGAAGGCCCCAGGCACTGACTTGTCATAGCTTTGAAAAAGATTACATCTGACACATTTTTAGATCACAGGTGCAGATGGGCATGTCTCCTAAACGTAGAGTTTACTTTCTGTTAACTTGTCCTATTACAAGGGCTTGAACTCTAGCGCCACCTATTGGAAGTAGCAATCCTACAAGTCAATATTGACCCTCTAACAAGTCTTGCCACATGACTTGGGATGTTTCTCCTTAGAAGCAATTTGTACAGGGTGGGCCACTTATATGGATACGTTTGGGTGGGCCATTTATTAAGATGGCTCCAAAATGGCCGCCATGGTGACCACCCATCTTGAAAAGCTTTCCCCCTCCCATATACTAATGTGCCACAAACAGGAAGTTGATATCACCAACCATTCCCATTTTATCTAGGTTTATCCATATACATGGCCCACTGAGGTGTAGCCATATAAATCCCCCCCCCCCCTGTATATTTAATTACCCAGAGGAGAACTGCATGGCCTATAAGTCTCCTTACACTGGCATTTCGCTTTCCCACATGGTAGCACTTCTCCTTGTGGTTCTGTGAGGGTTTTTTCATAGTGTGCTTTGGCTTGTGTCCAAACCCTTGCAAAGTAGGACTGAAGTGGGGCATTTGGCTATGATGCCGGCTGAGCCACCTTATGCATTTATGCATCATGTCTGGGTGCATACACCTCCTGGAGGCACACTCAGATGCAGTGTACAACATGGACTCTAAGATGGGGAGGCAGGTGATGTGCCGCGAATACTCGTGGTTAACACTTATAACTGGCAATGGTTTTTATCTTCACTTTTTACAGAAAATGAGCGGATACAACAGTTCCTGTCTATGGATGCCTGCTTAAGAATCTCAGACAAGGTAGGTATGGCTGCTGCTGTCTGATGGCTTTAGCCTTCAGCTCAGGCACTGCAAGCTATCTTTGCATTTTATTGAATGTTGGTGCAGTTCTTGTATTCCACCAATAGTTTCTAAACATTTTGTTGGAAATCAGGGTTGTCTTTATGATGGTGGCTGTGGTTGCTTTAGTGCAACAGATGTGATTTTAGCAGTGTAATCTTAACAGCACATGGCCCTAGCCTAAAGTACCATTGCTTGTGTGGTGCCCCTGAGGTCTGGTCGCCACAGAGGTACTGCACCTCATCCAGAGGTGCGGGACTCTGCTCTCGGGTAAGGAGGGGGCATAACTAAGACTCTACACCAGCATCCAACAACACTCCAGTCAGGGCATCTGGGTGTACGCTAAGGGAGGATGGCCTCATCCCAGTCTGGAGAGAGTAACTAACTAGAGGGTGTGGGTGGAGCCAGTATTTAGGGGAGGAGCTAATTGGGAGAGGAAAGTAATCAGTCAGTGAAGAGACGAGGTGAGAAGTGGAGAAAGGAGCTCCCTGTCAGAGGGAGCTAGAGAAAGGAGAAGCTACAGAAAGAAGGGGTTCTAGGGGCAATCCCACACTTGTTTGTTTTTTTTGTTTGTTTTTTTTTTTTTATAGGTTCATTAAATGCTAGGACTGACCTGCCACTATGATTCTCCAGGTCATTACGAGTTCATAGATCCCAAACATATCTAGGTTCTTTTATCTAAGTGGTGAAAAAAAAAAAAGCCAAACTTAAAAAATTTGCACCATTTTCCAGTACCCGTAGAGTCTCCATTTTTCATGATCTTGGGTGAGGGCTTATTTTGTGTGCCGAGCTGACTTATTAATACCTTTTTGGTGGAGATATAATCTCTTGATCTCCCATTATTGCATTTTAATGCAATGTTGTGGCGACCAAAAAAAGGTAATTCTGGCAGTTTTTTTTCTTGGTACTGTTTAGCAATCGGGTTAATCCCTTTTCTTTCATCGGGTGATACGGAGTGCGGTGATACTAAATGTTGTTTTTCTAATTTTATTTTGAATGGGGCAAAAGGGTGATATGTAAAAAAAATAAAAAAAAAAAATATATATATATATATATATATATATATATATATATATATATATATATATATATATATATTTTTTTTTATTTTTTTTCATATTCATACATCCAGCGCTAGATATCATAAAAGCCGGTAATTCAATTGCTGGCTTTTGCATCTCCTTCCCGACATATGAGACATGGTTTACATACAGTAAACCATCTCATATCCTTTTTTTTGCTTATTCCACACTACTAATGTTAGTAGTGTGTATGTGCAAAATTTGGGCGCTCTAGGTAATTAAAGGGTTAAATCGCGGAAAAAATTGGCGTGGTAAAGCCAGTGACTGAGGGCAGATATTAATAGCCTAGAGAGGGTCCATGGTTAAAAACATCTGCCCCCAGCCTATTCTGGCACTTGCCCACTCTCTTCCCACTCCCGTGTAGCGGTGGGATATGGGGTAATGAAGGGTTAATGTCACCTTGCTATTGTAAGGTGACATTAAGCCAGATTAATAATGGAGAGGCATCAATTATGACACCTATCCATTATTAATCCAATAGTACGAAATGGTTAATAAAACACACACATTATTACAAAGTACTTTAATGAAATAAAGACACAGGGTGTTTTATTATTTTATTATACTCTTAATCCACCTGAAGACCCTCGTTCTGTAAAAAAGGAAAAATAAAAAAACAATATCCAATACCTTCCGTCGTTCTGACACGTCCCACAATGTAAATCCATCTGAAGGGGTTAAATCATTTTACACCCAGGAGCTCTGCTAAAGCATCTGTGCTCGTGGCTGTAAAAATACGAGGAATGAATGGAATGCAGGGGAATGTCCTGTAGTTACCTTGAGTCGCAGTGATGCGCCCTCTGCTGGATGTCCTCATATGAACTCGAGCCTGGGAAAAGTTCCCACGCTTGAGTTCATATGAGGACATCCAGCAGAGGGCGCATCACCGCAACTCAAGGTAACTACAGGACATTCCCCGTATTTTTATAGCCACGAGCACAGCTGCTTTAGCAGAGCTCCTGGGTGTAAAATGATTTAACCCCTTCAGATGGATTTACATCGTGGGACGTGCCAGAACGACAGAAGGTATGGGATATTGTTTGTTTTTTTTATTTTTCCTTTTTCACAGAACGAGGGTCTTCAGGTGGATTAAGAGTAATGAAATAAAGACACAAGGTGTTTTAATATTTTATTATAAAGTACTTTTTAATAAGTGTGTGTGTGTTTTATTAACCATTTCGTACTATTGGATAGGTGTCATAATTGACGCCTCTCCATTATTAATCTGGCTTAATGTCACCTTACAATAGCAAGGTGACATTAACCCTTCATTACCCCATATCCCACCACTACACGGGAGTGGGAAGAGTGGTGAAGTGCCAGAATAGGTGCATCTTCCAGATGTGCCTTTTCTGGGGTGGCTGGGGGCATATGTTTTTAGCAAGGGGGGGCCAATAACCATGGACTCTCTAGGCTATTAATATCTGCCCTCAGTCACTGACTTTACCACTCTGGTGGAGAAAATTGTGCGGGAGACCACCAATTTTTTTTTTCGTGATTTAACCTTTTAATTAGCTAGAGCGGCCAAATTTTGCACATACACACTACTAACATTAGTAGTGTGGAATATGCAAAAAAATGAGATGGTTTACTGTATGTAAACCATGTCTCATATCCTGTCGGGTTTGGGAAGAAGATGGCAAAAGCCGGCAATTGAATTACCGGCGCTTATGCGATTAATTAAATATAAATACTGTGTATGTTTTATTTATATTCGAACATTTGAGCCCAAAAATCCATTAGATGTCGGTTTTGCAAGCCTGCTAGAAAATATTGCAATACTGAGGATGACATGCGCAAAATATGCTGCCACACCCTGCCTAGGGATGACATACGGATCACTATTTTGGGAACATTTCTGCGTATTGCGGCTGTAAAAAATGGACCGTATTTTCATACGCTGAGTGACGCCGGCCTAACGCCTCTCATTTTCCCCCTCATTCCCCCCCCTAACACTTGACATTTTGACCTCACATCTGTCATTTTCTGATCACTCCACTATTTTCCCTCACTCCTCTCATTTTGCACTCACACCTCTCATTTTCCCCTCAGTATATACATGTGAGAGAGATATATATATATATATATCTGTATGTCATCTCCCCTGTAAATAGTAAATACCTGCTGTATGTCATCTCCTCCTGTATTAGACCTCGTTCACACGTTACTTGCTCAGTATTTTTACCTCAGTATTTGTAAGCTAAATTGGTAGCCTGATAAATCCCCAGCCAACAGTAAGCCCTCCCCCCTGGCAGTATATATTAGCTCACACATACACATAATAGACAGGTCATGTGACTGACAGCTGCCGTATTTCCTATATGGTACAGTTGTTGCTCTTGTAGTTTGTCTGCTTATTAATCAGATTTTTATTTTTGAAGGATAATACCAGACTTGTGTGTGTTTTAGGGCGAGTTTCATGTGTCACGTTGTGAGTTGAATGTGGCTACATGCGTGTAGCGACTTGTGAGATGAGTTTTGTGTGGCGACATGCGTGTAGCAACTTTTTGTGTCAAGTTGCATGTGACAGGTTAGTGTAGCAAGTTGTGTGCAGCAAGTTTTGCGCATGGCGAGTTTTGCACATGGCAAGTTTTGTGTGGTGCGTTTTGAGTATGTGCAAGCTTTGTTTGAGGCAACTTTTGCATGTGTTGCAACTTTTGTGCCTGTGGCAATTTTTCCGCTTGTGCAAGTTTTGCGTGAGCCTAGTTTTGCGCGTAGCGAGTTTTGAGTGGTGACTTTTGTGTTTCTACTTTTATGTGGCGAGGTTGGTGTATGTGTGGTGAAATGTGCGCTGAGGGTGGTATGTGTTCAAGCACGTGGTAGTGTGTGGCGCAATTTGTGTGTGTTCATATCCCCGTGGTGGTGTGGTGATTATCCCATGTCGGGGCCCCACCTTAGCAACTGTACAGTATATACTCTTTGGCGCCATCGCTCTCATTCTTTAAGTCCCCCTTGTTCACATCTGGCAGCTGTCAATTTGCCTCCAACACTTTTCCTTTCACTTTCTCCCCATTATGTAGATAGGGGCAAAATTGTTTGAATTGGAACGTGCGGGGTTAAAATTTCACCTCACAACAGCCTATGATGCTCTCGGGGTCCAGACATGTGACTACTATATTTTGTGGTTGTAGCTGCGACAGTGCAGATGCCAATCCTGGACATACACACATATAATATAATATAATATAATATATCTATTTTATTCTTTACTTCTGGCGTGCTTCAATAGTCTCCATGGGAGATTAGAAGCTGCCGTAGCCCAATCGGCTCTGCTACATGCAGGTGATGATCAGACCTCCCCTATGTAGCTGAATTACTCACTTGCTATGAGCGCCGACCACTGGGTGGTGCTCACAGCAATCCGGCATGAACCATAGAGGTCTCCAGGAGACCTCAGGTTGTCATGCCAACACACCTGTGACCTGCAATCACATGATGGGCGTCACCGGTGTGCGTATTTCCAGCCCGATGGTCGGAAGTGCCATTTAAATGTCAGTGTTTGACAGTGGCATTTAACTAGTTAATAGCTGCGTATAGATCACGATTCCACCCGCAACTATTGTGGGCACATGTCGGCTGTTCAAAACAGCTGACGTGTTGCTGGAAATATATGGACTTGCCACCAGAGCCCACATCAAAGGGAGGGATACCGACATCGGTGTTAATGTACACCTGGTGTCGGTAAGGGTTAAAGAGTAACAGTCTTATTTCATGAATCAATAGTACTCTAGCTTCTCCGCTGACTTAAACACGAGGATGTGGCAGCTGCAACTATCAAGCTTCTATTTTAGATGGGCGGGGGGGGAGGCTAGAGGCAGAGCACCTCCTCCATAAAATCTTATAAGCACCAACCGTCATCTCATTTCAGTAATGCATCCAATCTGGAGACAGATTTTGCTGTGATCAGTCTAGGAGGAGCAAGCAGCAGATATCTGCTGATTTAGGAAATAAATATTGGCAGTTACCCTTTAGAGGGAACCGGTCAGGTCCCACATACCCTGAGAACCACCGGCAGTTGCATCTGCATATATAAACTACCTGTGTTGCATTACCTGCATTGAGTTTAGAAACACTTTCTAAAGATCTGTGTAT
This sequence comes from Ranitomeya variabilis, assembly GCF_051348905.1. Classification (NCBI taxonomy): domain Eukaryota; kingdom Metazoa; phylum Chordata; class Amphibia; order Anura; family Dendrobatidae; genus Ranitomeya; species Ranitomeya variabilis. Next base: position 468,889,903 of record NC_135233.1, read on the forward strand.
GATGAGTGAATGAGGGCTCTGACGAGTCCAGGGGGCATTAGTGTCCCAGACTAGTTGGCCCACCTAGCATGTTATCACATCCCTGTGGTGCTTGTGGCTTTGTCGTCATGCCAATGTTATCACAAGGGTTATACTTGCCTTGCGCATGCGCCCAGCTTCTTCCCTCTCATCATTGATCGCTGGCTTCAGAGAGGTGCATGATCTGAGTGCAGAGTTCCAGTCGTGCACCTCTGAGGTCAGCATGCATACACCCGGCTTCAGAGGATCATTGATGAGGAGGAAGAAGCTGTGCGCATGCGCCACATAAATATAGTGCTTGCAATTGTAAGGAAATGTTGGTTCACTCTTAACCCCTGATAAGTGATGTATGAACCGTCTGTAGCCATAATGCTGTACTCATTGTGGGTCATCTGACGTGACTGCTTTGCTCTCCTAATCCACAGTATCTTCTTGCAATGGTTTTGGTGTATTTTAAACGTGCAGGCCTTTACACCAGTGAATATTCCACCTTGGACTTCTTCATTGCTCTGTAAGTAATCCTTACTGTGCACCACAGGTCTTAAGTCTGTCTAGATTCACCTTATAATAAATTAGTCTACAAACCTACATGACCATCTTCTAGTCACTTGGCCACATCAGTGTTGGTCCTAAAAACTGTCTTCTTGCTAGAAGAAAGTGGGAGACTTGTCTTTACTTACACCACCAAATGAAGGCCATGTTTCTCTGACTAGTCATGGCTCCAACTCTCCAGGTTTATTAGGAATGCCAGCAGGGCAGTAAGGCTATGTGCACACGCTGCAGATTTTGCTGCGGATCCACAGCAGTTTCCCATGCATTTACAGTACCATGTAATGCTATGGGAAATGAAATCCGCAGTGCACTTGCTGTGGAAAAAAACACGCAGAAACGCAGCAGTTTTCCACAGCATGTCAATTCTTTGTGCGGAATCCGCAGCGGTTTTTCACCTGCTCCAATAGGAAACTGCAGGTGAAAAACCGCAGCAGAAACCGCAGTAAAAACCGCAGCGGTTTTGCACTGTGGATTTATCAAAACCGCTGCGAAAAATTCCGCAATGGAATCTGCAGCGTGTGCACATGGCCTTAATTGCAATGCATAGAACCATTAGACCTTATTGTGAATCTAAAGGGACTTTCGTAACAGTGACTGTTCCAACTAAGGCCAGGTACTCTGCGTCATGGCATGGCCAAACATTTAATTGCACCTCCGCACCTATTATTATTTTTTTTTATTCACCTCCATGGGTCTACCTCCACTGCATGCCAGGCTCTGTATGCCTCCCTGACAGAAAACTCTCACTTCACTTTAGCCTAGTCCAACCATTAACCCTAACCCTAATATCTATCCGTAATGACACACATTACTAAACATGTCAGACATAAAAATACATTGAAACAATATATATTGTGGGTTTTTTTTGGGGGGGAGACTTGTTCAACACTTGTCGTCTTACAGTACTGATGGACCATATCTAACCCCCACAACTTGAGATATAGATAGATATAATTTTAAATATATATTTGTTTTCATAACATAATAAATGCACATGGCTTTGCTCCACAACAAACTCATGGGGCCCATTAGCTTGTGAAGCCTACAGTATATTCCGACTGATGGAATGGGAACGGTGTTGAACTGGTAAATTCTGAACTGTTCCTAAGACCGGTGTCTTGAGATTGCACTTGTGTGAACTTTCCAAGTGAGCTTCTGAACAATCACTCCAAATCCTGTAGACATCTACCCTGTCACTATCTGGAGGCTGAGAGCTGTGCTTCATAGCTTCCCAGAGACTGATTGTCCAACATTTCTGTAAATCAGCGGTGGCAGTGACTGCAGCGCTTCCATTCCCAGGCAAAGATGTCCTTTCAACATTATGTCCAGATTGTGTGGTTCCTTATGGAGCTGGTGACAATTACTCTTAACTTCTAGATCATCATGAAAATATGTATTCAACCTTCTTTAGCTAAAGTGAAGTCTATTTTATATTTTTTTATTTTTTTTTCCCCTAGCTACTTGGCTAATGACATGGAGGAAGATGAGGAGGACTATAAATATGAAATCTTTCCATGGGCCCTTGGTGACTCTTGGCGGGAATTATTCCCTCAGTTCCTTCGGGTACGGGACAGTTTCTGGGCAAAAATGAACTACAGAGCTGTTGTGAGTCGGAGATTTTGTGAGGAGGTAAATGGCCGAACATGAGAACAGGTATGGGGCAACATGGCAGTATGGGCTTGCTAGAAACTGCTTGGTTTTTTAGGTGATGTCTAAGGATCCCACGCACTGGGCTTGGTCCCGTGATCGCCCTATCCACCATAGTGGGGCACTAAGGAGTTATCTCAGAAATGAGGATGACTTGTGTCCTCGTGGGCCGGGCTTCACACCTCCCAGCTGTGCGCTTTGCTGCAGGATTGGCAGCGGTGCATCGGAAACTGGAACCGACAGCTGTTCCTCACCGGAGCAGGAGACCATTTCTTTTTGTAATGCACAGTGGCCCCAGGACCTTCTCATGTTGCCGCCAGATCTGCTGCTGGAGCCAGAGTCCACTTATGACATCCACAGTAAGGTCATACTTTCATAGTGTTGTAGTTTCATGAGAGAAAAAAAAAGTGTAGTTGTCACTTTTTTTTTTCATTTATATATATTTTTTTTATTCCAGTGTTTCAGGAGCCATTGGTTGGACTTGACTCTGGAGGTGTGGCTCCAGACTGGCATCTTTAGCACCTAATGTCTGCACTTTTTTTCTGAAATGCACTGGAAACATAAAGGAGGATGCAAGCACTTATCACTTGGTTATCATCAGTCTGAGACAGGACAGACTTGGTTGGGTTGGTCTAAATTCAAGCTCCCTAATTTATTAGCCCTGTGTTAGCAGGCTGCAATGTCCGTTTTCTATGTAAATAAGATGTAAATTTAGTGTAATTATGAGGTGGTCACTAATAAAAATCATCAAGTAATGAATATCTGTTTTGTTTCTTTGTACATATGAGTGCTCTGACTCTTGCCATGTTGTGGAGCATCCTCAAGATCACACTTATTACTTAAAGGATCCACTTTAAGCCTTTTATTTCCATCCTCTAAGCTGTTTCTTGGAGAAGATCTTTAGCCAGTTGCAGAAGATTAGTCCAGTTTTAAAGCTGTAGACTTAAAGGGGTTGTCCACAACTTGGCCAACCCCCTTCTCAACCTACAGATCTTGTCAACTTGCATGAGAACTGTCCATCATGCACTGTAAAGTGCAGCAGATTTTCTGCACTCACACAATACAAAAGCAGCTGTTTGCACTGTGTGAACTTGGCCTTAACTGTCATTTTATTTAGTGTAACAGAAAACATATGCTTCTAGTTGTTTTTAAAACCCTGGTAGTCCTGCAAGAAACCGCTTACTGGGTTGGAGAGGTCAATTCCATTGCTAGAATGGACTGGGAAGTTTTCAGTGATAAAGATGCTCTAGTGTTGTCATTATTTGCTAATTATCAAAATGTACAAATGCTGCAATGGAATGAATCTTATGAAGCTTAATTTGACAGTGTCCAAATGTAATTTTCACATTTCTCAATGGGTAACTGATAAGATATTTATAAATGATAACTTTGGAGACTACTCAAAACTTTATCAGGAATAGTATAACACAATCGGGCCACATTTATACACAAAGGAATAGTGTCCTGTTGTGTGAAAATGTCACTTCAGATTGTGTTGTGCCATGAGACCAGAGTATTCTCAAGAGCTGCTATTTATTGCCATCTTTTTAGTTTTTCAATTACTGATTTATTAAAAAAAAAAAAAAAAATCTATGCAGAATGAGAAATTGTGGCATGAGATCTTGTGCCACTAGGGGACAGCAGCATCTCGGTGACTCAATGTCCTGCGGTCTTCTGAGCAGCTCCTGATTTTATGGACTACAACTAGTGATGTAACAGCGGCATGTGACTCGTGTGGAAGTTAATTCCTGCTGAAATCGCTTGTAATTAGGCAATCATGGCCGAGCCTCCACGATTCACGAAATCTCATTGCACATATTTCAATCTGTTTAGTGTTAATTTTTTTTTTTCTTATATATAAAATAGTGTGGTTGCAGATTGTCGTCAGATAATGCAGGAACCTGGTGTAATAAAATCACAAGAAACAAAGCTGTTAATTTTCTGTAATCTTTGCTGATGTAGTACTTGATGTGCACAAAACATATTCACATTTCATCTACAGTAGTTTACATTGAATTATTGGTTAGACATGGTGGCACTGTACAACATGACATCGCTTCAGCAATAGTGTGTGTGATTGAACACTCCATTCATTGTCTGTCACTGACTACAGCCCTCTGCAGTGATGTCCTTGACCCAGACTGGCAAGTGGTTGTATGGGTTTATTGTTATAACTTTCAGGGCTGGCCTACACGTTGCCTCCTGCCCAGTCCCACTTCCTCTGTACTATCTCGGGGCTCACCACTGACTGATAACCCTCCTTTTGGGCTCTACTGTGGCATGAAAGTGCTTGGAATGTATTTTTGGGGATACTGTTATGTGGGTGGAATAAGAGGTACAGGTATTAAGGGGAGGGTGTTCTGAAAGATCAGCCATAGATCTGTTACATTCTGCAGAGAGGAGTTGTGGTTGGAAGACATCAGAGGTCTAAATGAAGGGGGGAAAAATTCAAATTTTCCCTTCTCTGCCGCCTCTTTAACAGCTCTGGTTAATGGAGGCAGAGATGGTGAGAAAACAAGAAGGTGTGAAGTTTGTATTTAAATTGGCTCTGCCATGCAGCACAGAGCACCGGTGCTTGGTTTGAACAGTCACTCTGTGCTGGCAATCGCTATAAAGAGCTCTGGTGTATCTAGGGCTGGATTGGCAAATCTAGGCCTACGATAATTTTACCCATACATTATGATGGATCCCACAGTTTCTTCCATGTATGACTTGACTGATAAAAATTACTCAGCAAAGCCCATTCCATATAGGGTTAATCTGCAGGTAAATGGCTTTTACAATGCTGTCCAGCTGCCTTACTGAAAGAGCGACTACCAGGAGAAAATTAACTTAAATTTTTCAGGGAGCCGCCGGCTTTCAGTTGTACATTTGTGCCAGCACATCACCAGTCACAGCTGCGCTGTGATCATGCATCAGTGGAGAGTATCAGTTAAAGTACTGTATTTTCTGGCGTATAAGACTACTTTTTAACCCCAGAAAATCTTCTTAAAAGTCGGGGGTCGTCTTATACGCCGGGTGCCGTCTTGTACGCCAAGTGCAGACACCAATGTGTATATGGTGGGTGGGGGGGAGTGGTCCCGATGACGAAGAGGGGGCGTCTCACAGGAAAGTGTGAGTGGAGTATCCCCCATTACCTCATTGTAGCTGCAGCATGGGGTCTCTGTGCTGGGGAGAGGCGGCAGCTGCTGCTCCTCTTTGTGCCGCATGGGTGCTGTGCTGTGGGGCGGTGGCCTCCGCCGCTCCCCAGCACCCCACACTGCAGCTACAATGAGGTAATGGGGGATACTCCACTCACACTTTCCTGTGAGATGCCCCCTCTTCATCATCAGGACCACTCCCCCCCCAAAAGGCACATTAGTCACCGGCCCTATAAGACGACATACGGCGTATAAGAAGACCCCCGATTTTTAAGATGATTTTAAATTTTAACTGGAAAAGTTGGGGGTCGTCTTATATGCCCAGTCGTCTTATATGCCGGAAAATACGGTACCCAGTGTGAGTGATTACAGCCACCTGTCAGTGCTGTGAATGGTGACTGTAGCTACATCGGCCCACCTAAATGACTGAAAGCTGGTGGCTCCAGGTGAAATAGTGTTTGGGTTTTTTTGTGTTTTTTTTTCTCTTATTTCCAGGAGCCACAGTTCATTAGAGCAGCCGTGCATCTCTCTAGCTGCAGAATCCTAGCATTATGTAACAGGACAGGTTCCATTTAAAAGACGGCTACATGCTTTGATTGAAAAAGTGGAGTGTCATTTAGTACTTACCGCTACGTTATGCTGCTCTCAGATTGACAAAAGCTTGGTGACATCCTAATACTTATCCGGAGTCCATGGAAAATCAGAGACCTGTCCAATTTTGATCTGAGGATTGGATCAAAATCGTCAATGCAAGTGTATGGGTCCGTGAAAAATTTGGACCTCACTCGGATGCCGTAGGTGTCATGCAGCTTTAGGCCTGCTCTGTTGGCAGAGGATATTGATTTAGGCGTTTCCAGTGAATAACTATTAGATAAGATTACTCCTGTGCTGGTGATTGATTTTTCCATGTTTAGGTAGGAGGCAAAACCATTAGCACATTCTTTGGATGAAAATAAGTCCTTAACCCCTTAAAGGGCAATTTGAGTCTTAGGAAATGTTATTTAACCAGTTAAGCCCGATTTTTGTCAAAATGCGATTTACTTACATGCATCGATTTGGGGCTAAAAATCATTTTCGCAATCGGGACTTAATAAAATTTTTTTTTTTACACCATTTGACTTTTACTATCTTTGTGTCCCTGCCCACTAAACTTTGCAGCGGTCATAAATCAGCTTGCAGGAGCTCAGGAAAAGGCATAAATTAGTTAAAGTCCCTGTTTTGATCATCCTAATGAGCTCACTGATGAATTCTCAGTTGACCCATTTTTTCAACGAGCAATTGACAATGCAGCACAAAGGCTTATAGAAGGCAAATAGTGCTAAATGTTTCATGGAACCCAATTTAATTGCATTTATGAAAAAAAATATTAACCAGATTCACACGTCACTTTTTTTTATATGCAAAAAACAGGGCCAGTTCTTGCATGCTCGGATAACGCCTCGCCCAAGCACACTCGCCCATCACTATGTTAAAGTCACATTACATACATACAGATGAACGTTGTTAGGATCGACTATTCTGCTTCTTGGGGTAATTGGCTGCCATACAGACGCTTCCTCACAGGGTATGTGCACACGTTGAGGATTTGTGTCCCTTTGCATGAAAAAAATGCTGCCCAAAATTCATGCCTCTTTTTAATTTTCAATGTTTCCATTATACTTTTCCTCTGATTGTTCCACTCCTGGTTTTGGCTTACAAATACTGATGGAAAATACTGACCAAATACTGAATGTGTGAACATGGCCATACATGTCTCCTCCGATGTCCTAGTGGTGGCAATAAACAGAGAACCCCACCTGCAAACTATCGCACAACCAAGAACACTGCTGCTATAGAATAACAGTCGATGCATATCTCAGGAAAAAAAAAATGTGTAACTACCGCCTTATAAGCAATGTTAATCCGAGATGCTTGTGTATACTTGAAATAAGCAAATGTATGGATATTAGTGTTGAGCATTCCGATACTGCAAACATCAGGTATCGGCCGATATTTGCTGTATCAGAACTCCGATACCGAGTTCCAATATTTTTGTGGAATCGGAAGTTCCTATAAGTTCCCAGGCGTGTGTGGTGCGTATAGTTCCCAGGGTCTGGAGGAGAGGAGACTCTCCTTCAGGCCCTGGGATCCATATTCATGTACAAAATAAAGAATAAAAATAAAAAATATGGATATACTCACCCCTCCGACGGACTCTGGACCTCACCGGTGCAAGCGTCTGCCTCCGTTCCTAAGAATGCAGTGAGTGTAGGACCTGCGATGACGTCGCGGTCTTGTGATTGGTCACGTGACCGCGACGTCATCGAAGGTCCTTCACTCTCTGCATTCTTAGGAACGGAGGCAGACGCTTGCAGCGGTGACAGCCAGGGTTCGTCGGAGAGGGTGAGTATATCCATATTTTTTATTCTTTATTTTTTACATGAATATGGATCCCAGGGCCTGAAGGAGAGTCTCCTCTCCTTCAGACCCTGGGAACCATCCAGGATAACTTCTGATATGTGTCCCATTGACTTGTATTGGCATCGGGTATAGATATTGGCGATATCCGATATTTTTTGGATATCGGCCGATCCAATCCGATACTTTCAAATATCGGACAGTATCGCTCAACACTAGTGGATATATAACTAAATGCATCTAGGAGTAATTAAAAAGCTACAAATTACACAAAATATGATCAAAGAACATCCATACAATATATGCAACCTATAAAATACCCACAACAGCGGTCAGTATGAACGTCCCAAATGGTAAGATAGGTATTGAGACTGTGAAGAGAAAGGATGAAATATATCATGGAAGAGTGGGTTCGGAAAATAGCAGAGGCTGCAGACCCGCGTATCGCCACCCAGTGTGGCTTCCTCAGGGGTAGAAGTGAATTTACATGACTAAATAAGTCCTTTATGTACAATAAATATAATAATAAATAAAACTTTACCAGATGTGAAGAGGACAAGGGAAGGAGGGTGTCTTGTTGTGTCTGGAAATTCGGGCAGCGCATGTGTGTACAAAGAGTACTAATAAAGTTTGTAACATACAAAACACAAGAACATGGCACAGACGGATTGGAATCCATAGTGTTCTAAACAGGCCTGCGCAATGATGTGTGCGCAAAACACTGACTCAGCTCTGCTCTGTCACTGCAAGTCTCTGGAGGACACAGCAATATAACAGGCCTTGTATCTAATGCCCAACCTACGTGATACACGCTGTAATAATTATAGGGGATAATTCAGGAGACTCTTTGCATGGAACAAGACAACAGGACACAGTTTTATAAGGGGTAAAGTTTATATTATCACACGGTGATTCAAGCAGGTGCAGAGAGAAACTCAAGTCCACAACACTTGGTGCAAATAATAAACGCAGCCAATAGGAAACTTCAGAGGTAGATGCAAACAAACCGAAAGTCTATGAAGCACAGTTATTCTTGAGGAAACTTGACACGAATAGATCCTTGACTTAGTCCAGACACAGATAGATATGCTATTAGGCAGTTCAAATCATATCTTAGCTCAACCAGGGAGGCCTGGTTAATAGTCTCAGGTTTTGCAGAGCTGAAACAGCTTACATGTCCAGCAAATGCAGACGGAAGTAACACGAGCAGCAGATGAAGGAGGTTTACTGAACACTGGTGTATGCAGCAGGAACTCAGAGCAGAGTGGCAGGATCTCCAACACAGATTCACAGGAGCAGGTGCAAGGCCAGGGAGTAATCAGGAGCTGGATGCAAAGTAGAATAAACTAGCACAGACTGAAGGCTGGGGTGGAGTTTTATAGCAGGAGACACAGTGCACATGAGACCAAAGACGCCATGTTGGAAAAGGGCAGTAATGCACAAAAGGTAAAAAATGTTCAGAGTCCTGACACACCCCAGAGCAGTGTATCTAATGCCCAACCTACGTGATACAACCCAGAGCAGTGTATCTAATGCCCAACATACGTGATACACCCCAGTACCGTGTATCTAATGCCCAACATACGTGATACACCCCAGAGCAGTGTATCTAATGCCCAAAATATGTGATACACCCCAGAGCCAAGTATCTAATGCCCAACATACGTGATACACCCCAGAGCCAAGTATCTAATGCCCCATACGTGATACACCCCAGTACCGTGTATCTAATGCCCAACATACGTGATACACCCCAGAGCAGTGTATCTAATGCCCAAAATATGTGATACACCCCAGAGCCAAGTATCTAATGCCCAACATACGTGATACACCCCAGAGCCGTGTATATAATTCCCATCATGAGATGTTGTCTGTACATAGAAAATCAAATGTAATGGGCCAACTATTGCTCATATTGGGGGGCAAGTGGCGTATGTCTATACAGGGGCCCATCGGGAGATTCACTGGCTCACCCGTAGGCCAGTCCGAGCCTGTGTATGATACACCCAGAGCCATGTAGTTAATGCCCATCACATTACATCACTGCAGCCATAGACACCCAGCACCCCTGCCAATCAGCTGTAATAGCGCCACTGCACAGTTCTCCCCATTGTGTCATTTTGCATTATCATTAGAGGGGTTTTCTTCACTAGGACGAATCTTCTTCAGGCCGGGTATCAAGCCGAACAATAACAGTGTGTATATATCTACCTCTGTTAGTGGCGACACTGTGATATTGCAGAATGGATATTAGATATTAGGAATGTGTACCATATTCAGGGGGGTCATCGTCCCCCATTCTACTATCATATATCTATTTTGATTTGTCCTGTAACTCTATATCAATTGCTGTATTTTGGAGCCATTTTTTAGATATAATTATAATCATTGGATTATAAGCAAACATTTCTTTATTGATATTTATAAGATCGACTCCACGAACATGTTTTAAATGCTTTTATATAATAATCAAGTTATGTCTACAAATTATTTATGGTATGTGTATTCTTTCTTTATAGGTTTAATAATTGTATCTTTGACTACAGCCAGTATACTTGGTTTGACTCAGTGGCTTTGGCTCAATTCTGTAGGTTTCATTCCAAGGCTATGTTCACAGTTTGTGAACTGCATTTTTTTGCTGCATTTTTATTGTCTCTTGTGCATGTTGATAAAGTTTAGTGCCTCCCAAAAAATTATGATCTAATTTCCTTAGGGTTTTTGCACCAAAAACGCAGGAAAATCAGATACCTGTGGTTTTGCTTTTTTTTGCACTTACCCATTGTTTTCTGTGGGTGAAAAAAACGCTGCAAATACGCCGAAAGAAGTGACATACTGCCTTATAAAATAATGCAGCCGTTTTCCAAATCAGTCAGGAAAAGAAAAACAATGTGTGTGCATGAGATTTCTGAAATCTCATAACTTTTGCTGGTACTGTAAAATGTGCATAAACAAAGCAGCCCAAAAAAAAAACGCTGCAAAAATGCAATGTGTGAACGTAGCCTAAAAGTGTGTAGCATACGCACTGTCAGGACTCGACTCTGCTCGCCAGTTCGATCAGTCATCATGTGAAGACTCATATGTGACTCACATACTTGTGGTCACTTGCAGACTAAATTATTTTCAATGCTTTAACATTAGAATTCAGAGAAGCCGGAATGCAGTATGCAAATCGCATATGAGCGATCACATGATTGAACCGGCAAGTAGAGCTGAATCCTTACATTTTTTCTGTTAGGCCGGGGTCACACTTGCGTGTGCAATGCGAGAAACTCGCGCAAGTCTCTCGCATCAATACTCGGCCTGCCGCCGGCACTCGGGACCGGAGCGTGCGGATGCATGTATTTCTGTGCAGCCGCACACTCCGGTCCGAGTGCCGGTGGCAGTGCCAGATATTGATGGGCGAGTTTCTCGCATTGCACTCGCAAGTGTGACCCCGGCCTTTTGGCAATACTGCCTGACAAAACTAGCCCTGGTCTGAAACCCCCTTTTCCATTGGTTTTATATTGATGAAAGGTGAACCTCCAGTACAGAATGAAGTCCTCAGGTGGGACCAATGTTTCCCAGTCCAACACTGATTCTAAGGTACTAACTAGTCATTATTAAAGGGAACCTGTCACCCCAAAATGGAAGATGAGCTAAGCCCACCGACATCAGGGGCTTATCTACAGCATTCTGTAATGCTGTAGATAAGCCCCCGATGTATCCTGAAAGATAATAAAAACAGGTTAGATTATACTCACCCAGGGGCGGTCCCGCTGCGGTGGGCGTCGCAGTCCAGTGCCTCCTATCTTCTTACGATGACGTCCTCTTCTTGTCTTCACGCTGCGGCTCTGGCGCAGGCGTACTGATTTGCCCTGTTGAGGGCAGAGCAAAGTACTGCAGTGCGCAGGTGCCGGGCCTCTCTGACCTTTCCCTGAGCACTGCAGTACTGTGCTCTGCCCTCAACAGGGCAAAGTACGCCTGCGCCGAAGCCGCGGTGTGAAGACAAGAAGAGGACGTCATCGTAAGAAGTTGGGAGGCGCCAGACCGGACCGCGATGCCCATCTGACCGGACCGCAGCGGGACCGCCCCTGGGTGAGTATAATATAACCTCTTTTTCTCATCTTTCAGGATACATCGGGGGGCTTATCTACAGCATTACAGAATGCTGTAGATAAGCCCCTGATGCCGGTGGGCTTAGCTCATCTTCCATTTTGGGGGTGACAGGTTCCCTTTAAAAGTAAGGTATATGCAATTTCCCATGTTCTTTTACGATACAACCTTGTAAGCAATTAGATCTAAATCTGCTCCATTCATTTGCACACATATGAATCTCTTAGGACATACAGGTGCTTCTCACAAAATTAGAATATCATCAAAAAGTTAATTTATTTCAGTTCTTCAGTACGAAAAGTGAAACTCATATATTATATAGAGTCATTACAAACAGAGCGATCTATTTCAAGTGTTTATTTCTGTTAATGTTGATGATTATGGCTTACAGCCAATGAAAAATCAAAAAGTCATTATCTCAGTAAATTAGAATAATTAACAAAAAACACTTGCAAAGGATTCCTGAGCATTTAGAAAGGTCCCTTCGTCTGTTTCAGTAGCTCCACAATCATGGGGAAGACTGTTGACTTGATAGATGTCCAGAAGGCAGTCATTGACACATTCCACAAGCAGGGTAAGCCACAAAAGGTCATTGCTAAAGAAGCCAGCTGTTCAGAGTGCTCTATCCAAGCATATTAATGGAAAGTTGAGTGGGAAGGAAAAAGTGTGGTAGACAAAGGTGCACAAGCAACCGGGATAACCGCAGCCCTGAAAGGATTGTTAGGAAAATGCCATTAAAAAATTTTGGGGAGATTCACAAGGAGTGGACTGCTGCTGGCGTCATTGCTTCAAGAGCCACCACACACAGACGTATCCAGGACATGGGCTACAAGTGTCGCATTCCTTGTGTCAAGTCACTCATGACCAATAGACAACGCCAGAAGTGTCTTACCTGGGCCAAGGAGAAAAAGAACTGGACTGTTGCTCAGTGGTCCAAGGTGTTGTTTTCAGATTAAAGTAAATTTTGCATTTCATTTGGAAATCAAGGTCCCAGAGTCTGGAAGAAGAGTGGAGAGGCCACAATCCAAGCTGCCTTAGGTCTAGTGTGAAGTTTCCACAATCAGTGATGGTTTGAGGAGCCATGTCATCTGCTGGTGTAGGTCCACTGGGTTTTATCAAGACCAAAGTCAACATAGTTGTCTAGCAGGAAATTTTAGAGCACTTCATGCTTCCCTCTGCCGACAAGCTTTTTGGAGATGGAAAATGTCATTCTCCAGCAGGACTTGGCACCTGTCCACACTGCCAAAAGTACCAATACCTGGTGTAAAAACAACAGTATCACTGTGCTTGATTGGACAGCAAACTCGCCTGACCTTAACCCCATAGAGAATCTATAGAGTATTGTCAAGAGGAAGATGAGAGACACCAGACCCAACAATTCAGACGAGCTGAAGGCTACTATCAAAGCAACCTGGGCTTCCATAACCCCTCAGTAGTGCCACAGGCTGATCACCTCCATGCCATGCCGCATTGATGCAGTAATTGATGCAAAAGGAGCCGTGACCAAGTATTGAGTGGATTTACTAATCATACATTTCAGTAGGCCAACATTTTGTATTTTACAATAATTTGTCAAGCTGGTGTTCTAAACTATTCTAATTTACTGAGATAATTACTTTTGTGTTTTCATTGGCTGTAAGACATAATTATCAACATTAACAGAAATAAATACTTGAAATAGATCACTCTGTTTGTAATGACTCTACCGTATATAATATAGAAGTTTCACTTTTTGTATTCAAGAACTGAAATAAATTAACTTTTGGATGATATTCTAATTTTGTGAGAAGCACCTGTATTTGTTTTGGATCCAGGCAAAGAGAGAAATAAGCAGTAATTCTCTAAAAAACAAAATGATGGCAAGCAAACATATGTAGTACATAGATATTTCCCACCTTTCTTTCCTACTGATTATGTTAAAGGGAAAAATAATTTAATGCAACCCTGCTGCCGTGTAGTCAGAGCAGATGGTGGTCATTAGGGGCTTCGTGTATTCTGTTAAAAAAAATTAGACTCCTTCCCCCCCAACATAAAACCCGACCAGCGACTCAGTGAATCTGGAGCATTGGACTAAGGCCAAGAGAGACAGAGCAGCGGCTGTTTGGTTAATTGGAGGAATGAATGAATCGTAAATAGTTTTTGTTGAAATATGTCATTCAGATTTGGAAATAAAAACCAGAACTTGTTAGTAATCAAATAGTAAAACATACAGCGACATGACAGTGCATGATAATAAATTGTATACGTTGTTGTGTACTATTTTCATTTTTTTTGGCAATTTTTTTTAGAGCTTTTTCAGGCGGGTTCCAAGGAATACTCATTACGCGATAATCTTGCAGTTTATACAGGCTCCTGATCACCTATGCAGCTGTCACGCTCGGGTCTGGAGACCCACCGGCCAGTCCGTGCATTACGGGCCGATCTCGCTCCGATATATACAGTTGTCCGACTGTGGCTAAAATCCATTGATGGTTGTTTAATGCTGCCAGTTGGTGCAAACGGACCTCTAGGTATGCCGTAGTGAGTGTATGTTTAAAGGGAACCTGTCACCTGAATTTGGCGGGACCGGTTTTGGGTCATATGGGCGGGGTTTTCGGGTGTTTGATTCACCCTTTCCTTACCCGCTGGCTGCATGCTGGCCGCAATATTGGATTGAAGTTCATTCTCTGTCCTCCATAGTACACGCCTGCGCAAGGCAATCTTGCCTTGCGCTGGCGTGTACTCCGGAGGACACAGCATGAACTTCAATCCAATATTGCGGCCAGCGGGTAAGGAAAGGGTGAATCAAACACCCGAAAACCCCGCCCATATGACCCAAAACAGGTCCCGCCAAATTCAGGTGACAGGTTCCCTTTAAGAATATCAGATAGTGAGAAACACTGGAGGCAGGAAACAAATTATCACAAGTCAAGATACTATCTTTGCAGAAGCGCAGAGTAGATTATTCATGTTTTTGATACTATTTTTTAATCTATTTAATCTTAATAGGTGAAAAAAAAAAATGCTGAAAGAACCGACACTTTGTGTTTGAAAAAAAAAAATGACTGCAAAAAACAAAACAAAAAACAACAACACTATTTTAGAAATCCCATTAATTTTGCTGCTACTGTAATAAGGGTATGTGTACATATTAAGTATTTGGTGCAGAAATGGCGCAGAGTAAATTACGTGCATTTTGGCCACTTTTTTAAACATTTTTTGTAGCAGATTTTTCCCCACTTATTACTATGGGTGAAATCTGCAGCAAAAAACTCGGAAAAAGATTTAAATCTGCAAGGCAAAAATAAGCAACGCGTGCATCAGATGTCAGGATTCACGTTCACTTTGCTGGGACTAGGAAATTCTTCAGGTTTTATGCCAAATCTGTGCATAAAAAAAAAAAAAACGCGAAAAAAAGGAACATGTGCATACAGTCTACGTTTTTTAAGCACGGAAAAATAAAAAAGCAGCTAAAACGCTAGGTGTGAACAAGACCTTAGGGGTAAACAGGACAGGGATTATTGTTAGGGATGGCATCAGGCAAAGTAGAAGAGCTGATTGTCTGCAGCACTGACAGTGGAGACAGGATGACTGTAATCAGCCAGATGCATGAGATGGAAACACCAAAAGCAGCTGACAGCAGAGAGCCAGCTGCTGGGAGAGCCAGGCTCAGGGAGTGTCTTCTGAGAGACAGCCCCAGGGAGTGCCTTCTGAGAGACAGCCCCAGGGAGTGCCTGAGAGACTGGCAGAGCAGGGAGGAGACTGCAGCAAGAGCAGCACAGCCAAAAGATTGACCAGGAAGGGTGAGACTGCAAAGCTGCAGTGTGTCACACACCAGGAGACCCTCACCAGCAGCCGCCAGGGTCAGCAGCAAAGGTAGGTGGCAAAAAGGGACCCCAAAAGGGTCTCAGCGCTGACCCTCCCTTTGTAGGGATATTTTTAGATTTAGGAGGGAGTAGACAGAACATTGGGAGGAGGATGTGTTTTTGTAACAAGAAACTCAACCTTCTTACAAAAACATATCCTCCTTCTCCAATGTTCTGTTCCATTAGTTACATAAATGGAATGGAAACATAACATTCAGACAATGTGTATGTGGCCATAGCTTTTATTGACTCCGAGATCAGGCAGAGCGAATATTATGATTAACTCTTTTTGTTTCTGTATTGCTAAAACTGCAGTCCTATGTAAAAAACCTCCATTAGAGTAGTATCAAAATACTGCACAATAGTATAAAAGTAGTGGCTCCTTTCTCCATAAAGGACTGAAAACCCCCCAAAAACTATGGTTTCCAAGATTGTAATGGAAAAGAACAGCACATCCGAGTCAGTGAACGGTGCTCAATGTGGTGAGGTAACGCTGCACTCAGAATACATGTCATATTTATAATAATTGCTCTATTTGTAAACAAAAAGTATCATGGAGGATGCGGGCAGGACTCGCCAGCCCCTGCCTCACCCAGAAAATGCGAAAACTTCCCAGGGATTGGTTTATGTAAAATAAAACACATGCAAAAAGATTGGCACAGAGCAGTAGTGGAATTTAATATGAGGGCGTTTTTTGTAACCAGCTCTCAGCCTCTAAGGCAGAAAACCTGTTCTGGTGGCCGATATGCACTGCTGGTCTGTTGAACTTGTTCCCACCCAGCGAAAATACTTTTTTTTTTTTTTTACTTTCTATACAGGTGTCGGCACTATTTGTTGTGTTTCTGTTTTGTTTTTTTTTTATTTATTTTTTTTTCAAATTTTTATGCTTTGGTCAATAGAATTGGTCAATAGAATCATAGAATGGTAGAGATGGAAGGGACCTCCTGGGTCATTTTGGCCAACCCCTTGCTCGAAGCAGGAATAATAAAAAATATATATATATATTATATTTTTTTATTGCAGCCTGCAACACACTTGTGATTTTACATACATTTTTCAGGTTCCCCATAGAAGTCTATTGAGGGGGGGAAAAAAATCACCAAAAAATGCTAAGTTCCACTTTGTCTTTTAAGGTCCAGTGGGCATGAATTTTCAGGAAATCACTTTCATTTTGTAAGAAAGGTAAAACGCCGACCTATTTCCACATAAAACAGGATCCATTTTTCCTATGTGGAGCATGACTTTGGCGTGAATTCACACCCTGCAGATTTTGATGCAGAAAATTCTGCAACTGAAAATTGGTCCTATACAGGTTTCAGATGGATTGGATAGTTGCAGAACCTTTTGCAAAAAAGTACTCCATGTGGGAATTTTCCCAAGATCCCATCTCAAGCTGTACTTTGCTCACCCTCCCCAGGTCCAGCGATGAGTCTCCACTGCTGCTCCCGAAGTCGACTGTTATCGTCTGCATTGCTGATGTCCCATAGACAGCCCTGCAGTCGGTCAGTGGCTCTGCCCAAGTGGACGGCATGAGCAGCTCATAGCTGTTAAGGTCACTGATTGGCTGCAGTGTTGTCAATGTGTCGTCTGCGCTCCAGACAGTAACAGGGAGCAAGATTCAGTGATGGACCCAGAGAGGGTGAGTAAGGCACAGTTTTATTCTTATTTCCAGTTTTGGAAAACTCCTTTAACCTGTGAACATAATAATCAAATTAATAGATGAAGTATAAAAATTAGGGTCTTTCAATCTATTTTTTTTTCTATTTGTCAGAAGTGAACTCGGATCTGCAGGAAAACCAAGATGTCTGAGGAAGAGATTGTTCCAGTGTACGCTACAGGGATCTCTGCCCAGCTGCAGAAGCAACGGGACCAAGAGCTGGGCATAGGGAAGCATGAAAACGCCGTGAAGTTTTTAGGGCAGGATTTTGACCGGATTCAGCAGGAGTGTTTACAGAGTGGAACTCTCTTTAAGGATGAGACCTTTCCTCCTACTCAGTACTCCCTGGGGTTTAAGGAACTCGGGCCAAACTCATCCAAGACCTACGGAGTTAAATGGGTCAGGCCTACGGTAAGAACCCGTGTGACTAATTTTACAGACTCGTCATGATCCAAACAGCTTTCCTTTATGTGCCTTTTTTTTTGCTGCACTTTTAGGCTTAGTTCACACTCGGGGTGGGGGGGTCGTTGCATTTTTTTAATGCTAATTTTTAGCTGCATTTGACAGTACCAGCTATGTCTATGAGATTTCAGAAATCTGATGGACATGGATTTCTTTTTTTTTTTTTTACGTAGACGTAGCGTTCAAATACTGATGTAAAATACTGAACGTGTGAATTAGGCCCAAATGGACAGGGGAAAAAAATCATCAAAAATACGCAGCATTTCTCCAGCCAACATTTTGTTTTTTTGTGCAGTAAAATTTGCTGCAATTTCTCAACATGTGCACACCCCCTAATATGTTTAGAGATCCTCCAGGCTCCATCTTAGGCCGGGGTCACACTTGCGTATGGCATCGGATGCGATATGCTAATGACCCTTAGCCCCTGCTCTGCTGCGAGCAGGAGCCGAATGTCACGCGTCTGTGCTCCGAGCCTCTCGCACAGCGGAGGAGGTGGAGAAATGAATTTCTCCATCTCCTCCATTGCCGTCGTCAGAGCACAGTAGCATGACTCGGCTCAGAGCAGGGGCCGAGGGTCTCAGCCAATCAGAGGATGCAGAGCTGCAGGGGAGAGCAACAGCCTGAACCAATGACGAGGCAGGGGGCGTGTCTCAGACTCCTTGTGTGCACTGGAGCTAAGCAGTAGTCACCGATCACAGCTCTGCCCTAAGGAAGGGAACGGAGCAAAAACAAAGCAGCCAAAGTGCGAGTTGTTAGCAAACTATATAGCAGGTAACTTACCTAAATACATTTTCTGAGTTTTCTATAAAGTTATTCTAAACCTATCGCTGCCCTTTAAAGGGAACCTGTCACCTGAATTTGGCGGGACCAGTTTTGGGTCATATGGGCGGGGTTTTCGGGTGTTTGATGCACCCTTTCCTTACCCGCTGGCTGCATGCTGGCCGCAATATTGGATTGAAGTTCATGCTGTGTCCTCCGTAGTACACGCCTGCATAAGACAAGATTGCCTTGCGCTGGCGTGTACTCCGGAGGACAGGGAATGAACTTCAATCCAATATTGCGGCCAGCATGCAGCCAGCGGGTAAGGAAAGGGTGAATCAAACACCCGAAAACCCCGCCCATATGACCCAAAACTGGTCTCGCCAAATTCAGGTGACAGGTTCCCTTTAAACAAAATCCCACCAAGTTATGTTTCCTGGAGTCCATAGAGCTCAACTAAAGTAACATGAAGGAAATACATTTTTATTTTATTTTTGGTGAATATATGATTTATTAAGAGACTATTTACAGTTTTGTATCTGATCAGAAGTCTTTTTTTTTTTTTTTAAAGCAATTTTTCATAATTTTCCACAACTTTCTGCTACAGAAGCCACCAATGAAGGCTCGACTTTCTATTCATTATAACAAAGTTCCTAGTGATGAAAAAATATTTTTCCCTGGCAGAGAGACGAGAAATAGAGAAGAGTAGATACGAGCCGCGCACCCCACCCATTGTAATACATGCCAACTGCGGTACGGCTCTTGTAGACGGAGTGACTCAGACATGTGCTGGAGTCTCCTAGAGGACCTGTCATCTCTCCTGACACATGGTGTAGTAAACACTTGTATTCCCTAAAAAAAAAATTCTGCTGCACCTTTTCTTTTACCTTTAGGCTATGTGCACACGTCAGGATTCTTTGCAGAAATTTCCTGAACAAAACCAGACTTTTTCCGCAGGAAATCCGCATGTGTTTTTTTGCGCGTTTTTTTTGTGTGCGGATTTTCACGTTTTTTCCCGGAGGTTCCCAATGCATTAAATAGCGGAAAATCCGCGAAAAATCCGCAAAATTAATGAACATGCTGCGTTTTTTACAGCGATGCATTTTTTTTGTGGAAAAAAATGCAACATGTGCACCAAAATTCCGGATTGCATTCTTTTAATAGTATTCTTAATGGATGCGTTTTATCGCGTTTTTATAGCGATAAAAACGCGAAAAATCTGGAACGTGTGCATGCAGGTTTATGCTGTGGCGTAGTGAGTTGTCAGTTTTTTTACTTTTTTTTTATTTTATTTTTTTAATTATTTTGTTGACATACCGTAACAATTTTATTACCTTAGATTTTATCCTAATCCTTAGTTCTAACATTAATATTGGTCCTAACTCTAGCTAGTTCTAGCCTTTACCCTTCTTAGGGTTAGAAAAAGCACATAAATACTTATTTTATTGTAATATTAGTGTTTTGTGTGTGTATATCTATCTATCTATCTATCACACACCTTTTTTTTTTTTTTTTTATTTTGAGACCGCACCTGAAGCCAGGTCTCTGTCTCTCCTTTCATTACATGAAATTTGAGAGAAAGCTCAGGGAGCGGTCCTTTGGCATCTGTCATTGCCTATGCAGCTCTCTTCATTACACTGACAGCTTTATTATCTTGGTTGCTGCCTATGCAGAGTACAGATGGTGATGACAAATTCAATGACTGCTACTTTCTGCGTAGGAATCTGCAGCACCACCATAGTTTTACCCTCTACTCTGATGGGTGCGCGCTCACTGCTCGCTTACCCCCTGCACAACTCTGAGAATACGTGGCTGTGATGGGGGAGCAATAATTTGTGCCTGTAGAGAATTCGGTGCTGGTTGAAACTACTCCTTCTATCTATCATCCCTTCAACACTATGTCCCTGCCTTTATTAATACAGCACACGGTTGTCATTCTCATTGACGCCTGTCCTTACAAAATCAGAAAAATTGACAAATCCTCTTTTTCAGGATGAGAAGAACAGCCATTACCATTAGATTTGGGGATGGAACAAATTCTTATTGTTCTCCGCAGTCGATTGTTGCGCTGTAAAACATCAGATTCCCACAGGAAGAGAATTATGACTAATACGGCATTTTTAATTTTTTTTTTTTCTGCATGTTATGTTGTCAAAACTGATTGGGGACGGTTGAAAAACAGGTTAAATAATGGCTGGTGCACTCACATTTGGAGGGGTGGAGGCAGTGCGTTCTTTGTGAACGGCATGGTATGTCATATAAGTACGAAAGCTCCATCCAATGTAATAGTGGATCCGCTGGCGGAGTGAGACAGAAAAGGGCCCCTGTGCAAGAACATTATATGGGCCCTTTACAGTCCAATAGCTCATCATAATGCACAATTCCTTCCTTCTGTTTGGGAGGTGTTACTGACCCCCCCCTCCCCTTTCCTCTTGGGACCCAATATGTCCGCCCCTAAGTGGATTTCATAGAGACATTGACCGTTCCTTTACACCCTTCGTAAATGTTATACCTTCTTATTCTATTTTTGCTACTCTGTGTCCTTTAGATGTCTCAATCCGGATTCAGTCTTATTGTTTTGTCTCGTGCAAGGGTTGTTGTTGCACCCGGGTCCTGGAGTCTAAAGAGCCCAAAAGGTCCCATTTAGCTCCTATGAAAGGACCGATACTATTACAGACCCATGATAGTTAGGGGCCCTGTTGGGGATCTTGCTTTGGGACCCACATGCTTCAAGTTGTGACACTAGGGGTCCAAGTTAACCCAATGATCATGGAAAGAAAACTAGAGGCAAAATGGCACCAAGTCATTCTATCCCAGATGCTTGTGTGTGTGAGGGCTTATTAATCAGCATGCCCCCCGTGAGTTGGCTTCTTAAGAACATCCTTCTCACTATTATAAGACATATGGAGTTGGGTGGTAAATTGTAACCCAATTTTTTAATCTGAAAACTTTGCTAGTTCAGGTTTAGTCAGATGGTTGTTGCAAATAATCTTCCTACTACTTTTAACTACGGAACATAATTGGAGAACCTCAGAATTCTACCCTGAGGACAGGTAGAACATGCCAAAGTGACTCAACAACACCATTAATCTTTGACAGTAATGCTGAGGTGGAGGATCCTAGCAAGACTGAGCAGGCAGTGTGAGGAAAAACCGGATCTATGACATTCTACTGTTACTAGTGACCCTCGTTACCCATGTCTTCTCGCATGGCAAGAAAAGCCACCCAGTTGTAAGTTCCTGTATGTTTCAGTTGACTGTTTTGGAGTTCTACACCATGAAGGTCCTTTCTATCACTGATGAAGTTGTTTTTTTTCCCCCTTATATATGTAAATTAAACCTGTATTCCAATATATCATACCTGAGACGATGACTGCAAGAGCAGCACGGCATGCAGCCATATTACAGAAGCCTGATGAAGTCCAGGGAGATGTCCTATGGTCGACCCATTGGAGCATGTTGGCCTCTATTCTTGACAGAAGCCACAAGACAGATGTGAGCAGACGCGTACAGCTTGCCTGTCGTTTCAGATGGCTTCGAATAAACTGTAGTCTGAGTGTGCTTGAGGAATAACATTATTTCTGGCCTTTATGTGATCTACAGTACTGTGTAAAAGTCTTAGCCAAAAATTAGCAAATTAAGAATGCTTCAAAAAAATAGAAGAGTTTTTATAGTTTATTTTTACCAATTAATAAAATGCAAAGTAACAAAAGAGAAATCTAAATCAAATCATTTTTTTTGGTTGTGAACGCCCTTTTAAAACAACATCTGCTCTTCTAGGTACACTTGTTATTTACACACAGTTTTTGATGGAGCTCGGCAGGGAGGTTGTACCAAACATCTTGGAGAACTGACCACAGATTTTCTGTGGATGTCAGTTTGCTCAAATTCTTCTGCCTCTTCATATAATCCAAGACAGACTGGATGATGTTGAGATCAGGGCTCTGTGGAGGCCGTATCAAGTCAAGGACTCCTTATTCTCCTTTTACACTGAAGATATTTTTTTTTTCTTTGAAGATACTTTTCCAGGACTATAACCATACATACATACATACATACATACATACATACATACATACATACATACATACATACATACATACATACATACATACATACATACATACATACATACATACATACATACATACATATTTTTACTATGAGCCAAAAAAGCTAACAAGCAGGTAGTTGCTCATGTCTTTTTTCTATCTGGTTCAGAGCCGTTACCAACCACTTCTGCCGGAGATTCAGCTGCTCTACCTCAATAGAGCTCATGCTGATCGACAGTTGGCTTTCCGCAGCTAGGTAGCGGGGAGCCAGCTGTCAATCAGCATGATAAGGTCAGTCATGCCCCATACACAGAGCAGAGCGGAAGAGAAGTGGCTGCTCTGTCATTGTGATGTCAGTGACTGCTCTCGGCCGGCAGAGATCTGCGTGGGCAGAACGGGCAGTTCGTTAGCAACTACCTGCCTGTTAGTTCTTAGATCCACATTAAAAAATTAATATAGTCCTGGATACCCCCTTTTAATAGCAGACTGTATGTTTGGGGTTGTTGCCTGCAAATGTATTCTGTAGCAAGACAATCGGACATCTCCCTGACTTCATTACATGATGGATAAGTATCTGCCTGTATTTTTCAGAAGTAAGGACACCATTAATCAGAACCAAATCCCCCAACTCCATTTGCTATGCAGCCCAAAACTAGTCAGTAGCTTCCACCATGCTTCACTGTTACCTTCAGACACTCATTATTGTACCGCTCTCCAGCCCGTCGGTGTGCAAACTGCCTCCTTTTACAGCCAAATATTTCACATTTTTACTCATCAGTCCTGAGCACCCGCCGCCATTTTTCTGCTTTCCATTTTCTTTGTCCCGGTAGATGAGTGTAGCTGGATCCCACTGGTTGCTATCCGTTCTGAGCTTATAGCGCTGCTGAACATCTTTGGATTTCGAAGTAAGTATGACGTGACTTTATATTAGAGGATAGGCGTTTGCACATGACCATGCTGCTCTTCTGTCCCCCAGCGATCCAGTACTGGCATTCTGGTAGTGGTCTTGGATTACAAACATTCAGCACCTGACCGCTACCGCTGATTCCTATATTATGGTACACGACTGCCTGGCCACTGACTTGTTTGAGCCGTCAGGTGCCGGTTGTTTGTAATCCAAGACCTAGAGTACTACCAGAGTATCAGTACTGGCTCACCGGGGGTCATCTTTAACCGCCTATCCTCGAATCTACACTACCGTTCAAAAGTTTAGGGTCTCTTAGAAATGTCCTTATTTTTTAAAGAAAAGCACAGTTTTTTCCAGTGAAGCTAACATTAAATGATTCAGAAATACACTCTATACATTGATATTGTGGTAAATGACTATTCTAGCTGCAAACATCTGGTTTGTAATGCAATATCTTCATAGGTGTATAGAGGCCCATTTCCAACAACCATCACTCCAGTGTTCTTATGGTACTTTGTGTTTGCTAACTGTGTAAGAAGGCTAATGGATGGTTAGAATACCCTTGAAAACCCTTGTGCAAGTATGTTAGCACAGCTGAAAACAGTTTGGCTGATTAGAGAACCTATAAACCGAACCTTCCTTTGAGCTAGTTGAGAATCTGGAGCAATACATTTGTTGGTTCCATTAAATTCTCAAAATGGGCAGAAAAAAAGAACTTTCATGTGAAACTCGACAGTCTATTCTTACTCTTAGAAATTAAGGCTATTCCATGCGAGGAATTGCCAAGATACTGAGGATTTCCTACAACGGTGTGAACTACTCCCTTCAGAGGAGAGCACAAACAGGCTCTAACCAGAGTAGAAAGAGAAGTGGGAGGCCCCGCTGCACAACTGAGCAACAAGACAAGTACATTAGAGTCTGTAGTTTGAGAAATCGACGCCTCACAGGTCCTCAACTGGCAGCTTCAATAAATAGTACACACAAAACGCCAGTGTCAATGTCTACAGTGAAGAGGCGACTCCGGGATGCTGGCCTTCAGGGCAGAGTGGCAAAGAAAAAGCCATATCTGAGACTGGCTAATAAAAGGAAAAGATTAATATGGGCAAAAGAACACAGACATTGGACAGAGGAAGATTGGAAAAAAGTGTTATGGACAGAAGAATCCAAGTTTCAGGTGTTTGGATCACACCGAAGAACATTGATGAGACGCAGAACAACTGATAAGATGCTGGAAGAGTGCCTGACGCCATCTGTCAAGCATGGTGGAGGTAATGTGATGGTCTGGGGTTGCTTTTGGTGCTGGTAAAGTGGGAGATTTGTACAAGGTAAAAGGGATTTTGAATAAGGAAAGCTATTACTCCATTTTACAACGCCATGCCATACCCTGTGGACAGCGCTTGATTGGAGCCAATTTCATCCTACAACAGAAAAATGATCCAAAGCACACCTCCAAATTATGCAAGAACTATTTAGGGAAGAAGGCGGCAGCTGGTATTCTATCTGTAATAGAGTGGCCAGCGCCGTCACCAGATCTCAACCCCATTGAGCTGATGTGGGAGCAGCTTGACCGTATGGTACAAGCAAAATGTGCCCATCAAGCCAAGCCATCTTGTGGGAGGGGCTTCTGGAAGCATGGGGTGAAATTTCTCCAGATTACCTCAGCAAAGTAACTGCTAGAATACCAAAGGCCTGCAATGCTGGAATTGCTACAACGGAGCATTCTGTGACGAAAGCAAAGTTTCAAGGAGAAAATTATTATTTCAAATAAAAATCTTTTTCGAACCTTGTCAATGTCTGGACTAGATTTTCAATTCATTTGGCAACTCATTTGATTAATAAAAATGAGTTTTCATGGAAAACACAAAATGGTCTTGGTGACCCTAAACTTTTGAACCGTAGTGTTATATCCACAAATGTGCAGAAGAAGAAGGGATCCTTCTACCTGATGGCGGACTGCAGCGGCTTATTTTAACACAGGCTACTATTGGGGTTGCGACATTCACAACCCCATCATCTCACCAACTACCCTTATTCTACCACAATGTGTCACCCTATGGACGCTTGTCTCTTTTTAGGGAATCTGTCATCCACTGGACAATTTTCATCTATTAATGAAGTTGCAGCGCTGTAATTCCGCGCATGTGCCATCCATTCGCGGTGTTTTGTGAGCCTTATCTGCCCTTCATAGGGCAGAGTCTTCATCGATCTTCTGCTCAGGAGAGTCTCTGCTACCTAGAAGAATTGATGCTGGTTTAAAGGCAAAGGGTGGACACTCCAAATTTTGATTTATATTACTCTTCTGTTCATTCACTTTGCATTTTGTTGGTAAAGATAAACCATTAACACTTCCTTTTTTTTTTTTTAAAAAAGCAATTTGCTTTACGTAATTCTGTTACACATCCGCCCAAAATTTTTCCAATGCACTGCATATTCCTCTTGTTTCTCCATCTAAACCATTTGCAGACTCTAGCTTTAATTATCAATTTTCCTGAGATAGTAGACACAGACTGGCAACTATGATGTCTCCCATACACACACGCACGAGATCCCACAGCTGTTTTACAGGCCAAGAAACACCTATGTTTCTTGGCCTGCATCTGTACTTTATAGCCGCACTAAGCAGTGTATCTGTGAATCCATCACTTGTGTGAGATAAAACAATTACACATAGTGTTGCTGCTTTCTAGTGTTTCTTCACCTTATGCCTTTGTAGCTCCTCTTTTTTTTCCCTCTCCCTCCCACCTCTGTAGACTTCTATGCGTACCATGTAACCTGGTCCCTTGATGAGGTGGCAATCCAGTACAAACCAGTAGATTATTAATGATGAGGGATCTGGAAACCTATTTTAATGATGGGTTTGACAAGAAAATGCATACACACTAATTATGGTATTACTAGGGTGAGCAGTATTTCTGGTTCTGATAGCTAAAATCAAACTCCAGCCAAAAACATTGCAGAGGGTTGACTTCCGCCAGCTAGATCTTTAAAAGCAGGTGAACGTGGTAGGGAAGATTTGATGGACATCATCAGTCCTTAGGTTTTGGACATTGTCATTTACCAATTCTACCGTTTTTGACATTCCATTTTTTTCCAACCTTTCATAGACATATAGTAATCCTGGATCTGGTGTCTACGTATATTTACCAGCTTATATTTTATCATCTCAATTCTACAAAGACTAGATGGTGGCCCGATTCTAACGCGTCGGGTATTCTAGAATATGTATGTATGTATGTACGGTATATGGCAGCCGCATAGTATATAGCACAGGCCACGTAGTATATAACACAGGCCACGCAGTACAAATCAGACCACATAGTATCTAACACTGGCCACGTAGTATATAGCAGCCACGCAGTATATAACACAGGCACACAGGCGACATAGTATATAACACAGGCCACGCAGTATATAACACAGGGCACGTAGTATATAGCACAGCCCACACAGTATATAACACTGCCCATGTAGGATAAAGCAGCCACGCGGTTTATAACACAGCCCACGTAGTATTTAGCAGTGTGGGCACCATATCCCTGTTAAAATAAAAAATAAATAAAAAATAGTTATATACTCACCCGCCGGGATCCAGCGGAGCTCTGGCGATGCGCGCGCGGCTGCCGCCATCTTCCGTTCCCAGGATGCATTGCGAAATTACCCAGAAGACTTAGCAGTCTCGTGAGACCGCTAAGTCTTCTGGGTAATTTCGCAATGCATCTCTGGGAGAGGAAGATGGCGGCAGGCGCGAGCGCATCGTCGGACGATGGAAGGTGAGAATAGCAGGTTTTTTGTTTTTTTATTATTTTTAACATTAGATCTTTTTACTATTGATGCTGCATAGGCAGCATCAATAGTAAAAAGTTAGACACACAGGGTTAACAGCAGCGGTAACGGAGTGCATTACCTGCGGCGTAACGCGGTCCGTTACCGCTGGCATTAACCCTGTGTGAGTGGTGACTGGAGGGGAGTATGGAGCAGGCGGCGGGCACTGACTGCAGGGGAGTAGGGAGGGACTAATCGGACTGTGCCCGTCGCTGATTGGTCACGGCAGCCATGACAGGCAGCTGGCGAGACCAATCAGCGACGCGGGATTTCCGTGACGGAAGTTGCCGACAGAAAGACGGAAGTACCCCTTAGACAATTATATATATATATATACACAATAAATAACCTGCCAGTGTGTCTCACCCAAGAGAGACTGTTAGGGGACGGGAATTCATAAAAACTGGCAATTTTTCATATGTGTGTTGGACTAAGCTACATTTGCTTTGCAAAACGTTGGTAGACCTGGTGTAAAAATGCCGAAACTCACCAAAATTTGCATTTTTTTTATTTATTTATTTTTTTTAGTACTTCAGTTTTCAAGCTAAAAGGGCTTCATGAATCGGCCTCACTATATTAGTATGGAAAGTCTTCATAAATGTCTAAGTATGTTCCCATTTGTTTGACTTTTGTTTCAAAAACTTGTATAAGGAACACTTCACAATTCAGTAAATCATAGTCAAGTCGTTACTGCAATTGGTTGAAATGGTCTGAAGCTCTCTGGTTCTCCGGTGTGCCTACGTCTATTTGCAGGGCGCCATGGCACGCACTATATAAGGGCACTATGTATTATATGATGACTGTGGAAACCAACAGGCTTAAAATAATGAGTATGTTTGCTGGCTAAATACGGTTAGGTCAACTTTGCAACTCCAACATTCATGGTCCAAGTATCAACTACAATGTTTGGGATGGCTGTGGGTCTCCTGAAACTAACTCAACAGCCTCATAGGTATATAAATGGAGACCCTTGTCCGGTCCAGACATTTCCGTCCATTCTTAGACTGTGAATGTCGGATGTGTGAAATTGGCCCTAGACTGGTGAATTTTTATGGATTTCATAAGTTTGGAGGTTATGGTGGTCTACAAGTAATTATTAGGGTATGTGAACACAACATCTTTTCTCAGTGGTTCCACTCCAGAACTTGTCTGAAAAAGTTCTCAAAGAATGAACATTTGCATTTCAATGTTAAAACTACTTACTGTTCATATGTTCAGTCTTTTGAGCTTCTTTTAACTGCCCTGGGTTTCGAAAGATGCCAGTCACATTCTATGTTACGGAGAAATTAACATTTGAATTGATATGCAAATGAGGCTGAAGAACTATGGTAGATCTGAAGCTTCTATCACTACAGCTCTACTCCCACCTGGTACTGCCTCCTTGCTTGACCGCTCCTTTGCCTGAAGTCATGTAAAGGAGAAGACCGAGTTGTGGAGAAGACCCATGAACGGCAGAGAGGGTGGCGTGGTGAGTCAGAGAAGGGATTTTGCACAGGGAGCGAGATGGGGTTCCCGCCAGAGAGAGGCAAAAGTACGGACCTGCATCATGCGGGTAGCGTTAGGCCGCACGGTAGCGAAAGAGGACGAGTGCAGGAAGGACCTGGAGGTGTCGCCGGGCCTGCAGCAGGGCAGAGCACGCCGAGCGGGAGATTGTTGTGTGAGACTCCTGGCTGCAGAGCAGCGTGATGGACTAGGGGCTCAACGGGTCAGACCGGTGACCGCCCGTTGCCGCCAGAAAAGGGAAGACTGAGTTGTTAGGTGGGGAAGCCTGAAGACCTCAGCACCGGCCTCAGCCAGCATCCAGCTTTCATTCCTGAGGAAGTGACAAGCATCGGACTCACGCTAAGTGAAACAGACATACACATAAACTTTCGCCTTAAGTTGCTCCGTTCTTCTGTAGTTATTAAAGGGAACCTGTCACCTCATTTTTGAGCTATGAGCTGCAGCCACTGCCTTTCGGTGCTTATCTACAGTATCCTAAAATGCTGTAGATAAGGCCCCGATCTAATCTGAAAGATAAGAAAAACAACGTAGCAACTGCGCAGGCGTACTGATCTGCCCTGTTGAGGGCAGAGCACAGTACTGCAGTGCGCAGGTGCCGGGAAAGGTCAGAGAGGCCCAGCACCTGCGCACTGCAGTACTTTGCTCTGCCCTCAACAGGGCAAATCAGTATGCCTGCGCCGGAGCCACGACAGGAAGCAAGGAAGATGACGATATCGCATGAAAGTGGAAGGCGCCGGACCCGGACCTGCGATGCCCATCGGACCGGACTGCCTCGCGGGTGAGTATAATATACTGTAACTTGTTTTTCTTACCTTTCAGGTTACATTGGGGGCTTATCTACAGCATTCTAGAATGCTGTAGATAAGCCCCGAAAGGCAGTGTCCGCAGCTCACAGCTCAAAAATGAGGTGACAGGTTCCCTTTAAACCTGATTTATCCCCCTGTTGCTCCCTGCGAGGAGATTCCTCCCTATAATTATTAAATCAAACTGTTCTCCCCTGTTAACCCTTGCTCTGTGCCTCTGTGTCGCTGCATCCGATTACCCATGTTACAGTCACACCACATAGAGGCTGTCGGTCAAGCAGAAGGGCAGGAAATAGTACCGTTATTTTATGGTTATGCTAATAACCCATTTATATTACGTGTTTTACTTATTTTCGTGTATAATGATGAATTTTGCAAACTCTGAAAAAAATATGTCCAGAATAATGTTATTACAAATTGTTGAGGTATATATGTATTACTCTGAATGTTGGTTGTATCGCTGACCCCTAACTCTTTGTCCTCTTATTGTTTTTCTGATATGAAGCAACTTATGTCAAACCCCCAGTTTATCGTGGATGGTGCAACAAGAACAGACATCTGCCAAGGAGCTCTTGGTAAGTCAGAATAAGGGTTGACGGGAGGGGGACGGGCAATAACGGGCATGTACTAAGTGAAGCAAACGACTAAGGATTATTTCAGCAGCTATATTATGTCCTCAGCACTCAGGCTTCTTATCTCATCCTGATCCTGGAAGACCACAGAACCCAATAGTCTAAGTATCCTTATACTGGTCTAGGCTGTATAGGGTTATAGTATGGCAAGTAAACTGAAATCAAGATCAATAGGGATTAGACTTTGATTCCTGCCTGGCTATGTTAATCATTGTTTCTCATAATTTGTGTTTTTGATCATTTTTACAGGCCTTTTCTGTTTTATTGGTTGGAAACGGGAGTGTTTGTCAGGCTTTGTGTCTAGGTGCATTCTAATACTGTATTTTATCACTTTACACCTATGACATCCTGTTAAAGCTAGCCTCGTAGCAGCTGGATTATGTAACATAAGAGTATCCGTTTGTTTATCTTTTTTAAAGAACACCAATAGTAGATGTGAAAATAAGAAACTTTGTAATATCTTTTCAGAGATATCTACTTATTTCATCTCATTTACTGATCATTCGTTCAGTTCACGGGGTAGTAAAGTCAGGTATCCTAGGGTTAAATCCTAGCACTTCAGGTCTTGATTTGATACATCTGACAACCTTTGACTAAGAACCAGGGACCTGTTTTCTCTAGGGGTGTCAGTCTGCTGAAAGTTGAGCAGAGTGGAGTGTGCTGGTGGTGAATGACCAGCCAAAATGTGAGCTTATAGCTAGGCGAGAAACATGGCAGGTTCTCTCTGTGAATGGAGACTGCATGGGTCAGCTAGAAAAGTTTAGTAGTCTGTGTGTTGGAGCTGCATGTGGAAGATGCAGCCTGTTCAGTGTAAACTACGTCTGGACTTGAGTACTTCTGTTTGGTGCTGGAAACTTCTGGAGATACCAATACTGGTAGAGCGTACCTCTGCTGTGTGTAAAGGTTTCTCTTGGAGAAAGGACTGTAATATGTTAGGGTGAGCCCACATTGACATATATGTGCCTGCTAAATGAAATATTTATTTGCTGCGATATCTTTGAGGCTGTTTTGGTTTAGAATTCCTTGGAGTTTTATGAAATTAATAAAACTCCCACCTGTTTGCACCAAACAGCATTGCCTGTGTGAACGCTACCTAATGCCTACTTTAGAGAGTGAATCCAACAATGGTTAAAATTAGTGATGAGCGAATATACTCTTTACTTGAGATTTCTCGAGCACGCTCGGGGGTCCTCCGAGTATTTTTTAGTGCTCGGAGATTTAGTTTTTCTTGCCGCAGCTGAATGATTTACATCTGTTAGCCAGCATAAGTACATGTGGAGATTCTCTAGCAACCAGGCAACCCCCACATGTACTTATGCTGGCTAACAGATGTAAATCATTCAGCTGCGGCAATAAAAATGAAATCTCCGAGCACTAAAAAATACTCGGAGGACCCCCGAGCATGCTCGAGAAATCTCAAGTAACGAGTATATTTGCTCATCACTAGTTAAAATCTATCTTCACATTCTTACAAATATCCACATTCACTCTACATTCAGCTTTTTCAAATTAGGATTTCAGATGGCAAAATTCCGAATTTCTGGCTTGTAAGCGTAGAAGTTGTCCACTACTTTTACATTGATGGCCTAGCCATGGGATAGGTCATCAATGTTTGATTGTGGGATAGCTGCAGGAACACCATCACGAGTTTCTCAACGCAAGCAGTGAATAGCCAGGCCTTTTCCCGGGAAGGAACAACCACGGGAAGGACAGCATCCAATAAAGGAAAACATCCAATACAGGAAAAGCACCTATGCCAAGCATGGTATCCATCCACAGACAGCTGTTTCAGGGTGTTTGCCCCTCATCAGTGTGGAGTAGGAATCTGGCTATTAGGAGCAGTGCCTAGTAAAAGGCTGTAAAGGCACAGATGATTGGCCTCGGGGAGACCAAAACACCCAACACCGCGGAGACACCATCACGTGTTTCTCAACGCAGTGATCCAGAACACTGCCCCCATCCCTTATGGGAAATATGCAAATGCATGTGGGATAGCTGCGGAGACACCATCACGTGTTTCTCAAC
Source organism: Ranitomeya variabilis (assembly GCF_051348905.1). Classification (NCBI taxonomy): domain Eukaryota; kingdom Metazoa; phylum Chordata; class Amphibia; order Anura; family Dendrobatidae; genus Ranitomeya; species Ranitomeya variabilis. The sequence continues at coordinate 468,922,215 of NC_135233.1, forward strand.
GCAAGCAGTGAATAGCCAGGCCTTTCCCCGGGAAGGAACAACTAATAGCCAGATTCCTACTCCACACTGATGAGGGGCAAACACCCCGAAACAGCTGTCTGTGGATGGATACCATGCTTGGCATAGGTGGTTTTCCTGTATTGGATGTTTTCCTTTATTGGATGCTGCCCTTCCCGTGGTTGTTCCTTCCCGGGGAAAGGCCTGGCTATTCACTGCTTGTGTTGAGAAACACGTGATGGTGTCTCCGCAGCTATCCCACATGCATTTGCATATTTCCCATAAGGGATGGGGGCAGTGTTCTGGATCACTGCGTTGAGAAACACGTGATGGTGTCTCCGCGGTGTTGGATGTTTTGGTCTCCCCGAGGCCAATCATCTGTGCCTTTACATCAATGTTTGATTGTCCTGGGTCTGACACCCGGCACCTCCGCCAATCAACCGGTATCAGCAGTGGCCGCCACCCTCCGGAAATACTTACTTCTGGAGCTTTTCTGTTTACTTGTAGTGGCCGGGGCTTGTTGCTGCATATCCACCCCCTATTCAACACAATAGTAGGCGGATGTGCAGTACCCTGCAGCGGCCAGTACAGGTAGACGGAGCAGCTTTTCAAGGGAGTATTTCCAGCTGGTGGCCGCAGCCGACACCATCTGATTGGCCGGGGTCAGACACCACCTCCAATCAGACATTGATGCCCAGTGCACTGTGTTATCGAGGCCCTGCTGGGATTGCTATCTCTGTATTCCCAATAGCCATGCCTCTGGTAGTTTACCGAAACAATAGACAAGTATGACTTTATTTTTTTGCACCAAACTTCAGCATCTAGACGACTGACTCTAGTTTAGAGGGTAGATTCTGCAGTGCTTGCAAAAAGTTGGGACGCTATAGAAAGTTTAGCATTTCCGCTAAGCCGCTGGACCTGTTCAGGAAAACTACCTACATGTCTGATGTCCCTTCTCTTTTCATGCGAGTTAACCTTTGGTGAATAGCCAACACCACCCCACTTTACCATGTAGAATGTTTATACCGGAGAATGTTTGCTCCTAATTTTTTTCCGCTGCTCCAGTTTATTCTATATATTTTTTACACAGGATAATACTGAGCAGCCTAAAGACACACCCCTGAGGTACCTGTGAGCCCCGCCTCCTTGAAAAGGCAATAAAAATTAGCACTAAAAAAAAAAAAAAAAAAAAAGGCCCATATTTAAGAAAGAAATAAGGAAAAAACTAAAGATGAAATCCTCAGGGGAGTGATATAAAATAAGAGCACTGGCCCCTTTTGATCTGGTGGCAGGTCCTCTTTAATGTCAGGATTATATAGCCATTCAGACATGTATTTTGGGATTAAATACACCAGTCTCATCAGGTCTAAAAATTACATTTAAAGCACCACTCCAGCATGGTTTTTTTTTCTTTTTTTTCTTTGCAGCCCTGGAGTTGTGCAACTAAACTAAGTTGTGTGCCCCCGGTCTTATTGGAGCGCCCCCATGGGGCCGTGGGGTACTCGGTACTGGGTCCTTCGGTTCACAGTGGGATGTCACGGTGGCTGACCCAGTCCGTGGCCCTGGAACGTCCGTGTAAAAGGGAAAGGTCTTTAAAGAGATATGTTCGTGACGCCACGATTCAGGGTGACCGACGCTGCTTTAAGGGGTCCGCTGGGGTGATGATATGGCAGCTAGATGGTATACCTTCCCACAGGTGAAGTATGTCCCCAGGGCTTCCCAGTGTGTAGATGGTGGATGGTGAGAGGCGCAGTGAAGAACGAGGACACAAGGTTGCAGTCTCTTTACCTTTACTGAAGACTTCGGCATCCACAGTCCAGGGTACCAGACCACAGGGCAGGCAGAGTCCGGCCAGTTTGGAGGCAAATCCAGAGTCCCCTTATCCAGGTGGAAATCAGTAGCCTTCCTCTAGCACCTTGGTGTTGTAGTACCTTACTGCTAAGCGTCTCATAAGGTCCTCACAACTGTTGAAGATGTTACAGATGTTATGTCTCGCTCTGTCCCCCAGATGGATAGGACAAACCCGTATGACCGGTGGCTTGAGGCATTTTACATGGACTCTATAATGCCCCAGCCTCTAAGCGGTGCCACCTTGCCTCCTGGGTATAGGGCGGGCAGGTCACATGAAATTAGCTGTCCTGCTGGTCTCTGGAGCAAGGCATAAAGGACTGTTGCTCCCTCGGTGTTCCGGCTACTGGGATCCTGCGCCTCAGAAGGAGGCAGCCTGTGTAGGGCAGAACTCATCTGATATCCACTCCTTTGCTATGACTTCTTCACCCTCTCTACAATACAGTCCTCCTTCATTGTCTCTTTCTAGAAGCTGCCACACTTAGGGCAGGCACAGCTCCGTGTCCTTCTGTCTCGGCCTTTGACAGGATCCCACCCCTGTCAGGGACCTACTACCTGAGCGAAGCTCAGCCAACAACTCACTAACTTCCTCCCCAAGCAACCAGTTTTATCTAAGTGCGAGGAGTGCCCTAATAAATAGGAGTGGAGCACCCCCTGGTGGTCTGGAGTGCGAAATTTGTTGCATGTTTGTGATACCTGGATTCAGTTGTCCTTCTTTGCCTCCAACGTAACATCACTCCCCCTAGAGGAAAATGACATGACTGCAACGACCAGGACCCCGGGGCACTGCACTATACTAACCAGCTGCCATATTCATCTATTCCTGGTGCTGCTCTGATCAGTCTGCTGGATCTTTCTACTATTTGCTGCAAGTCACTTCTCAATGTAAGTGTATGAGGCCCAGAACGAGGATCTCAGACTTACACTGAGAATTTGTGATTATTACTTCTAATTTTCTGTCAGTCAGAAGAGGGCGGTGCGGGTCTGAAGTGGCATCGGCAACAGGTGAAGACACAGGCTGGTAAGTATAAGGCTGGTTTCACACTTGCGTTGTGCCGAGCTGCGGAGGGCTGCGTACTTCCTCGTAGTTCCTCTGTTAAGCCCCGCCCACTGCTACACATCTTCCATTCAGCTCCGCCTACGTCGGCATGCATCCTATGTACCTATCTTTAACATTGGGTACGCAGGCCATGCGAATGTATGCAGATGCCTCTGCACGTGTCATTTTAACGCTGCGCCAAACTGCGCCAAACGGTTGGCGCGGAGTCAAAACGACGCATGCAGAGGCATCCGCATACATTCGCATGGCCTGCGTACCCAATGTTAAAGATAGGGTACGCAGGATGCATGCCGACGTAGGCGGAGCTCAATGGAAGTGGTGCGGCAGTGGGCGGGGCTTAACAGAGGAAGTGCGCAGCTCTGCCCAATGCAAGTGTGAAACCGGCCTATGAATAGAGGCAGGGAGCTTAGTTTAGTAGCACCACTCCAGCGCTGGAATTTAAAAAAAACAAACAAACAAAAAAAACAAAACAAAACAAAAAAAACGCTGGAGTGGTGCTTTAATAATGTATTTTATATTGTATTATCAGATCCCCTAGTAATATCCTGCCGTCCAGGTTTTGGAACGTTCTCTTCTGCTCAGAGAATGTTATTTAGTCCCACCAGATGTTCGGAGTAGATGCTGTACCTCAATGGTGGCGCTCTAGGGTGTAATGTGTGGGCGTTGGAGGGAGTGAAGGTTGTGGTTTCATTTGGGCGTGTGATCCCGGGATTCCCTCAGGCATCACTGCCTCCTCCTGCCTCGCATTTCTCTTGTCTGAGTCACGGCCCTGTAGCTCAGGCGTGTCTGTAGTTGTGTGTAATACATTCATGCACTGTTGCGTGTTTCAGTGTCCTATGCATCTTCCATGCCTGTTGTACTTTGTACTTCTATATATTTCTCTGCTGTGTGGGTGTTTGTCATAAAGACTTTTTTTCTGTATATTATTGGTGTCCCTTCTGGTCATCGCTGAGTCACGTTATAGCTATATCTGGCTGTTTCTGGTTCCAGTTCCTTTGTGCTACATTGTAGACCCCTCCTGGACCCCTATGGTTTCTGCTTTCCTAGGTAAATAGAAGAAAAATGGCGCTAATTGGCACTATGTTCACAAACACAGTGATTTAATGTGTGATCTATCCAACAAGTACTTTCTGCTTGTGGCCATACGATGACACTGCTCATCTGATTGTGGGCGGCTAATGCCTACATTTTACCACAAGGGTCCTAGTACATGTGATGTGGAAATATACTCTCTTTTTTTTTTGTTGGTGTTTATTTGCTACACAAATGCAAAGTTAAGCAACTTTCTAAATAGTCTTCATTAAAATGTCTCATTTTTCTGCTGGCAAAAATGTCTGCTGATGGCACTTTTCTCACCTTCCCTTCTCGGTGTAAGGCTGCATTCACACATCCGTCTCACATGTCCTAGAACTATCTGTTTTGTTCTCAGACAATATACTGACCCATAGGCTGTGTTCACGCGTGGCAGGTTTTTTTCTTGCTTCGTTTTTTTTGTGCGTTTTTTTGCTGTGTTTTTGTCATGCTACATTTTGTCTCTTGTGCATGCCAATAAAGTTTAGTGACCCAAAAAATTCATATTCTGCTTCATAAGGTTTTTGTACTTTAAGATGCAGCAAAACCTGATATCTATTTTTTTCAGCATTTTTTCACCACCCATTACTTTCAATGGGTGAAAAACGCTGAAAAAAACAGGAAAAAAAGCTGAAAGAAGTGACATGCTCTATTCTGTAAAAAAACAAGCGAAGCACAAATTTCTGAAATCTCATAGGCTTTGCTGGTACTGTAAAACACAGCTAAAAATTTGCATTAAAAAAAGCTGCAAAAACCGCCAGGTGTGAACATAGCCTGAGCCATAGCCACATGCTCCGGTCCGAGTGCCAGCGGCAGTGCTGGGTGTTGATGCGAGAGACTCGCGCTAGTTTCTCGCATCACACTCGCAAGTGTGACCGTGGCCTTGGAGTTTCATTGAGGCATACACACATTAGTTTTAAAAACAAGTGCAGGTATCTGGTCCTGGAGATTCGGAACAGCTCCCCTTATTATCCGTTTGCAGATCGAACCTGGCTATTAAAGTCTATGGAGAACAGTTAAAGAGGACATGCCACTAAGTCAAACGTGACCAATTTTTTTTCTCTTATTTTATTTCTATTGCTCCCCTGATTTTATTTTTTTTTAATCAAAATCCGCCATATGGTTTCCGAGATATGGGCCTTTTTATTTAGTGCTATCTTATGGTCTTCGGCAAGGGATGAGGCTTACAGATCCTCTGGGGCGTGGCTTTAGGCTGCATTGCATTATCACCTTGTGAGCCACGCCCCCTTAGTAAAGACTATAAAAATTATAAACAAAATATTAAAGCACATATCTCTGGAGCCGTGTTTGAAATTACAAAAATAATAGTACTCGGGGAGGTAGCAGCAATAATATTAGAGCAAAAACTGCACATTTTTTTTAAACCTGGAAATATACAACTAGATGAAGCATGGAAGACTTTTTACTCCAGTTTTCCATCTGTGTTTCATCCATTTTAACTGATCCATTGTTAAGAGTCAATAGTTAAAAAACAAAAAAAGTGGACAGGCTACCTGCTTCAGTGAAGGAAAAAACCCGGATGCATCTAGGATGACGCCTGAGAAAAAATATCACATTTCTCTTGAACGGTAACATTCACATGTAAGTGTGACTATAGCCTCAGTGAGAGCAGAAGTAATGGAGATTGTACACAGAACGTTAGTGGGAAGGGGAGAGAGGATCTCGGGGAAGGCACAGAGAACAGGCACATACAAGGAAGAAGGAACATGGAGAGGAGATAAGTTGCTCTGTGGCGCTGTGCTGATATATGAAAGCGAGTAGTATCCTGGATACTCTCAGAACTTAAATCCATACTATATTACTGGGAGAGACGATTCTATGCAGCCTGAATTCCCGTGATTGACGCTCTTCTAAAAAAAAAAACCAAAAAAAACCCTGAAATTTGGATCGGACAAATGGATACTGTCAAATGTGGAGAGATGTCAAGTGACCGTGTCCCAAGGAATCAGATAATCGTCATCTTTATTTATTTTTCCAGCAAAGAACAGAAATATGTTGATCAACCTTAGTCAGGTTAATATATTTCTGGATGACCATTCATGAATATGTGATAAATAATCTGGCGCCTGTTAAGTCTTTAGGAATCTCACCTGTAAAATAAATGCTAATAACTCCTTCTCTCTTCCTGATAGTACCGGTAGTTGTTAAAAAATTACATTATTTTTAAAAGTGTGGTGTCCGCCCAATCTGGAGGGGCTGAGATGGTTGAAAGAAAGAAGGGGCCCAATGCTTAGGCTCGTCTGCACATAAAAGAGTATATGTACCATCATTGGCTGGTTTAGGAGTCCTGTGTACTCCAGTTCATAGATAATGTAGCAGTAAAACTTTATTTTTTTTTCACAAATTTTTCACTTTTTCCATTGTGACTCTGACAAATTTTGCTCATCCTTCCCAGGTGACTGTTGGCTCCTTGCTGCCATCGCCTCCTTGACATTGAATGACACCTTACTTCACCGTGTGGTTCCTCATGGTCAGAGCTTTCAGGAGAATTATGCTGGAGTCTTTCATTTCCAGGTAATCAGAGACGTTCATCAGACTTTACAGGCTTTACATTGTAAGGGCATGTTCACACTGGGAAAGTCTCCAAAACACAAGTTCAAAACTCATGGTTTTTGGAGAGTTTCCTCTCCAATGAAGCAACAAAATAACTCCGTAGTTTGTATTCTTAACGAAGCTTGACTTGGTGCCTGCTCCTATGGTTTTGCATTGAGACCAAACGTAATGCAGACACGCACTGACCCTATCTCTTGATAGCTAGTAAATGACATAACAGCTGTACAGTTTGTGGCCGTAATGAAGAAGGTCGGCTTATATCTTCACAACCCGTCTGTTGAACCTGTAAGGAAAGCACTGAGAAATCACCAGACAAAACCCGAGGAATATATATTTGAGTGACAAGCAGTAATACTTTGTCCAAGTGACTGTCATCATGTAACATCTGTATATTAAAATGAATTCCGAGGACTCGCTATCTCTGAAGGGAGGCGATCGGGGTGTCATGTTCCAGGATCACACCCCTTATTGTTACTGTCGAAATCTTTTTAAGTCCTACAACTCCACCTTAATATGGCATTCCTATTAAGATTAGCGTAATCTTCCTGCACATGCCACATTGTGAAAACCAGAAAAGTCACTCCCTGAGTGCATCAGAATGCTTTGTTTGACAAGTCTCAAAATCCCAAGACATCATAACTAAAACAAAAAAAACTGTTTTGAAAATTTCTCTCCTACAGTTGTTTTTATTTATTTTTTTTTAATCTGAACTCTTTTATCATGTCTGATCTTAAACGGTTTGTCCAGGACTAATGTATTGATAGGCATGAAGGTCATCAATATGTTAGTCCTGGAGAACCAGGTTGGAGGTATATGATCTCTCGAAGGGGCTGTCCACTTTTTATTTTTTTTCCTTATTTTAATAAATTCTGATGCCATTATTTTGTGGCACTTACTTACAATTGTTTTCACAATCAGTCTTCACCAATAGAAAAAGAAACTTTCCCATGTGCAGTGTTTAGCAATTGCTGGAGGGTGATGGAGGCATCCGGTCACATGCTCCTCCGTCAGCAGCCAGGAGTGCTACGCAGTCTGTGAGACAAGTCATGGGATACTAATGTATGCATTGATCTTAAACTATAGTGTGTCCTTTTGTGCTTTCAGAATACACACCCCCTTTATTCTACTGTATTTATGTTGTACAAGTTGAAATAAAGCTGCCGGTAAAATTAATCATCGAATAGCTAAGATATTTTTCTGCCTGTCATCTCAAGCAGTGAGCGACTACTGGATACCTGTTGGATAAAGGTCAATAATCCAACATATTGGTTAAAAGAGAAGAATGTTATTTCTCCTTCATTTATGCTTGATCGTTACAATTCTCAGAGGATACTGGAGCTTGGTGTCGGTCGTCTCTTGGTGTCGGTCGTCTCTTTGGTGTCGGTCGTCTCTTTGGTGTCGGTCGTCTCTTTGGTGTCGGTCGTCTCTTTGGTGTCGGTCGTCTCTTTGGTGTCGGTCGTCTCTTTGGGGCCGGTCGTCTCTTTGGGGCCGGTCGTCTCTTTGGGGCCGGTCGTCTCTTTGGGGTCGGTCGTCTCTTTGGGGTCGGTCGTCTCTTTGGGGTCGGTCGTCTCTTTGGGGCCGGTCGTCTCTTTGGGGCCGGTCGTCTCTTTGGGGCCGGTCGTCTCTTTGGGGCCGGTCGTCTCTTTGGGGCCGGTCGTCTCTTTGGGGTCGGTCGTCTCTTTGGGGCCGGTCCTCTCTATTACTTGAACACTCCAGGTTACAACTTGCGCAATCTTCAGAATCAAACTGTTTTACATTTTTCTCTTTTACGTCACATGTTGATGAAATAACTGGTGGCACTCAGTTTGGTTAGGCTAGGTGAATCAGGTCTCAACCCCATGAATATGAAAAGTAAATTCAACACAATAGAATATTGATGCTTTAAAAAGAGTTTTTTTCAACAATATAAAAAGTTAAAATTACAAATCGACTGTTAAAAAACAGGCAACTTTGCTGTTTTCTCCATTGTGGCTTGTTTCTTAGTCAAAAAATGCAGTGCTTACAAGCTTTTTCTGATAGAGCTTGTATGCATTGCTCTGAAGCTGGCTGGATCCCCGGGATTGGCCAGCTTCAGTTCTGTTTTGCTCCTTCAATGCATAGCTAACTCGGCTGGCAACATCATAGAGCAGACTTAACCAATGCTCCATGTATAAAGTGGTCAACCCCTTTAAGCCCTAATATCCCCAAAGGATAGGCCAATTATTACCTGTCTGCACCCACAGACAGTATGCTGTAACTGCAATCACAATCTGACTACTGCAGTTTAATGTCTTTAATACTACTCATATCTGCAGGTTTAGTGAGGAACAAAAAAGGGATTAATGGGAATAATACAAAGGTCAGGTATGGCTCAGAATGCAGGCATGGCTCAGAAGGCAGGTCAGGCACGGGCCACAGCATTGTCCTGCAGGGAGGGTTTGTGGGAACAAAGCTAGTTAAATGACATCTGAGGACGTGCTTTGTACATTGTATATCATCCTTTATAGAGGTAGAGCAGTAAGTACGCAGGTATTATACAGCTGTGATATGCAGGATACAACTCTTATAACCAAAGTTTTCCCAAAAGCGAAAAGCACAGATGGCCAAGCTCACAGGCATCGTTATATTGTAAATGCTTCTTACAAAATCTCATCTCAAACGTCAATTTAGTAACCACAAAAAATAGGGGGGAAAAAACAGCAAATTTCTGAATATTTGCTAATCTGGTTCATGGTTAAAGGGGTTGTTCACTACTAGGACAATCCTTTCTCATTCCCCATTCTTAACCCCTATAAAATTAAGCCTATACTCTCCTTCCGTGCCGGCGCCATTCCTGTGGTATCGGCACTCGGGGTCCCGGGACTCTTGTGCGGTGTTGTGACACGTGACCCCGGCTCCCAATCAGCGCTGGCGTCACTGTCTCCGCTTTCTGTCAAATTGAACATGAAGAGGAAGTCAGATCAGCTGCAGCCCAGACTTCCTGTTCATGTTCAATTTGACAGGAGGCGGAGACAGTGACGCCAGCTCTGATTGGGCGCCGGGCACCACATGTCATATCAACCTCCGCGAGAGCCTCTGGACCGCGAGTGCCGACACCGCTGGAACAGCGCCAGCACTGGAGGTGAGTATAGCCTTTTTTTATTTAATCAGGGCCAAGTGTGGGGTATGAGAGGGGGTTGCCCTAATAGTGGGCATTTGGTATAGTGGCATATTGCCATTAGTGTCAGACCACAGGGCCAGTCAGTTGAGAGAACATGGTGCCGAACAGCACAAGACCTCCCTCTCCATCCAACGTCTGGAATGACGTCCTCATTTACTCTTTAAAAGCAGAAATATCCATGGACTACTTTCCATAGCTACATAGGCTTTGAATATAATGAACAGGTACTTCTCCTTTCTTATACAAATATTACAGATATTTGTTCTTGTATCTCAATTTTATTAAAAAGGAACACAAGACCTTCCCTTTTTTAACTAACGAGTCAAACAGCCTTAATGAAGCAGATTTTGTGGAATGACCCCCATTGGGAAATGTCGGCCAGATCCCCTCGCCCCAAAAGCCGAATTTTGTCATATCGTGTACCAGCACCATACATTATTCTTTTTGCGTTATAGAGTTCTATGTATAAATGGAGGATTCTTCATGGCTTTTAGCTCCAGAATCAATTGCAGTGCCGTGTTGGTCGAAATTGTGCGACTATTGACGTTGATGTGTCAGCCCTGAGAGAGAGGGCGTGATATTAAATTGCTATATTTTGTATATAAACGTAAAAATTTTTTCATATTGTACAGGTCCTTCTCAAAAAATTAGCATATAGTGTTAAATTTCATTATTTACCATAATGTAATGATTACAATTAAACTTTCATATATTATAGATTCATTATCCACCAACTGAAATTTGTCAGGTCTTTTATTGTTTTAATACTGATGATTTTGGCATACAACTCCTGATAACCCAAAAAACCTGTCTCAATAAATTAGCATATTTCACCCGTCCAATCAAATAAAAGTGTTTTTTAATAACAAACAAAAAAAACATCAAATAATAATGTTCAGTTATGCACTCAATACTTGGTCGGGAATCCTTTGGCAGAAATGACTGCTTCAATGCGGCGTGGTATGGAGGCAATCAGCCTGTGACACTGCTGAGATGTTATGGAGGCCCAGGATGCTTCAATAGCGGCCTTAAGCTCATCCAGAGTGTTGGGTCTTGCGTCTCTCAACTTTCTCTTCACAATATCCCACAGATTCTCTATGGGGTTCAGGTCAGGAGAGTTGGCAGGCCAATTGAGCACAGTAATACCATGGTCAGTAAACCATTTACCAGTGGTTTTGGCACTGTGAGCAGGTGCCAGGTCGTGCTGAAAAATGAAATCTTCATCTCCATAAAGCATTTCAGCCGATGGAAGCATGAAGTGCTCTAAAATCTCCTGATAGCTAGCTGCATTGACCCTGCCCTTGATGAAACACAGTGGACCAACACCAGCAGCTGACATGGCACCCCACACCATCACTGACTGTGGGTACTTGACACTGGACTTCAGGCATTTTGGCATTTCCTTCTCCCCAGTCTTCCTCCAGACTCTGGCACCTTGATTTCCGAATGACATGCAAAATTTGCTTTCATCAGAAAAAAGTACTTGGGACCACTTAGCAACAGTCCAGTGCTGCTTCTCTGTAGCCCAGGTCAGGCGCTTCTGCCGCTGTTTATGGTTCAAAAGTGGCTTTACCTGGGGAATGCGGCACCTGTAGCCCATTTCCTGCACACGCCTGTGCACGGTGGCTCTGGATGTTTCCACACCAGACTCAGTCCACTGCTTCCTCAGGTTCCCCAAGGTCTGGAATCGGTCCTTCTCCACAATCTTCCTCAGGGTCCGGTCACCTCTTCTCGTTGTACAGCGTTTTCTGCCACATTGTTTCCTTCCAACAGACTTACCATTGAGGTGCCTTGATACAGCACTCTGGGAACAGCCTATTTGTTGAGAAATTTCTTTCTGGGTCTTACCCTCTTGCTTGAGGGTGTCAATGATGGCCTTCTTGACATCTGTCAGGTCGCTAGTCTTACCCATGATGGGGGTTTTGAGTAATGAACCAGGCAGGGAGTTTTTAAAAGCCTCAGGTATCTTTTGCATGTGTTTAGAGTTAATTAGTTGATTCAGAAGATTAGGGTAATAGGTCGTTTAGAGAACCTTTTCTTGATATGCTAATTTATTGAGACAGGTTTTTTGGGTTATCAGGAGTTGTATGCCAAAATCATCAGTATTAAAACAATAAAAGACCTGACAAATTTCAGTTGGTGGATAATGAATCTATAATATATGAAAGTTTAATTGTAATCATTACATTATGGTAAATAATGAAATTTAACACTATATGCTAATTTTTTGAGAAGGACCTGTATAGTTTTATGAAATGTGTTCTCAATAAGTGAAGCAAATAATATACGTTAAAAGGTTAACTGGTTCTTCCCATCTTCATAAATCGGTACTAGTGCTGGTTAATACAAGCAATTTACTGTTTCTTAAAATTTTCATCTGTTTTTTGAGATATTAACACTTTTTTGTTTACTGCTTGTTGCCTTGGAGACCAACCACCACGGCTAACCAGCAGAACATGCACAGTGCTTACAAGCTCTTTTCTATTGAGCTTGTAAGCACTGTTAGGAAGTTGTCCAGGAATAGTGGAGCGTGTTGTTACTTCCTGGCCAGCTTTAGCGCAGACTGCGGCGGTGGTCGGCCTCCTAGACAACGAGCTGTTAACAAGTGTTAATATCTCAAGAACAGCTGAATATTTTAAAAAGCAGTAAATTGCAAAAGTGATTGTTTTTACAAGCACAATCCGATATGATAGGAATAACCTGTGAAGAATATGGGAGATATAATGTCATGTCAATCTTTTGTATCGTATCTGGCATGGGATTAAAAAAAACCTTCAGCATGCAGCTGTATGAGAACACTTAGCTCATCGGGGGGGTCAAGCCTCAAAAGGCTGTGAGTGGCAGATCTCACACCTTGGGGGTGTCTGTAAAACTTTGCCAAGCTGACCTTGCAGGTCCCCAGGGGGAGCATAACGTCATGTTGATGAAAGTGGAGAGACCGCGTTACGTGATCTGTCTGACGTAATAGCGACGTCAAACGGGGTGGCGAGGTACTGGTACTTCACAAGTGGTGGCAGCGGTGGGATTGTGCGTGATCTCTATGGTGCCATCCTTCACATAACTATTTTCCATTTTCTCTGTATTCACAGCTATGGCAGTTTGGCGAGTGGGTAGATGTCGTCGTTGATGACTTGCTCCCAGTTAAGGATGGAAAACTTGTCTTCGTTCACTCGGCAGCGGGGAATGAGTTCTGGAGTGCACTCCTGGAGAAGGCCTATGCGAAGTAAGAGCGCCGAATAGCCTTAGACACACGAACGCTAGCAAAACATGTCCATTGATGTGTGATTTTACTTTATTTTTTATTTATTTTATCAGATATTTAGCTTTTTTTTTCCAGCTAGCTGGTTTCTAGAACAGTGATATCCTCTATATATAGACTAATAAAAAATGTCCTGCTTTGCAGAGCTAATGGTAGTTATGAAGCTCTGTCTGGCGGAAGCACTTCTGAAGGCTTTGAAGACTTTACAGGAGGAGTTACGGAGTGGTATGAGCTGAAGAAGCCTCCCGCGGACCTGTATGGCATCATCTTAAAGGCTTTAGAGCGGGGTTCCCTCATGGGCTGCTCCATTGATGTAAGTGATTATTAGGATTACTATAGTATTCTTCTCATCACTCTGTGGACCTTTTCTATAGCCGTTCGCTCACCGCTAGGATTTTGATGACCTCCTTACTCGTCCTAGATAAATGTGAAGCCATATGGCTGATCCATTTCTCTGGAGAAAATTACTTCCCCTTTTATTCTGCCTCAGATGTTCCCTAATTCAAGGAACATTCATATACCGGTAATAGCTTTATAACAGAGCAATGATGGCCGAACACAAATTTCCCTACAGATTTGATAAATGTCTGTTTTAGAAAATCTTAAATGATTTTCAAGATATTTTATAGATCATCTATGTAAAATATAGTCAGACTTTTTTTTCTGTTATGTTCTTGTAGGCTATTTTTGGACCTTAAATGGATTTTTCCCATCTTCATATATGATTATTTTTGGATAGTGCCTGTAAATATAAGCAATTTTGTAATTTACCCCCTATTAAAATTTTAAGCCATTTTTAAGATATTAACACTTTTTTTTTTTGTTTGTTTAAAGCTCGTTGCCTTGGAGACCGACCACTTAAAATACCGAATATTTACAGTAGATGCTCCTTTTTTCTGTTGCTCTTGTAAATACTTTTTCACAGCTGGCTGGGATGGCTGGCGCGCACTGTAATTTCCTAATCCCAGTTAGCTTCAGAAAGCAGAGGTGGTCGGTTTCCTAGGCAACTAGCTGTAAATAAAGTAAAAATAAAGTTTTAATATCTCAAGAACGGATTAACATTTTAACACACACTAAATTGCAAAAGTGCTCATCTTTACAACCACTCTTTGACAATACCATCTATGAAGATGGGATTAAACCTTTAATATACCATCCAGCTCTAAAATGAAGGACAAACATGATCTGTTTTCTAGATCTGTTAACATGGAAGATGTTTGTGGTGAATATAATTCTTCCTGTTTCCCGTTAAAGAAGAAAGTATGATGGTCACCATTTATAATGCTGTATGAATAGTAGTGGTGAGTGCATGTGCTCGTTACTTGAGTTTGCCTAGGGGGCGCTTGGGTATGCACAGAGTATCGCGGGTGCTCGAGTGACATGTTCGAGTCCGCGGCCGCATGTTTTGTGGCAGTTAGACAAGCAGAAAGCATGCGGGGATTACCTGACATACACAGGCAATCCCCCGCATGTTTTGTGGGTGGCTGTCTAACAGCCGCTAAACATGCGGCTGCGGGGACTCGAACATGTCTCTCGAGCACCCGCGTTACTCTGTGTGTTACCCAAGCCCCCTAGGCAAACTCGAGAAATGAGCACTCGAGCTCATCACTAATGAATAGTCTATGAGTTACTACCAGTGGTGTATTAGGGGGTCACCGCTCGGCTGATTTTGGTGGGACTTATGTCTATGCTGAAAATAAGGATTAAAGTGGTCATACATGGCAATGCCCTTGTGGATGACACTTGTCCATCTTCAGCAGAGGTGTAATCCCTCCCGTTCTATGAGAAATCTTATCAATATATTTTATTCCATAGCTCGATTTGTCATTTCTGACTACTATCCTTTCTTTTTCTTTTATAGATAACAAGTGTGAACGATATGGAAGCCATAACCTTCAAAAAACTGGTTAAAGGCCACGCATATTCTGTTACTGGAGCTAAGGAGGTAATTACATATGACTAATGCGCAGAAAATCTATGATTAGGTCACCGCCAAGTGTAAAAGCAATTTATAGCCACATTTTACATTTTCTGCACTTGATGCATTTGTTCATTCTATGTTAAATAAAGATACCATTAATGCCATTGATAAAGATACAAAAAAAAAGTCCTCGGCGCTTTTCAGCCCATACGGACTTCTTTTTTTAATCTTAAGCATTTAATGGCGCCAACATGGATGATCAATGAAGAATGTAACGGCCACACGCCAAAAATATAATACGCTCGAGTGTGCGCAGCTCAGATAGCACACTACACAATTGATCCCTGGATGAAGCTTTCCATAACGAAACGCGCGTCGGGTCTGGTGGGTCCCTGGCTTACAGCTCTCACTAGGTAATTATTATTTTTGCATATTTTCTGGGGTATTAGTAAATTATTTTGTCTTACTTTCTGTATGCCTATCTGCTTTAGCCGTGGTGTTTTTCCTGAGGCCATAATATTGTATTGCTACTATATTTACATGATTTTATCTTTATTGATTTAAACTTAGTACACTTGTGCTTTCCGGTTTTCCACATGGACTAAGCAGTTTGTGTTTTCAAATAATATTTGGTTGTCATATGCACTGATATGGGCATTTACACTTTATAATATATACTATACCCCCGCTTTTATGCATTGTATGTTTTGCCACAATTAGCCACACCCACCATTTTCTCCTGTACGGTGTCGCACCCCATTAGCGTTTTATTCTTTTTATGAACCTTTGTGGTTCTTATTTTATTGATTGTAAACAATAAACTTTATTCATTTAATTGTCACTCGTGTAAAGCCTCATTGCTGGTGTTGCTCATGTAATTTTTTGCTTTATAGTGGCATATACAGCTCTGGCAAAAATTAGAGACCACCACATCAAAACCCTGTCATGGGCAGCCCAATCTCCAGGCCTGAACCCCATTGAAAACCTCTGGAATGTAATCTAGAGGATGATGGATAGTCACAAGCCATCAAACAAAGAAGAACTGCTTACATTTTTGCACCAGAAGCAGTGTGAAAGACTGGTGGAAAGCATGCCAAGACACATGAAAGCTGTGATTAGAAATCATGGTTATTCCACAAAATATTGATTTCTGAACTCTTCCTGAGTTAAAACATTGGTATTGTTGTTTCTAAATTATTATGAACTTGTTTAGTTTGCATTATTTGAGACCTGAAAGCACTGGGGTTTTTTTTTGTTTTTTTTTAATTTTGACCATTTTTATTTGTCAGAAAAAAATACTAAATGTATTGCTTGGAAATTCGAAGACATGTTGTCAGAAGTTTATAGACTAAAAGAAAAATTTACATTTTACTCAAAAATATACCTATAAAGAGAAAAATCAGACAAACTGAACATTTGAAAGTGGTCTCTTAATTTTTGCCAGAGCTGTTTATGTATATGAGTGAGTTCACAATCTTTGTAAAATTTCTCAAAATGGGATAAATAGTTTATGAATTTGGTGCAAGATAAAATAAAAATGTTTTTTATTTTTGTTTTCAACTGCTTTTTTTTTGCTACTTAGCACCAACGTCTCCAGAGAACTTACTCCAGGTGGGAACGGAGTGAGATGTGCCCAAAAAAAAAAAAAAATTGCTAAAAGTTGTATTTCATGCATCTTTCTTAAACGACTGGTATCAGCAAAGTTTTCAAGAAACTTTTTTGAGCTGTTTTTTTTTTTGTTTAGTGGTTTTTCACTCATTCTAATACATGAAAAAAAAACTGCAAATAAAAATGTGGGGGTTTTTTACCTGCTAACACTCTGGTTTTTTGCTGCTGAATAAGCACCACGTGTGAACATAACCTAAGGAATATGGCAAGTCATTGACATTGGCCATAGTATATAGGCAAGTAGTGGGTACATTGTCGAACTGTAAAGTCAAGGTCCGGTAAGAGAGATCTGACCTCCTCCATATGTTTTAGGTCAATTATAGAGGTCAGAGCACAAAGCTAATTCGAATGAGGAACCCGTGGGGAGAGGTAGAGTGGACTGGAGCGTGGAGCGACAAGTAAGACAAAAATTAGATCTATAGATGACTTATAACAAGAATTACTTTTTTGGCCCCCCCCAAAAAAAAATTAAATGTGTTTTTCTAGTTCTAGCGAGTGGGACAATGTGGATCCTTCACAAAGAAATGAACTGAGAAAAAAAATGGATGATGGTGAATTTTGGTGAGTAAAGAATAAAAAGAACATTTCTTGCAGGTTGGATACGTCTAAGACTAGGTTAACGGTGAGACCAAATGGTTTACGTCGTCACCTGGAAGCCGCAGGGAAGAACCCGACTCCTCTATGTATGACTGGATCTTAATTTTGCTGCAATTTATTGCATTTAAAATGATCAACGAAGACGGCAGGATAGACTTTATCTAATACACCTGCCGAATAGCTGGCGTGATCTAAAATTGCAGTGGCGCAGACTTTTCACAGATTGGGTTATTACATGTTTAGGTGGAGATTAAAAGGAATGGGTTAATCAGAACGCAAGCTGTTGTTTAAATCAGGTTTTTTTGTTTATTGATTTTTTTTTTTTAATCTGATGATTTTTTCAGTTCTCTATATCACGATCTTAAAAAAAATAATATAATAATTATATATATTTTTTTATTATCTTGCAATTTTCACCATTTTATTAATTTATTTATTTTACTCATTTATATAGTGCCATTATTTCCACAGCGCTTTACAGACATTATCAGCACTGTCCCCATTTGGGCTCACAATCTAGATTCCCTATCAGTTTTTCTTTGGAATGTGGGAGGAAACTGGAGAACCCGGAGGAAATCCACGCAAACACGGGGAGAACATACAAACTCCTTGCAGATGTTGTCCTTGGTGGGATTTGAACCCAGAGCCCCAGCGCTGCAAGGCTGCAGTGTTAACTACTGATCCACCATATACAGTGCTAACCACTGAGCCATCGTGCCATTGCCACTAGACTTAATTTTAGGCTGACACTTCCTATTCTGTACAGCAGACGTCTCAGCAGTCTGATTATCAGTACAGACAGCATTACACTGACAGGTAACAGTAGATAAAGCAGGAATCCCCATTTACATTAGGTAATGTCTCGGCTCACCTGCTCCCTCATCTTTGTCCAGATCAGAGCATGCCAATGTAATGCTTCCATAGAAACAAATAGAGTCTGAGTCAGTCTATTGTTGCCTATAGCTATGTGGCTGTTGAAAAGAACAAGAAGTGCAAATTTTTGTTAAGTATATAATTCCACAAGTGTCAATTCATAGGTTTGATGCCTTCAGTGTGACTGTACAATTTTCATAGTCATGAAAACACAGAAAAATCTTTAAACGAGAAGGTGTCCAAACTTTTTGTCTGTACTGTATATGTATATATGTAAGTATGTATGTATGTATATATGTATGTATATATATATATATATATATTTGTCTAAGGGTACTTCCGTCTGTCCTTCTGTCTGTCTGTCGCGGTTATTCGTTCACTGATTGGTCTCGCCAGCTGCCTGTCATGGCTGCCGCGACCAATCAGCGACGCGCACAGTCCGGAAAAAAAATGGCCGCTCCTTACTCCCCGCACTCACTGCCCGGCGCCCGCATACACCCCTCCGGTCACCGCTCACACAGGGTTAATGCCGGCGGTAACGGACCGCGTTATGCCGCGGGTAACGCACTCCGTTACCGCCGCTATTAACCCTGTGTGTCCCCAACTTTGTACTATTGACGCTGCCTATGCGACATCAATAGTACAAAATGTAATGTTAAAAATAATAAATAAAAAAAAAAAACCTGCTATACTCACCCTCTGTAGTCCGCTGAGCCGCTCATGCCGCCCGCCATCTTCCGTTGCAGGTTGCGGTGGCAAAGATGGTTTGGCAGAAGGACCTGCCATGACGTCACGGTCATGTGACCGCGCCGTCATGCCAAGTCCTGCGCGCCGTCACGGTCATATGGCCGCAAAACGGTCATGTGACCACGACGTCTTCACAGGTCCTGCGCTCACACCAACCCTGAGACCGGAAGCTGCCGTGGACTACAAGGGGCCCTCGGAAAGGTGAGTATGTTTATTTTTTATTTTTTAACCTGCGACAAACGTGGCTGGGCAATATACTACGTGACTGGCCAATATACTACGTGGCTCTGTGCTGTATACTACGTCACTGGGAAATATACTACGTGGCTCTGTGCTGTATACTACTTCACTGTGCAATATACTACGTGGCTATGTGCTGTATACTACGTCACTGGGCAATATACTACGTAACTAGGCAATATACTACGTCGCTGGGCAATATACTACGTAATTGGGCAATATACTACGTCGCTGGGCAATATACTACCTGACTTGGCAATATACTACGTGCCTGGGCAATATACTACGTGCCTGGGCAATATACTACGTGCCTGGGCAATATACTACGTGCCTGGGCAATATACTACGTGGCTGGGCAATATACTACGTCACTGGGCAATATACTACGTGGCTGGGCAATATACTACGTGGCTGGGCAATGTAGTACGTGACTGGGCAATATACTACGTGGCTGGGCAATATACTACGTGGACATGCATATTCTAGAATACCCGATGCGTTAGAATCAGGCCACCATCTAGTATGTATATATATATGTATGTATGTATGTATATATATATATCTACTGTTAAGCTTGGCGGCCTGCGTAATATTTTTTAAAGTCTAGATCGTGATATATATATATATATATATATATATATATATATATATATATATATATATATATATAATTAACATTTTTAAATCTTTAGTAAATGAATATAAAGCTTTAATCTGTTTTCTGTCTTGGTGTAATATCTCTGGATCCCTTGCCTGCAGGATGTCTTTCCAGGACTTTCTTCGTGAATATTCCCGCCTTGAGATCTGTAACCTGACTCCTGATGCCTTAACTGCACGAAAATTCCGCAAGTGGAACACAACGTTTTACAATGGGACTTGGAGGAAAGGGAGCACTGCCGGCGGGTGCAGAAACTACCCTGGTAAGTATAGTTCTCTTTGTTGTCCATCCTTCTCGAACCACAGTCTGAGCGCACCTTCAGCTCATTTGAATCTGTGATAAGAAAATGTCCATATTCTGTTTTCCATTAAGTATTTGGTCAGTATTTTCCATCAGTATTTGTAGCCAAAACCCAGGAGTGGGTGATAAATGCAGAAGTGGTGACGAGTTTCTATTATACTTTTCCTCTGATCGTTCCTCTCCTGGTTTTGGCTTACAAATACTGAGGTAAAATACTGAGGTAAAATACTGAGGTAAAATACTGAGGTAAAATACTGAGTGTGTGAACTTGGCCCTAAAGGGAATCTGTTTTTAGTGCCACTTTTTTGCCATAAAAAAATTAAACCAGTAAAGATTTAGTGACGTTATCGCCATTTAATGCTGCACGGTTTATAGCTTGGAGAGATGCAAACATCCTAAGTCTTCTTCTAGTCGTCAAAAATCCTGTTAACCCTTTATATATAACCATTTATACCTTTCATCACGCAGCGACCTTCTGGATCAATCCTCAGTTCAAAATTAAGCTGGAATGTGAAGACGAAGATGACGACTACGGCAAAGAGAAGGGCTGCACCTTTCTTCTGGCCCTCATGCAGAAGAACCGGAGGAAGGAGAGGCGATTCGGGAAGGACATGGAGACCATTGGATTTGCCGTTTATGAGGTTCTTCTTTTGTTTAGGATGTTGCATGTTACTGGATTATTAGACTCTCTAGAGTTATCAAATTTACTGCAAAAATGAATACTAACGTTATATAAAAAAAAATTAAAAAAAATTCCCATTGGGGCATAACATTAAAATTTCCAACATGCTCTATATAGAAATAAAGCAAACCTCCAGCTGAAGTTAAAAGTCCAGAAAATGACACAGATTGTGGTCAGAACTCGGAGGACGGTTTGCAAAATCATTTTATATGTATAAAACCCAGTAATGACTTTTATTAGTCATCCATGGACATGAAAAATGCAAAATTTTACCTTCTATTTTCATCGAAATATAACAGTGATCGGGACTAAAAAAATCATCTTATTTAGAGACATGGCAAAAGATACAAACCTAGTGTATAGCAGGGTTGCACAACATGGGGTTTGTGATATCATTTTGTGTGGCCCCAACCATCTGATCAGACATGCTTGTCCATACGATCGGACTGACCCATCGGGGAATCGGTGAATCCTCTGGTGGGCCCCACTGCTGGGCCAGCACTGACAAGAGAAGGAAGGCACCCCTGGTCAATAAGCTGTGTCTGGTATTAGGGATCCAAATTGAACTGTAGTACCAGACACCTAACATGGTCAAGAGGGGCGCTGTTTCTGGAAGATAAGTTTGGCTAAGACTTGATTGATGTGTTTAATTGTTGCACTCATGCAGTTCAGTCAGTAAAAGGTTCACAATTTATCTCTACATGGAATTCGGCAGTGATTTTCATTTTACATTTATTTTATTATATTTGTGCTTGTTGTGGAATAAGTTAAAGACTTAAATCAGTTAATAAACATTTTTTTCTCTTCTCTTTTCTTTCCCTTTTCTGCAGGTTCCCAGAGAGGTATGTATTATGTCTGGGCATTTCTGACAGATTTGTTTGTCCATATCTTGACATGTTATTTGTTAGTGTTCTTATTAATTCAGTTTTATAGAGAGTTTTTGGTAATGACCTAACAACCTATTACACCTTACACTTTGCTTCCCCTGACTTCTTTAATGGCATTTTATGTTAAAAAAAAAAAATAAAATTCAAATGTATGTTTTATTTTATTTTTTTTTAATGTGCCTTCCTTTATCCATGATATTTAGATTGCATTCAGCGTCTCTTTAATATAATTTTTGTGTATTGGTAACTATGGGCGTGTTCCCAATAATGTGTTCACTCTTGCTTCACTAGTTCGTGGGACAGTCGGCCGTGCACCTTAAACGTGAATTTTTCCTATCCAATTCATCACGCGCGCGCTCCGAGCAGTTCATTAACCTGCGAGAAGTCAGCACTCGGAACAAGCTCCCCCAAGGAGAGTACATCGTGGTGCCGTCCACCTTTGAGCCCAATGTTGAGGGAGATTTCGTCCTGCGAGTCTTCTCAGAAAATCGTCATGGGACAGTGTAAGTGTTAGCACAGAACACGGGCGAATTAAGGAAATTAACTTGGCAGCATCATACTTGCCCACATGTTAATGCCAGAAAATGGAAAATTTGGGGAGAACCCGTCACCAGGTGAAATGTGGCCAGTTTTTGCTCTTATTTTATCCCTGTTGCTCCCCTGAGAATTTTTTTTTGTTTGTTTGTTTTTTATAAATCCATCATCCAGGTCCACAGATGTGGACCTTTTTAAATGGGCGCAAATATTTATTGTTTTTACAAGAGGCCGTGGCTGACAGGGTAATTATGCAGAGCAGCCTTTAGACACGCCCCAGAGGATCCTGTGAGCCGCGACCTCTTAGGTAAAACCAGAAAACCTAGCTGTCGACTCCCTTCTGATAACTCAGAATTCTTTAGAATGGTATTTGATTATTCTAAAAAAAAAATCTTTAATAATATTTCTATTATTCAATTTTTTTTTCTGAATTTGGATAGATTTCCTTCAATTACACACACACACACGCCGAAAACATATAGGCCCTGACTTTATTAGGACTGTCCAGATGAAGAGTAATATACACCAAATAAATTAAAAGGCATGCGTACCTGCTAATGAATTTGGTGCATCTTTTACCTTCCGCAGGAAATGCACTGCAGCCAGAAGACAGAAGAGTAGGGAACTGGCATACATTTCTGTCTTAAAGGGGTTGTCCACTACTTGGACAACTCCTTCTCATTCCTCATGTTTGCTCCATTAAAATATAAATGCCTACTATACACTCCTCCCGTGCCTGAGCCATTCCAGAAGGGGCGGCACTCGTGTTCCCGGGGCTGTCATGCAGTTGTTATGACATCTGAGCCCAATCATAATCATCGGCGTCATTGTCCCCCGCCTTCAGGTCATTGTCCGTCCCCCCCCCCCCCTTCAGGTCATTGTCCCCCGCCTTCAGGTCATTGTCCCCCGCCTTCAGGTCATTGTCCCCCACCTTCAGACGTATTGATAATCAACCGGATGTGGGAGCTGCAGCTGCTCTCTGACTTTCATTTGTCCAAAGGGTGGGGACAATGATGCTGATTTGCCGCAGATGTCATAACCACGCAAGTGCTTCTAGCACAGGAGGTGAGTATAGGTTTTTTATTTTGACGGGGCCAAACATGAGGACTGACATCCAAGTACTGGACAACCCCTTTTAATAGAGTAAATTATGATAAATTTGTACACATAAGATATATCACACAGTTGCTTATTTTTATCAGAAAACAATTGCTTCTTTCTTCTCTTGGGTTGATTTTTTTCATTCTGAATTTGTGGGTAAAATCTGTGTTCAGTGATGACAGATTTTCCCATTACTCAGAAAGGAGACGACAATTGGTGCTAATAAAGCTCTATGGAGAGGGAAGAGCTAGAGGCCGACAGACATTCCGCTGCAAGATCTCCTGACATGCCAGTTACAGTTCTCCATAGAACTTTATGAGCACTGTCATCTATCTCAGTAATGGGAAAATCTGTACTCACTGAAGACCGTTTTTAACCGTGAATTTAGAATTCTGGTCTTTTTAAAAGATTGTGTCAACCAAATGCAAGTCTCATGCTCAGAATTATTGTTTTGTTTTTTTTCAGTGAAATGGATGATCCGATCACTGCTAACTTACCTTCCGAGGTGCGTAAGAAATCCAAAGCAGTTACATCAGTAGACAGAGACTTATTTTTTTCCATCAAGGGAGTCCGGGTACTTTTCGTACAATTGCTTCCTGAGTCTGTTCTCCTAATACAGACTGCTGCTTATGGCAGCCTGTATTCTGCCTATGGAACTACACTCTCTTGCATGTAGCGAGTCTGCCATCTAGTGACCATAAATAGAACTGCACCATAGCATCAAACATTTTGCTTCCCTCATCCTAAATCTATTTAGAAGAGAATATTGTATATACCTTCCCTTTTTTTCCAGCTTTTGATTTTTTTCCCAATTTTCTATCACTATATTTATAAAAAAAAAAACTGAAACTTTGCAATATTTCACTTTTATACTAGACTCATGCTTTCCATTCTGCACAAAAGGATTTTCAGCAGTCTCGTTATCGTCACAGACAGACTTAAAATGAGAGCTAACACTTTTATATACAGTAGGTATTACAGGAGCCATCATTCACAATAGGAGATGTCACATCTCACCTGCTCTCACTCCCTACACTATGAGCTTTGCCCTGATGAGAGCATGCTCAGGAAATATTTTGATACCATTTAATAGGTCAATCTATTGCTGCTAATGTTCGTGCCAAGTAGGAGGGGTTTAATATTAGGACCTAGCGATCGCTGGGAATATTGCAAGAATATTTTTTTATATAGATAGTAGTAAGAAAAATTAAAAATTCTATAAAAAAAATAAATAAAACATATATAATTTTAATTTAAAGGAAACCTTATCTGAAGCTCAACTTGATGAAGGATTCAAGAATCTCTTCCGACAGCTTGCTGGAGAGGTATGATGATGATGCGGCTAATGTCGGTAATAGTGGTATTTACAATGCACACTGAGAGCTCAGATAAACACACGTTGTCTTTATTAAAGTGGTTTTCCAGTACTTTTTTTTTGATGAGCAATTCTTAGAATAGGTCATCAGTGTATGATCGGTGGGGGTCTGACACCCGAGACCCCCCACAATAAGCTAGTATAGCCTCCAAAGGTAAACCGTGTATGCAGCGCCGTATACTCTTTAGTTGTCATTTTTAGGTACTGCAGATCTTCTAATGAAAAGAATAGGAGGTGATCTGCAGTACCCAGCAGCAGCCACTGCACACTATGCAGAGCGGTGGTCTACGTCTCTGTGCACTGTTTACATCTAGAGGCCATAGCAATAGATCAGTGTGGGTCCCGAGTATCAGACCACACCCCGATCTAATGATCGTGTCTAGGGATAGGTCATCAATGTATATGTACTGGGCTACCCCTTTAAACTCTGACTTCCTTCTGCTGCCACTAGAGGGACCGCAGTGCACACAGGGGTGGAGATATCATTGATGCGACCTATGCAGCTGCACGGGCCCAAGCAGTAAGGGGCCCATTTCCATCTCCAAAGCAGCTGGAATTGGGCGTTATCAGGAGTTATTGGACAGTTAGGGGCCCTTACACTGTTTTGGTAGAGGGGCCCTTTGCTATGTCAGTCAGTGAGTGCACATACATTCGTAGCTTACTCCATGGTGGATCTGACTAGCACTTTCGTAGAACCAGATGCTTCCTATCTTCTCTTAAAGGGAACCTGCCAGCTAGATTTGGCTGATAGTAATAAATGGCGAAAATAGAATTTTAAATTGTGCTCGCACTATATTTTAAATAACGTGGACTACTAATCTGGGCAGAGACATTCGCCTCAATAGTCACTCAGTCCCCGCTGTCTACAATATTGATTCCTTCTTACAGAGTGCGCCCAGTGATTCTCGTGTACTTGGTTTCTATCTCCTGGATTCCAGAGCTCACTCAGTGCACAGTTATTGAAAGGAACCAGTCACAATGTTTTGTTTTTTTTACCAGTATGACTGTGTAGGGTCTTGTCTCCCAATAAAAATGATACCTTTTTTGTAGAGATCCGATGTGCCAGTCTTGATAAATTTAACATAGAAGCCATATGCAGATTTACTTGGGGGCGTGTCTTAGACTACTGCTGCTGATTATAGTGACACGCCCCCATGCACTCCCAGCCTGATAGGCTTATAATTTCTACACTAGATTTCTCATGACTGGCACATCGGATCTCTACAAAAAAGGTATCATTTTTATTGGGAGACAAGCGCGTACACCGTTATACCACTCCTTCCATATGGTACAATGCAACCATAGTTTTCTTTTAAAGTGCCTAAAAAGATGGTAATTGTAGTTTATAGTGAAATAAACAGCCGGTATGTTGCTTTTAAGGGGATGAATCACTAGTATAAATTTAGTCCCCATGTAAATACTCCCCAGTCACAAGTATTTTCTTACTACATGAATGTACATTTAGTAAGAAGCTGTACAAGCTGTTATAAACTGAAAGCTGTGTTTCTGGAAAGCACAGTTTCCCCATGCAATCAAGTGATTGTACACACATGTATCCTGTAATATTTATTTATTGGTGAATGTATTGATATATTGTTTTTATCATATACAGGATATGGAGATAAGCGTACAGGAGCTACAGTCCATACTAAACAAAATCATGTCTAAGCGTAAGTATATTCCCCAGTGTGTAAAAATATGGGAACATAGGTAGATGTAGGTGCAGATCTAATCCAAAACAACTCCTTATCAAAAAAGGGTACAAGACCATCTTCCCAACTGTTACAAGGGTGTCCTAAAGTAGTCTCTTGAGCGGCGAAAAGCTCTGCAGTCTCCATATTTCCTGGTTGCTTGGGGGTGGGTGCTCCTCCGTGAGTGACAGCTGTGGTGAGAAGCTTCAATCTGCTACTACTCATTAAAGGGAATATTCTCAAGTTGTCTTTTGTGCAGCTCAGAGCTATGCAGTCCCCTTCTTGGTTTCTGGCAAGGCGGGCTCTACTGCTTGAGTGACAGCTTTGGTAAATAAATAGAACTATAAAGCTGAACACAAGATCTGCAGTAACATAATCAGCTATCAGTGGTTTGTTGTTGAGTCTACACTTATCACTGTAATATTCATAGAGATAGCAAGACAGTTGAACAAGCACACTGCTCTGGACAGTGAGAGCCATGATTGGGAAACCTGCTGTGAAAGCTGTTTCGCTGGTGATTTATATCTGTATCTCTTATGAAGATGGGACGGAGAGGAGGGAGGTGAGCAGATAAATGCTGTATAGAAATCAATGGGCTAGAGCAGTGTTCCCCAAGTCCGGTCCTCAAGAGCCACCAACAGGTCATGTTTTCAGGATTTCCTTAGTATTGCACAGGTGATAATTGCATCACCTGGACATGCAAGCATTCAATGACCTGGGCAATACTAAGGAAATCCTCTAAACATGACCCGTTGGTGGCTCTTGAGGACCGGACTTGGGGAACACTGGGCTAGACAGAGGTGGCTGGTATGTCATGAGTTAAGGGACTTTGATACAGCAAGATAATTGTGAATGAGCATTATTAGAAACACTTTGTTCTTGAAATGTAAACAGGTATTTGATCACCAAATAAAAGAGCAAAACACTCGTTTTGGTCCATGTAAACAGATCTTCAATCTCTCTTCTGGAATGTACACTCTTGGCCGGGGCCTGGAGTCCAAGCTCCATGGAGACCAGCTGTACACAATAAAAGATAAAAGCTCTCACAGCAGGAGAATGGCAGCAGATGGAAAAAGGAAGTCAATTGAAAACTTCCTTACCTTTTTTCATTTTTTTTTCATGCTGTCTAGCTTAAAGGGGTATTCTCATGTTATTAAATGGCTTTTGACTTGAAATATCCAATTTCAATTATTTACTTTTGTGACCGTTTGTGATTGTGACCTATGAGGTGTGAGTAGTAGTTGCGTTTATGGTATACATGGTGTGTATCTAATATATACATATACTGTACATTTCTCAACATTTAAATTGCAACTCCAAGAAGTAAAAGCATAAAAGCTGTGAAATGATGGAAATAACAGGATGGATAGACGTGTTACTGATATGCAAATAATGAAAAAATGAAAACAAATTTTTCAAAACCCCTTGATTTATTCAGTATGGAGTAGAAGCATCACGTGCAGAAATCGCCGCACTTACAGCCTCGGCTGCTGTCACTGAGGTTATGTTCTGCTGCGCTGAATGCACTTGGGCAAATCATCAAGATCCTCTGCTGGCAGCTCCCTGTGCATTTGCTTATGATTGACGTCCCAGATGTGCTCAATGGGAGACCAAGTCCTTGGACGCTGCAGCCACGGGAGCATGTTTAGGCCACCAAGGCTGCTCACTGTAGCACCAACAACATGCAGCTTAGCATTGTTGTATTGAAAATGGCTCTTTGGACTTATGTTAAAAAAAAAAAAAAAAAAGTATATATGCACATGTGCTATGTATGTGTAACATAACGTGGCGCTAGGTGGTAGCCGTGGGCGAGGTACTTGTGCTACCCCGGACCACTGCGTGAAAATGGGGGTCCTGGCTGAGTTTATGGACTTTAGCTGGTTTGGCAATATGCCCTTGCAGACCGCATGGAGCCGTTATTTGCGGCCGGCCTGGAACAGGTATTGCAGAGTTCAAGAGGAAGGCCATAGTTCATAAATAAATGTATTTTTACTGAACAATAACTTTTGAGGAGCTATGTACAGCAGATAGTAGGTATTCATCTTCAGGCACGTTTCTCTTATGACATGGAACACCATCGCACATTTCTTCCTCCCTTTCCTAGAGTCACTCACGATTTCTACTTCCACTTCCTCCTCGGCCCCAATAACTGCACTACAGGCCAGCAAACAAGAGTCCTATGCTTCCACCCACGGTTCTGCGTTTTTCTCCCCTTACGGGAGTTCTCTAAATCAATATGGCTGCTGCTTAGCTTTCCGCTTTATTGGCGCCTCTGGATCACCGCATCGGGCATTTTCTCTTCTCCTTGCTTATCCTTCCTTCTTCATCCTTTTACCGGACTGACTGACCACTCCCAGTATGATATGGCTTTCTGCTCCAGGCCCTGATACTTCCTACTTTCCTTTCTTACACTCTGGACCGACTCCGGATTGTGACTCCCTTCTCTGTAGGATCTTACTATCCGCTTGCTCGTCTCTCTTTTGCCACAGGACACCCACTGCATGTGGTTCTGCTTCTCGGTCAGACCTCAGGTCTGCTACTGCTTCAGGCTCCTCCCTATCTAACACCTGATAGGAACCTCCCCACTGTTCCTTAACTTCAGACCCTCCCACTCTGGGCTAGTCTCAACAATTAATCCTGTAGGAAACCTAGTGCTGGGCAGAAACAACCTATCACTGTCAAAACAAATCATTAGGAATGCACGCATTTTAACACATTGCAATAATATACATGTCTCAAAGAGGGAACGTGAGCAATGCCTCCTCCTTGTTACATATGTTTGATTGTGTGTGCAATTACGAATATGTATGTATGTGTGTTATATATATATATATACACACACACACACACACACACACACACACACACACACACACACACACACACACACACACACACACACACACACACACACACACACACACACACACACACACACACACACACACACATATATATATATATATATATATATATATATATACACACATACACACACACACTTTCACATGCAAAGTATACGGACATGCTTTATAATAAATATTTTTAATATTATCTTGTGTAATTGCAGACAAAGACCTTCGCACTAAAGGGTTTAGCGTGGAGTCTTGCCGCAGCATGGTGAACCTTATGGATGTATCCTTTCTTGTCATGGTCAGATTATTTGTGCTGATCCTATATGCTACCCGCCTTTCAGTTTCACCTCCTACGTCCTTGTCACTACTTTTGCATAACTTACAGATTA
This sequence comes from Ranitomeya variabilis, assembly GCF_051348905.1. NCBI lineage: Eukaryota > Metazoa > Chordata > Amphibia > Anura > Dendrobatidae > Ranitomeya > Ranitomeya variabilis. The sequence goes on from NC_135233.1 coordinate 468,951,681, forward strand.
CAATTACACATCACATGATGCTCTGGAACTTCTTATTTTTGCAACATCTTCGGAGTTTACACCCAGAAACTCATGTGTCACAGATGAAAAAATAAAAGTTGTCATTAAAAATATAAAATGAATGTAAAAATACACGGCATCACACTATTGTCAACTTGTAAGCCTGCAGTAATTTGCTACAAGCCTTGTGTCATTAATCAAACAACAGTAAAGAATTGCAGATATTTTCTTTAACTTTGATGTCACAGAAAGATGGAAATGGAAAACTGGGAATGGTGGAGTTTAATGTCTTGTGGAACAAGATCAAGAATTATTTGGTAAGCAGAAGGGCCGGGGTTTATAGTGGTACAGTATATGGGGCGCTATATTGCTACTTAACTTTTTCTCTGTTTTTTTTTTTTCTTTAGACTGTGTTCCGAAAGTTTGATATGGATAAGTCAGGGAGCATGAACGCCTATGAGATGCGTCTAGCGGTGGAGTTTGCAGGTCTGTTTCATGTCCCTTTAAATTTCCAATTTGTAACCTTTAAGAAGTAGTTCTTCAATAATCCTATCCCAAATTTTCTCCAAAGGTTTCAAACTCAGCAATGTCCTTCACGAGCTGATCATCACCCGATATGCTGAGCCCGATCTGGCAGTGGATTTTGATAGTTTTGTGTGCTGTCTAATCCGGCTGGAGACCATGTTTAGTAAGTGGACATCTTGTTTTTAGCGTCTTGTCTTTTGAGCTTGTGGTTTTCTGTTTCTTGATATTTTTTGTGTAATAATCAAATATACTTATATATTGGTCCCTCCCTACTCCCCTCCAGTCAGCGCCCACATAGCGTTTTAACAGTCCGTTAAACGGACTGCGTTACACTGCGGCATAACGAGGTGTAACGCAGTCCGTTAATGCTGTCATTAACCCTGTAAGTGTGACCAACTTTTTACTATTAATGCTGCCTATGCAGCTTCAATAGTAAAACAAATAATGTTACAAATAATAATAAAAAAGAATCATTATATTCTCACCTTCCGGCATCCGCGGCAGCCTTTCCCGCTCCTCGCGACGCTCCGGTCCCAAGAATGCATTGCGGCAATGACCCCAGATGACATAGCGGTCTCGCGAGACCGCTACATCATCACGTGTTATTGCCGCAAGGCATTACTGGGACCGGAGCGTCGCAAGGAGCATCGCTACAGGCCTGGGCTGGATCCGGGGGCCGCCGGAAGGTGAGTATACAACTATTTTTTATTTTAATTCTTTTTTTTTTTTTAACAGGGATATTGTGCCCACATTGCTATATACTACATGGGCTGTTTTATATACTGCGTGGGCTGTTATATGCTGCGTGGGCTGTGTTATATGCTGCGTGGGCTGTGTTATATGCTGCGTGGGCTGTGTTATATGCTGCGTGGGCTGTGTTATATGCTGCGTGGGCTGTTATATGCTGCGTGGGCTGTGTTATATGCTGCGTGGGCTGTGTTATATGCTGCGTGGGCTGTGTTATATGCTGCGTGGGCTGTGTTATATGCTGCGTGGGCTGTGTTATATGCTGCGTGGGCTGTGTTATATGCTGCGTGGGCTGTGTTATATGCTGCGTGGGCTGTGTTATATGCTGCGTGGGCTGTGTTATATGCTGCGTGGGCTGTGTTATATGCTGCGTGGGCTGTGTTATATGCTGCGTGGGCTGTGTTATATGCTGCGTGGGCTGTGTTATATGCTGCGTGGGCTGTGTTATATGCTGCGTGGGCTGTGTTATATGCTGCGTGGGCTGTGTTATATGCTGCGTGGGCTGTGTTATATGCTGCGTGGGCTGTGTTATATGCTGCGTGGGCTGTGTTATATGCTGCGTGGGCTGTGTTATATGCTGCGTGGGCTGTGTTATATGCTGCGTGGGCTGTGTTATATGCTGCGTGGGCTGTGTTATATGCTGCGTGGGCTGTGTTATATGCTGCGTGGGCTGTGTTATATGCTGCGTGGGCTGTGTTATATGCTGCGTGGGCTGTGTTATATGCTGCGTGGGCTGTGTTATATGCTGCGTGGGCTGTGTTATATGCTGCGTGGGCTGTGTTATATGCTGCGTGGGCTGTGTTATATGCTGCGTGGGCTGTGTTATATGCTGCGTGGGCTGTGTTATATGCTGCGTGGGCTGTGTTATATGCTGCGTGGGCTGTGTTATATGCTGCGTGGGCTGTGTTATATGCTGCGTGGGCTGTGTTATATGCTGCGTGGGCTGTGTTATATGCTGCGTGGGCTGTGTTATATGCTGCGTGGGCTGTGTTATATGCTGCGTGGGCTGTGTTATATGCTGCGTGGGCTGTGTTATATGCTGCGTGGGCTGTGTTATATGCTGCGTGGGCTGTGTTATATGCTGCGTGGGCTGTGTTATATGCTGCGTGGGCTGTGTTATATGCTGCGTGGGCTGTGTTATATGCTGCGTGGGCTGTGTTATATGCTGCGTGGGCTGTGTTATATGCTGCGTGGGCTGTGTTATATGCTGCGTGGGCTGTTATATGCTGCGTGGGCTGTGTTATATGCTGCGTGGGCTGTGTTATATGCTGCGTGGGCTGTGTTATATACTACGTCGTGTGCTATATGCTATGTGGGCTGTGCAATATACTGCGTGGGCTGTGTTATATACTGCGTGGGCTGTTATATACTACGTCGCTGTGCTATATACTACATGGGCTGTGTTATATACTATGTGGCTGTGCTATATACTACGTGGGCTGTGTTATATGCTACGTGGGCTGTGAGACTCTTTCGCCCTGGGCCCTCAAAAACCTGGAGCTGGCTCTGGCTTCACTGACGCAGTCCGGCCGCTAATTGGTGCGGGATTTGAACCAAACTACATACATATTCTAGAATACCCGATGCGTTAGAATCGGGCCACCATCTAGTATCTCTATAAAAGTTTTCATACATCCGGTAAAGTTTTCTTTTATGATTAGAACAAAAAAAAAACATGATTCAAATTTTTAGATGGTCTTATAGCATTTTACATACTTATGTATAATTTTCTTATAAACAAGTAACAGCTCTTTCCTTAGCTTTTTTTGTTCCATATATATGATGATAAACAGCACAATTACTACTTTTACCCTTTTCATTATTATTTTTTTGTGTGTGTTTAAACCACAATTTTAAAAAGCCGTGTCTGATTTCATTAGTTGATATTCAGTAAATTGAAATTGAAAATTACTTTTGTTAATTTTCAGTTATTTTGGAGACCATTGTGGGATTTTCTTACTTTACTTTCTTACTTGCCAACAATGTTGTCAATGTGTGTATATTCTGTTCCTTATGCCAGATTTACAATAGGGAATACGCCACCATTTTAACATTCATATTAACTCTACAACAACCAGTCCTCCTCTTTCAGTCTACTGAACCCAACACCAATTACTGTTAGAAGCTGAAATGCCGCCACATTGCTCCAATATGAAAATGTCACAGTTGTGCACGAGCTGTTAAATGTCTTTGCTATTGGGTTTCATTAAAAGTTTTGGACAGCTTGGCTTTTTCAGGCCCTTTTTATTTATTTTTTTTTTCTCTGCAGATTCAACTTTCATGTGGTCTGTGGTCATATATCAGCTGAGAGAAACTCAGATAAAAGTTATAAACTCTTCTGCGAGACCATCAGAATAAGCTCACTGACGAATTCTCAGTTAACTTATTCTGCATCCAGCAATGGGCAGTTCAACACAGAGGTTATAAAAGAAAAAAATGATGCAAAATGTTTGCAAAAAAAAATGTTTTTCAACCTAATTTCTAAGCATTTAATTAAAACAAAAATCCCTAAAGGTGGACAACCCCTTTTAAGACTAATGATTACACCCATTGAGCAGAACAATACACATTTATAGAGATTATTTTAAATGACGCACATTTGGATGTGATAGATTATCACGTTGTGAATATTTTGCCATCATCGTTAATTCCTAGAACTGCTGGTAACATGGTGCTATGTTTTCCTGCAGGATTCTTCCAGGGGATGGACTCTGATAAAGATGGTGTCATCAACTTCACCCTCTTCACGGTAAGCTATTCACTGGCTATTATTCCATAGATTTTCCAGTAGTGTATATATAATCACATCATTAATAATGCCATTACCGGAAATAGCACAACTAATAAGAGTTACTTTCTATAATCGATGTTAAGTGGACATCAAGCTAAAAAGTAGATGATCATAGTAGTATTTTCTCATCTGTAGAAAATAGGAAATGGAGATCTTTGAAGTCTCTTAGTGGGCCCTCACAATAATCTGGGTGCAGAGCAGATTTTTTATTCTAATAATCTTTTTCTTGTAACCTATTGTTGTTGCAATCATTGAATAATGTAGTATTATCTTACACAATTGCATATGAAAATAGTGCAGGACTAGTCCGGCGGGACGTCTCTTCCTCTGGACTAGTCCTGCCTCGGAATTTCTAATCACACCTCCTTGGGTGTGATTGACAGCCTTCATAATTTTCCTACCATGACTTGGACTGTATTCAGAGGAGAGAAAATTAAATCTGAGGCAGAACTAGTCCAGAGGAAGAGACATCTCACTGGACTAGTCCTGTTCATTTGCATTTGTGGAGCTGCAGGATAAAACTACACTCTTCAAAGGTTGTAGCACTAAAAAGTTACACTAAACAAACCTCTGCACCCATGCAGCTATAATAAGGAGCTGTACACAGATCTTAAGAGTGTAGAGCGGGGAGAAAGTATCTACAGTCTCAGGGAGGGTAGAGAAAACAGAAATGTAAAAAAAAGAGGAAGGCACGTTAAGAGGAAATGAGTGCAGGATAGAAGCTGTTCTGATATATGAATGGTTGAACACAGCAGCATCCTAAGTGCATGCTCCTCTTACCTATATTACTGGGAGAGACCATCCCACAAGTGAAAAATCTGAAACTTGAATCGGGCTGAAAACTGTATTTCAGGGGGTCTGAAAATAAATGAAGATTGCAGACAAACTTAGTGCATCTTTATTAACTATTCAGAGAAAAAGACTAGAATTTTATTTCTCATCTAGCAAATGAGCATATAGGTGAGTGGTCACCCAATGGAGCAGATCGGCCCGTGGCTCTTTGGCACACAGTTGGTTGGATTGGCTGGGATTTGAGTTTGCATGTTTTTTCAAATTTTTTCAATAGTTTTTATCATGTCATTGCAGTGGCTCCAGATGACTATGTTTGCATAATGATGTCCTAGTCCTGCACTGGCTGGATCCCTGAACGCACCTGTCCTGTAATGAAGCGCAAGTGCCTTTTCACTCGCTGCCCCTGTGCCAAAGCAATACCATGAAGAGAAGCCTCCCCGCCGTGTCTGTCCTGCATATATCCCGCGTGGCCTTTTCTGTCTCCATTGCATCCGTTCTATGTATATCTCCATCATTCTCTTGCATCCAATCTATATCTTCACATTTACAGGTTAGAGAGAGATCTCCTAGAAATGGTGTCCAACTCTGACTCTACATCTGTTTCGTAATGCCCTGACAGCTGCATGCTGGGAGTTGTAGTTCACAACAGCTGGAAAGGTGAAGGGTTTAGCCTCCGGTCAGATGTCTAATGTTACACTCGCTGCTCTCTCCTTTTTTTTGTACTGGTTTAAAAAGCCAAAATAAAGATTTGGTAAGAAGATGGCGGCAATATCATGTACTGTATATAAGAACATTGTGCTTCTCCAATACAGAATTTTATACAACTACAAAAAAAAGTCTTCTGACATTTTTAGTGATTTATCACTGGGGTGGAACAATTCAGATATCCTATGACTTTGCAGGAAATTAATACATAGAGAATATTCGATGTTGCCGTTGTTTATTTCTTTACAGTGGCTGCAAAACCCGTTAGGTCCTGGAGCCAGTAGGAGACCAAAAGGTTCCTCTGACCCACAGACTCCTAGTCACATGGTTGGACTAAAGTGGGTGACAGCTGTTATGTAATACCCCGTTGCACTAGCAAAATCGGTAGTTGCCAGGGGTGCAACGGTGGCGGAGGGTGCGACCAGCACCAGGCTCCTGCCGGAGGGCGCACATTCAGCTGAAATGCATTGCGGTAAGAGACCCTGCACCACAGTGCAAACTTCTGGCCAATCAGAGACCGGCAACTGCTTTCCACTTGCAAATCACTTTTGGCACATGACCGTGACATCATGCTGTAACCGTCCCTTGCATGGTGAAGACAGCTGATGGCTTCTGCGCCGGCTGCAAAAGAGGATGCCGCACGGTATGGGGGTCGGAGGAAGGTGAGAATAATTTTTTTTTTTTTTTGTAATGCTTTAAAGTACAGTGGTAGTCATGAGTAACAACGCTAGCAATACAATAATTAAAGCAAAATAAGACGAAGACGACCCTGCTCGTGAGAGCTTACAATCTACAATGAAATGGAGGAGATACAAAGTACAGGTGTGTATTTACAATGATGTATTTACAATGATGGTCCAGCCATCTTCAGGGGGTGGGGGATAGATGGAGATAGTGATGACTATGATTAGGGAACGTGATAGGCCGGCCTCTCTGAACAAATGTGTTTTGAGGAAGCGCCTAAAACTATGCAAATTGTGGATGGTCCTAATATCTTGGGGTAGAGCATTCCAGAAGATTGGCGCAGCACGGGAGAAGTCTTGGGAGTCGGGAGTGGGAGGTACGGATTAGAGCAGAGGTTAGTCAAAAGTCGTTTGCAGAGCGCAACTGTCGGTTAGGCCGATAGTCCAATATGAGGGAGGAGACATAAGGGGGTGCTGCACTGTGGAGAGCTTTGTGGGTGAGAACAAGTACTTTGAATTGTATACAGTAATGAATGGGCAGCCAGTGTAACGACTGGCGAAGAGCGGACGCGTCCAAGTAACGATTAGCTACATGGACAACTCTGGTTGCTGCTTTAAGGATAGACTGGAGAGGGGAAAATCGAGTGAGGGGGGGAGGACAATTAATAGAGAATTGCAGTAGTCCAGGCGGGAGTGGATCAGGGCGACTGAGGGTTTTTGTTGTTTCCATGGTGAGAAAAGGACGGATTCTAGAGATGTTCTTTAGGTGTAAGCAGCAAGAGTGGGCAAGAGATTGCATATGGGATGTGAAGGAGAGATCGGAGTCAAACATCACACCCAGACAGCGCGCCTGCTGCCTGGGTGTTATTATGGTGCCACCCACGGAGAGGGAAATGTCAGATTTAGGGAGGTTGGTAGATGGCGGGAGCAGAAGAAGTTCAGTTTTGGAGACTTTGAGTTTCAGATAGAGTGGGGACATAATGTTGGAGACTGCGGACAGACAGTCACTGGCGTTCTGTAGTACAGAGGGGGTAAGGTCAGGGGATGACGTGTATCATTGTGTGTCATCAGCGTAAAGATGGTACTGAAAGCCAAATCTGCTGATGGTCTGTCCAATTGGGGCCGTGTAGAGACAGAAGAGAAGGGGGCCAAGGACTGAGCCCTGAGGTACCCCAACAGCGAGAGGAAGAGGAGATGAAGTGGAGCCAGCAAACAAAACACTGAAGGAGCGGTCAGAAAGGTAGGAAGAGAACCAGAAAAGAGCAGTGTCCTTAATGCCTAGTGACTGGAGCCTAGAGAGTAGGAGAGGTTGGCCAACAGTATTGAAAGCTGCAGAAAGGTCGAGAAGAATGAGCAGAGAGTGGTCACCATTGCATTTTGCTGTCAGAAGGTCATTGGTCACTTTGAGTGCAGATTCTGTCGAATGTAGGGGGCGGAAACTGGACTGTGAAGGGTCTAGGAGGGAATAAGTAGAGAGGTAATGGGTAAGGCGGGAGTAGACTGGGTGCTCCAAGAGTTTAGAGATGAAGGGGAGATTAGAGACTGGTCTGTAGTTATTTGTGCAGGATGGGTTGAGGGCGGGTTTCTTTAGTAATGGAGTAATGATAGTGTTTGAAGGAGGAAGGGAAAATGCCTGAGGAGAGGGAGAGATTAAAGATTGTAGTTAGGTGAGTTGTGACAACTGGAGAGAGACTGGAGGAGATGAGAGGGAATGTGGTCAGTAGTGCATGTAGTCGGACGAGAAGAAGAGAGGAGCTTGGAGACTTCTGTGATGGGATCGAATGTGGAGAGTGAGCCAGGGGAAATGCAGGGAGGGATGGGAGTGTGGCACCCCAGGAGTTCGGGTAACAAAGTAGTGCTGCCTTCCTCTCGGGGAGGGTAGTGCTATGCCTGGAAACGAGAAATCCTTTTGGCAGGTGAATCTGACACACAACACCTTCCAACTCCAGGCCAGAAGGGGTAGCTCAAAACCCTGTTTTAGGGGAATTTCCCTATTTCCATCCTGGTCTGGAGGAGGAGCTAGACAGTTGGTCCAGAGAGAGCAGACGTCTAAGAGAGACAAGTGCAGTCTGAAGTAGACAAAACAAGTGAGGAGCAGAGGAGAGATTGGGCCTCCTAGAAGCCAGAGTGCAGAAACCGGGGACCAGGAGCCCGAGGCTGTGGGGAGCTGCAAGCCCCATAGCAGAAGCGGAGGGCATAGAACTACACGCAAACTTCCCATACATCACCTGGGGTACAGCAGCAGTCAGAGTCTGGAGTCACTGCACCTGAGACCCCAAGAGGATGGCTCAAGCTGCCTACCGTGCAGGTACGGTCCCAGGACAGGAGAAAAAGGAGTACCTTGCCAACAAACTTTAGGGAGCAAGGGACCAGAAAAGTAACACATAGTGGAAGGCTCCCAGCTTGACCTGCCAAGGGGATTTCCACTTGTTTCTGGACTGCCTGGACTTGTTGCTGGTACCCTGGACTGAGGAATGCTACCATCAGTAAACCAGGTAAGACTGCAAACTGTGTCCACCACTTATTTGTCAGAATACACCATCCTTGCCACACACCTTGGGAGCCCTGGGGACCCCGCTTCACCTGTGGGAAGTGTTACCATCTTGCTGCAACAACATCACCCCAGAGGACCCCTTTAAGCAGCGTCGGTTTCTACTGACCGAACACCACAGGTGGTGTCACGAATAATAGACTTTGCTACCAAATCACTCTTTAAAGACTTTCCCCATCAGTTTGAGTCCCAGGGCACGGACCGTGTTGCAGCCACCATGACGGCCCCTTTAAGACCGCACCCAGTACCGAGTAACCCAAGCCCTGGTGGGCGACTCAACTTTGGCATCACGAACAGGATTTCGTGCCCTGGCATCGCCAGGTACTGTGTGCCAGAGACTGTGACAGTTTGATTGCAAAACTGCCATTACCGCGCCACGTGTAGCGCGAGGGAAGAAGGGGCGTACCTTCGTAGCCGGAGTCAGGCGAACAGGGAGCTGGTGCCGTGCTGCCAGAGGAACGCTGAAAGTCACGACGCCATGCAGAGGCCCTGGACTGAGAACCAAGAGAAGCGCCCTAGCGCCCGCAGAGGAACCGCTGCAGACTGCGCACCGGAGGAACCGCTACAGACTCCGGAGGAGGGACCCCGGCTTCTACAGGGTTAGCACCGGGGAAAAGCTATGTCTGACTCGGGGGGGGGGGGGGGGAGAGGATTGGCGGCGGTCGCAGCTGCAGGGCCCCATAGTACCCCCAGGCCCCGCAGCGGACGCATCTGCAGACCTAGTGATGCCCACAGGCACCGCGGTGGACGCAGCCGCAGGCCCCATACCGCCACCAGGTCCTGCAATGCCCGCAGCTCCAACAAGCTGCCGGATCCCGCTGCAGCTACAGCGCCTATCATGCCGCTGTCCATGCCCTATATTCCTGGAGCGGCCTGGCTTCCACAATATTCTGGGGAGTCCCATACATTAAGTGACTTTAAGGAAAGGCTCTGCAGCCTATTTGAGGTATATCCCCTGACCGAGCATCAAAAGGTCAGTATTCTCACTGGCCAACTAACTGGCGCGGCCCTAAGAGAAGTGAAATCCTGGCCAGATATGGAAAAAGGAACTGTGCAGCAGATATTTGCTAGACTTAAAACCACCTTTGACACCCGCACCGCTGCAGAAATTAAAATGAAGTTTTTTGGGTGCAAGCAAAGAACACAGGATAGCATACGGGACTATGCCCTTAATCTGCAAGAGGCACTACGGGCTATCACACAGGTTGACCCTAACAGCGTACAGGACGGGGATAAGCTCTTAAAGGAACAGTTCATTGAGGGTCTCATGTTCAGCACCCACAGGACGCAGCTGCGCATCCTGGCCTTGCAAAACCCTGACCTGGACTTTGCGCAATTTAAGGACAGGGCCAACCGGGTGCTGCACGAACCTCAGCCCAGCCGCACAGTGCCCCCTAGGCGTCCAGCCCTCATGTACCACCAGGAGGTGGAACCCTGCCATCAGGTCCCATTTGAGGCTGACCCACAGACCTTGGATAATGATCCCTCAGCAGGACTGCGCCTCCAGGTCCAGGAACTGACTAAAAGCGTAGCTGCACTAGCTAAGACCGTGCAGTCCTTGCAGGAATCTCCGAAGGAGAAGATCAAGCTGGCTTCCAGACCGGAGGACGTCCCCTGGAGACGACAAGAGGATCCCGCCAACCAGAGGAAGAGACCACAATCGCTATCATCAGGACGGACGACCCATCTGCCGCCGCTGCAACCAGGCAGGACACATCGCAAGGTACTGTCATTTAAACGAGCGAACCCTGGGCTAGAGGGCCAGCCCCCAGGAGTAGGACGACCAGGCCCACAAAATTGGCGAGCCAAGTACGTCGGAGGACGACCAGTCCTCCCTATTGTGATCGACGGCATCCCGATGAACGCTTTATTGGACACCGGTTCTCAGGTGACGACTATGCCTTACATCCTATATAAGCGGTACTGGGCTGACACAGACATTACCCGTGGCCCAGATAGTGATTTAAGAATAGTTGCCAGCAATGGTCAGCCATTGCCACAGGTGGGGTACAAAGAGGTCACCATTAAGGTGGGGCGGGTAGAATTGAAAGCCCAAGGAATAGTAATTGTTGATATTGACCGACGTGAATGTAACCCCATGATGACCATTGGTACTAATGTCATAGAAAATTGTCTTGCAGAGGTAATTGTCTTGTTACAACAGGTGGCCGAAACTGCTGGTTCCAGTGAACAACATGTCTTGCAGAAAGAAATCAGAGCTCTGATGCAGAGACAGCAGGTAGAATTATCTCTGGTGGAGAGATTGGCCATGTCACAGTGAGTGATCCGATCCCGATTGCAATACCCCCCGGAGTGAAATGTTAACCCCTTTCTGACATCGGACGTACTATCCCGTCGAGGTGGGGTGGGCCCGTATGACCACCGACGGGATAGTATGTCCAGCGAGATCGGCCGCGTTCACGGGGGAAGCGCGGCCGATCGCGGCCGGGTGTCAGCTGACTATCACAGCTGACATCCGGCACTATGTGCCAGGAGCGGTCACGGACCGCCCCCGGCACATTAAGCCCCGGCAACTGCGATCAAACATGATCACAGTGTTCCGGCGGTATAGGGAAGCATCGCGCAGGGAGGGGGCTCCCTGCGGACTTCCCTGAGACCCCCGGAGCAACGCGATGTAATCGCGTTGCTCCGAGGGTCTCTTACCTCCTCCTCCCTGCAGCAGGCCTGGATCCAAGATGGCCGCAGCATCCGGGTCCTGCAGGGAGGTGGCTTCACTGCGCCTGCTCAGAGCAGGCACCGGGAAGCCTTCAGGAGCTGTGCACGTCAGATCGCCGATCTGACAGTGCACAGCAAAGTGTCAGATCGGCGATCTTACACTATAACATCATGCCCCCCCTAGGGCAATGTTATAGTGTAAAAAAAAAAAAATCCAAAAAAAATGCAAAATATATATATATATATATATATATATATATATATATATATATATATATATATATATATATATATATATATATATATATATATATATTGTTCCTATAAATACATTTCATTATCTGAATAAAAAAACAATAAAAGTACACATTTATTATCGCCGCGTCAGTAGCGACCCGACCTATAAAACTGTCCCACTAGTTAACCCCTTCAGTGAACACCGTAAAAAAAAACGAGGCAAAAAACAACGCTTTATTATCATACCGCCAAATAAAAAGTGGAATAACACGCGATCAAAAAGACGGATGTAAATAACCATGGTACCGCTGAAAACGTCATCTTGTCCCGCAAAAAACGAGCCACCATACAGCATCATCAAAGAAAAAAGTTATAGTCCTCAGAATAAAGCGATGCAAAAATAATTATTTTTTCTATAAAAGTTTTTATTGTATAAAAGCACCAAAACATAAAAAAATGTTATAAATGAGGTATCGCTGTAATCGTACTGACCCGAAAAATAAAACTGCTTTATCCATTTTACCAAACGTGGAACGGTATAAACGCCTCCCCCAAAAGAAATTCATGAATAGCTGGTTTTTGGTCATTCTGCCTCACAAAAATCGGAATAAAAAGTGATCAAAAAATGTCACGTGCCCGAAAATGTTACAAATAAAAACGTCAACTCGTCCCGCAAAAAAACAAGACCTCACATGACTCTGTGGACCAAAATATGGAAAAATTATAGCTCTCAAAATGTGGTAACGCAAAAAATATTTTTTGCAATGAAAAGCGTCTTTCAGTGTGTGACGGCTGCCAATCATAAAAATCCGCTAAAAAACCCGCTATAAAAGTAAATCAAACCCCCCTTCATCACCCCCTTAGTTGAGAAAAATTAAAAAAATGTATTTATTTCCATTTTCCCATTAGGGTTAGGGCTAGGTTTAGGGTTAGGGCTAGGGTTAGGGCTACAGTTAGGGTTGGGGCTAAAGTTAGGGTTAGGGTTTGGATTACATTTACGGTTGGGATTAGGGTTGGGATTAGAGTTAGGGGTGTGTCAGGGTTAGGGGTGTGGTTAGGTTTACCTTTGGGATTAGGGTTAGGGATGTGTTTGGATTAGGGTTTCAGTTAGAATTGGGGGGTTTTCACTGTTTAGGCACATCAGGGGCTCTCCAAACGCGACATGGCGTCCGATCTCAATTCCAGCCAATTCTGCGTTGAAAAAGTAAAACAGTGCTCCTTCCCTTCCGAGCTCTCCCGTGCGCCCAAACAGGGGTTTACCCCAACATATGGGGTATCAGCGTACTCAGGACACATTGGACATCAACTTTTCGGGTCCAATTTCTCCGGTTACCCTTGGGAAAATACAAAACTGGGGGCTAAAAAATAATTTTTGTGGAAAAAAAAAAAATTATTTTCACGGCTCTGCGTTATGAACTGTAGTGAAACACTTGGGGGTTCAAAGCTCTCACAACACATCTAGATGAGTTCCTTAGGGGGTCTACTTTCCAAAATGGTGTCACTTGTGGGGGGGTTTCAATGTTTAGGCACATCAGTGGCTTTCCAAACGCAACATGGCATCCCATCTCAATTCCTGTCAATTTTGCATTGAAACGTCAAACGGCGCTCCTTCCCTTCCGAGCTCTCCCATGCGCCCAAACAGTGGTTTACCCCCACATATGGGGTATCAGCATACTCAGGACAAATTGTACAACAACTTTTGGGGTCCAATTTCTTCTCTTACCCTTGGGAAAATAAAAAATTGGGGGCGAAAAGATCATTTTTTTGAAAAAATATGAATTTTTATTTTTACGGTTCTGCATTATAAACTTCTGTGAATCACTTAATGGGTCAAAGTGCTCACCACACATCTAGATAAGTTCCTTAGGGGGTCTACTTTCCAAAATGGTGTCACTTGTGAGGGGTTTCAATGTTTAGGCACATCAGGGGCTCTCCAAACGCAACATGGCGTCCCATCTCAATTCCAGTCAATTTTGCATTGAAAAGTCAAATGGCGCTCCTTCACTTCCGAGCTCTACCATGCGCCCAAACAGTGGTTTACCCCCACATATGGGGTATCGGCGTACTCAGGACAAATTGTACAACAACTTTTGCGGTCCATTTTCTCCTGTTACCCTTGGTAAAATAAATCAAATTGGAGCTGACGTAAATTTTTTGTGAAAAAAAGTTAAATGTTCATTTTTATTTAAACATTCCAAAAATTCCTGTGAAACACCTGAAGGGTTAATAAACTTCTTGAATGTGGTTTTGAGCACCTTGAGGGGTGCAGTTTTTAGAATGGTGTCACACTTGGGTATTTTCTATCATATAGACCCCTCAAAATGACTTCAAATGAGATGTGGTCCCTAAAAAAAAAATGGTGTTGTATAGATGAGAAATTGCTGGTCAACTTTTAACCCTTATAACTCCCTAACAAAAAAAAATTTTGGTTCCAAAATTGTGCTGATGTAAAGTAGACATGTGGGAAATGTTACTTATTAAGTACTTTGTGTGACATATCTCTGTGATTTTATTGCATAAAAATTAAAAGTTGGAAAATTGCGAAATTTTCAAAATTGTCGCCAAATTTCCATTTTTTTTTTCACAAATAAACGCAGGTAATATCAAATAAATTTTATCACTATAATGAAGAACAATATGTCACGAGAAAACAATGTCAGAATCACCGTGATCCGTTGAAGCGTTCCAGAGTTATAACCTCATAAAGGGACAGTGGTCAGAATTGTAAAAATTGGCCCGGTCATTAACGTGCAAACCACCCTTGGGGGTAAAGGGGTTAATATGGTGTTGGGCAGCAATAGGCCTCAGAGGTAAAGACTACCAAGCCCTGGTAGAAACTGTGTATTCAGACAGTAGGCCCACAATTCTGACAGCCAGAGGGGTGGTTGATGTCCGCAAGGGGAGGGCACCAGTACGTGTCCTTAACTGTGGAGGGAAAGAGGTCCACCTAACCAGATATGCCACACTTGCCAAACTGTTTACTGTTGATAATAATGTAATACAGGCGACAGAACCCTTGGTCCCGTCAGACCAGGCGGAGGACAATAGCTCTGCAGGACAGTTAGAGGATTGGTGCCAGAAGTTACATGTGGGCACAGATTCTACCCCATCACACCAGAAACATGGGGCTTACTGAGTGGTCCAGGAGTATGAGCGGTTATTCAGCAAACACCCACTAGATTTTGGGCAGGTAAAAGGAGATCAACATCATATGCCCATGGGAAGTCATCAGCCCATTAAGGAGAGGTACCGGCCTGTACCTCCAGCTCACTATCAGTGTGCCAAAAGTATGTTGTGAGAGATGGAGGCTGGGGTAATTAGAGATAGTTGTAGCCCCTGGGCAGCTCCATTAGTCCTCGTTAGAAAAAAAGATGGCACAATGAGAATGTGTGTTGATTACAGACAGATAAACCGCATTACACACAAGGATGCATACCCGTAGTAGCCCAGAATAGAAGAGTCATTAGCTGCTTTAAAATCTGCTAACTACTTTCCCACCTTGGATCTCACCAGCGGGTACTGGCAGGTTCCCGTGGCAGAGGCGGATAAGGAAAAGACGGCCTTCACAACACCGATGGGTCTCTGAATTTAACTACATGCTGTTCGGACTGTGCAACGCACCAAGAATATTCCAGAGGATGATGGAGTGCTGTCTCGGGCACAAGAATTTCGAAACCGTCTTGCTGTACCTGGACCATGTCATCGTCTTCTCCAAGACTTATGAGGACCACCTGAAGCACCTGGCCGAGGTGTTTGAAGCTTTGTCCAACTTTGGCCTGAAGGTAAAGCCATCCAAATGTCATCTGTTAAAACCCAAAGTGCAGTACCTGGGCCATGTGGTAAGCACCGAAGGAGTGGCACCAGACCCTGACAATGTCACCGTGATCAGAGACTGGCCGAAGCCCAGCAACAACCATGAAGTCCGGCAGTTCCTCAAGTTGGTAGGCTACTACAGAAGATTTATCAAAGACTTCACTAAGATAGCCGCACCACTACAAGACCTGTTAGTGGACTGTGGCGCCCCAGGGTCCTGGTCGTCAAAGTGGCATTACTTTCCCCTTAGGAAGAGGGATGTCACGCTTGGAGGCAAGGAAGGATAACTTTTAACAGGTAAACGCAAGCATGCAACATGTTCATACTCCAGGCCACAAGAGGGAGCTTTTGATCCTATTCCTACGTGACTCCCCTATATATATTGTGGTTTGGAGGGAAAGTGAGTTCAGTCAGTTCCTGTCAGAGAGGAGAGCAGACGGCAGTGAGTGCCAGAAGGTCTGAAGGGGTCCTGTAGTCTGAGGTACTACAGCCCCTGGAGAGAGAGATTGCCAGAAGGGAGCTTGTCATGGAACATCAGCTGAGGTGGAGCTGGTACAATAGGAGAATAGCTGAGCAGACGTGGGGGTCTGCAGCTCCTGGCGGGAAGAAGTAAACTGAGAGGGACAGAACCACTTGTAGAAAGAGAGAAGGAGGGAGAAAGCAAAGGAGAGAAACACCAGGGAGCAGAGCTGAGAAGAGGCTACCTCCCTGGGCAGTGCAGATTCCGGTAGCCGGAAAACCGTGGCCGTGCTGAACTCTATAGTGGCATAGCAGAAACCGGCAGGACAGCTGAACTGCAAGTTACCTATCCGCATTTAGACCTAGGAGACACAGTGATAATTATAGGGCCCGAGTCATCCAAGAGACCCTGTAAAAAGGTCCAGTTCACCTGTCATACGGGTTGTGTCCTGTCCTATATGGGGTACAGAGAGAAGAACTGCCCTGGACTGCGGTTGCCTGAAGCTACAGTAAACCAGGTAAAAGAATGCAAACCTGTGTCCTCGTTCTTCATCGCACCTCTCACCATCTTCACTTGTACACCGGGAGCCCTGGGGACCTACTTTACCTGTGGGAAGGTATATCATCTAGCTGCTATAACATCACCCGAGGACCCCTTTAAGCAGCGTCAGTCCCTATTGACCGAGAACCACAGGTGGGGTTATGAACAATAGACTTTATCACCAAAACCCTTAAAAGACCTTTCCCCTTTAATTGGGCGCCCAGGGCCACGGACCGGGTCGCAGCCACCGTGACATCCCCTTTAAGACCAGACCCGGTACCAAGTACCACACGGCCCAGGCGGGCGACTCAGAGAGTCTTGGGAATATCCGGATGCTCCTGGGTTATCGTATGGTGTACCTAAAAGAAGTCGAGCAGCTAAGAAGTGATAGGGACCAGATCAATATAGAGCAGCAGGAAATGGCAAACAGGTTGCCGCCACACTCATCTCGCGGGATAGGGAGGCAAAGAGGTTTGCTTAAGACTGGAAAACCTCAAACTGAAGCTAACAGTGGACATAGAGATAAATGGAAGAAAAATGATAAAGAGATAAATGGACAAAAAAGACCATGGGACAAATAGTGAGCAGAAAGATAACAGGAGGTGGCCTGGTGGAAGAGTAGGAGCAATGAAACCTCAGTTAGCTCAGGTCTGAGTGACCTAAGTAGGAGACCCTGTAGCGGACGACATGACAAAGAGTCAGACCAGACAAATCGTATGGGTGCAAAGGAATTATGCCTACATACTGACCGATGGAGGCAGGGGTGGATTAAGGGTAGCCAGGGCCCCGGGCTGTTCAGACACTGTGGGCCCCCCGGTCATGTGACGGGGTCATGCGACGAGGTCATCATAGACCTGAACCAGATTATTGCAGAAAAATAGTTGCTGTGTGAAACTATAACCTGTCAAACATCCATTGATCTTGTCAATTTACCCTTCAGTTAGGAAGAAAAAAAACCCACAATACTATCACCATAAGTGCCAGTATTCACAGGAGATCTGTACTTAATATGCAGTGTCTGTGTAGAGGTAATACAGTGATCACCGGTGACATTATACACAGGACCTCTGTATATAGTATACAGTATATAGTGTCAGTGTATAGGTAACACTGACTCACCAGTGACATCTCTAGGTGAAGTCCTTCATCTTTCATCCAGCACAGACCGCCATCACTTCATCCAGCCAGGACTTGTCTCTGCAGGAAATAACACAGTTATCTCGAGCTCCGCTTGCAGAACACATTACTTAATTTTTCACAACTTCTACATTACACATGAAGAAAAAGAGGCGAAATAGTGTCACTCTACACAGTAACAGGACCGCCCCCCCCCCCCATTTAAGACAGTGTCCTCAAAAAGTAAAATAAATACATAACTGCAGTAATAATATCCCTTAATTAGTCCCTATGGTAATAATAATATCCCCCATCCCGGCCCCGTGTATCTCATTCCTGGCTTCAGCCATATGTTCTCCCATCCTGCCCTCATGAGTATCCATCCTGCCCGATATGATCTCCCCATCCTGCCCCATATGATCTCCCCATCCTGCCCCATCGTATCCATCCTGCCCCATGATCCTGCACGATCTGTCTCCAATCCTGCCCCATGTCTTTCATTCTGCCCCGTGTCTCCAATCATGCCCCGTATCTACATTCTGCCCATGTCTCCAATCCTGCCCCATCTGTCTCCAGTCCTGCCCCCAGTGTGTCCAGCATCTCTGCCCCCAATGTCTAGCATCTCTGCCCCCAGTGTCCAGCATCTCTGCCTCCAGTGTCCAGCATCTCTGCCCCCAGTGTCCAGCATCTCTGCCCCCAGTGTCCAGCATCTCTGCCCCCAGTGTCCAGCATCTCTGCCCCCAGTGTCCAGCATCTCTGCCCCCAATGTGTCCAGCATCTCTGCCCTGTTGTGAATTCCGTTCTCGAACTCCCTCCTGTGGTCATGAATGGTACTTCGGTGAGTTCTGTCCTTGGACTCCCTCTGGTGGCTGTGAGGGGAGCTGCTGGTTCTGAGATTCCTTCCCCAGCTGCCCTCATTTAGGGCTAGGCTAGGATTCTCTATTTAGCTCCACTCAGATCGTTACTCCATGCCAGCTGTCAATGTTCTAGTACTGGTTCAGATCTCTCCTGGATCTTTCTGAGGACCTGTCTACTCCAGCAAAAGCTAAGTTCCGGCTTGTTCATTTGTTACTTATGGTTTTTCTTGCTAAGTTCTAGTCCAGCTTGCTATCATGAAACTGCCTGGCTAGCTGGAAGCTCTGGGGGTGCAGAGTGGCACCACCGCACCGTGAGTCGGTGCGGGGGTATTTTTTGCACACTCTGCGTGGTTTTTGTAGTTTGTTGTGTTGACCGCAAAGATCCCTTTTCTATCCTCAATCTGTTTAGTTAGACTGGCCTCTCTTTGCTAAAGCCTATTTCATCCTGTGTTTGTGATTTCCTCTTAACTCACAGTCAATACTTGTGGGGGGCTGCTTTTACCTTTGGGGAAATTTCTCTGAGGCAAGTGAGGCTTTGTTTCCTTTCTTTAGGGGTAGTTAGCTCTTAGGCTGTGAAGAGGCGTCTAGGCAGAGTCAGGCACGCTCCACGGCTATTTCTAGTTGTGTTGATAGGAGTAGGGTTTGCGATCAGTAGAGTTCCCATTTCTCCAGAGCTCGTCCCGATTCCGTGTTTAACTATCAGGTCATTCCTGGTGCACCTAACCACCAGGTCCATAACAATACAGCTGGCCCACAAAGTGTTAATGCATCTCAATAGAGGGAAAAGAGAAGTTCTGAGACCATTTTTTTTTTCTCTGCAGTGTGTTTTGCCTTTCTTTTCCCCGTAAACTCTGGGTGGTTCAGAACTCAGGTGTGGATATGGACATTCAAGGTCTGTCCTCTAGTGTAGATCAACTCGCTGCAAGGGTACAAAACATTCAAGATTATGTAGTTCAGAATCCTATGTTGGAGCCTAGAATTCCAATTCCTGATTTGTTTTCTGGGGATAGATCTAAATTTCTGAATTTCAAAAACAATTGTAAACTGTTTCTTGCTCTGAAACCCCGCTCTTCTGGTGACCCTATTCAGCAAGTGAGAATCATTATTTCTTTGTTGCGTGGCGACCCTCAAGACTGGGCATTCGCCCTGGCGCCAGGAGATCCTGCATTGCGTAATGTAGAAGTGTTTTTTTCTGGCGCTGGGATTGCTTTATAATGAACCGAATTCTGTGGATCAGGCAGAGAAAATTTTGCTGGCTTTATGTCAGGGTCAGGATGAAGCGGAGGTATATTGCCAGAAGTTCAGAAAGTGGTCTGTGCTTACTCAGTGGAATGAGTGTGCCCTGGCAGCAATTTTCAGAAAGGGTCTTTCTGAAGCCCTTAAGGATGTTATGAATGAATCAATGTCCTTGGCCATACAGATCGATCGACGCTTACGTGAGCGCAAAACTGTGCACCATTTGGCGGTATCCTCTGAGCAGAGGCCTGAGCCTATGCAATGTGATAGGACTTTGACCAGAGCTGAACGGCAAGAACATAGACGTCAGAATGGGCTGTGTTTTTACTGTGATGACTCCACTCATGCTATCTCTGATTGTCCTAAACGCACTAAGCGGTTCGCTAGGTCTGTCACCATTGGTACTGTACAGCCTAAATTTCTTTTGTCCGTTACTCTGATTTGCTCTTTGTCATCCTATTCTGTTATGGCATTTGTGGATTCAGGCGCTGCCCTGAATTTGATGGACTTAAAGTTTGCCAGGCGCTGTGGTTTTTTCTTGGAGCCCTTGCAGCATCCCACTCCTTTGAGGGGAATTGATGCTACGCCTTTGGCCAAGAATAAGCCTCAGTACTGGACCCAGTTGACCATGTGCATGGCTCCTGCGCATCAGGAGGATATTCGCTTTTTGGTGTTGCATAATCTGCATGATGTGGTCGTGTTGGGTTTGCCATGGCTGCAGGTCCATAATCCAGTATTGGATTGGAAATCAATGTCGGTGTCCAGTTGGGGCTGTCAAGGGGTACATGGGGATGTTTCATTGTTGTCAATTTCTTCCTCCACTCCTTCTGAAGTCCCTGAGTTTTTGTCGGATTACCGGGATGTATTTGATGAGCCCAAGTCTAGTACCCTACCTCCTCATAGGGATTGTGATTGTGCTATTAATTTGATTCCTGGTAGCAAGTTCCCTAAGGGACGACTTTTCAATTTGTCTGTGCCAGAACACGCCGCTATGCGGAGTTATATAAAGGAGTCCTTGGAGAAAGGGCATATCCGCCCGTCTTCGTCACCATTGGGAGCAGGGTTCTTTTTTTGTGGCCAAGAAGGATGGTTCTCTGAGACCTTGTATAGATTACCGCCTTCTTAATAAAATCACGGTCAAATTTCAGTACCCTTTGCCTCTACTGTCTGATTTATTTGCTCGGATTAAGGGGGCTAGTTGGTTCACCAAGATAGACCTTCGAGGGGCGTATAATCTCGTGCGTATTAAACAGGGCGATGAATGGAAAACAGCATTTAATACGCCCGAGGGCCATTTTGAGTACCTGGTGATGCCATTCGGCCTTTCTAATGCTCCCTCTGTGTTTCAGTCCTTTATGCATGACATCTTCCGAAAGTATCTGGATCGATTCATGATCGTATATTTGGATGATATTTTGGTCTTTTCGGATGATTGGGAGTCCCATGTGAAGCAGGTCAGAATGGTGTTCCAGGTCCTTCGTGCTAATTCCTTGTTTGTGAAGGGATCTAATTGTCTCTTTGGAGTTCAGAAGGTTTCCTTTTTGAGCTTCATTTTTTGCCCCTTCTACTATCGAGATGGATCCTGTTAAAGTCCAAGCTAGTTATGATTGGACTCCGCCTACATCTGTGAAGAGCCTTCAGAAATTTCTGGGCTTTGCCAATTTTTACCGTCGCTTCATCATCGCTAATTTTTCTAGTGTTGTTAAACCGTTGACTGATTTGACCAAGAAGGGTGCTGATGTGGTGAATTGGTCCTCTGCGGCCGTTGAGGCTTTTAATGAGTTGAAATGTCGTTTCTCTTCGGCTCCTGTGTTGTCAGCCAGATGTTTCGCTCCCTTTTCAGGTCGAGGTTGATGCTTCTGAAATTGGAGCAGGGGCTGTTTTGTCTCAGAGAAGTTCTGATTGCTCTGTAATGAAGCCATGTGCTTTCTTTTCGCGAAAGTTTTCGCCTGCTGAGCGTAATTATGATGTTGGCAATCGGGAGTTGTTGGCTATGAAGTGGGCATTCGAGGAGTGGCGTCATTGGCTTGAAGGAGCCAAGCATCGCGTGGTGGTCTTGACAGATCACAAGAATCTGACTTATCTCGAGTCTGCCAAGCGGTTGAATCCTAGACAAGCTCGTTGGTCGCTGTTTTTCTCCCGTTTCAATTTTGTGGTTTCGTACCTTCCGGGTTCTAAGAATGTGAAGGCTGATGCCCTTTCAAGGAGTTTTGTGCCTGATTCTCCTGGGGTTCCTGGGCCGGCTGGTATTCTCAGAGAGGGGGTAGTTCTGTCTGCCATCTCCCCTGATTTGCGGCGGGTGCTGCAGGAGTTCCAGGCTGATAGACCTGACCGTTGTCCAGCGGAGAAACTGTTTGTCCCTGATAGATGGACTAATAGAGTTATCTCTGAGGTTCATTGTTCGGTGTTGGCTGGTCATCCTGGGATTTTTGGTACCAGAGATTTGGTGGCTAGGTCCTTTTGGTGGCCTTCCTTGTCGCGGGATGTGTGTTCTTTTGTGCAGTCTTGTGGGACTTGTGCTCGGGCTAAGCCCTGCTGTTCTCGTGCCAGTGGGTTACTTTTGCCCTTGCCGGTCCCGAAAAGGCCCTGGACGCATGTTTCCATGGATTTTATTTCAGATCTTCCTGTTTCTCAAAGGATGTCGGTCATCTGGGTGGTTTGCGATCGCTTCTCTAAAATGGTCCATTTGGTACCCTTGCCTAAATTGCCTTCTTCCTCTGATTTGGTTCCATTATTTTTCCAACATGTGGTTCGTTTGCATGGCATTCCGGAGAACATCGTGTCTGACAGAGGTTCCCAGTTTGTTTCAAGGTTTTGGCGGTCCTTTTGTGCTAAGATGGGCATTGATTTGTCTTTTTCTTCGGCTTTCCATCCTCAGACAAATGGCCAAACCGAACGAACCAATCAGACTTTGGAAACTTATCTGAGATGTTTTGTTTCTGCGGATCAGGATGATTGGGTGACCACCTTGCCATTGGCTGAGTTCGCCCTTAATAATCGGGCCAGTTCGGCTACTTTGGTTTCGCCTTTTTTTTTGTAATTCTGGTTTTCATCCTCGTTTTTCTTCAGGGCAGGTTGAGCCTTCGGACTGTCCTGGTGTGGATTCTGTGGTGGACAGGTTGCAACAAATTTGGACTCATGTGGTGGACAATTTGACCTTGTCCCAAGAGAAGGCTCAACGTTTCGCTAACCGCCGTCGCCGTGTTGGTCCCCGACTTCGTGTTGGGGATTTGGTTTGGTTATCATCTCGTTATGTTCCTATGAAGGTTTCTTCTCCTAAGTTTAAGCCTCGTTTCATTGGTCCTTATAAGATTTCTGAAATTCTTAATCCTGTATCATTTCGTTTGGCCCTTCCTGCTTCTTTTGCCATCCATAATGTGTTCCATAGGTCGTTGCTGCAGAGATATGTGGCGCCTATGGTTCCCTCCGTTGATCCTCCTGCTCCGGTGTTGGTCGAGGGGGAGTTGGAGTATGTGGTGGAGAAGATTTTGGATTCTCGTATTTCGAGACGAAAACTTCAGTACTTGGTCAAATGGAATGGCTATGGTCAGGAGGATAATTCCTGGGTTGTTGCCTCTGATGTCCATGCTGCCGATTTAGTTCGTGCCTTTCATTTGGCTCGTCCTGATCGGCCTGGGGGCTCTGGTGAGGGTTCGGTGACCCCTCCTCAAGGGGGGGTACTGTTGTGAATTCCGTTCTTGAACTCCCTCCTGTGGTCATGAATGGTACTTCGGTGAGTTCTGTCCTTGGACTCCCTCTGGTGGCTGTGAGGGGAGCTGCTGGTTCTGAGATTCCTTCCCCAGCTGCCCTCGTTTAGGGCTAGGCTAGGATTCTCTATTTAACTCCACTCAGATCGTTACTCCATGCCAGCTGTCAATGTTCTAGTACTGGTTCAGATCTCTCCTGGATCTTTCTGAGGACCTGTCTACTCCAGCAAAAGCTAAGTTCCGGCTTGTTCATTTGTTACTTATGGTTTTTCTTGCTAAGTTCTAGTCCAGCTTGCTATCATGAAACTGCCTGGCTAGCTGGAAGCTCTGGGGGTGCAGAGTGGCACCACCGCACCGTGAGTCGGTGCGGGGGTATTTTTTGCACACTCTGCGTGGTTTTTGTAGTTTGTTGTGTTGACCGCAAAGATCCCTTTTCTATCCTCAATCTGTTTAGTTAGACTAGCCTCTCTTTGCTAAAGCCTATTTCATCCTGTGTTTGTGATTTCCTCTTAACTCACAGTCAATACTTGTGGGGGGCTGCTTTTACCTTTGGGGAAATTTCTCTGAGGCAAGTGAGGCTTTGTTTCCTTTCTTTAGGGGTAGTTAGCTCTTAGGCTGTGAAGAGGCGTCTAGGCAGAGTCAGGCACGCTCCACGGCTATTTCTAGTTGTGTTGATAGGAGTAGGGTTTGCGGTCAGCAGAGTTCCCATTTCCCCAGAGCTCGTCCCGATTCCGTGTTTAACTATCAGGTCATTCCTGGTGCACCTAACCACCAGGTCCATAACACTGCCCCCAATGTGTCCAGCATCTCTGCCCCCAATGTGTCCAGCATCTCTGCCCCCAATGTGTCCAGCATCTCTGCCCCCAATGTGTCCAGCATCTCTGCCCACAATGTGTCCAGCATCTCTGCCCCCAGTGTCCAGCATCTCTGCCCCCAGTGTCCAGCATCTCTGCCCCCAGTGTCCAGCATCTCTGCCCCCAGTGTCCAGCATCTCTGCCCCCAGTGTCCATCATCTCTGCCCCCAGTGTCCAGCATCTCTGCCCCCTTGGGTCCAGCATCTCTGCCCCCCTTGGGTCCAGCATCTCTGCCCCCAATGTGTCCAGCATCTCTGCCCCCAATGTGTCCAGCAACTCTGCCCCCAATGTGTCCAGCAACTCTGCCCCCAATGTGTCCAGCATCTCTGCCCCCAGTGTGTCCAGCATCTCTTCCCCGTGTGTCCAGCATCTCTGCCCCCAGTGTGTCCAGCATCTCTGCCCCCAGTGTGTCCAGCATCTCTGCCCCCAGTGTGTCCAGCATCTCTGCCCCCAGTGTGTCCAGCATCTCTGCCCCAGTGTGTCCAGCATCCCTGCCCCCAGTGTGTCCAGCATATTGCCCCCAGTGTGTCCAGCATATTGCCCCCAGTGTGTCCAGCATATTGCCCCCAGTGTGTCCAGCATTCAGCCCCCAGTATGTCCAGCATTCAGCCCCCAGTATGTCCAGCATTCAGCCCCCAGTATGTCCAGCATTCAGCCCCCAGTGTCTCCAGCATTCAGCCCCCAGTGTGTCCAGCATATTGCCCCCAGTGTGTCCAGCATTCAGCAACCAGTGTGTCCAGCATTCAGCCCCCAGTGTGTCCAGCATTCAGCCCCAGTGTGTCCAGCATTCAGCCCCCAGTGTGTCCAGCATATTGCCCCCAGTGTGTCCAGCATATTGCCCCCAGTGTGTCCAGCATCTCTGCCCCCAGTGTGTCCAGCATCTCTGCCCCCAATGTGTCCAGCATCTCTGCCCACAATGTGTCCAGCATCTCTGCCCCCAGTGTCCAGCATCTCTGCCCCCAGTGTCCAGCATCTCTGCCCCCAGTGTCCAGCATCTCTGCCCCCAGTGTCCAGCATCTCTGCCCCCAGTGTCCAGCATCTCTGCCCCCAGTGTCCAGCATCTCTGCCCCCAGTGTCCAGCATCTCTGCCCCCAGTGTCCAGCATCTCTGCCCCCAGTGTCCAGCATCTCTGCCCCCAATGTGTCCAGCATCTCTGCCCCCAGTGTCCAGCATCTCTGCCCCCCTTGGGTCCAGCATCTCTGCCCCCAGTGTGTCCAGCATCCCTGCCCCCAGTGTGTCCAGCATATTGCCCCCAGTGTGTCCATCATCTCTGCCCCCAGTGTCCATCATCTCTGCCCCCAGTGTCCATCATCTCTGCCCCCAGTGTCCAGCATCTCTGCCCCCAGTGTCCAGCATCTCTGCCCCCAGTGTCCAGCATCTCTGCCACCCTTGGGTCCAGCATCTCTGCCCCCAATGTGTCCAGCATCTCTGCCCCCAATATGTCCAGCATCTCTGCCCCCAGTGTGTCCAGCATCTCTGCCCCCAGTGTGTCCAGCATCTCTGCCCCCAGTGTGTCCAGCATATTGCCCCCAGTGTGTCCAGCATATTGCCCCCAGTGTGTCCAGCATATTGCCCCCAGTGTGTCCAGCATTCAGCCCCCAGTGTGTCCAGCATTCAGCCCCCAGTGTGTCCAGCATTCAGCCCCCAGTGTGTCCAGCATTCAGCCCCCAGTATGTCCAGCATTCAGCCCCCAGTGTCTCCAGCATTCAGCCCCCAGTGTGTCCAGCATATTGCCCCCAGTGTGTCCAGCATTCAGCAACCAGTGTGTCCAGCATTCAGCCCCCAGTGTGTCCAGCATTCAGCCCCCAGTGTGTCCAGCATTCAGCCCCCAGTGTGTCCAGCATTCAGCCCCCAGTGTGTCCAGCATCTCTGCCCCCAGTGTGTCCAGAATCTCTGCCCCCAGTGTGTCCAGCATCTCTGCCCCGGTGTGTCCAGCATCTCTGCCCCAGTGTGTCCATCATCTCTGCCCCCAGTGTCCATCATCTCTGCCCCCAGTGTCCATCATCTCTGCCCCCAGTGTCCAGCATCTCTGCCACCCTTGGGTCCAGCATCTCTGCCCCCAGTGTGTCCAGCATCCTGCCCCCAGTGTGTCCAGCATCTCTGCCCCCAGTGTGTCCAGCATCTGTGCCCCCAGTGTGTCCAGCATCTCTGCCCCCAGTGTGTCCAGCATCTCTGCCCCCAGTGTGTCCAGCATCTCTGCCCCCAGTGTGTCCAGCATCTCTGCCCCCAGTGTGTCCAGCATCTCTGCCCCCAGTGTGTCCAGCATATTGCCCCCAGTGTGTCCAGCGTTCAGCCCCCAGTGTGTCCAGCGTTCAGCCCCCAGTGTGTCCAGCGTTCAGCCCCCAGTGTGTCCAGCGTTCAGCCCCCAGTGTGTCCAGCATTCAGCCCCCAGTGTGTCCAGCATTCAGCCCCCAGTGTGTCCAGCATTCAGCCCCCAGTGTGTCCAGCATTCAGCCCCCAGTGTGTCCAGCATTCAGCCCCCAGTGTGTCCAGCATTCAGCCCCCAGTGTGTCCAGCGTTCAGCCCCCAGTGTGTCCAGCGTTCAGCCCCCAGTGTGTCCAGCGTTCAGCCCCCAGTGTGTCCAGCGTTCAGCCCCCAGTGTGTCCAGCGTTCAGCCCCCAGTGTGTCCAGCGTTCAGCCCCCAGTGTGTCCAGCGTTCAGCCCCCAGTGTGTCCAGCGTTCAGCCCCCAGTGTGTCCAGCGTTCAGCCCCCAGTGTGTCCAGCGTTCAGCCCCCAGTGTGTCCAGCATTCAGCCCCCAGTGTGTCCAGCATTCAGCCCCCAGTGTGTCCAGCATTCAGCCCCCAGTGTGTCCAGCATTCAGCCCCCAGTGTGTCCAGCATTCAGCCCCCAGTGTGTCCAGCATTCAGCCCCCAGTGTGTCCAGCATTCAGCCCCCAGTGTGTCCAGCATTCAGCCCCCAGTGTGTCCAGCATTCAGCCCCCAGTGTGTCCAGCATTCAGCCCCCAGTGTGTCCAGCATTCAGCCCCCAGTGTGTCCAGCATTCAGCCCCCAGTGTGTCCAGCATTCAGCCCCCAGTGTGTCCAGCATTCAGCCCCCAGTGTGTCCAGCATTCAGCCCCCAGTGTGTCCAGCATTCAGCCCCCAGTGTGTCCAGCATTCAGCCCCCAGTGTGTCCAGCATTCAGCCCCCAGTGTGTCCAGCATTCAGCCCCCAGTGTTTCCAGCATTCAGCCCCCAGTGTCTCCAGCATTCAGCCCCCAGTGTTTCCAGCATTCAGCCCCCAGTGTCTCCAGCATTCAGTCCCCAGTGTGTCCAGCATCTCTGCCCCCAATGTGTCCAGCATCTCTGCCCCCAGTGTGTCCAGCATCTCTGCCCCCAGTGTGTCCAGCATCTCTGCCCCCAGTGTGTCCAGCATCTCTGCCCCCAGTGTGTCCAGCATTCAGCCCCCAGTGTGTCCAGCATTCAGCCCCCAGTGTGTCCAGCATTCAGCCCCCAGTGTGTCCAGCATTCAGCCCCCAGTGTGTCCAGCATTCAGCCCCCAGTGTGTCCAGCATTCAGCCCCCAGTGTGTCCAGCATTCAGCCCCCAGTGTGTCCAGCATTCAGCCCCCAGTGTGTCCAGCATTCAGCCCCCAGTGTGTCCAGCATTCAGCCCCCAGTGTGTCCAGCATTCAGCCCCCAGTGTGTCCAGCATTCAGCCCCCAGTGTGTCCAGCATTCAGCCCCCAGTGTGTCCAGCATTCAGCCCCCAGTGTGTCCAGCATTCAGCCCCCAGTGTGTCCAGCATTCAGCCCCCAGTGTGTCCAGCATTCAGCCCCCAGTGTGTCCAGCATTCAGCCCCCAGTGTGTCCAGCATTCAGCCCCCAGTGTGTCCAGCATATTGCCCCCAGTGTGTCCAGCATATTGCCCCCAGTGTGTCCAGCATATTGCCCCCAGTGTGTCCAGCATTCAGCCCCCAGTGTGTCCAGCATTCAGCCCCCAGTGTGTCCAGCATTCAGCCCCCAGTGTGTCCAGCATTCAGCCCCCAGTGTGTCCAGCATTCAGCCCCCAGTGTTTCCAGCATTCAGCCCCCAGTGTCTCCAGCATTCAGTCCCCAGTGTTTCCAGCATTCAGCCCCCAGTGTTTCCAGCATTCAGCCCCCAGTGTCTCCAGCATTCAGCCCCCAGTGTATCCAGCATATTGCCCCCAGTGTGTCCAGCATATTGCCCCCTAGAGTGTCCAGCATATTGCCCCCAGTGTGTCCAGCATCTCTGCCCCCAATGTGTCCAGCATCTCTGCCCCCAGTGTGTCCAGCATCTCTGCCCCCAGTGTGTCCAGCATCTCTGCCCCCAGTGTGTCCAGCATTCAGCCCCCAGTGTGTCCAGCATTCAGCCCCCAGTGTGTCCAGCATTCAGCCCCCAGTGTGTCCAGCATTCAGCCCCCAGTGTGTCCAGCATTCAGCCCCCAGTGTGTCCAGCATTCAGCCCCCAGTGTGTCCAGCATTCAGCCCCCAGTGTGTCCAGCATTCAGCCCCCAGTGTGTCCAGCATTCAGCCCCCAGTATGTCCAGCATTCAGCCCCCAGTGTCTCCAGCATTCAGCCCCCAGTGTGTCCAGCATATTGCCCCCAGTGTGTCCAGCATATAGCAACCAGTGTGTCCAGCATTCAGCCCCCAGTGTGTCCAGCATTCAGCCCCCAGTGTGTCCAGCATTCAGCCCCCAGTGTGTCCAGCATTCAGCCCCCAGTGTGTCCAGCATTCAGCCCCCAGTGTTTCCAGCATTCAGCCCCCAGTGTTTCCAGCATTCAGCCCCCAGTGTCTCCAGCATTCAGTCCCCAGTGTTTCCAGCATTCAGCCCCCAGTGTTTCCAGCATTCAGCCCCCAGTGTCTCCAGCATTCAGCCCCCAGTGTGTCCAGCATATTGCCCCCAGTGTGTCCAGCATATTGCCCCCTAGAGTGTCCAGCATATTGCCCCCAGTGTGTCCAGCATCTCTGCCCCCAATGTGTCCAGCATCTCTGCCCCCAGTGTGTCCAGCATCTCTGCCCCCAGTGTGTCCAGCATTCAGCAACCAGTGTGTCCAGCATTCAGCCTCCAGTGTGTCCAGCATTCAGCCCCCAGTGTGTCCAGCATTCAGCCCCCAGTGTGTCCAGCATTCAGCCCCCAGTGTGTCCAGCATTCAGCCCCCAGTGTGTCCAGCATTCAGCCCCCAGTGTGTCCAGCATTCAGCCCCCAGTGTGTCCAGCATTCAGCCCCCAGTGTGTCCAGCATTCAGCCCCCAGTGTGTCCAGCATATTGCCCCCTGTGTCTCCAGCATTCAGCCCCCAGTGTCTCCAGCATTCAGCCCCCAGTGTCTCCAGCATTCAGCCCCCAGTGTCTCCAGCATTCAGCCCCCAGTGTGTCCAGCATATTACCCCCAGTGTGTCCAGCATCTCTGCCCCAGTGTGTCCAGCATTCAGGCCCGGGCCCCCCGGATTGCCGTTCGCAATTTTAAAAAAAAACAAAAAAAACCCTAGTTCTCCTTGCCTGTCCGCGCTCCTTCGGCGATGCTCCCTCCAGCAGTGCGCACTCGCCGGCGACTGACAATGACATCAGATGCCGGCGACGTGCGTGCTCCGGCTGACTTCAGCTGCCAGCCTCCAATTGGCTGGCAGCTGTTAACTATTGACGTGCAGGCACGCGCCCGTACATCAATAGCGTTAAACTACCGCAGCGCCGGTAGGGGACCGGTGAACAGATGAGACGGGGCCTGATGCGGGCCCCCTCTGCCCACCGGGCCCATACGCCAGTCAGGGTAGTAATGCCCTTATGGCGACACCACTGGGCCCTGGGCTACCGCCCAGATTGACCTCATTATAATCCGCCACTGGATGGAGGCGGGGAAGGTCTACTACATTTTTGACGCTGAAACATGAGGCGACAAAGTCTGATAGACAGGGATGTGGTGATAGTGCACTATGTCCCGGAAGTATTTCGCTGTGTTTCGGGACATAGTGCGCAGTAATGCTTTTCGGCTTTGCTGGCAGTTGGGCAAAGCATACTGCGCGTGCGCGAGTGAAGATTGCATTGTGCACGTGCGAACTATGGAGGACAAGTACTCTAATTCTTGAACATATTGTGGACAACAGGGACGGATGGGGTGGAGAAATGAAGATGAAACGCCGCCTATCGGGCCGGAAAAAAAGACATTTACATATCCCGCCATTTGAGGTGACAGGTTCCCTTTAAAGTGGAATAGTGTGTCTGTTCCTGAGTGTGTGATATATACTGTGTGTGTGTGTATGTGTGTGTGTAATATATATATATATATATATATTAGATAGAATAAAAGCTGGCAATTCAGCAGCCACGTAGTGTAAAATCACAGAAGCAGCTGACAGCATAGAATAGATGGACTACATACAGTAAATACACATAGAATAGCTAGATACCCAGATGTATTAAAGGAGTTGGTGTTATTCTTTCAATTAAAGGACTTTTTCTGGGTGTCTATGTTTTTATACAATGTAACAGTGGGGTTAGTAATGGGGGCGTCTTATTGACGCCTCTCCATTACTAACCTCGGGGCTTGATGTCACCTGACAATACAAAGGTGGCATCAACTCCCCCAACTATTACCCCACTTGCCACCGCCACAGGGCAAGTAGGAAGAGTGAGGCTAAGTTCGAGAATTTAATTCATAATCGGATTGCATTCGTCCGATTTCATAGCAAGTGGGAATGAGCCCTAATTCTGAGCTACTCCAACCCTTTCCACAGGACACTGACTCACTTTCCTATTTGTGATGCTCCGTTCGTACACCTATCCAGTATTAGGCAGTTTTTTTTGTTCATTTTGCAATGCCACCAGTTTTCTCCAGATAAACCAAAACTCTAATAAAAGTAAGTTTCTCTTGTTTTGATTCAATTATTATCCAAGCACTTAACAAACAAATGCTGAACTTATAGAAACAACTCACAGCCGACAATTGTCCTGGGGATGATCAATGCTTCCTTTCATTGGTTGCCAAAATGTGGTGGGAAGAGACATGAGTGAATAGGCCCATCTGTTAACCCAGCAATGAACAAGAGCACAACCCGTGCCCAGTATTATTAACGATCGAAATAGTCATTGTCTGCAATCCTAATCAAGTCTTGTAAAGCGGTTTTATCTGGTCAGGCACTATATCATGGACCCTTCATCACTGCCTTTTTCATAGACTTAAGCAGCACAAGGTTCTGTGTGTCCAAATAAAAGGGTTTTCTCTTTTCTAGTACATAAGCTACAGTTATAGCAGAGGTGAATTCATTCATTTAAATAGGTTGTCTGGGATTTTAACTTTGGCTTATCCTTAGGATAGGTCATCAATGTCTAATCGATGGAGGTGCGACACTCACACCCATGTATCAGTTGTTCCCGATGTCGGCACAATTGCAGAGTGGCCAAGTCCGAGTACTGCACATCCGTGCCCTATTCAAATCAATAGAGGGTGGATGTGTAGTATTCGGCTGCAGCCACTATTCTGTAGATGTTGCTGTGCTGCTCAACAACTGATCAGTTGTGGGCCGATACCAGGAGCAGCTGATCAATCGGGTGCTAGGTGTCACACCCAAATGGGTCATACATTTATGTCCTATTCTAGAAATCGGCCATCAATGTTAAAATCCTTAACAATCACTTTAATAGGAAATGCTTTTTTTTAGAGGAGTTTTTCTTTTCCTTAGGGTTCATTCATATGTCCATTTTTTTTCATGTACAAGAAAAATGTAGTCTTTATACAGCTTCTCCGATCAGTCCATGAAAATGGATGGCATCTCGATGCTAAAAAAAAAATCCCTAAAAAAAAGATGCTTCAGGGAAAAAACGGCGTTTTTGGAAGCGTCTTACTTTTCAAAAGATTCAACGGGGTCGTCCTCCTGGAAAAGATGTCGTATGCAAATAACCTAACTCAACACTGACCTTGAACTCCGTACAATTTATTAACGTCACAGCATTTATTTGTTCAATTAATTAATTTACAATATATGTAGGAGTTGTGGAGCTGATGGTCTGCTCCCTGACACTCTAAAGGGTAAAATGAATTTGATATTCATCTATGTTATAAAAAGATAACATTCACTGGGGCTCAGTTAGCTTAGGCAGGGCTAGCTGTAATGGCTGGCCTAGTTTGGGAGGGGGAACTGAGAGTGTCAGGATCACGAAGAGTGAGGCAGCTGAGGGACAGTAGTGTGAAGTGGCAGCAGAAATCTCATGAATTGGGCTGCTAGGGACAACGTAGGCTGCTAGTGACACCATGGGCCTAATACTCTGGATTGCCAAGAATGCCCTTCCGTGTGATTCAGTCTACCGGCTTGGGGAACCTCGAGATGGACGTCTGGGCCTTTAGGCGCATTCAGCTTGTGAAGCTACAGGGAAAGATGGACTCCGACTACATGGGGTGGAAGGTATTGCAATCTGGGTGCACTGCTAATGATGGAAAAGACTTCCTAGTGCTAGTGAAGATAGAAAGAGGGAAACTCTACCCATACCGAAAACTAGGGCGAAATTTGCTTCCGGTATCTGTGGGAAAGATGACAATCCATTGGGCCTTATCCTGTAAGCTTGTTTGTAAAGTCTGCCATTCATTAAGTAAAAGTTGGTCTGTTTATACAAATCTGGTGTCCCCTGAATTGATTGCTGCTGAAGTTCCAGAAGAGGAAAACTTGAAGCCAATGGACGCCTGTAGGCCCAAAGTAAGTGTGATGCACCCCCCACATAGCAGCCCACCGGGACAAAGACAAGTGTTATTTGTAGAGTGCCTGAGCGAGTGGAAGCAGCAACTCGCCCACAACTACCTTGCATGGGCACTTTACATATTCACACAGTGATTCCCTGTGCAACTTAATTCTATACTCGTTGGCAATGAGTAAAACACTATATAAACCCTTTTAATTAACCCTTTCAATGGCTGATAATCGGCACAATCTGACTACTTCATACAGTGTTTAGAGGTAATGTTGATGACAAGGTGACTAGTACTATGTACACTTTTGAAACAAAATAAAGGGAACACATACAAAACTCAGTTGTCACCCGTTCTGTCTGTATCTGGTTTTCGGCATGACAATACATGTCTTCGCTTTAACCCTTTGCTCCTTTCCTCCTAATTTGAGCTGGGATACTGTTGGCTGTTACCTGTATGGAGCCTTCTCAGTTCCCTGCTCTGCTGCGTAGCTGTACATGGGTGGTTAGGTCTTTGCCCTGCTGCATGACCATCCGCATGTGCGGTCAACGGTTGCCGCTGTGGAAGCTGTCCGCCGGTTGCGAGGTCATTTGCAGCTGGTGCATGACTTTCCACATGTGTCAGTGCGAGCAGTCACAGCCTGGTGCCCTGAGCCTCAGTTCCTGCACTGATTGTGCTGTAATGGTTTCTGTTTGTGCTAAGGGCATGCGCGGCCACACCTCCCCTGCTTTTATCAGGGTTACGGTGTGTACTTGAAATGCTGTTCCAAGCCAATTGCTGAGGGGCAGCTCCTATATAAAGTTCCCCTGTCCTATGGGCGGGGCCTGAGCTACTCACAAAGCTCCTGAACTTTGCTATGTGTGTTTGTGTTCCTGCACCTCTCCTGTCTATTTTTTGGTACCAAAGTCCTTGCCTTGATTCCTGTTTTGTCCTGTTCTGGCGCCTGTCCTGGAGGCGGTATATCCAGGCCCGAATCCTTGATCCTGTACCTGTCCTGTACCTGAACCTGTCTGAACTGTGTCTGCTATGATTATGTTCCTGGCATCCCTCTGCATCTGGAGCCTCACGCCCAGTGACTTTGATTCTCTTGTAACCAGTGTTTCTGCTGAGCATCTACTACTCTGTGCTCTGACTACCTTGCAGTGTTAACCCCGTCTGGCCCACATACAGAACGGCGGTGCTTGCACCATCATGCTTGAGTTCCTTTCTAGGTTCGATGCCCGGAGCCTAACGACCGTAGTCTGGAACCTGATGACTGCTGTCTGGAGGGTGGAGCCTGATGACTACTGCAGTGGTGCTTGTAGGTCGTGTCGGATGTCCGGAACCGAACGACTCCTGTCTGATGTCTGCCCGTGACCCTGGGTCCAGATGTCCTGATGTCCTGTCTGTACCCTGATGTCCTGCCTGTGTCCTGATGACCTCATGGACCCTGAAGTCCTGACGTCCTCGTGTGTCCTGATATCTTACCTGCATCCTGATGACCTCATGTTCCCTGATGTCCTTCCTGTGTCCGATGTCCTGATGTAACTGATGACCTGGGATGCCATGCCAGTGTCCCAGCTGATGACCTGGGCTGCCACGCCAGTGTCCCAGATGTCTATCCGGTATTCCTGTGTCCTGATGCCCTGCTTGTGTCCTGATGTCCTGAGGTCCTTCCTGTGTCCAGATGTACTGTCTGTATCCTGATGTCTTGCCTGTGTCCTAATGTCCTCGTGTACCCTGATGTCCTGCCTGTGTCCTGATGTCCCGCCTATGTGCCTCGGTGATCCGTTGGTGCCTTGGGGTCCACTGGGTGGTACCCTTCTGGAGGTTTGGAATCGGGAGCCTGACATCGTCATGTTTTGTTTATGTACTGTGTGACTTTACTTTAGTAAACTTTACTTTCTCTATACTTGAAGTTGGGCGGTGTAATCAAGTCCAACGTGTCTCATTGTCCACATGCTCAGCTGCCACAGAACCCCGGTTTCTGCCCTCCCCTAGTTCGGGTAGGCCTGGATCCCCCTCTGCGGTATAAAGGGTCCGTATTGCGTCCCCGGGGGACACGCGCCCCACGCCTTCCGAGGTCGGTCGGCTTGGGGGCGTTTATGGGCTGGGCCGCATCAGCGGCTGCAGCTGACCATGACATCAGTGTAACTCCAAGTCCATCCCACTTCTCTGAAATCAACCTGTCCAGTTATGAAGCAACACCGATTGTGAATCAATTTCTCCTGCTGTTGTGCAAATGGAACAGACAACAGGTAGAAATGGTAGGCAAATAGCAAGACAACCCCTTTAAATGAGTGGTTCTGCAGGGGATGACCACAGATCATTTATCTGTTCTCATCCTTTTAGACTGTTTTAGTCACTTTTAGATTTTGCCATTGCTCTCACCCCTATAGGTACAGTACAGTAGCATGAGGCGGTGTCTACAACCCACAGAAATTGTTTAAGGTAGGGCAACTCTTCCAGGATGCCACATCAAAGCGAGCTGTGGCAAGAAGGGTATCTGTCAGCACAGTGTACAGAGCATGGAGCATATACCAGGAGACAAGCCAGTACACTTGGAGACATGGAGGGGACTTAGGAGGGCAACAACACAGCAGCAGGAACCGCTACCTCCTCCTTTGTGCAAGGAGGAGCAGGAGGAGAAGTGCCAGAGCCCTGCAAAATGACCTCCAGCAGGCCACTAGCATCCATGTGTCTACTCAAACTGTCAGAAACAGACTCCATGACAGTGGCACGAGGACCCATATCCACAAGTGGTTGTTGTGTTTATAGCCCAACACCATGCAGGGCAATTAGCATTTGCAGAGAACACCAAGATTGAGAGATTCGACTTTGGCACCTTGTGCTCTTCATGGATGAGAGCAGGTTCACACTGAGCATATGTGACAGAATCTGGAGATGTCATGGAGAATGTTCTGCTGCAAACCTTCAGCATGACCGGTTTGGCAGTGGTTCAGTAATGGTATGGGAAGGCATTTATTTGGAGGACCAAACAGCCCTCCATATGCTAGCCAGAGGTAGCCTTACTGCTGTTAGGTACCGAAATGAGATCCTCAGAATTATTGTGAGACCATATGCAGGTGCAGTGGGCCCTGGGTTTCTTCTGAGCATGACAATGCTATGCCTCATGTGGCTGAAGTGTGTCAGCAGTTCCTGCAAGATGAGGGGATTGATGCTATGGACTGGCCCGCCCATTCCCCAGACCTGAATAAAATCGAGCACATCTGGGACTTTATGTGTTGTTCCATCCACCAACACCTCATTGCGCCACAGACTGTCCTGGAGTTGACTGATGCTTTAATCAAGGTCTGGAAGGAGATCCCTCTTGAGAACATTTGCAACCTCATCAGGAGAATGCCCAGCTGTTGTAGGAAGGTCATACATGCACGTGGAGGCAACACACACTACTGAGCATCATTTCCTTGTGTTGAGGCATTTCCACTGAAATAGGATCAACCTATAATATGATTTTTCACTTTTATTTTGAGTATGATTCCAAATTCAAACCTCCATGGGTTAATAATTTTGATTTACATTAATAATTTTTATGTTTTATTGTTCTCAACACATTTCACTATGTAAGGAATAAACATCTGCAACTGGAAGATTTCATTCAGTGATATCTAGGATGTGGTATTTTAGTGTTCCCTTTATTTTTTGAGCAGTGTATATTCCAGAGTTGCAGATGACATGAGGTGAGTATGAAGGATTTATTCAATTCTGAGTATAATAATTTCTGCACATGATGAAACGTTAACCCTCACAAACCATAAAACTGGATACCTCCTACACGCGCACATTTGGCACTAATGTCTTTCTAATGACATACAGATGCTTCCTTTTTGTCAACAGGCCAATGAGGTCTCTGACTTAACTCTTTGTTCATTGGGTCTAAAATTTGCCATTTCATAGTGTTCTGGGACATTTTGTTACAATAAGAGGAGGAAAGATATTCTTTGAATGATACAATGAATGGAACAAAGGACATTATTGCAACTAGTTTAAACTGCATGAAGATAATTCATGGTGATGTAGATCAATGATGAGGAGACAGGGAGGGGTTAATCAAAAGGAACAAAAGGTATAAATACTTATAAATGTTAATAGAGACACAACATAAACATCTACAACGTGCAAGGAAAAGAAAGACCAGAAAGACTGAAAGATCTCCAAGGCTAGAAGTCAAAGTAGATCTCGTTGGAGTCCTCTTGCCCGTAGAGGAGTCGTCGAAGGAAGGACCAACCATTCACCATATAAGTGTGACAAGATCTGCATGGCATCCACATGGCTTTCAATGATGTCCTTGAGTCCTTAGGTGGAGTTGGCTGTTTTCAGATAC
This sequence comes from Ranitomeya variabilis, assembly GCF_051348905.1. Taxonomy (NCBI): domain Eukaryota; kingdom Metazoa; phylum Chordata; class Amphibia; order Anura; family Dendrobatidae; genus Ranitomeya; species Ranitomeya variabilis. The sequence goes on from NC_135233.1 coordinate 468,988,926, forward strand.
TGCACACCATCCTGTTATTAATACCAGTGGCTATGTTATCATGCCACAATCTTCTTCAGAACTTCACGGGTGCAGTGCCTGAACATTACTGCAAGCTTCCATCTACGAACGTCCTAAATAATAAAAATAAAACACATTTAATTAAACAATTTACTTCTTTGGATCAAGATCAACAACCCTGGAGATGTGTCCAGTTCCAAAAGGCCAAAGATCTGTTATTGACTTCAACTAGCAAAGCAATGGAAGGAAAGAATATAGAATATTGCAAAGAAGGGTGGACATATGACCAAAGTATCTTCTCCTCAACCATTGTAACCGAGGTATGTCTCCTAAATACTCATGGTTACACTTTAACATTATTTATAGTCACAACTCGAGTTTGCCTAATTTAATCCATTTTATTCAAGGCATATGTTTTCTCCAGTAGGTTTATGCAGGGCATCCAATACAATCCTTTTTATTCCATGCTCGGTCTTTTAATGACAAATCAGCTGGTTATAAAAATGACTACACCAGTCATAGATAACAAAATATATGTATTTATAAGTTTAATAAAAATTATAGATATATTATTTATTAGATTTTTTTACCTGTTCTTCACAGCGGTTGGAAGGACACATATACAGTAATTACCAACATAAAAATATCATTATTATATTTACGGTATTTTAATTTTACATTAGACATATTTAGCACAGGTTAAGTGTTATAGAAGGGAAGATTAACTACATTCATAAGATTCATGAGCAAAGAAGCAGAAGCCGCGACTGTCCAAGAACTTGATCCTAGAACTTTAAGTAGTTGAAATTGGCATGACGTTGGTAGAGCTGATACATTTGTCCATCATGAGTTAATCCTTGGGTATAAAAAACCCTATCCTTGGGATAAGCTTTGGATCACTTATTAAAAATGTCCAGAATGTGACCTATATAATAAAAGAAAGTCAGTGCTAGACAAGAACTGGATACCGCAGCTCATTGTGGTTTTAGGACATGTTCCTGTAGCTGTGTAATTCTATGCTCTGCTCCCATATCCTAAAAAAATGGCCAGAACTGAATCTATCATTAGCGTTAAAGACCATATTAACAATAATAAAAATGTTGTAAATTTTAACCTCTAGAACTGCATAGTAATGATTTATTCCCTTTACTTTGCAGTGGAATTTAGTTTGTAACCAAATTCCTTTGAGACAAGTAGCCCGTTCCATCTACATGACCGGTGTACTTTTAGGAGCACTCGTCTTCGGTACTCTTGCCGATAAGTAAGTTCATATTCTCTTCTTCAGACTATGGTCTGTTCATCTAGTTTCTGGTTACCCAATTACAGTGGTGTGGTTTTTTAAGTATCTTTGTAGAACACATTAGCCCTATGTTAATGGACAGTAACATGTGAAGACATCTGAGGCTGTGCAATGCAGCGGAATTTGATTGCTCTTCAAAGTAATATTACTGTTACAAAACTGTGAATCCATAGAACGCTTATGGTCAATTACAGATACATGTGAAGAAAGGGCAGCTGCGACCAATAGGGGGTGATATTCTTTTTTCCATACTTTATTAATACCATATCTCATGAACACATTGGTTATACATACGCATAGATTTTTACATAACTATTGAAGCAGGACGGGTGCGCGTCCATTTTTATCCCATCATATTCTGTTTTTATCATTGCATACATGTTACAAACACACACGTTAGAAACAAATTAGGCTGCTTTCACACTAGCATCGGTATGGGCCCGTCGCAGTGCGTCGGCACGACGTACCGACGCATACTGTGCAAAAAATGCCCGACGTGAGCAGCGGAAGCAGTCGTACGATGCATCCGCTGCCCCATTGTAAGGTCCGGGGAGGAGGGGGCGGAGAAAATGGCGGTCTCGACGCACTAAAAAAGTTACATGTAACTTTTTTTGTGGCGGCGGTCCGCCAAAACACGACGCAACCGTCGCACGACGGTTGCGACGTGTGGCACTGCGTCGCAATGCGTCGCTAATAAAAGTCTATGGAAAAAAAACGCATCCTGCGGGCAACTTTGCAGGATGCTTTTTTCTCCACAATGACGCATTGCGACGTGCAGTGCCTGACGCTAGTGTGAAAGTAGCCTTACACATACTTTACGCACACATTAAATGCATACATTACACACACATTACAAACACACACACATATGTCATGATCTCAATGGCAAGAGAACATAGCATCAGCATATATAGGAACTAGCTCTTGGAAGATGGGAACTGAGCTGACCATGAACTAAACCTAACACACAACTAGCAGTGGCCGGGTAGCATGCCTACGTTGATTCTAGATGCCCAGCACCAGCCGGAGGACTAAATAATGCTAGCAGAGGAAAATATTAGTCCTAGCTCACCTCTAGAGAAATACCCCGAAAGGAGACAGAGGCCCCCCACATGTATTGGCGGTGAATTAAGATGAAATAACAAAACGTAGTATGAAAATAGGTTTAGCAAATTTGAGGTCCACTTACTACATAGCAGAAGACAGAAAGAACACTTTCATGGTCAGCTAAAAACCCTATCAAAACACCATCCAGAAATTACTTTAAAACTCTGGCATTAACTCATAACACCAGAGTGGCAATTCCTGTTCACAAGAGCTTTCCAGACACAGTAACGAAACTACAGCTGTGAACTGGAACAAAAATGCAAAAACAAACATGGACAAGAGTCCAACTTATCTAGTAGTTGTCTAGGAGCAGGAACAAGCACAGAGAGGCTTCTGATAACATTGTTGACCGGCAAGCAACTAACAAAGCAGCAAGGTTATATAGCGACTCCCACATCTTGATGGGAACAGGTGAACAGAGAAGATGAAGACACCAGTTCAATTCCACCAGTAGCCACCGGGGGAGCCCAGAATCCAAATTCACAACAGTACCCCCCCTCAAGGAGGGGGCACCGAACCCTCACCAGAACCACCAGGGCGATCAGGATGGGCCCTATGAAAGGCACGAACCAGATCAGAGGCATGAACATCAGATGCATTCACCCAAGAATTATCCTCCTGGCCGTATCCCTTCCACTTGACCAGATACTGGAGTGTCCGTCTGGAAACACGAGAGTCTAAGATTTTCTCCACAACGTACTCCAACTCACCCTCAACCAACACCGGAGCAGGAGGCTCAACGGAAGGCACAACCGGTACCTCATACCTGCGCAATAATGACCGATGAAAAACGTTATGAATAGAAAAGGATGCAGGGAGGTCCAAACGGAAGGAAACAGGGTTAAGAATCTCCAATATCTTATACGGGCCGATGAACCGAGGCTTAAACTTAGGAGAAGAGACCCTCATAGGGACAAAACGAGAAGACAACCACACCAAATCCCCAACACAAAGCCGAGGACCAACACGACGGTGGCGGTTGGCAAAAAGCTGAGTCTTCTCCTGGGACAACCTCAAATTGTCCACCACCTGCCCCCAGATCTGATGCAATCTCTCCACCACAGCATCCACTCCAGGACAATCCGAAGATTCCACCTGACCAGAGGAAAATCGAGGATGAAACCCCGAATTACAGAAAAACGGGGACACCAAAGTGGCAGAGCTGGCCCGATTATTGAGAGCGAACTCCGCCAATGGCAAAAAAGCAACCCAATCATCCTGGTCAGCAGACACAAAACACCTCAGATATGTCTCCAGGGTCTGATTAATCCGCTCGGTCTGGCCATTCGTCTGAGGATGGAAAGCGGACGAAAAAGATAAATCTATGCCCATCCTAGCACAGAATGCCCGCCAAAATCTAGACACGAATTGAGTCCCTCTGTCAGAAACGATATTCTCAGGAATACCATGCAAACGAACAACATTTTGAAAAAACAGAGGAACCAACTCGGAAGAAGAAGGCAACTTGGGCAGAGGAACCAAATGGACCATCTTAGAGAAACGGTCACACACCACCCAGATGACAGACATCTTCTGAGAAACAGGCAGATCTGAAATAAAATCCATCGAGATGTGCGTCCAAGGCCTCTTAGGAATAGGCAAGGGCAACAATAATCCACTAGCCCGAGAACAACAAGGCTTGGCCCGAGCACAAACGTCACAAGACTGCACAAAGCCTCGCACATCTCGTGACAGGGAAGGCCACCAGAAGGACCTTGCCACCAAATCCCTGGTACCAAAAATGCCAGGATGACCTGCCAACGCAGAAGAATGAACCTCAGAGATTACTCTACTGGTCCAATCATCAGGAACAAACAGTTTATCAGGTGGGCAACGATCAGGTCTATCCGCCTGAAACTCCTGCAAGGCCCGCCGCAGGTCTGGAGAAACGGCTGACAATACCACTCCATCCTTAAGGATACCTGTGGGCTCAGAGTTACCAGGCGAGTCAGGCTCAAAACTCCTAGAAAGGGCATCCGCCTTAACATTCTTAGAACCCGGTAGGTATGACACCACAAAATTAAACCGAGAGAAAAATAATGACCAGCGCGCCTGTCTAGGATTCAGGCGCCTGGCGGTCTCAAGATAAATCAAATTTTTGTGGTCCGTCAATACCACCACCTGATGTCTGGCCCCCTCAAGCCAATGGCGCCACTCCTCAAAAGCCCACTTCATGGCCAAAAGCTCCCGATTCCCAACATCATAATTCCGCTCAGCGGGCGAAAATTTACGGGAAAAGAAGGCACAAGGCCTCATCACGGAGCAGTCAGAACTTTTCTGCGACAACACTGCCCCAGCTCCGATCTCAGAAGCGTCGACCTCAACCTGAAAAGGTAGAGCAACATCAGGCTGACGCAACACAGGGGCAGAGGAAAAACGGCGCTTAAGCTCCCGAAAGGCCTCCACAGCATCAGGGGACCAATCAGCAACATCAGCACCCTTCTTAGTCAAATCGGTCAATGGCTTAGCAATATCCGAAAAACCAGCAACAAATCGACGATAAAAGTTAGCAAAGCCCAAAAATTTCTGAAGACTCTTAAGAGAAGAGGGCTGCGTCCAATCACAAATAGCTTGAACCTTGACAGGATCCATTTCAATGGAAGAGGGGGAAAAAATATATCCCAAAAAGGAAATCCTCTGTACCCCAAAAACACACTTAGAACCCTTCACACACAAAGAATTAGACCGCAAAACCTGAAAAACCCTCCTGACTTGCTGGACATGAGAGTCCCAGTCATCCGAAAAAATCAGAATATCATCCAGATACACAATCATAAATTTATCCAAATAATCGCGAAAAATATCATGCATAAAGGACTGGAAAACTGACGGAGCATTTGAAAGACCAAAAGGCATCACTAAATACTCAAAGTGGCCCTCGGGCGTATTAAATGCGGTTTTCCACTCATCCCCCTGCCTGATTCGCACCAAATTATACGCCCCACGAAGGTCAATCTTAGAGAACCACTTGGCCCCCTTTATGCGAGCAAACAAATCAGTCAGCAACGGCAATGGGTATTGATATTTAACAGTGATTTTATTCAAAAGCCGATAATCAATACATGGTCTCAAAGAGCCGTCTTTTTTTGACACAAAGAAAAAACCGGCTCCTAAGGGAGATGACGATGGACGAATATGTCCCTTTTCCAAGGACTCCTTTATATATTCTCGCATAGCAGCATGTTCAGGCACAGACAGATTAAATAAACGACCCTTTGGGTATTTACTACCCGGGATTAAATCTATGGCACAATCGCACTCTCGGTGCGGAGGTAACGAACCAAGCTTGGATTCTTCAAAGACGTCACGATAGTCAGACAGGAACTCAGGAATTTCAGAGGGAATAGATGATGAAATGGAAACCACAGGTACATCCCCATGAGCCCCCTGACATCCCCAGCTCAACACAGACATAGCTCTCCAGTCGAGGACTGGGTTGTGAGATTGCAGCCAAGGCAATCCTAGCACCAAATCATCATGTAGATTATACAGCACCAGAAAGCGAATAATCTCCTGGTGATCCGGATTAATACGCATAGTTACTTGTGTCCAGTATTGTGGTTTATTATTAGCCAATGGGGTGGAGTCAATCCCCTTCAGAGGAATAGGAGTCTCCAAAGGCTCTAAATCATACCCACAGCGTTTGGCAAAGGACCAATCCATAAGACTCAAAGCGGCGCCAGAGTCGACATAGGCGTCCGTGGTAATAGATGACAAAGAGCAAATCAGGGTCACAGATAGAATAAACTTAGACGGTGAGGTGCAAATGGAAACAGATTTACCAAGCTTTTTAGTGCGTTTAGAGCATGCTGATATAACATGAGTAGAATCACCACAATAGAAACACAACCCATTTTTCCGTCTAAAATTCTGCCGCTCGTTTCGGGACAGAATTCTATCACACTGCATACTCTCTGGCGACTTCTCAGTGGACACCGCCAGATGGTGCACTGGTTTGCGCTCCCGCAAACGCCTATCGATCTGAATAGCCATTGTCATGGACTCATTCAGACCCGCAGGCACAGGGAACCCCACCATAACATCCTTAATGGCATCAGAGAGACCCTCTCTGAAAGTCGCCGCCAGGGCGCACTCATTCCACTGAGTAAGCACAGACCATTTACGGAATCTTTGGCAGTAACTTTCCGCTTCATCTTGCCCCTGAGATAGGGACATCAAAGTTTTTTCTGCCTGAAGCTCCAAATGAGGTTCGTCATAAAGCAACCCCAAGGCCAGAAAAAACGCATCCACATTGAGCAACGCAGGATCCCCTGGTGTCAATGAAAAAGCCCAGTCTTGAGGGTCGCCCCGGAGCAAGGAAATCACAATCCTGACCTGCTGTGCAGGGTCTCCGGCAGAGCGAGATTTCAGGGACAAAAATAATTTGCAATTATTTCGAAAATTCTGAAACCCAGATCTATTCCCCGAGAAAAATTCCGGCAAAGGAATTCTCGGCTCAGATACAGGTGCATGACAAACAAAATCTTGCAAATTTTGTACCTTCGTGGCGAGATTATTCAAACCTGCAGTTACACTCTGAAGATCCATTACAAACAGGTGGACACAGAGCCATTCAAGGGTTAAGAGGAGGTAAGAAGCAGCTAGACAGCAATCAAGGGCTAGACAGCAAAACTCTGAAGGGAAAAAAAAAAAAAAAAAATTTCCCTTAAACACTTCTCTATCTCCTGCTTCAGCCCAAACAATTAACACTTTGTGGGCCGGTCAAACTGTCATGATCTCAATGGCAAGAGAACATAGCATCAGCATATATAAGAACTAGCTCTTGGAAGATGGGAACTGAGCTGACCATGAACTAAACCTAACACACAACTAGCAGTGGCCGGGTAGCATGCCTACGTTGATTCTAGATGCCCAGCACCAGCCGGAGGACTAAATAATGCTAGCAGAGGAAAATAAGTCCTAGCTCACCTCTAGAGAAATACCCCGAAAGGAGACAGAGGCCCCCCACATGTATTGGCGGTGAATTAAGATGAAATAACAAAACGTAGTATGAAAATAGGTTTAGCAAATTTGAGGTCCACTTACTACATAGCAGAAGACAGAAAGAACACTTTCATGGTCAGCTAAAAACCCTATCAAAACACCATCCAGAAATTACTTTAAAACTCTGGCATTAACTCATAACACCAGAGTGGCAATTCCTGTTCACAAGAGCTTTCCAGACACAGTAACGAAACTACAGCTGTGAACTGGAACAAAAATGCAAAAACAAACATGGACAAGAGTCCAACTTATCTAGTAGTTGTCTAGGAGCAGGAACAAGCACAGAGAGGCTTCTGATAACATTGTTGACCGGCAAGCAACTAACAAAGCAGCAAGGTTATATAGCGACTCCCACATCTTGATGGGAACAGGTGAACAGAGAAGATGAAGACACCAGTTCAATTCCACCAGTAGCCACCGGGGGAGCCCAGAATCCAAATTCACAACACACATACCACACATTACACACTAATTACATATTAATCCTCAAATGGAAGGTGGAGGAGCACAAGGTCTCTAACATCCACCAGCTCTGTGATGTCGTCATGGAGGAGTGGACGAGGATTCCAGTGGCCACCTGTGAAGCTCTAGTGACCTCCATGCCCAAGAGAGTTATTTTTATTATTATACATTTTTACAGCGCCATTTATTCCATGGCGATTACATGAGAAAGGGGCAAATATAGACAAGTACAATAAACATGAGCAAAACAAGGCACACACAAGTACAGAAGAAGAGAAAACCCTTCCTGCGAGGGCTCACAGTATACAGGGGATGGGTAAGGATACACAAGGAGAGAGTAGAGCTGGTCGTGCGTTGGTTCAGTAGACTGAGGATCACTGCAGGTTGTAGGCTTGTCGGAAGAGGTGGGTCTTCAGGTTCTTGTTAAAGGCATCCATGGTAGGCAAGAGTCTAATTTGTTGGGGTAGAGAGTTCCAGAGTATGGGGGAAGCACGGGAGAAGTCTTGTACGCAGTTATGGGAAGAAGAAATAAGAGGGGAGTAGAGAAGGAGATCTTGAGATGATCGAAGGTTGCGTGTAGGTACGGTAAGTACCGGGAGACCATGTCACAGATGTATGGAGGAGGCAGGTTGTCGATGGCTTTGTATGTCATAATTTGGATTTTGAACTGGAGTCTCTGGATGACAGGAAGCCATTGAAGGGCTTGGCATAGAGGAGAGGCTGGGGAATAACGGGGAGACAGGCGGATAAGTCGGGCAACAGAGTGTAGGATGGATTGGAGTGGTGCCAGAGTGCTAGAGGGGAGGCCAGAGAGTAGGAGATTGCAGTAGTTGAGGTGGGAGATGATGAGGGCGTGCACTAGTGTTTTTGTGGTTTCATGGTCAAGGAATGTACGGATCCGGGAAATATTTTTGAGTTTGAGTCGGCACGAGGAGGCAAAGGCTTGAATATGTGGCTTGAAAGAGAGGGCAGAGTCGAGGATCACTCCGAGGCACCGAGCATGCAGGACTGGGGAAAGTGAGCAGCCATTGACATTGATGGATAGGTCTGGTGGAGGGGTAGAGTGAGATGGGGGAAAGATGATGAATTCTATTTTGTCCATGTTCAGTTTTAGAAAGCGAGTAGAAAAGAAAGCTGATTGTTGGATTTTGGTCAGTAGGGAGGTGAGGTCAGGTCCAGATAGGTAGATCTGCATGTCATCGGTATAGAGATGATACTGCAAACCATCGGATTCTATGAGCTGTCCCAGGTCGAAGGTGTAGATGGAGAAGAGTAGAGGTCTGAGAACTGAGCCTTGGGGGACACTGACAGACAGGGAGCAAGGTGAGGAGGTGGTGTGGGTGAGGGAGACACTGAATGTTCGGTCTGTTAGATATGATGAGATCCAGGATAGGGCCAAGTCTGTGATGCCAAGAGATGAGAAAATCTGTAGAAGGAGGGAGTGGTCCACAATGTCGAAGGCAGAAGACAGGTCTAGGAGAAGGAGGACAGAGTGCTCTTGGCAGTTAGTAGGTCGTTGGTGACTTTAGTTAGGGCAGTTTCAGGTGAGTGATGCGGTTGGAAGTCAGATTGTAACTGGTCAAAGTGGGAGCAGGAGGAGAGGTGGGCAGACAGTTCAAGATGAACATGCTGTTCCAGTAGTTTTGAGGCACAAGGAAGAAGAGATATCAGCTGACAGCTAGACACAGAGTATGGGTCAAGGGAGAGCTTTTTGAGGATGGGTGTGATTGAGGCATGTTTGAAGGATGAGGGGAAGACACCATTTGTAAGTGAAAGGTTGAAGAGGTGTGTTAGGGTTGGGATGAAGACTGTGGCGAGGTTAGGGATGAGGTGGGATGGAAGCGGGTCAAGTGTGCAAGTGGTGAGATGTGATCTTGACAGGAGGGTGGAGAGCTGATCTTCTGTGATGGTGAAGAAGCTGGTTGTGGAGGGACAGGGCTGAGCAGCTAAGAGGGGAATTGGGTGCTGCGGGCCGCAGCTTTCTCTGATCGTATCGATCTTTTGCTTAAAGAAAGTGGCAAAGTCTTCAGCAGAAATGAGAGGAGAGGGAGGAGGTGCTGGGGAACAGAGTAGAGAATTTAAAGTGTTGAAAAGCTGTTTAGGGTTGTGAGGCAGGGAGGATATGAGAGATGAGAAGTAAGTTTGTTTTGTGGCAGTGAGTGTGGACTTGAAGCTGGTGAGGGACTGTTTGTATGCGATAAAGTGCTCAGCAGAGCGGGATCTCTTCCAACTCCGCTCAGCAACCCTAGAAGCCCATCTCAGTTCTTTGGTCAGGCTGGTCAGCCAGGGCTGCCTGTTGATTGTACGAGTTTTGCTATGCATGAGCTGGGCGGCCGAATCAAGTGTTGCTGTTATTGTGGGGTTATAAAAAGTGTCAGCAGCATCTGTGTCATGAAGGGAGGCTATGTCTGTAAGAGGGAGAAGGGACTCAGAGAGAGATTGTAAATTGAGGTGTTTGAGATTTCTGTGAGAGTGGGTGAGTTTGTGGAGAGGGGGTTGCACACTAAAAGAGAAGAGGGAAGAGAATGTCAGTAGGCTGTGGTCAGACAGGTGGAGGGGTGAGTTAGTGAGATTAGTAAGGGAACAGAGGCGAGTGAAGATAAGGTCCAGTGTCTGACCATCTTTGTGAGTGGCCACGAAGGACCATTGAGTGAGGCCAACGGAGGCAGTGAGCGTTAAAAGTTTAGAGGCAGCTGGGGTGGAAGCATCAATGGGGATGTTGAAGTCACCGATGATGATAGTGGGGATGTCAGCAGAGAGGAAATGAAGTAGCCAGGTGGTGAAGTGGTTGAGAAAGGTGGAGATGGCTGGTTCTGGAGGGCGGTAGATGACAGCCAGCTGGAGGTTGGAGGGGGAATAGATGCAGTCAGAGTGCACCTCAAACGAGGGAAGAGTGGCAGAGGGTGGTAGTGGAATTGGGGTAAAGGAGCAGGTATCGGACAGGAGCAAGCCAACTCCTCCACCACGTTTGTTGCTGGGGCGAGGGGTGTGAGAGAGATGTAATCCGCTATAAGAAAGTGCAACTGGAGAGGCTGAGTCAGAGGGGGTGAGCCAGGTTTCAGTGATGCCAAGGCAGGAGAGTTTGTTGGTGATAAAGAGGTCATGGATAAACGACTGGGCTGGATGAATATGGGTTGAGGTTATCATCATTGCGAAAATGTGTAGAGGATCGTGGCAGGGGGTTAGAAATGAGTGTGGGGATGTGTTGAGGAGGGCCAGAATTTGGGGATTAAGGCAGTGCTTGAAAATAATGGAGGCCACACAAAATATCCACACTTTGGGCACAATTTGTCCATTTTCACTAAGGAATGTACTCACTTTTGTTGCCAGCGGTTTAGACATTAATGTCTCTGTGTTGAGTTATTTAAAGGACACACCGAATTTACACTGTTATACAAGCTGTATACTGACTACTTTACATTGTATCCAAGTGTCAGATCTTCAGTGTTGTTCCATGAAAAGATAAAATATTTACAAAAATGTGAGGGGTGTACAAACGTTTGTGACATACTGTACACACAAGATGTTATAGCTTTCATTTATGAATCAATCCAAAAATGATTTCCTAGTAGTAAGTGATTGGTTCTGAAGTCTGCTCCGATCAGGATTGTCTTTCTTTGGAGCGTCGTATAGTTTTGGAGCCTAGGCACATTGGAGGAAATTCTGGTGGGCTAACAAGCCACAATATTTATTCTATCTTAAATGAGGCCCTGGGGTGAACCACAGCAGGTGAATCTACAGAGTAACCGACGCCTTGGTTTTCATAGCACGTTTCATCATGGTGATTTGTCTTGGTGTCATAGACTGGGCAGAATGGAGATCCTCACATGGTCTTACCTTCAGATGGGAATAGCTGGAAGCTGTGCTGCCTTCTTACCTACATATGATGGCTATTGTGCTTTCCGCTTCCTTTGTGGTGTGGCATCATCGGCTATCTCTGTGAACAGCATCTCCTTAAGCAAGTATCCTATGATGACAGTTAAGGAGTTAATAATTAGCTATAGCATTTATATACACTTCTTTTTACTCATTTCACTTATTTTGCAGTCTTAGAGTGGATGCCCAAGCGTGGACGGACACTGGCTGGAAATTTTTTCGGCTTTTCCTACTCAGTGGGACAAATAGTTTTAGCTTCTATGGCGTACCTGATCCGAGACTGGCGATGGCTTCAGTTTGCAGTTTCTGCCCCTTTCTTAATCTTCTTCATTTATTCTTGGTAAGCTCTCAGTTAAAACTAGTCCCCATGAGAGGGTGGGAGATTAGGAAGTTGAAATAGTTAACTAATAATGATAAACGAACGTGCTCAGAGAACGTCTTATCCGACCATGCTAGGGTGTCCTCCGAGTATCTCGGACGTGCTCGTATGTTATGTTCCAGTCCCTGCTGCTGCATGATTTGTGGCTGTTAGACAGACACAACACATGTGGGGATTCCCTAACAAACAGGCAACAGCCACAAATCATGCAGCCGCAAGGACTCAAACATAATATCCGAGCACGCCCAAGATATTCGGGGAACACCCAAGCATGGTCAGATAAGACGTTCTCTGAGCACGTTCGCTCATCACTATTGACTAACTCATTTTTACACTTATTCATCTCTTCTATCTCTTGGTTCAGGTGGCTACCTGAATCTGCTCGATGGCTAATTCTTCGAGATGACCCTCATAAGGCTCTGAAGCATTTAAGACAGGCTGCTCGAATCAATGGAAAATGGATAGAAGGAGAGAAATTGACAGCAGAGGTAAAATATGCAATGTTTTGGCAGGGTATAGAATATAACTAGGACAGTCACACAATCTTTTATGCAAAATTGTATTGTAATGTTTCATGGGAAATAAGCATGAATAAGTTCAAGGACAATATCTTGTATATATTGTGGATATGATGTGGATTTTTTGCTGATTATCCCCAGCTACCTGCAGTAGTTCCACTGTAGTTCTTCATCAGAATCCTTGCGTGTTACATGTAGATTTTGTTGCGAATTGTGTTGGGAATTTCACATTATTCGATGCAAGATTAAAAACTGTAAAGCATTCTGCACAAATAATTGAAATGCGACACATCTTAAAATCCGTACGGCAGGTCAATCTATGAGCGGAAATTTTTTAAAATCTCATGAAATTAGCTGGTACTGTATGATGCTGCAGCTTTTCCGCACGCCAATGTGCATCCATCCTTTGTTTTTTTGGCCTTTTGGCTAAGATCAAGTGTGGTATCTTTCGAATAGACGGCTTTTAGCTCAGGCCACCCTAGTGGATTGATACGGTGTGGTTGTTAGTATGCCGATTGGCTTTTATAGTCATCCGGTAGAAACCATGGCCCCCCATGATCGACACCATTAGGCCGGGTATGTTTGAAAGCCCCAGGAGTGGTGACCTTGCGGTGCCATAATTCAGTGAGATTGGGAGCCCTACTTGAATTTTGGCACATTTGCACAGTACTTCAAATTTTTACACTTAGTTAAGCACACACCCTTGCTTTTTGGCAAGGATGGGAGAATTTTTTAATTCCTGGTTGGGGGTTCGTTCAGCTTTACACTGAAAACACTTTCCACTGTTTATTAAATTTATTTTTTTTTCATGGGTGTCCTGCATCAAGGACTTCTCGGGATATGGTTCCCTTATGGGTTCCCTCGTGAATGATGTAGAAGGGAGTGTGTGACCATCAGGTTCCACTTCTCCCTGCACAACCCCCAGCTGCCTTCCCTTGGGAGATTAGCCAGTCTAGATTGGCTCCTGGTTTCACTTGGGTGGCAACCGGGAACATTTTGGCTTTCCCTGAACTTCGGCAGAAGAGAACCATTTGTCCAGGTCCCTCGCCGTGACCTTCTGGCTCAGAGGGATAGGAAACGATTTATTGGGGGTCCTCCACCTTTCGCATTCAGCTGCGATAGACCACATCCTTGTAAATTGTTTTTTTATGTGGCACATTTTTCAGAGCACCTAGGTGAAAAAAGCACAATCTTGGGATTTTAATTAAAAAAAAAAATTGGGTACTGATATTTGCATAGGAACATGTAGTCTGGTGCTCTTTCCTATATTGATGAATAAGCAATATGCAGATGGACATTGGCCAGACTGAGCCCGAAAGGACATTCTTTTGGCATTTGTGTAGTGATTAGGATCTATGAAAATGGTAACAAGCTTATTACTGGTGTCGTCGCCACATAATGTGGGACGTTCTGAGATGTTGTATTTGCCTCAAATTAAATTTTAAAATTCAAATATGTGCACGGAGGAGCCACGCTGATACACTGAGCATCAAAGCAGATCTCTGCTTATTACATCATATATACATATAGACATTCCTTGGACTTTTATTGTAGCAATATAATTGGCTCAGCTTATCTCTAAATATCTGCTGGCATTAGCATACATACGTCTCATTGGCTGAAGGTAATACTGTGTACAGCCAGCTGAAGAGGTAGGTGTGTTTCTACTCTTTAGGTTTTGTTTCTCCTATTCTCCTATGTCTTCTCTGTCTGTTAAACAAAGACCTTCCTGAGGGACCTATTATCACAAAACTCACATACTGGCTCAAACTGCAACTTGGAAAGCAGGAGAGAATATAAATGTATAATATGCACAATAAAGATAAATATAAATCCTGCTCTCACCAATGCACAAACATTGATTGTAGTGCAGAAATACAATGTGCATTTAAATTTGCACACATTTTAGATCAGTTTTCTGAATTTCTTCAATATACAGTATTTTTGATCATTTCTTTAACCATCTTCCCTATTCTTCATGCTCCGTCCACAGATGCTTTGCTCTGAGATGCAGAAAGATATTTTTATCATCAGAACCTCACACTCGGTGTTTGACCTTGTCCGCACTCCGGCTATAAGGCGAATGTCCTTCTGTCTAGTTCTAGTTTGGTAAGTTGATGCTGATCGGGGGTAATTCATTTCTACAATCCAATGTGTTATGTGATCTTTGATGATGTTATTGGAAAGTATATCGTTCCGTTCTATGTACTGTATGGCAAAAGAGCAAGTGGAAAAATAATGTAGCCGATAGATAGAGCCACTACCATTACGTATGTGCTAAATATCCAAACTAAATTTATTACTATAGATAAATCCTTTTTTTTTAACAATAGGTTTTCAAGTAATTTTGCTTATTATGGGCTCAGCATGGACCTTAAGAATTTTGGACTGAACGTTTTTCTGGCCCAGGCGCTCTTTGGCGGTGTAGAAATGACGGCAAAAGTGATTGTGATGTTGGTGATGACGTTTGTGGGAAGACGAGTCATGCAGTTTGCGTCCTTGTTTCTAGCTGGAGTAATGGTGCTATCTTACAGCTTCACTCCTCAAGGTAGGGCTCGGTGCAGACCGCCGTGTATTCTCTCATCCGAGAGATTCCGGTCTATTGTGCAAATCACACACTGGTCAGAGATTGATCAGAGCATGATCCGATTCTCTTGGATGAGGAGAAGATGGAGAAAAAAAGTCACCATCTCCCCCATTCTGTTAATGAGCGGAAATCGGACTGCACTCAGATGTCATCCGATTGCAGTCTAATGTTTTCCACACAGTCATTAACTTGTGTGATTGACATGTGCACGGCCCTATAGAATAACATTGTTCTGCGTATGATCCGATGTTTTGTCGGATCGCACAAGGACCAAAAATATGGCCCTAAAAAAGATTGCTTGCCTGTTATTCCCCTCCAACAATAGTTAAAGGATTGTTGTCTTTTATATGTTACACTCTATTATTGGGTTGAATCCAAAAAGTTTGATATATTTTGCATCCCGTTGACTTAGGCTAGGTTCACATTTGCGTTGTTGGGCGCAGCGTCGGCGACGCGACGCAACCAACAACGCATGTACACAACGCAGCGTTTTGCGACGCATGCGTTGTCATAAGATCCTACAGATCGGGACTTTCGGCGCAGGGAAAACGCTACAAGTAGCGTCCTCTGCGCCCTGTCTTGTGCGTCTATATGACGCATGCGTCGTAAAACGCAGTACAACGCATACCGGCGCATGTCCATGCGCCCCCCATGCGTCGGTATGCGTCGACGATGCTGCGCCCAACAACGCAAATGTAAATGTAGCCTAAAAGTTACATTATATCTCCGCTGCCAAGTGTCTTGTTTCTACAACTACATAGACTACATGGTATACATAGCATTATATACAGTATACATACACTGTACATAGTATATACTGTTCTCTTGCAGAAATGCTGATGGTGTGCACAGTCCTGGCTGTGACTGGGAAGGCTTTTCTGGCTTGCTCTATCACGTGCATGTATCTGTACACCGGAGAACTCTACCCTACAGAGATCAGGTGGGTTTGCATTAAATTTTTCATTATTAATTATTCATTTTGATTTATAGCTTTGATTGCAGCACTGGTTGAACAAATCAGATATTATCTACTAAAGCTGTCATGGCTTATCTTGCATTTGTGCTTTTACATATCGGCCTACTACTGTCATCCATTCCTTTGATATTGATGACTTATCCTTAGGAAAGGTTATCAATATTAGGCCGGGGTCACACTAGGCATATGAAAATACGGTCCGTTTTTTACGGCCATAATACGCAGAAATGTCCCCAAAATAGTGATCCATATGTCATCCGTAGGCAGGGTGTGGCAGCGTATTTTGCGCATGGCATCCTCCGTATGTAATCCGTATGGCATCCGTACAGGGCATCCGTACAGCGAGATTTTCTCGCCGGCTTGCAAAACGGACAAACAATGGATCCATGGGCTAAAATATCATGAAAACATATATACAGTATATATATATATATATATATATATATATATATATATATATATATATATATATATATATGTATATATATGTCAGTGAGACACACATATATATATATATATATATATATATATATATATATATATATATATATATATTTATTTATATTTAATACAGCGCTAGATAGCTTAAAAGTCTGTAATTCAATTGCCGGCTTTTGCTTTCTCCTTCCCAAACCCGACAGGATATGAGACATGGTTTACATACAGTAAACCATCTCATATCCCTTATTTTTTTACATATTCCTCATTAATAAGACTAAAAACATCTGCCCCCAGCCACCCCAGAAAAGGCACATCTGGAAGATGCGCCTATTCTGGCACTTGGCCACTCTCTTCCCACTCCCGTGTAGCGGTGGGATATGGGGTAATGAAGGGTTAATGTCACCTTGCTATTGTAAGGTGACATTAAGCCAGGTTAATAATGGAGAGGCGTCAATTATGACACTTATCCATTATTAATCCAATATCCGGATGTGCCTTTTCTGGGGTGGCTGGGGGCAGATGTTTTTAGCCGGGGGGGGGGGGGCAATAACCATGGACCCTCTCTAGGCTATTAATATCTGCCCTCAGTCACTGGCTTTACCACTCTGGCGGAGAAAATTTTGCACACAGACACTTGGAACATTACTAATGAGAAATATATAAAACAAAAAGGGATATGAGATGGTTTTTCTGTATGTAAACCATGTCTCATATCCTGTCGGGTTTGGGAAGGAGAAATGAAAAGCTGGCAATTGAATTACCGGCTTTCCTGCTATCTAGCGCTGTATGAAATATAAATATATATATATATGTGTCTCACTGACATATATATATATATATATATATATATATATATATATATATATATATACCCCTATACTATGTGTAGACATTTATTCTACCTATTCTATTCTATTCTGTCAGTGTGGTTTTACTGTACACCGCACTGAATTACCGGCTTTTCTATAGAACACCGCTGCGTATTTCTTGCAGGTCACACTGATGGTCCGTGTGTAATCCGTATTTTTGTCGCCCCCATAGACTTTCATTGGCGGATTTTTTGCGCAATACGGTGACAAACGCAGCATGCTGCGATTTTCTACGGCCGTACAAGACCGTAAAATACTGATCCGTAAAATACGGCACATAGGAGCTGGGCCATAGAGAATCATTGTATCGTGTGCAATCCGTATTTTCTGCGCCTCTCATACGTCCGTAAAACTCGCTAGTGTGACGCCGGCCTTAGATGGATGTGGATCTGACACCCGGCGGCCCCATATGTCAGCTGTTACCAGCTCTGTATCACATCACAGCTCTGTACACCATCTAGTGGCTGCTCTTGGGTACTGCAGATTAGCTCCTATTCAGGTGAATAGCAGCTGATCTGCAGCCACTGTACAGAGTACGGAGTGGTGGTGTTTAGGCACTGTAAACAGTTTGTATCACAATCAAAATGGGGTAATGATAAATGATGTGGAACACACTTTGCATTCAAATAAACAAGAGCTCTGACAATATCACAAATGTGTAATTGTGTGTATGAAAATAATTGAGAAATCTAAACTACATTTTTTGAGAATTAAACAAAATATTAGGTTGACTCTCAAAGTGTTAGTTAAATAATATATATATTATATTTTATTTATCTATTATATATATTACATATTATATATTATTATAAGTATTATATATATATACTTATTACTATTATTATTATTTATTTATTTATTCTTTAGTTTATCACTTTTTCCACTGCAGCTGGTAACTGCTCACACTATTCTACATATTTTCCACAGCTGTCAGGTTCTGACATCAGCCGTTTCTTATTGATTTTTCACCTCCCGAATTTAAATCTGACAATGAAAATGTTCAGTTGTGTTTTGTTTCTATGATATCAAGGAGTTTTCATTTTGCTGCTATATATAATTAATACATAAAAGTTTCAGTACTTTGAAACATTATTATTTTTGCAGATATAAAGATGCAGAACATGTTGTATAATTATAATTGATAGATGCGTTGGGTGTCAGCTCACATATACAGGTGACCTAAGGATAGGCCATCAATGTCATAGTAGTGGATAACCCTTTAAAGCGGGGATTTCCGGATGTAGCATCTTGTAGGGAACCTATAGACGTGTTAATTAGAGCTACGATGGATTTTGTCCGGTTGGGCACATAGAGAGCTGAGTCACTAGAATTCGGATTCACCCGATGAGGTCACCTTGCCGCTGGTGGATGGCTTATACGCTTTTTGATCAAAATTGTTAACTAAGTTACTCAGGTTTTTATGTTTAGACCAAAAGTGCAATTCATTAATCACAGTAGAGTATATGTATATATGTATGTGTTTATAGAGAAAATGCCTTGTTGTACATGTTGTCCCACCTGTAGATATTAGTTTTTAGAGCAGGAGGAGCTCTGCAGATTCAATAGAACTTTGGTTGTATTTTTTACTTAAATTTCAGCTCTTTTTATGCTTAGGAGTCCAGTGGGCGGTGCTATTTAGTGATGGACAGTGATGTCAGTATGCACAACCATATATGGAAAACTGACAATCATTGAATAGGACCGCCCTCTGGACTTCTAAGCCTGAAAAAAAATGCAGATAAAATACTGAAGCTCTGTATTTGCTCAGCTCCTCCTGCAGATCAGACACAATGGTTATTGTGGTCCCTTTAAGTACTAATGAATGTATTATTCCTCCTTGTCCCATGCAGGCAGACTGGGATGGGCTTCAGCGCTATGAATGCCCGCCTGGGCTCTGCAGTGGCATCTGTTTTGCACTTGACAGGGGATTTTTCAGCGACGATCCTTCCCATGCTTTTTGGCATCACTCCCATAATTGCGGGCTTCTTCTCCTGCTTTCTGCTGGAGACCAAGGACTCTTCATTACCAGATACCATTAATGAGGTTGAATACAGGTAACATCTTCTGCTTTTATTTCCTTAATCTGCAGATTGCGTCATCCTTTCTTTTTCTAATTAGTCTAAAGGTTGAGTACGATATTAGGAAAATGGGTCTGTTGTGTAATGGCTGCATCTGGTATTGCTGCCCCGATTCAATGAGACCATCGTTTTGCAGGACTGTTATGATGAAAAGTGCATTAGGTTAAGAGGCACCAAATTCGTGGTTGGACTAAAAGGCACGTGTGAGCTAGTCTGGCAGTGATAATCTCCTGCTGATAAAACACTCATTGTATTGAAACAACAGCCCACAGCCTAATAAATGACACATCATTGGGATCAGTGTCCCTATCCCTACCTCATATTACATAGCAAAAAACTGCTGGCAGATTCTCTTTAAGAGGACTATGGCTCCTCATGACTTTGTCGCTTCTTCCAGCTGGCCAGAAATGTCACTCCAATACATTTCTGCCATAATTCATGTCACTATTGTGGAGTAAATTATGGTGAATCTGCTGGCAGGGCTCGCCTGTGTCCTTGCTTCACTTTTTAAAAAAGTTTGTGCATCAGGAAGTCGCAACATTTTTGCTTAAAAAATTTGCAAAATTTGAAATCGCTTTGGTGAAAATTGTTTGATGGATTTGATCCTTTTTTGATGATATAATATGGCTTCCAAGTTGATTACAGCGGCCCTCTTAGAGGCATCCCCAGCCCCCTCATGTCATAATTTAGACAGCATTAGCCCTTTTTCATGCATAAATCCACAGGACAATACAGACAATTTGAGAACATTCCTCCTTCCTACCAGGATATGGCAATGAGATCCTACAAATAAAATATTAGCGTACGTTCAAGCAGCCGTGCACTTAGAATATGAAATCCAGCTACATGTAAAAAAAGATAAAAAAAACAATCAGTGGGAAAAAATCTGCAGCAAAAAACGAGTTAAAAATATGCATTTTTCACGCTGCGTTTTTCCTACCAAGATTTGCAGAAATTGTACAGAAATTTTCGCACGAAACACTCAATGTCTGCATATACCCTAAAAGTCAGGAGCAACTCAGAATTATGAGGGATCGCTCCTATTTCTTGAAAACTGTTCTGCTTGTCTGTAATTAGACATGGATTAGTCTTGACAACAGTCAGTAAGCTCAGAAAGGAGATACCTAGTCTCCATAACGTTATAGCAAATTTTCACACACACAAAAAAATCCAAACATTTTTGGTAATGAAAGAACATTGGCATTGGCAATCAAATAAAACTTTTTTTTTTTTTAAATGACAGGGACCATTTACCTTCGATTATAGAGTATCTTATGTTGATGGAAAAGCTATTTTTAATTTTTATTCCATAAATCAATAGCACACGTGAAAATATTCAACTTTGTAATATATCTTATCAGAGAAATGTGCTTCTTTCTCCACATTGATTTATCTTTCACTTTCAATTCATGGTAAAATCTGTCTTCAGTGAAGACAGATTTTCCAATTACTGAGATAGGAGATGACAGTTGGTGCCTTTACAATGTAATGGAGAAAGGAGCAAGTTCTCCTGAAACAACACTTAAGGTACCTTCACACGAAACGACGCTGCAGCGATAGCGACAACGATGCCGATCGCTGCAGCGTCGCTGTTTGGTCGCTGGAGAGCTGTCACACAGACCGCTCTCCAGCGACCAACGATGCCGAGGTCCCCGGGTAACCAGGGTAAACATCGGGTTGCTAAGCGCAGGGCCGCGCTTAGTAACCCGATGTTTACCCTGGTTACCAGCGTAAAATGTAAAAAAAACAAACAGTACATACTTACATTCGCGTCCCCCGGCGTCCGCTTCCTGCACTGACTGACTGACTGAGCGCCGGCAGTAGCAGGGTACAGCGGTGACGTCACCGCTGTGCTGTGCTTTCACTTTCACTTTGCGGCGCTCAGTCAGTGTGGGAAGCAGACGGCGGGGGATGCGAATGTAAGTATGTACTGTTTTTTTTACATTTTACACTGGTAACCAGGGTAAACATCGGGTTACTAAGCGCGGCCCTGCGCTTAGTAACCCGATATTTACCCTGGTTACCAGTGTAAAATATCGCTGGTATCGTTGCTTTTGCTGTCAAACACAACGATACACGGCGATCGGACGACCAAATAAAGTTCTGGACTTTCAGCAACGACCAGCGATATCACAGCAGGATCCTGATCGCTGCTGCGTGTCAAACACAACGATATCGCTATCCAGGACGCTGCAACGTCACGGATCGCTAGCGATATCGTTACAAAGTCGTTTCGTGTGAAGGTACCTTTAGAATTCCTTATAAAACTTTATGATCAACAACTCCCATCTCTTATCTCAGTAATGGGAAAATCTGTCTACACTCGAGACAGATTTTATCCATTGGTAATTTTGAGAATGAATGGTCAGTCCAGGAGGAAAAAGAAGCAGAATTCTCTGATAAGATCTATTACAAAGTTGCTTATTTTCATGTCTACTCTTGATTCATGAAATAAAAAATAAATAAAATTAAATAAAAAAATAAAATAAAAAAATAAATAGAAAATAAAATGACGCTTATGGAGCGCCCCCACACCGCCGCAGGGCCGAGGGGTACCCGGAGCCGGGCCTCTGGGATCTCAGTCCTGGGGTTGTCACGGTGGCTAGACCCGGTCCGTGGCCCTGTCTGTCAGTGGGGGACGTCCGGTGCAATAAGTGGTGTTGTAACGGTGCAGCTGTGAAGTGCAGGTCGCGATAAATAATGAGGACACCAGGTTGCAGTCTCTTTACCTCTTTACTGAAGATCTCTGGGTCCTCAATCCAGAATACGGCTCACCAGGCTGTGCAAGTCCGGCCGGTCCAATGACACTTCCAGAGTTCTCTTCACAGGAGGAAATCTGTGCCTTCCCCCTAGCGCTATGTGTTGTAGTCCTTCCCTGCTGTGCTTACGGAAAGTACCCCACAACTGTTGTGTCTGTTTCTGATGTTCCCTCACAACTCGACTAGATGATGTTCTGCTAATCCTCCGTCCCTCCCTGAGGTTCGGGTAGGAACGGCACCCGTTTGACGGGTAGGCCTGGAGTTCTTCCGGGACCCTAGAGACGCCCCTCTCCCACAATTGCCTCCCAAGACTTCATAGGTGATTTTGAGTTAGACAGCCCGCCTGAGACTGACTGTCCTGCCGCTGTTTGGAGTATTGCTTGAAGCTGAATGTTGTTCTACTCCCTCGGCGTTCCGGCCACCGGTATTGCGCCTCAGTAGGATGTTGCTTCGGTCTTACAGCACGACTCCTACTGGTATTTCTCCTTTGCGTGATCCCGTTTCTCACTCAGCACAATCTATCTCTCTTCTAATCCTTTCTTGGGCACCGCCGCTACCCGGAGCAGGCACGGTCCCGTTACGTTCGTTCTCGTTGCCAAGCCTCTGTCAGGATCCCACCCCTGACAGAGACCCTACTGTATCTTCCCCTACAACACCCTCTGCCACAAGGTGTTGCCTGGTTCCAACCCAGTCAGCTTTCTGATCTAACTTCCTGCCTGACCCCCAGTTTACCCACTATGGTGGGGAGTGGCCTAATGAATAGCACCCTTAGCTCCCCCCGGAGGCCCGGCTGTGAAATGTATTGGTGTCTGTGATACCTGATCAGATGAACTCCTTCAGTGCCATCGGACGCACCATAGCTCCCCATAGTGGCGGAGCCACAGTACTGCAACGACCAGGACTCTGGGGCGCTGCACTCCCCCCTGGTTAAACACAGTACTCCGGGACTGAGAAGAAAACAACAATACAAGTTTAGCAAAAAGACATACAATTTTTGTTGAGTGCAAATAACAATACGTATACTTGAACAAGCTTCCCTTTATGGGAGGTGAGAATACTTGAACGTTACAAAACATGGTTAAACATTAAACATTATAAATTACAGGCTATAAATAACTCCTGTTACCCAACCGGGTATTCTACTAAGTGCAAAAATTGCTGAACAATACTTTAACATTGCCTTTAAGGACATACACTCTGTATCCACCAAAGACCTTCCTATAATCACATTATAAGGTAAATTAACTTTTTTCATTCTCCTTCTTTGAATCTGCAGGACCGCCTGTCCTATCGGCACCAGACCTACTGCCTCTCCTTTCTGTTACAGGACCGCCCCGTTCAGCCAGGGCCTACTGCCTTTTCAACTACTATACACAGTATAGAACATAACATTACTTTCAGTTTAAGAGCACTGAGCCATCTCTACATGACTCCTATGAGGACTCAGGGTTTACCTTCTATCCTAACTATCTATCAACATTATCAAGCATTTTCTTCTGAACATTAAGCCTTCTCATTATCTTTCTTTCTATCATGCATGCTGGACTCCACGTCTATCCCTACGGGTCCACTGCATCCTTCTTCTACCTTTCACCTTTTTACTTCTCAGAGCACATCATCAGTATTTCTTCACATTTAACTAATTAAACACATATAACTTTCTCGTACAACATTATCATCACTTTTCTCTCATCAACATTATTGCTACTTGTCTTAAGCAATATTTCTATCGAAATGCGGCAAATGAACATCCCCTTTAAGAGAGGACCAAGTCTCTGTGAGGTAGCGTATTTTCTCAAGCTACCAGTCCATACTCAGCAAAGGTTCCAGTGCGGTATCTTCGCAAAGAGTCATTCTTTAAGTAAAACCAGTAGGGAGCGCCTTTAAGAAGGTGCAAACTATATACAGGAAAAAGTTTGTATCATGCACGGTCCATGATTACTGCAGTTCTTTCAATCTTTGTGCAAACTTGAAGAAAAGTAAACAAATAACAGGGATCCCGGGTCAACAAAGGGATCCATAAGGAATTAACCCTGGACGGGTTTAGCAAACAGTAAACAAACAGTTAAACAAAGAGAGAACTATTTACATTTTTAAAGCAATCATGCTTACTCTTTCTGCGCAGCAGGTGGTTTCCTTCCGGGCCTCACCAGGCCAACGGGCCGCGCTGCCTCACCAGGAAGTGGCTCTGGTCCTAGCAACGACAAGATCCCCCGCCGTGATGTTCTTCTCACCGAGGATCCTGCTCGCCCCCACGGCACATGGTGGGTCCGGGTTCTCTGCTGCTCTGCCGGGTCAGGTTCTTTGGCCTTTTCGGCGGGAGGTTCATCATCAGCTGTTTCAGCGGCGGCCTGGAGCGCAACGCATCGCTGGACGCCCCGTGCCATCCAGCCAGCTTCGCCTGTTGCTCTCCTCCACCGGGTGTAAGTCACGGCATCACCGGGCTCCAGGTCGCGAGCAAACCTTCCTCCGCAGTGCTCGACCTCCTTCCGGTCCACGTGGACTTGTAGCGGCTCCCCGATCTCCTGGATAACCCCTCTTCCATATCGGGGGTTGAAGGAGACCACTACACCCCAGTGGGACGAGGGGATCTCCGCGACGGTGGTTAAATCGATCTGGGCTGCCGGTTGCGGTCGGTTCCGCCATGCAGCCATCAAGCGCCGCAGGTGCTCGGCCTCTGGCATAATCTTCAGGCCTTGTGTTTGCAGCTCACCTTCAGCCGCGGCCGGGTCAGGAGGAGCAGGGGACACCGGAGTTAAACGGACCTCCGTGGGTTGGCCCAGCCGAGCAAGCACGCGGGCCTCGGCCTCCACGCGGCGCGCTAGCTGGCGGGCCTCGGCTGCAGCTACACACTCCGCCGACGGCGGCAAGGGGGATCGGCCCATCGGTAGCTCCGTAAGGGTCAGCTCCCGCAACGCTGGCGCATCTGGGGCTGTGTCGGGCGGTGCAGCCTCAGGCTGGATCGGGGCAGTCCCACGCGGTGCTCTCGGTGTCGCCATCTTTTCTCCTCCTTCGGTGTCCTCTTCCCGCGGTCTCTTTCGTGGGCGGCCCCGTCTCCATGGTCTCCACCCTCCAAACAGGATCAGGAGGTGGACCTCGGCCGTTGACGGACACGTCCTCAGGACCAGGAAATGTTTAGACTGGGCGGCCATTGCCCTTCGCGCTCTCTAGCTTGT
The DNA here is from genome assembly GCF_051348905.1 of Ranitomeya variabilis. NCBI lineage: Eukaryota > Metazoa > Chordata > Amphibia > Anura > Dendrobatidae > Ranitomeya > Ranitomeya variabilis. The sequence goes on from NC_135233.1 coordinate 469,014,458, forward strand.
CTACGCCCACTCCATGCCCCTCTTCTTCTCCTGCGCCTCTCCTCAGCGCTGCAATGGCGGCGGTTTTGGCGGCAAGTGGCGCAGCACACAGTCTTTGCAATAAAGTACAGTCCAAGCACAACAAATCACAGTTCCAAGGCACACATGACCTGATTCTTCAGGCTTAAGTAGATCCTGTTCGTGACGCCAAGTTGGAGCGCCCCCACACCGCCGCAGGGCCGAGGGGTACCCGGAGCCGGGCCTCTGGGATCTCAGTCCTGGGGTTGTCACGGTGGCTAGACCCGGTCCGTGGCCCTGTCTGTCAGTGGGGGACGTCCGGTGCAATAAGTGGTGTTGTAACGGTGCAGTTGTGGAGTGCAGGTCGCGATAAATAATGAGGACACCAGGTTGCAGTCTCTTTACCTCTTTACTGAAGATCTCTGGGTCCTCAATCCAGAATACGGCTCACCAGGCTGCGCAAGTCCGGCCGGTCTAATGACACTTCCAGAGTTCTCTTCACAGGAGGAAATCTGTGCCTTCCCCCTAGCGCTATGTGTTGTAGTCCTTCCCTGCTGTGCTTACGGAAAGTACCCCACAACTGTTGTGTCTGTTTCTGATGTTCCCTCACAACTCGACTAGATGATGTTCTGCTAATCCTCCGTCCCTCCCTGAGGTTCGGGTAGGAACGGCACCCGTTTGACGGGTAGGCCTGGAGTTCTTCCGGGACCCTAGAGACGCCCCTCTCCCACAATTGCCTCCCAAGACTTCATAGGTGATTTTGAGTTAGACAGCCCGCCTGAGACTGACTGTCCTGCCGCTGTTTGGAGTATTGCTTGAAGCTGAATGTTGTTCTACTCCCTCGGCGTTCCGGCCACCGGTATTGCGCCTCAGTAGCATGTTGCTTCGGTCTTACAGCATGACTCCTACTGGTATTTCTCCTTTGCGTGATCCCGTTTCTCAGTCAGCACAATCTATCTCTCTTCTAATCCTTTCTTGGGCACCGCCGCTACCCGGAGCAGGCACGGTCCCGTTACGTTCGTTCTCGTTGCCAAGCCTCTGTCAGGATCCCACCCCTGACAGAGACCCTACTGTATCTTCCCCTACAACACCCTCTGCCACAAGGTGTTGCCTGGTTCCAACCCAGTCAGCTTTCTGATCTAACTTCCTGCCTGACCCCCAGTTTACCCACTATGGTGGGGAGTGGCCTAATGAATAGCACCCTTAGCTCCCCCCGGAGGCCCGGCTGTGAAATGTATTGGTGTCTGTGATACCTGATCAGATGAACTCCTTCAGTGCCATCGGACGCACCATAGCTCCCCATAGTGGCGGAGCCACAGTACTGCAACGACCAGGACTCTGGGGCGCTGCACTTATTCTTTACAGTTAGCAAATATACACATAGCAATTAAACTAGGATAAAAGTCTGGTCCAGGGATCCAGGGATGAGGTTGGAACATCAGACATTCGATTATATGAAATGCTACTTAATTAGTTCTGAAGAACACGTAATAACTTAATCTGTTCCATCCTCAGGCACAGAGATATTTCATTCGAGGAAGAAGAAATAGAGAATGAAAAATGGATTAATAAGATCTACTTAAAGGAAATCTCCTTGTAATTGACCAGTGTTGTGAACCCGAAGAGGAAGAACTTTGGCTTCATGGAATGATTGGACTATCCATGGTGGAAATGGCAGACTTTCAGTCGAGCATGGACGAAGTATCTACGGTTATCCAGTATTATATATATTATATACGGTAGCTGCTGCTAGGGAGTAATATAAATTACGTTGTATATTGTATGTATTTATTCAAAGAATATTTGTTCAATTGAAATTAGCACTTTTTTTATTTTGTTTTTAATTTTTTTATTAAATATTTTAATAATGTAAAGTGGCATGGAATAAATGGCGCTAGAATAATAAATAATAATAATAAGGACAAATTAAAAAATAAATTGTGTCTTTATTAATGAGGAGAAAATAGAAGGGCAGGAGGGATAGTCTGCCATTCTTCGGCCATGACTTGCTTTATTACCCTTCTTTCCTCCTAACTTAAATTCTTATATTTTGTAGCTAAACATCTTTTTTGCAATGGGTTTCATTAAGTATGTCAAGTTTGAAACATTTTACACAAGTTCATCAATACCATAACATACAGTGCAGCTCACAAAATTAGAATATCATCAAAATGTTAATTTATTTCAGTTCTTCAATGCAAAAAGTGAAACTTATATATTATATAGAGTCATTACATACAGAGTGATCTATTTCAAGTGTTTATTTCTGTTAATGTTGATGATTATGTCTTACAGCCAATGAAAACCCAAAAGTCATTATCTCAGTAAATTAGAATACTTTATAACACCAGCTTGAAAAATGATTTTAACATCCGAAGTGTTGGCCTACTGAAATGTATGATTAGTAAATCCACTCAATACTTGGTCAGGACTCCTTTTGCATCAATTACTGCATCAATGTGGTGTGGCATGGAGGCGATCAGCCTGTGGCACTGCTGAGGGGTTATGGAAGCCCAGGTTGCTTTGATAGCGGCCTTCAGCTCTGCATTGTTGGGTCTGGTGTCTCTCATCTTCCTCTTGACAATACTCTATAGATTCTCTATGGGGTTAAGGTCAGGTGAGTTTGCTGCCAATCAAGCACAGTGATACTGTTGTTTGTAAACCAGGTATTGGTACTTTTGGCAGTGTGGACAGGTGCCAAGTCCTGCTGGAGAATGAAATTAAGCAAAAGTTAAAAAAAATGTTTTTAAAAGTAAATAAAATATATATATATAAAAGTTCAAATCACCCCCCTTTCGCCCCATTCAAAATAAAACAATAAAAAAAATCAAACATACACATATTTGGTATCACCGCATTCAGAATCGCCCAATCTATCAATAAAACAAAGGATTAACCCGATCGCTAAACGGCATAGTGATAAAAAAAAGTAAAAACGCCAGAATTACTTTTTTTTGGTCACTGCGACATTACATTAAAATGTAATAACGGGCGATCAAAAGATCATATGTGCACCAAAATGGTATAATTAAAAACATCAGCTCAGCACGCAAAAAATAAGTCCTCATCCAACCCGAGATCACGAAAAATGGAGATGCTACTGGTATCGGAAAATGGCGCAATTTTTTTTTTAATAATGTTTGGAATTTTTTGTTTGGTGTCTATGAGCTCGTAATGACCCGGAGAATCACAATCGCAGGTCAGTTTTAGCATTTAGTGAACCTGGCAAAAAGCCAAACAAAAAACAAGTGTGGGATTGCACTTTTTTTGCAATTTTACCGCATCTGGAATTTTTCTCCCGTTTTCTAGTTCGCGACATGCTAAAACCAATGATGTAAAAAAAAAAAAAAACAAGCCCTCGCATGGCCATATTGACCAAATACAAAAAAGTTATGGCTCTGGAAAGAAGGGGAGCAAAAAATGAAACTGCAAAACCAAAAATACCTCTGGTCGTTAGGGGGTTAACCACTTCCTGACATGCGCCATACTAGTACTGCTCTGCGGGAACTGCGTTCTCGCAAACCTCAGTATTAGTATGGCGGCACGATCGTGCGGTCTCACGGTGAGCACTACGGCGATCGCGTGCGGGTGTCAGCTGTATGTGACAGCTGACACCCCGCAGCAATGCCCACGATCGGTGCTAGTACCGATCGTGGGCATTTAACCTCACTGGGCATTTAACCTCTCTGATGCCGCTGTCAGTAGTGACAGCGGCACAAAGAACTCAGAGGGGGCTCAATGCGCTCTCCCTCCGGAACAGCGCGATGCGATCGCGTTGTTCCAGTGGTCTCGTGGAGATCTCGGATCCAAAATGGCTGCGGGGGTCCTTCCGGCTCCTTCATTGAGGTAGCTTGCCGGAGCCTGCTGCAAGCCTCCTGCACTGCCTGTCAGATAGCTGATCTGACACAGTGCTATACAAAGTGTCAGATCAGCGATCTGACTTTATATACTAATGTCCCAACCTGGGACAATGTTATAAAGTAAAAAAAAAATAGAATGTATAAAAAAAAAAGTCTCTGAATAAAGAAAAAAATGAATAAATATTTTCCAATAAATCCATTTATTTATGTAAATAAAAAAAAACAATAAAAGTACACATATTTGGTAACGCCGCATCCGTAACGACCCGCTCTTTAACCCCCTTCACCCCCGGAGCTTTTTCCGTTTTTTCATTTTCGTTTTTCGCTCCCCTCCTTCCCGGAGCCATAACTTTTTTATTTTTCCGTCAATATGGCCATATGAGGGCTTATTTTTTGCGGGACGAGATGTACTTTTGAACGATACCATTGGTTTTACCATGCCGTGTAACGGAAAACAGGAAAAAAATTCCAAGTGTGATGAAATTGCAAAAAAAGTGCAATCTCACACTTGTTTTTTGTTTGGCTTTTTTGCTAGGTTCACTAAATGCTAAAACTAACCTGCCATTATGATTCTCCAGGTCATTACGAGTTCATAGACACCTAACATGTCTAGGTTATTTTTTATCTAAGTGGTGAAAAAAAATTCCAAAGTTTGCTAAAAAAAAATAAAATAAAAAAAAAAATTGTGCGATTTTCCGATACTCGTAGCGTCTCCAATTTTCGTGATCTGGGGTCAGGTGAGGGCTTATTTTTTGCGTGCCAAGCTGGCGTATTTATTGATACCATTTTGGTGTAGATACGTTCTTTTGATCGCCCGTTATTGCATTTTAATGCAATGTCGCGGCGACCAAAAAACGTAATTTTGGCGTTTTGATTTTTTTTCTCGCTACGCCATTTAGCGGTCAGGTTAATCCTTTGTTTTTATTGATAGATTGGGTGATTCTCAACGCGGCGATACCAAATATGTGTAGGTTTGATTTTTTTTTTATTGTTTTATTTTGATTGGGGCGAAAGGGGGATGATTTGAACTTTTATATATTTTTTATTTTTTTATATTTTTAAACACTTTTTAAAATTTTTTTTTGCATGCTTCAATAGCCTCCATAGGAGGCTAGAAGCATGCACAACTCGATCGGCTCTGCTACATAGAGGTGAGCACAGATCACCTCTATGTAGCAGAAATCCAGGTGTACTTTGAGCGTCGACCACAGGGTGGCGCTCAAAGCAATCGGCCATCAACAACCATAGAGGTCTCAAGGAGACCTCTGGTTGTTATGGCAATGCACCGCTGACCCCCGATCATGTGACGGGGGTCAGCGGTGCGAGCATCTCCGGCCGCGCGGCCGGGAGTGCTAGTTAAATGCCGCTGTCAGCGCTTGACGGCGCATTTAACTAGTTAATGGGCGCGGGCGGATCGCGATTCCGCTCGCGCTCATTGCGCGCACATGTCAGCTGTACAAAACAGCTGACATGTCGCGGCTTTGAGGTGGGTTCACCGCCGGAGCCCACCTCAAAGCAGGGGATCTGCCAGCTGACGTACTATTCCGTCAGCTGGCAGAAAGGGATTAAAACTATCCCACTAGTTAACCTCTTCAGTGAACACCGTAAAAAAAAAAACGAGGCAAAAAACAATGCTTTATCATCATACCACCGAACAATAAGTGCAATAATACGCGATCAAAAAAACATATATAAATAACCATGGTACCGCTGAAAACGTCATCTTGTCCCGCAAAAAAAGCCACCATACAGCTCCATCAGCAGAAAAATAAAAAAGTTATAGCTCTCAGAATAAAGCGATGCAAAAACAATTATTTTTTATATAAAATAGTTTTTATTGTGCAAAAGCGCCAAAACATAAAAAAAATATAAATGAGGTATCTCAGTAATCATAGTGACCTAAAGAATAAAACTGCTTTATCAATTTTGCCACACGCGGGACGTTATAAACGCCCCCCCCCCCCAGTAAAAGAAATTCAGGAATTGCTGTTTTTTGTTCACTCTGCCTCCCAAAAATCGGAATAAAAAGCTATCAAAAAATGTCATGTTCCCGAAAATAATACCAATAAAAACGTCAACTTGTCCTGCAAAAACAAGACCCTCCATGACTCTGTGGGCCAAAATATGGGTAAACTATAGCTCTCAAAATGTGGTGATGCAAAACTATTTTTTGCAATAAAAAGCGTCTTTTAGCATGTGACAGCTGCCAAACATAAAAACCCGCTATAAAAACCCGCTATAAATAGTAAATCAAACCCCTCTATCATCCCCTTAGTTAGGGAAAAAGAATAAAATAAAAAAAATGTATTTATTTCAATCTTCCCGTTAGGGTTAGGGTTGGGGCTAAAGTTAGGGTTAGAGTTGGGGCTAAAGTTGGAGTTCGGGTTTGGATTATGTTTACGGTTGGGGTTAGGGTTAGGATTAGGGGTGTGTCAGGTTTAGGGGTGTGGTTAGGGTTATGGTTAGGGTTGGGATTAGGGTTAGGAGTGTGTTGGGGTTAGGGGTGTGGTCAGGGTTATAGTTAGAGTTGGGATTAGAGTTACGGGTGTGTTCGGGTTAGGGGTGTGGTTAGGGTTATGGTTGGGATTAGGGTTATTGGTGTGTTGGGGTTAGGGTTGGAGTTAGAATTGGGGATTTCCACTGTTTAGGCACATCAGGTGCTCTCCAAGCGCGACATGGCATCCGATCTCAATTACAGCCAATTCTGCATTGAAAAAGTAAAACAGTGCTCCTTCCCTTCTGAGCTCTGTCATGCGCCCAAACAGTGGTTTACCCCCACATATGGGGTATCAGTGTACTCAGGACAAATTGCACAACAACTTTTTGGGACCAATTTCTCCTGTTATTCTTGGGAAAATAAAAAAATTTGGGGCAAAAAGATAATTTGTGAAAAAAATATGATTTTGTTATGGCTCTACATTATAAACTTCTGTGAAGCACTAGGGGGTTCAAAGTGCTCACCACACATCTAGATTGGTTCCTTAGGGGGTCTACTTTCCAAAATGGTGTCACTTGTGGGGGGTTTCCACTGTTTAGGCACATCAGGGACTCTCCAAACGCGACATGGTGTCAGATCTCAATTCCAGCAAATTTTGCATTGAAAAGTCAAACGGCGCTCCTTCCCTTCCGAGCTCTGCCATGCGCCCAAACAGTGGTTTACCCCCACATATGGGGAATCAGCGTAATCAGGATAAATTGCACAACAACTTTTGTGGTCCAATTTCTCCTGTTACCCTTGGGAAAATAAAAAATTTGGGGAGAAAAGATCATTTTTGTGAAAAAAATATGATTTTTTTTACGGCTCTACATTATAAACTTGTAATAATTATAGGGGATAACTCAGGAGACTCTTTGCGTGGAACAAGACAACTACAGGACACAGTTTTATAAGTGGTAAAGTCTATATTATCACACGGTGATTCAAACAGGTGCAGAGAAAAACTCAAGTCCACAACACTTGGTGCAAATAATAAACGCAGCTTAGCAGTCAATAGGAAACTTCAGAGGAAAATGCAATCAAGCAGAAAGTCTATGAAGCACAGTTATTCTTGAAGATACTTGACACGAATACATCTTTGTCTTAGTCCAGGCACAGATAGATATGCTTATTAGGCAGTTCAAATCATATCTTAGCTCAACTAGGGAGGCCTGGTTAATAGTCTCAGGTTATTGCAAAGCAGCAACAGCTTACATGACCAGCAAATGCAGATGGAAGTAAACACGAACAGCAGATGAAGGAGGATTACTGGAAACTTGTGTATGCAGCAGGAACTCAGAGCAGAGTAGCAGGATCACCACACAGGTTCACAGGAGCAGGTGTATAGCCAGGGAGTAATCAGATGTCAGGAGCTGGATGCAAGGCAGAATACTCTAGCACAGACTGAAGGCTGGGGTGGAGTTTTATAGCAGGAGACACAGTGCACATGAGACCAAAGAAGCCATCTTGGAAAAGGGCAGTAATGCACAAAAGGTAAAAAATATTCAGAGTCCTGACAAAACTTCTGTGAAGCACTTGGGGGTTCTAAGTGCTGACCACACATCTAGATTAGTTCCTTAGGGGGTCAACTTTCCAAAATGGTGTCATTGTGTAGGGTTTCCACTGTTTAGGCACATCAGAGGCTCTCCAAACGCGACATGGCTGATCTCAATTCCAGCCAATTTTGCATTGGTCTGCCATGCGCCCAAACAGTGGTTTACCCCCACTGTTGGGGTATCGGCGTACTCAGGACAAATTGTACAACGAGTTTTGGGGTCCAATTTCTCCTGTTACCCTTGGTAAAATAAAACTAATTGGATCTGAAGTAAAATTTTTGTAAAAAAAAGGTAAATGTTCAATTTTTTTTAAAACATTCCAAAAATTCCTGTGAAGCACCTGAATGGTTATTAAACTTTTTGAATGTGGTTTTCAGTACCTTGAGGGGCGCGATTTTTAGAATGGTGTCACTTTTGGGCATTTTCTGTCTCATAGGCCCCTCAAAGTCACTTCAAGTGTGAGGTGGTCCCTAAAAAAAATGGTTTTGCAAATTTTGTTGTAAAAATTAGAAATCGCTGGTCAACTTTTATCCCTTATAACTTCGTAACAAAAACAAATTATGTTTCCAAAATTGTTCTAATGACATGTGGGTAATGTTATTTATTAACTATCTTGTATGATACGGACTCTCTAATTTAAGGGCATAAAAACTAAAAATTTGAAAATTGTTAAATTTTTTTTTTTTTTGCCAAATTTCTGTTTTTTTCACAAATAAATGCAAGTCATATCGAAGAGATTTACCACTATCATAAAGTACAATATGTCACGAGAAAACAATGTCAGAATCACCAGGATCCGTTGAAGCGTTTCAGAGTTATGACCTCATAAAATGACAGTGGTCAGAATTGTAAAAATTGCCTGGTTAGGAAGTTGAAAACAGGCTTCGGGGTGAAGGGGTTAATATTGATGGCCTATCCTTGGGATAGGTTGTCAGTGTCTGATCGGTGGGGGTACGATACCCAGCACCCCCTGACGATCAGTTATGTCATCGGCCAGAACTATTTCATTCCGGAGCTGCACAACTCCATAGACAGATCACTTGCTGCCGCCAGGTTATGCAAATCCACTCCCTGTTGATTTGAATAGGGTGATGATGTCCATTACCTAAGCATAGGTCATCAATGTTAACCCCTTCATGACCTTGGGATTTTCCATTTTTCCGTGTTTGTTTTTTCACTCCCCTCCTTCCCAGAGCCATAACTTTTTTATTTTTCCATCAATATGGCCATGTGAGGGCTTATTTTTTGTGAAACAAGTTTTACTTTTGAACGACATCATTGGTTTTAGCATGTCGTGTACTAGAAAACGGGAAAAAAATTCCAAGTGCGGTGAAATTGCAAAAAAAGTGCAATTCTACACTTATTTTTTGTTTGGCTTTTTTGCTAGGTTCACTAAATGCTAAAACTGACCTGCCATTATGATTCTCCAGGTCATTACGAGTTCACAGACACCTAACATGTCTAGGTTATTTTTTATCTAAGTGGTGAAAAAAAATTCCAAACTTTGCAAAAAAAAAAAAAAAATTGTGCCATTTTCCGATACTCATAGCGTCTCCATTTTTCATGACCTGGGTTCAGGTGAGGGCTTATTTTTTGCGTGCCGAGCTGGCGTTTTTAATGATACCATTTTGGTGCAGATACGTTTTTTTGATCGGCCGTTATTGTATTTTAATGCAATGTAGCGGCGACCAAAAAAAGTAATTCTGGCGTTTCTAATTTGTTTCTCGCTACGCTGTTTAGCGATCAGGTTAATGCTTATTTTTATTGATAGATCGGGCGATTCTGAACGCGGCGATACCAAATATGTGTAGGTTTGATTTTTTTATTGATTTATTTTGAATGGAGCGAAAGGGGGGTGATTTAAACTTTTATATTTTTTTTATTTTTTTTAACTTTTTTTTTTTTTTAAACTTTTGCCATGCTTCAGTAGCCTCCATGGGAGGCTAGAAGCTGGCACAACTCGATCACCTCTGCTACATAGCAGCGATCATCAGATCGCTGCTATGCAGCAGAAATGCAGGTGTGCTATGAGCGCCGACCACAGGGTGGCGCTCACAGCTAGCCAGGATCAGTAACCATAGAGGTCTCAAGGACCTCTATGGTTACTATGCAGAAGCATCGCTGACCCCCGATCATGTGACGGGGGTCAGCGATGCGCTCATTTCTGGCCGGATGGCCGGAAGCGCTGGTTAAATGCCGCTGTCTGTGTTTGACAGCGGCATTTAACTAGTTAATAGCGGCGGGTGAATCGCGATTTCACCCGCCGCTATTGCAGGCACATGTCAGCTGTTCAAAACACCACCGGAGCCCACATCGAAGCAGGAGATCTGACCTCGGATGTTCTATCCTGTCCGAGATCAGAAAGGGGTTAAAGTCTAGGACAAACCCTCTCATCAGAAAATGATCTATTGTTTAAATCAGGTTTTTGTGCTAAAAGTATTTTTTTAGCAATATTTTTTCCCATATCACAAACTGTATTAAAAATAAAAAATAGATTACTTGCAATTTTCACACCAGCCATTTTTTTTTTAATATTTAAATATTTTTTTAGACTTTATCTTCCTGCTGTTTCAGGAAATGGAGCGCCCCCACTGCCGCAGGGCCGAGGGGTACCCGGCACCGGGCCTCAGAGTCTCTGTTCTGGGGGGTTGTCACGGCGGCTAAGCCCGGTCCGTGGCCCTGCCTGTCAGGGGGACGTCCGGTAAAAGAGTGGTGAATGATGGTGAAGTTGTGAAGTGCCAGTCGCAATAAATAACGAGGACACCAGGTTGCAGTCTCTTTACCTCTTTACTGAAGGTTTTAGAATCCTCAGTCCAGAGTGCTGTCAACAGGGCTGTTTGAGACTGGCCGGTCCAAAGGCACTTCAGGAGTTCTCTTTACAGGTGGGAATCAGTGTCTACCTTCTAGCGCTGTGTGTTGTAGTCCTTCCCTGCTGAGCTCCCGGGATAGTCCTCACAACTGATTCTGTCTGTCTCTGATGTTTGTTCTCTCCGTCCCCCAGGTGATATGGTAGGACGCACCCGTATGACGGGGTAGGCCTGGAGTTCTTCCGGGACCCTAGAGTCGCCCCTCTCCCACAGCTGCCTCCGTTGTCTGCTTAGGTGATTTGTGTGGGACAGCCAACCTATAACTGGCTGTCCGGCCGTGGTTTGCAGTAGTACTTAGAGTCTCTTACTTGCTCGGCGTTCCGGCCACCGACTGTTTGCGCCTCAGAAGGATGTTGCCTCGGTCTAACAGCACGACTCCTTCTGGTCCTAATGCCTCTTTTCTGTATTCCCGTTGTTCACTGGTTAGTTCTGCTCTTAGGAGTCTGCCAGGATCCCATCCCTGACAGGTCCTCTCACTAGCTCTTCCCAGTTACTTCTCTCTCTGTCTTCCTGTCCAACCCCCAGTTTTACCAGAGTGTGAGGAGTGGCCTACTAGATAGAACCACCCCCCCTGGTGGCCGGAGTGTGAAGTGTAGTGTGAGTGTTACCTGGTCAGGTGAACTCCTTTAGTGCACTCAGACGTAACATCACTCCCCTTAGTGGCAGAGCGACATCACTGCAATGACCAGGACTCTGGGGCGCTGCAGAAACAACACATGTACATTACCCACAATGAACAGACTATGACCCCATCTTTTGTATTGCGGAATCTATTGAGCGTGTGCAAAGGTCATTGTGTAGGGAGAGGAGGAGGAGCAGGGAAAGCTGTGACATTGTCTATTGTGACTGGTGGATCCTGAGTTATCAGCTGTGTATAGAAGTGTGACCTATCATTTGAATCCTGCCCCTGATAAGGAGACTGCTGAAAACTCTTCCTGACAGGACAAGAAGTATAAGTTTATAAAAGCCTCAGTTGGCAGTGTGAAAATTGCAATAGTTTGATTTTTAATAAAGATTGCGACATGAAACAAAAAAATTGCCAAATTTAAATTAAAAAATAGGTATTAGTCCTACCGGTAATTATGTTTCCAGGAATCCATACTGACAGCACCCTGGAGGACGTCCTTCTCCTCCTTGCAGGGACAGGAAACACACGAGAGTTCAAATATCTGGTTCCACCCTCCAATCCTCAGTGTTGTAACAAGAAACAATCATGGAATAATGCAAATAAAATATTTTAATGACAGAATCATAATACAAAATAGTATATAGGCACAAATCTGAATATACCTGAGAATATTACGTACATGGGGGGGACCTACCTGTGCTGTCAGTATGGACTTCTGGAAACATAATTACCGGTAGGACTAATACCTATTTCCCAGGACGTCCCTCCTGACAGCACCCTGGAGAGTACCAAAGCACCTCCTCAGGGTGGGATTACCGCTTGGAGGACCTTCCTCCCAAAGGCCGTGTGCTGACCGGATGTAACATCAAGTTTATAGTGTTTACAAAATGTGTCAGCCCTGGCCCATGTTGCGGCCTTACAGATCTGTTCTATGGAAGCTCCTGCACGCTCCGCCCAGGAGGCGGACACCCCACGGGTAGAGTGGGCTTTTAAGCATAAAGGAGCGGACATACCTTCTGACTGATAAGCATCTGTGATCACCTCTGTGATCCAACGTGAAATTGAAGCCTTAGAGGCCTTCTTCCCCTTATTCTTTCTCCCGAACAGAATAAAAAGGTTTGGATCAGTACGCCAAGAGTCTGTGGCCTTTAGGTAATCCAAAACCCCTTGTCTAACATTTAGTGAGTGGAGGACCCTCTCTTTCTCATTAGCAGGGTTATTACAAAATGAAGGGAGGATTACTTCCTGATTCCTGTTTTTAATAGAGGCTACTTTCGGGATAAAGGCTGGATCTAATCTCAGAATTAGACTGTCATCCCTGATCTGCAGATAAGGATCTCTGATACATAGAGCCTGAATTTCTCCAACCCTCTTGGCCGTAGTTATCGCCACTAAAAAAGCCGTTTTACGAGTGAGAATAGAAATAGGCATATTATCCCCCGAAGAATAAACTCCTTTACATAGTGCCCTAAGAACCAAGTTAAGGTCCCAGGATGGTGACAGCTGCCTAATAGTGGAAAGCATTCTCTGAGTGGCCCAAATAAACCTTATTATCCATGGGTGAGATGCCAAAGGATAGTCCAGGAATGAGCTTAGCGCAGACACCTGGACTTTTAGTGAGCTGGGTCGAAGACCCAAGTTAAACCCTTTTTGTAAAAAGTCTAAGATACCAGGGATGTCCAGAGAACCTGATACAACATTGGACCTGCCACCTTCTAGACAAAAACGCTTCCAGATTTTTTGGTAAATGGCTGAGGTCACGGGTTTTCTACTGCCTTGGATAGTAGATATGACCTGGTCTGACAAGCCCTTTGACTTCAGGATGTCCCTTTCAGGATCCAGGCTGAAAGACGGAGTTTGCTTGGGTCTGGGTGATACACTGGACCTTGGTGGATGACTCTCCCCCTGATGGGTAATTCAACTGGATTGCCGACTGCTAATGTCCCCAACACCGGGAACCAGCTTCGTCTCGGCCAATACGGGACGATCAGGATGACCGTTGCCTGATCTTCCCTGATCTTTCGAAGTACAGCTGGAATTAATGCCAGGGGTGGGAATGCATATGACAGCGGTTGGTCCCATTGCTGACTCAGGGCATCTACCCCTTCTGGCAGATCCGAGGGGTTCAGGGAGAAGAATCTTGGGGTCTTCGCGTTCCTCCTGCTCGCGAATAGGTCTATGTTGGGGGTTCCCCATTTGCGACATAATTTTTGGAAGATGCTCTGTTCCAATTCCCACTCTGTTGGACACAGATTCCGTCTGCTTAAGTAATCCGCTATCACATTCTGGGATCCTTCTAGATGGATAGCTGTAATGGATAGCACAGTGTCCTCTGCCCACCTGAAGATCATCTCTGCTAGATCCTGCAGTGGTTGATAACTTGGTCCTCCCTGATGGTTCAGGAATGAGACTGTTACATTGTCGGAAAAGATTCTTACGTGGCGATCTGAGAGTATGAGCTGATTGTGCTTCAATGCTTGCCATACGGCGTAGAGCTCTCTGAAGTTGGATGATCTGCTTCTTATGCTTTCTGGCCACTTGCCTTGCAAGATTCTGCCTTGCAGATGAGCTCCCCAGCCCCATGCGCTGGCGTCCGTAGTGATAACTACGTAAGGGGAGGTGACCCACAGAACTCCCACCTTTACGTTCTCCGATCGTGTCCACCAGAAGAGAGATCTTCTTGTTAGACCATTCAGCCTCAATGGAGCCTCTAGGGAAGACTGACGGCGATCCCAAACTGACAAGATCTGCTTCTGTAGATGTCTTGAGTGTGACTGCGCCCACCTGACGGATGGTATGCAGGCTGTCATTAGGCCTAGAACCTTCATAGCCATTCTTATGGTAACTCGATGTTCCAATAGATACCAGACCTGAGTCTGAATTACCCTTCTCTTGACTCCGGGTAGTAAAGATATTCTGCATCTGGAATCCAGGTGCACCCCCAGGAAGGTCTTCCTTTGTTCTTGTAGAAGATCGGATTTCTGCCAGTTTAGTACCCAGCCGAGATGCTCCATCAGCGCGATAGTCCGCTCTCTGTGATCTTCCAGGAGCTTTACGGAATCTGCCACAAGAAGGAAATCGTCCAGGTACGGAATTATTATGATGCCCTGTTTCCTCAGGAAGGCCACCATCTCTGATACAAGTTTGGTAAAAATACGAGGAGCGGAAGCCAGACCGAAGGGGAGGCCCTGAAACTGATAGTGGCAGGTCCGGGTTGGCAGGGCTACAGCAAATCTCAGCAGGTTCTGAGACAAGGGATGTACTGGGACCTGGTAGTAGGCCCTTTTTAGGTCGATAGTACACATGACCGCATTTTGGTTTATAAGCGGAATTGCTGACCGAATGGATTCCATGCGGAACCTTCTGTATCTCACCCATGCATTCAAAGGCTTTAGATTTATTATTGTGCGGGTGTCGCCCGATGGCCGTGTGATCGTGAACAGGGAAGAGTAGTGACCTTTCCCCAGCTCTGACTGAGGGACAGGAATTATTACCTCTGTCCTGAGCATGTCCTGTAGGTCTTTTAGTATAGCCGAATCTTGTTTGACTATCGTAGGTGTAATGTATCTTTCTGAGGGAGGTGAGTAAAGTTCTATGCTGTAACCTTCGGAAACAGTACTGGGAACCCACTGATTTTGAGTAATCTGGGCCCAATTTTCTGCGAACCTACGGAGCCTCCCCCAATGTGAGTGGCGTCATAGAGATTTATTTTTATAGGATGGGCTAAAGAAAGATCCCCTTTTCCTATTACTCTGTCCACGGGAGCCTCTGTAGGATCCTCTGCTGGACCGACCCTGACCTTTAGGATCGAACTGCTTTCTGGAGAAGAAACCTCTCCGAAAGGGCTGGGAACGTTTAGGTTTGTCCTCCGGAAAACCTTTCTTTTTATCGGAAGCTGACTCAAGGATAGAGTCCAAAGCCGGTCCAAACACCCTCTGTCCTGAAAACGGAATAGAGCAGAGTTTGGATTTGGAAGCATTGTCACCAGACCATGACCTTAGCCACACCGTCCTCCTAGCTGCATTGGATAGTGAGCTATTACGGGCTGAAAATCTGACTGATTCAGCTGTCATATCAGATAAGAAGGCCATTGCAGACTTCATTATGGGAAAGGAGTGCAAAATATCTGATCTGGGGGTCTTATTGGATAATTGCTCTTCCAACTGCCACATCCATAAGTACATAGATCTGGCCACCGAAGTGGCCGCTATGTTTGTTCTAATCAAAGCTGCAGAAGCCTCCCAAGCCCTTTTAAGGAGGATGTCAGCCTTCCTATCCATAGGGTCACGAAGACTGGAGGAGTCTTCGAAGGGTATCGCAGTCTTTTTTGTGACCTTTGCTACGGGAACTTCAATTTTAGGGATCTCCTCCCATAGCTTGACTTCCTCCGGATCGAACGGCAGGCGACTTTTGAAGTCACGGGATAGCACTAATCAGCGCTCAGCCTCCTTCCATTCCTCTAGGACCATAGCTTTGATATGATCACTAATGGGAAACAGTCAGGTTTTGTGCCACAACTCCCCCGAACATCAAGTCCTGTCTGGACTGTGGTTTAGAAGTATCTTCGATTTGCATCATATTTCTAACATCCTGGACAAGTTCATCTGTCTCCTCGGACTGGAAGAGATACTTCCTGGCTCTGTCCTGGTTTTCTACGGGAATTTCTCCTTCCTCTTCTGATAGTGAATCCCTGAACTCGGAACCTTCATCAGAAGAATACTCTGGCTCCCCCTGGACTTCCTCCTTCCTGGCACACTTGCGACCAGCTATGGGACTGGCAGGCCGAGAATGCGAAAGGCTGGATATAGAAGCCTGCACCTCTTCCCGTATAAGGGATCTCATCTCGGAAAACATTGATGACTGCTCGTCCTTCATAACCTTAGACGTACAGGTGGCACAGAGGGTCTTGCCATGGGAGTCTGGGAGTTTAGTATGGCATACAGGACATCTGATGCTCTTCATTGTGGCCTTCCCAGATTTTTTGGCTGTGGCCGGGGGAGCAGCGGGGTTTCCCTTATCCTAAACAATATAAGATAGGGAGTAATAGGCTAGAGGGAGCGAGGAGTTTAGAGAATACAAAGGGTGTACTGCCCAGGGCAGGCTTACCCCTTCCTCGTCGTTTCTGTCTTCCATAGCCGGTTCCTGAGGCAGACGATACCACTCCTGATGCAGGTGCTGGACGCTAACACAGAAGCGACCGCTCTGACAGCGTTCTCCTGTTGGAGCGTCTGCTTTCCCCGCTCATAGAACGCCACCGGAAGTTACGTTTCGCCGGCTCCTCTGAGACCGGAAGTGACGCGGCTCCCCAGACCCGGAAGTGCCGACTGGCTGTAGTGTCTCCTGACTGTGCGCTCTGCCGGATGGAGGCCTGCCTGGATCGTCGCTGCATCCTGAACCGAGAGCCCCCCAACGGGGGGAGCGGTTCAATCCCGGAGCATCGTCCCACTCCGGGCCTCTGGGGTAGAGGGACTCCCCTCCGGGGAGTTTCGACCCTGAGCCGCTTGACAGGGGGAAGGATTGGAAGACTGCTCAATTCCCCTGAGCTCGGTAAGCTGCTGCTTCTCTACGTGTGTCCCTCCATGCAGGGACAGGAAAAACACTGAGGATTGGAGGGTGGAACCGGATATTTGAACTCTTGTGTGTTTCCTGTCCCTGCAAGGAGGAGAAGGACGTCCTCCAGGGTGCTGTCAGGAGGGACGTCCTGGAAAATACGTTATAACCAAACCTGATTTAAAGGGAACCTGACAGGCTCCCCATGCCCTCCAAACCACCAGGATTACTGTATTCCTTTAACACCTTGTCTATTAAGGACTTTATAGTGTTCAACATATTAACAGATCTTGAAAAAACAGTATTTCTAAAGTCTGTTTTTAATATGCAAATTAATCTTTGGACTAGGGGGTCTGATAACATGCAAAGATGGATGACTAGTCTGGGGAAACTAATGCCCCATCGACTAGGCAAAAGGTCAATTTGCATATTAAAAATGGACTGTAAAAATCCTTTTTTTTTTTTTTAAAGATCTGTTAATGTGTCTAACAGTATGAAGGGACTGTTAGGCAGGGTGTTTATACAAATGCTGGTGGGATGGGGGTGATCTGTCAGGTTCCCTTTAAACGATAGGTCATTTTCTGACAATAGCATCCCTTTAAGGCCAAGACCGACTATGTGAGAGGTAATCGTGCATGAGGATAGTTACAAATTAATTGATACTTGGGACCTAAAATAATAAGTTATCCTTGGTGGCCATATCTGCCAAACTTTGATATGCTAATCATTGAGCAAATTGGAAATGTGTTAATTTACCATGATCCACATTGTTATTACTTTCGAATAATAGGGGTTTGAAACCTTCCAGGACCCACAAAAAAAAAGAATTCAGGGAGTGAGTCTGATCCACTTTCACGATGCATTTATTAACCATTTGCGCCATGCACTTTATTTTCAGCTGCATGGAAAAGTGTTAGTTACCCTTTGTCCAGGGTTTAGACACATCTCTTTTGTAAAAGTTGCACAACTAGGCACAAACATATTTACTTTTTTACTTTGCACAAAAGAAAACCTGGACTCCAACAATTTGCAGGTTCTTTCTACTTTTGCAGGCGTTTTGTTCAAAACTTATTGATTAGGACATGCCAAGCTCGCTAAATTTCCCCCCCAAAATGCCCAGAAATCTGAGCGGTCCCCAAATGTACACACTTTTTTTTACATACTTGTTTGTTGGCTGATTTTATCCTTTTACCATTCACTTCAGTTTTCCAAATAAACGGACTAAAATCGGTCACAAAGAAAATATCGTGATGGCTTGCAGTACAAGGAAACGGCTTAAAATGTAAAAATAAGAGCTTTATTTAAAATACATTGCACTGAGGAAGTAATGTTCACCTTCTGATATTGTACAGATACATAGATACTATACATAGCTTGTACAAAGGCGGATTATGATGAGACACGTTAAATATCATTGTGATTGTTCCTTTAAATAGGTCGATTTTCCACTAGATCATTTTTCGATGAGGCTTCCCGTTGATAGAGAACATGTTTTATAATGTAGCCATTCTACTATTTAAAGGGACTTTTATCATTGCTCATCCTGCCCCTCCTGGTTCATGCATGAAATTCCAAAACTATAACAGCTTGGTGGGATGAAAGTCACAGCAAAGAAAATACATGTTCTGCACTGGGTCTGGTGGAAACTGAGTGACAACCCCTATCATTGCAAACAATACAGGCTTGATCCACATAAAGTCTGTAATAATTGTATATACTGCATATCAGTAGAATATCCTAGTAGCAGGGGCGGACATACCATTGGTGCAACCTGTGCAGCCGCACAGGGGCCCAAGAGGTTTGGGGGCCACTACTGCCTCCAAAATAGGTGGAATTGTGCATTATGATGAGTTGTTGGACTGGAAAGTGTCCATATATTGTTCTTGCACAGGGGCCTCACCTGTCTGTGTCCGTCATTGCCTAGTAGTATAAAACAAGGCAACAGTCTATATTGGTGACATGGCGTATACATTCTATATGAGATATATGTAGACTCCCCTTCTTTGAGGTTATTCCGTTGTTCGGGCTCATCGTGGGAGTTGAGCACTTTGAATCCATCTTAATGTAAGAATTGGTGCTTGAGGTTTTCCCGACTCCTCGTGGTATAAGACGTACTGGCGACGGAATCTATGGACTTTCGAAAGTTGTCATATTGCCTCTTTGAAGGTGTCCATCTTTAGGGGTAGTAATGCAATCTCCAATTTCTGTGTATCCTCTTTCATCCAATTCTTTTTTAGCCTCCTGAAGACAGAAGGAACATCATAAATAAGTGATGAACTTTTCTAATGCACAGCAATGTGTCAATGTTATTTTACATTACTTGGGGGTACACAGCCTCGAAACAGATAACGTGGCCAAAGATGGCTGCATGCCGCTGCTATAACACAGCATAAGGCTAGAGAACGGGGTCACATAGCGACCTGAAAAGGTATCATGACCACGGCAAAGAAATTGCTAAATATTGGAACTAGTTGGATTTTTGGAGACTTGCTGGTGGTACATTGCATGTTGCAGTGTGACTTTATTCACTTGCATTATGTTGCGATGCATGTAGCGATGTTTGACCGTGTAACCTGTGTCACAGCCAAAGTCACTGGGTAGTCCCAATCTTACTGGCTTCTGTCCTTCCCCTTCAAGTATTTGTAATAAAGAGTTGGAATGTCTTGGACATTCCTCCAAGACTAGACAAAACGTGGTCTTGTTCTTGGGAACCCTCCACTCATAGACTCAGAAGTAAATGGCCCCTTATAGGTGTTGCATGTATTTCCACGGAGTCAGATAGTCTACGAATAGCCGTCATGTAATATTATTTAATATTTATGCCCAGCAGTTTCATAAACCGGACCAATGATGATCAGCTTATTGCTCAGGAGACTTTCTAACGATAAGAGATTGTCCCACATTACGAGCACTGGCCATTCCATATAAAGGCCACCCCATAAAGAGGACTCCCCATAAATAGGGCGCCCCATAAAGAGGCTGCCCCATAAAGAGGCCATCCCATAAAGAGGCCGCCCCATAACGAAGCCATCCCATAAATAGGCCTCCCCATAATTTGGCCATCCCATAAAGAGGCCATCCCATAGCCAGGCCTCCTTTTAAAGAGACCACCCCATAAAGAGGCCATCCCATAAAAAGGACTTCCCATAAAGAGGCCATTCCATTAAGAGGCCACCCCATAAGGAGGCCATTCCATAGAGAGGCCGCCCCATAAAAAGGCCATCCTATAAAAGGCCACCCCATAGACCACTCACCTGTCTTCAACTTCTTGGATGGTGTCATTCAGAGGCTGATTGCGGGTCTCGGTCAGCAGACAAATAGCAGCAATTCCAGATAAAATAGGAGTGATGCCAAAGATAACAGCTGGCAGAATTGGGATGTGATCACCAATTAAATGTATCACTGATGCAACTACTGACCCAACTCTAGCATTCATGTTGGAGAATCCCATACCTGTTTGTCTGGAACAAAGAAGGAACATAATTAAAACATCTGATGATTGTAGAAATTTGGCAGCATGTCTCCCTAAATACTCATGGCCAGTCATAGGTTTGAAGGCTATGTGAAGTTTCATGGAACTACGTTATATTGTTTACTTAATGCCTAAAGAAAAGTTAAGTAACTTTTTAAAATCATTTTCAATAAAAAATGTGAACTTTTTGCCGTCCATTATTTAGCTGAGTGATTTTCCAAATCCATTGGAGCTTCCTTTCCTGCTTCGGATGGCTCTCTGCTCCCCCCGCACCTTCCGTGAGTATTAGGGCTCATGCACACAACAGATTTTCTCATCCATGTGTTTTCTGTGGTTTTCCTACCGATGATGTTCTATGGCGCTGTGCACATGTCCAATTTTTTCCTTGGGCCGAGTGGCCTGCAGAAAAAAAATCTGAGACCAATTTTGATCCAAGTATCGGATCAATATCGGCAATGCAAGACTATGGGTCCATGAAAAAAAAAATCAGACCGCACTCGAATAACATCGGATTGCAGTCCAATGTTCATGGATTGACAAAATGAAGAAGGTTGTAAGCATAATACCCAAGCCCATTTCCCTCAAGGAATGGGCAACACTTCACATAACATTAGAACATATCAATACCACAGTAAAATAAACTGAGTATTTAAAGAAGTGTAACACCAATATATAAACACAAAAAACCCAAAAGATAGTCAGCTCACCTGAATATCGGCTATTCCACACCTGTTCCTGCACGGAAAAGTTGAGTACTCAGTCCACAGAAAAATCGATGAATCCAGCATGAATGCAGTAAAATCAGTATATTTATTTCTTCATTTTAAAAAAAGGAAAGGGTTGTATCCTATGGTACACCACTTGTAAATAAGTTATAATTTCTAACAGCATTATGCACACATGGCAGCGTTCTTTCGACGCGTTTCGACTAACGTCTTAATCATGGTCAATATATAAAACTAAAAATCTTTATTACAAATAATTAAAATACATATATGCACACAAACATTAAGTACGGTGCCTCAAACAAACCAACAGATACAGATAAGGTCAGCTAGAACAGGACACATTATAATTTGATCAGGGTTATAACCATACAAATAATAGGCAGGAAACGCTATTCAGGGATGCACATAATTTAGTGCGCTCCTTAAAGTGCAAAGGCAAAGCTCAGCCAAGAACCTAAGCCATGGATCAATCAGACCTCAATATACTCCATGGTTCACGCTAAATGCTGTATCAAACATTAAAATGATAGCATATCCCACGCCCCATACATATTACCTGCTCTGTGTCTGTTTCAATGTACTCGGCCGAGTGGCACGCTGAACCTTACAGCCCGACGCGCGTTTCGTATGTGCTTCTTGCTGGGGGTGTGTCTATACGATGGGCATCATATTCATAGGTCTTACACAGTGCCATGGCCAATAAGGTTAAAGGAGGAGGAGTTGTGGCGTGGCCAATGAAATTAACAGAGGAGGAGTTATACCGCATGTATAATGAAATAAGATAAACATATTTACAATCTACTGATAACGCAGCCGACTGACACTAAAAAACCAACATGCGTTCATCCAAGTAGAGTCGCAGCCATAAGTACAGAGCGCGGGACAGCTCAATAAAACAAAACAAACGTTACCCACTAACCACCGAATTCGATGGAGGAGGAGCCTCAGCGCATATGTCACAAGGTGGACGTCCACTGAGTTTAAAGCCCGTAATTATTTGGACAAACTAAGATACAGTGCAATGGCCAATAAAATTGGAGGAGGAGTTATAAACTGGCCAATAAAGTTGCAGAAGGAGGAGTTGTGCCATATTTCATACGGAATCCACTGGTAATGCAGCAATCTACCACACTAAAACACCGCATGCACTCATCCAAGTAAAGTCACATCCGTAAACATACAACGCGGAACGACTCAAAATGAATCAAGCGCCGCTGACCAATCTCCAGGATTCAATGGAGGAGGAGCTTCACCAACACAAAGTGGACGCCCACACCAACTGGAACCCGTAGGTGATTGGGCAAACATAGAACTCAATAAATGCCCATTAGACTCGGAGCCCGTTGGTAACTAGGAAATATGGAAAGCCGGATACCATTTTCCCATGTGAAGAAGGTAAAATATATTGCACACAACTGCATCAGCCACAAATATCTTAGCGGACTACACAAGCCCTATCCGCCCGTACATAAGAGCTCATCCACTACGGACTAACTAAAATGCTAAACACACCAATCAAACAACAATCTTAAATAGTAACACAACCTATTACATAAGTGATAGCATTAATAGTGCTATAGGATTAGATAACCGTGTCACTAAATATAAATGCCGAAAAAGGGGAATAAATTAATAACCATTCCCATAAATGAACATAAAAGTGAAACAATAATAATTAAATAAAGTGAATGAATAAGGCAATAAAAAATTTAATATACATAAGCGTGATAATAATGGTGATAAACATACTTGTAGTCACCGTAAACGGCTGAGACCATGATATACCATGATATACATAAGCGTCATAATAATGGTGGTGATAACAATACTTACGCTAATTTTCGAGCAGGCAACTTGCATTACAGTCTGTGGAGTCGCAACGTGAGTCATTGACATACGGTTGCATCACTGAACAGGGTGCAGCCGCACGCAATTCAAGTGTATGGAGCGAGGCCGTGCCCACTTGACGGATTCTGCCCTGGAATATCTATAACGCATACATCATCGTCGTTCCAGGGGCAGCGCACAGTGCCCGCACGGGGGGGGGGATTCATAAGTCTGCAGTCACACAGAGTCACTGCAGACTTATCATTGTAGACGGGACAACCCCTTTAAGTGCTATACTATATATACTATATTCTCCATGTGCATATGGGCACAAATGGGAAAACCCAACATTGTGCTATATATAGATAAAGGAAAGTTAAGATTGGAAACTGATTCTTATATTTAACTCACCTATTGGCACAATAATCATTGCACCAGCAAGAATGAGGAAAGCACCCTGCGTCACCCGTCTCCCTACAAATTTCATTGTCAAAGCTGCCACAAACTTGGCCGGGATATCTATGGCACCGAAACAAAACTGCACGAGGTAGACACTAATTCCAAATTTTTGCAAGTCCATATCGAGTCCATAGTAAGCAAAACTTGTTGAAAACCTAATGTCACGGGGAGACTAGGTGGGCAAGAGCTAATAACCCGGGCCCCTGCAATTTCCCTCAGACTAGGGAAATCCTGACGGACCCTCTACCTAGAGTTTACACTGATGGTGTGCATGTCTAGGCCTCGACCCTCGCCCTGTCTCCTGTTTCAACCCTAGGCTGAAACCACAGCCCACCACCCAGTGAAAAGATACTACACCAATACCCACAGTAAGAACAGACAAGGATAACGGAAAATATACACCACGCCGCAGTCACTCAGGAATACACTATAAATGCGCAGGGCAAAATAAATACAATTATAGGAAGGAGTAAATAAGACAAAGGGAATATACCACCAGCAACGATACTCCCAACTACTAGCTCACCACTCCAGACCGAGATAACAACGCACAAGACAGAAGCTATAATCGGCGACGACCACTGTTCAGGAGAACTATATAAAGGCAATGGGCATGGCCCAGCTTCCAATCCGAGCATCAGATAAATTAACCCCGGACCGGCTAGATAAAATCTAGCCGAGGCCAATGAGCACATAGTGGTCAAAAGCGGAATTACCGCTGTCTGTCGAACGACCTGGTCTGAATAGCATCCGACATGACAGTACCCCGCCTTCTACGAGGGACCCCAGGGCCCTCACGGCTTATAGGACCCGGCTTGTCTGGATGGCGGCGGTGAAAAAACCTGACCAGCCGATCCGCATGAACGTCCGAGGCTGGTACCCAGGACCTCTCCTCAGGCCCATAACCACGCCAGTGTACCAAGTACTGTAAAGTGCGGCGCACTACACGAGAGTCAACCACCTTGGAGACTTCAAATTCCAAATTACCATCCACCAAGACTGGAGGTGGCATAGGCGCTGCGTCCACGGAACCCACCACCTTCTTTAAAAGAGACCTGTGGAACACGTTGTGTATCTTATACACCGTAGGAAGCTCCAACCGGTACGCTACTGGGTTAACGACGGCGGTGACCCTAAATGGACCAATAAACCGTGGACCCAATTTAAGGGATGGTATCTTGAGTCTTATGTTTTTTGTGGATAACCACACCCAGTCATCCACACTCAGGTCCGGACCTGGCACACGCCTACTGTCAGCCACACGTTTGTACCTAGCACCCACACTCAACAGGCACTGTCTAACTCTCCTCCAGACTGATGACAATTGTGCTCCTAACTGGTCTTCCTCCGGAACGCTGGAAAAGCCCCTCTGACTCAAAGTACAAAATTGAGGATGTAGCCCGTAAACACAAAAAAACGGAGACTCCCCAGACGACTCCTGGCGGTAATTATTGATGGCAAACTCAGCCAAAGGAAGAAAGGTAGACCACTCCTCCTGGTTATCAGAGACAAAGCAGCGTAAGTACTGTTCCAAATTTTGGTTCATACGCTCGGTCTGACCATTTGACTGAGGATGAAACGCCGAAGAATGAGACAACTTGGTCCCCAGCCGTGAGCAAAATGCTTTCCAAAATTTTGCCACAAACTGAGTACCCCTATTAGACACGATGTCAGACGGAACCCCATGAAGTCTGACCACCTCCTGCACAAATACCTGAGCCAGAGTCTTAGCGTTAGGCAACAAAGGCAAAGACACAAAGTGTGACATTTTTGAAAACCGATCAACAATCACCAAGATGACCGTGTTCCCAGCTGAGGAGGGCAAGTCAGTGATGAAATCCATGGAGATTTCCGTCCATGGCTTACTAGGTACCTCAAGAGGAAGTAGTGTGCCAACAGGACGGGAGCGGGGCGTCTTAGCCCTAGCGCACGTGGTACAAGCTGACACGTATGAGACCACGTCCTGTCGGATCTTGGGCCACCAAAACCGACGTGACACCAACTCCAAGGTACCTCTAACCCCTGGGTGGCCAGCCAGGACAGCATCATGATGCTCCGCCAAAACCTTTAAGCGGAGATGAAGCGGTACAAAAGATTTGTTGATGGGAAGCTCAGATGGTACCTCCTCCTGAGCCTCGGCAATCTCAGCCTCAACCTCGGTAGTGAGAGCCGAAACCACAACACCCTTTTGGAGGATGGGTACTGGATCCTCCTGAGGTTCTCCCCCCGGAAAACACCTGGACATAGCATCCGCCTTAGTGTTTTTAGACCCCAGTCTGTAAGTGACAACAAAATTGAACCGCGTGAAAAACAATGCGCAGCGAGCCTGCCTGGGGGACAGACGCTTGGCTGACTCCAAATACAGCAGATTCTTATGATCGGTAATAACAGTAACCTGATATACCGACCCCTCCAAGAAGTGTCACCATTCCTCAAAGGCCAACTTGATTGCCAACAACTCCCTGTTGCCGATATCGTAGTTACGTTCGGCGGACGACAGTTTCTTGGAGAAATAGGCGCAAGGACGCAAATCGCTCAAGGATGAGCATTGTGACAGCACTGCCCCCACACCAACCTCAGACGCATCGACTCCCACAACAAAAGGTTTTGATACGTCTGGCTGCACAAGAATGGGGGCTGAAACAAAACTGTTCTTAAGAAATTCAAATGCGCGCACAGCAGCCTCAGGCCAAACGGAGAAATTGGTACCCTTTTAAGTCATGCCAGTTAGCGGTTTAGCAATGATGGAAAAATCCTTGATAAATTTCCTATAGTAGTTAGAAAACCCAAGGAACCGCTGAAGTGCTTTCAGGTTATCAGGCCGTTTCCAATGCAGCACCGCTTGCACCTTAGCGGCGTCCATTTTAAAACCAGAAGCAGACACAATATAACCCAAGAAAGGCAACTCTTGAACAGAAAATACACATTTCTCAAGTTTAGCATACAGCTTATTCTCTCTGAGAAGCTGTAACACCTGCCTGACATGATCTAAATCAGTATCACGGTAGCAAGAATATATGAGAATGTCATCTAGGTACACGATAACGAATTTCCCCAAAACATGCGAAAACACATCATTAATGAAATGTTGGAACACTGCAGGTGCGTTAGTCAACCCAAATGGCATCACCAAATTTTCAAAATGACCCTCAGGGGTATTAAAAGCCGTCTTCCACTCATCACCTTGACGGACTCTTAGGAGGTTGTACGCCCCCCTGAGGTCAAGCTTGGTAAACCACTTAGCACCTGCCACCTGGTTGAACAAATCTGGTATCAGTGGCATAGGGTATGGATCACGAACCGTAATCTGGTTCAATTCCCTGAAATCCAAACACGGGCGTAATCCGCCATCTTTCTTCTTCACGAAGAAGAACCCTGCTGCCACAGGCGAGGATGAAGGCCTGATGTGCCCTTTGCTCAAACTTTCAGCAATGTAACCCTTTAATGCTTGTCTCTCCGGACCGGAGATGTTAAACATCCTTGCTTTAGGCAATTTGGCCCCTGGTTTAAATCTGATAGTACAGTCATAGGGGCGATGTGGCGGCAACTCTGAACAACCCTTCTCAGAGAACACATCCACAAAATCCAGAAGTGACTCCGGAACGCTTGAAGTCACAGCAGACACACATGTGGCCAGGCAATTCTCCTGGCAGAATTCGCTCCACTGAATTATGTCCTGAGTTTTCCAGTCAATTACCGGGTTGTGCATAGACAACCATGGAAAACCCAAAACCACCTGAGCAGGAAGATTCCTGAGCACCTTACATGTAACCTGCTCGGAATGTAGAACCCCAATGTGGAGTTTCACCTCGGCCACAAACTCAGTAATCTCCCCCTGTGAGAGAGGAGCAGCATTGATGGTGACCACGCGGATAGGATGAGGCAGTTTTTCAATCCTAAAACCTGCTGTGCGCGCAAACTCCTCATCAATGAGATTTGTGGCTGAACCACTATCCACAAACACAGTAATTCCCAGCTCACTGCCAGCGATCATAACCTTAGCAGGGAGCATGCATTGAGAAACCACCATGGAGGATATACATAAGCTCAGATTGGTCTCCTCCACACCCTCTGAGCTTAGAAGTTTTCCGCCGTTGCGTTTTTCTTAGACAGTAGAGGACAGATGTTAATAAAATGACAAGTCTTACCGCAGTAAAAACAGGCTCCCTGCTTCCTGAGCTCAGGGGCTCGACGCTTCACATGTGACACCCCTGCGACTTGCATAGGCTCCGTGGGCTCACCTGCAGCAACCACACGTGAACCTAAACCCTCTCCCATAGGCGGTGTCTCATGCTCCCCCTGACGCAAACGGCGATCAATGCGGACAACCAGACTCATAGCGGAATCTAGAGAAGTAGGAGTCTCGTACATCAGAAGGGCTTTTTTAACCTTTCCAGAAACACCAGCAGCAGAATCAGATGGCAAAGAAAACGCCGATGCTTGGGGATCTCCGCTTAACAATGATAACACCAGGCCCACACGCTGAGCCTCATTACCTGAGGAGATCGGGCGCATACGGAAATATAGTTTGCAAGCTTCACGAAAAGAAACAAATTTACTGCGTTGCCCAGCAAATTTTTCAGGCAAAGGAAACTTAGGCTCAGCAACTCTACCTGTCGCTCCAGCTTGCACATTAGATACTGCTAGTTCCTGTTGCTGCACTGCCCCCCTCAACTCAGTGACCTGTAGGGACAGCGCCTCCAACTGGCGGGTTATGGAAGTCATTGGATCCATGACAAAACAAAAAAAAGGAAACCCCTTTTTTTTTTTTTTTTTTCCTTTGTCTTAAAGGCCGATTATAATGTCACGGGGAGACTAGGTGGGCAAGAGCTAATAACCCAAACCCCTGCAATTTCCCTCAGACTAGGGAAATCATGACTGACCCTCTACCTAGAGTTTACACTGATGGTGTGCATGTATAGGCCTCGACCCTCGCCCTGTCTCCTGTTTCAACCCTAGGCTGAAACCATCGCCCACCACCCAGTGAAAAGATACTACACCAATACCCACAGTAAGAACAGACAAGGATAACGGAAAATATACACCACGCCGCAGTCACTCAGGAATACACTATAAATGCGCAGGGCAAAATAAATACAAATATAGGAAGGAGTAAATAAGACAAAGGGAAATACACCACCAGCAACGATACTCCAACTACTAGCTCACCACTCCAGACCGAGATAACAACGCACAAGACAGAAGCTATAATCGGCGACGCCCAATGTTCAGGAGAACTATATAAAGGCAATGGGCATGGCCCAGCTTCCAATCCGAGCATCAGATAAATTAACCCCGGACCAGCTAGATAAAATCTAGCCGACGCCAATGAGCACATAGTGGTCAAAAGCGGAATTACCGCTGTCTGTCGAACGACCTGGTCTGAACAGCGTCCGACATGACACCTAAATGTAATAATAATAACAAAAGGAAACAAGTAAAAACAAATTATTAGAGAATAAAAGGGATGATTGTAATGAATAGATAGGTTATTTGGGAAATTACATTGTGATTCCCATTGGGGGATTGGAGCGGATATAAATGGTGACAAACTCAGGGCTGCAGAATATGTTTCTGGAGATCACACTGCATCGAATGGACAGACACCAAGAACGGAAGGAAGGAGCCTGATATAGACATTATTAACTAGGTGGTGAAACTTTATGGTTCTTGACTCACCAGACCATCATCAAGCATCCCTTGATGCTTCTCATCCCTGGTGTTCGGATAAGGTCCAGTATGGTGTGAGAGGATTTTCTGTTGGAAATTTCTGTTTGCATTTCCGTGATGATCCCCTGTAGGTAGAAAAGCAAATCTGCTTAAAATGAACCAATGTTGCTGGCTGACTAGGACCAGATGTTTCATAATTCAAGTAGGGAGACTACCAGTTCAAAATAAACTTTTTACTTAACATTAGTTTGGGTTGTGTTATATACAGCAGATAGAGGGCAGATGTCTGTCGTCATTCTCACAACTAAGGTGAGATAATACAGGATCAGCTTATTGCCTGCCAGTATCTAATGGACAATTGTATTTATTGAAATATTCATATTTCTTTTTTCTTTACCTCTTTAGACATTTTCAGACCTTCGCCGACGTTGCCGTTCATTCTTGCCACATGACGCAGATTAGTTAGAGCTCAGTTCGTCTTTTTATTTAAAATAAGCCAGCGGCCAGACTCCTGTAAGAATCTGTGACCACAGACAAAGTCTATTAGACTAATCTTTGCTTCCATCATTATTCCCTATGCACAGGAATATTACTTATTCCACTATATTGTGAGGTGGAAACATCTATGCTTTTACGTTTAAGGAGAATAAATTCATTCTCACTAATAAGTATGTTTTATATTAACCATTTAGTAAAAAAACAATGGGATGCAGGCTTGGACTGGCCCTTTGGAGAGCAAGTGAATTCCCTGGTGGGCCCCCCCATTCATCCTATACGAGTAATATTTGGCACAATACACTTCATTCTCTATATATAGACAAAGTCAGCATCTCATCATTCATTTAACAAACTGCCCAGCTTATTATTATATAAACTAGATGGTGGCCTGATTCTAACGCATCGGGTATTCTAGAATATGTATAGTAGTATATAGCACAGCCCACGCAGTATATAACACAGCCCACGTAGTATATAACACAGCCCACGTAGTATATAACACAGCCCATGCAGTATATACACAGCCCACGTAGTATATAGCAATGTGGGTACCATATCCCTGTTAAAAAAAGAATTAAAATAAAAAATAGTTATATACTCACCTTCCGGCGGCCCCCGGCTATTTGCAGACGTAGAAAAAGTGGTGCAGAATTTTCTGCACAAAATCCGCATCTCCTGGCAGAATCCGCAGCCGTGGATTTGCCGCGGATTTTATGCGGATTTTGTGCAGATTTGCCGTGGAATTGATGCAGATTTTGTGCGGATTTTCTGCAGTTTTTGCCACTGCGGATTTTTATCATGGAGGGGTGCAGAAACGCTGCAGATCCGCACAAAATAAGTGACATGCACTTCTTTTAAATCCACAGCAATTCCGCACTGATTTTTCCGCACCATTAGCACAGCTTTTTTTATTTTTTTACATTGATTTACATTGTACTGTAAATCACAGTGCGGATCTGCAGCGTTTCTGTGCGGAAAAATCCGCTGCGGATACGCACCAAATCCGCATCGTGTGCACATAGCCTAAAGGGAAGTAAGGCTATGTGCACACGTAGGAAATGTGGTGCAGAATTTTCTGCACTAAATCTGCATCTGCAGATTTGATGCAGTTTCTGTGCAGTTTCTATGCAGTTTCTGCGCAGATTCTATGCAGTTTCTGTGCAGTTTCTGTGCAGTTTCTATGCAGATTCTATGCAGATTCTATGCAGATTCTATGCAGTTTCTGCGCAGATTCTATGCAGTTTCTGTGCAGTTTCTGTGCAGTTTCTATGCAGTTTCTGTGCAGTTTCTGTGCAGTTTCTGTGCAGTACAATGTAAATCAATGGGAAAAAAAAAAAGCTGTGCACATGGTGCAGAAAAATCTGCAGCAGAAACGCTGCAGAACTGCACAAAAGAAGCGACGTGCACTTCTTTGAAATCTGCAGCGTTTCTGCGCAGATTTTTCTGCACCATGTGCACAGCTTTTTGTTTTTCCCATTGATTTACATTGTACTGTAAATCACAGTGCAGTTCTGCAGCGTTTCTGCAGCAGAAAAATCTGCTGCAGTTCTGCACCAATTCTGCACTAAATCTGCATCGTGTGCACATACCCTTAAGGCCATGTTCACACGATCCTTTTTTTGATCCTTTTTTTGATCCTTTTTTTTTCAGGTCCTGATTTGGAAAACCCGCAGTGCAAAACTGCACTGCTGATTTTCCTGCAGTTTCTTCTGCAGATTCCTCTGCGGGTTTTCAACAGCACTTTCCTATTGGTGCCTGTTGAAAACAGGAGCTGAATCCGCAGAAAGAAGTGGCATGGTACTTCTTTTTTTCTGCAGGCAAATCCTCGCGGATTTGCCTGAGAAAAAAAGGATAGTGGGCACAGCGGTTTTTGTTTTCCATAGAGTAACATTGGACTGTACCCTGCATGGAAAAAGGACCTGAAAAAAAAAGGATCAAAAAAAGGATCGTGTGAACATAGCCTAAAGCAGCTTATGTATAAAAACATAAATAATAATAAAAAAAACACAGTAAGCTTGCCATCAAATGCTAATGTGAAGACAACTCTGTTCACTAGTGATGAGCGAGTGTACTCGTTGCTCGGGTGACCTCCGAGTATTTGTTATTGCTCGGAGATATAGTTTTCATCACCTCAGTTGCATGATTTACGGCTTCCAGATAAGCTTAATACATGTGGGAATTCCATAACAAACAGGCATTTCTCACATGTTTTCAGCGTATCTGGAAGCCGTAAATCATGCAACTGAGGTGATGAAAACTATATCTCCGAGCAATAACAACCCGAGCGTACTCGGGAAAACCCGAGCAACGAGTATACTCGCTCATCACTACTGTTCACCTCTATTGTGCCGACCCCACACACCACCTGGCTGCAGGTATTGCATAGAAAAGAGGATGACATCATTTCCTCAATCACTTTGCCTTTCCTAATGTCAATAGATAAAAACTGCAGGCTTGGACTGGCCCACAGGAAAACAGGTCAATCCTCCGGTGGGCCATCACCCTCTTATATGAGCAGTACTTATCACTATGACCAAACAAAGAGGCATCGTATTAATTTAATAATCTACCCCATTCATGGTTATTTAAATTGTGAGTACTTACCATAAATATACAAAGAAGAGGTAGAAAGGGGCAGTAACAGAAAACTGCAGCCAGCGCCAATCACGAATTGCATATGCCAGTCCTGAAAGCACCATTTGGCCAGAAGTAAAGACGTAACCGATGAAAGTTCCTGCCAGCGTACGCCCTTTTACCGGCATCCATTCTAACACTGCCAAAACAAAAGTCCTTAAAATTAGCTCATGTGTATTTTTTTTGTTTTGTTCCGTATGGTCATTACATTTTTTTCTACTTACTTTATCTATTTGCTCTTCTTTGTGCTACATTTACAAATGTTTTATGATTTACCATATGTACAGGTATGGTGGACGGTTGACCATAAGAATCCTCTGGGCATTTTAATTGAATTCCTTTTCTTCTCTGTAACATTATAATCCATCATGATTGTGTAGGTATGGGATATTTGTGATAGGTGATAAGTAGAGATGAGCGAACCCA
Source organism: Ranitomeya variabilis (assembly GCF_051348905.1). NCBI lineage: Eukaryota > Metazoa > Chordata > Amphibia > Anura > Dendrobatidae > Ranitomeya > Ranitomeya variabilis. The sequence goes on from NC_135233.1 coordinate 469,047,106, forward strand.
AAGTCAAAAATTCGAGGTTCATACCGGACAGTCATTGTCCGGTGCTAAACTCCAAACACGGACTTCTCCCGGAAGTCCATTGCAAAGTTCGGAGTTCAGGGGGGGAAGTGAGAGAAAATTTTTTTCCAGATCCAAAGTTTGGGTCTCCAATGTTTTCAGTGGGGTTTGGGTTCTTGATCAAGTTTGGGTTTTGGTACCCGAACCAAACTTTGGACTGAAGTTTGACTTGGGTACCAGAGCCCGAATTTCCACAGATCCACTTATCCCTAGTGATAAGTACTATAGATCAGTGATTTTCAACCTTTTTTGAGCCGCGGCACACTTTTTATACTTAAAAAATCCCGGGGCACACCACCAGCCAAAATGGCACAAAATGACACTAAAACAGTACATATTCTACATATAGTTAATAATATAGATTCTAAATGTATTTATACTCACTCAGTGTGAAACCTGGGCCTGTTTCGATAAACACAAAAGGGATATCCTGGCAGGAATGGTGGAAAGACACACACGAAGCTCTTCCTCAACAGTTCTCAGTCTCTCCCTGTTTTTAGTTTTTATCGCAGTCAAGCTTGAGAAGCCCAGCTCACATAGATAAGTGGTCGAAAATGGGAGCAATGTCAAAATAGCTTTGTTGGCCAGAATGGGGAACTCCTTGGAGTGGTACTGTGCAGTGTATATATACAGGAGTGGTACTGTGCAGTGTATATATACAGGAGGAGTGGTACTGTGCGGTGTATATATACAGGGCAGGAGGAGTGGTACTGTGCAGTGTATATATACAGGGCAGGAGGAGTGGTACTGTGCAGTGTATATATACAGGAGGAGTGGTACTGTGCGGTGTATATATACAGGGGAGAGGTACTGTGCGGTGTATATATACAGGGGAGAGGTACTGTGCAGTGTATATATACAGGGGAGAGGTACTTTGCGGTGTATATATACAGGAGGAGAGGTACTGTGCGGTATATATATACAGGGGAGAGGTACTGTGCAGTGTATATACTTCAACAGCCGCCCAGCCCAGGCCCCCAGCACCTGTCCTGTATATATATTATATACACTGTATCTATACAGGCTGTGCTGGGGGCCTGGGCTGGGCGGCTGCTGTAGTATATATATATATATGTCAGCTGCAGCCGCCCAGCCCATGGCCGCCCCAGGTCACCCAGAGTAGACTGTCAGAACATACAACGATAGCATGGCACTCACTCAGGTGCTGGTACGAGCTCCGGGAATCTGCCTGTGCCTGATAAGTTCAGCACTGCAGCAGCCAGGAGAGTAGAGCAGGAGAACTCTCCGCCCACAATGTCACGCTGGCTGTGTCCTTAACCCCTATGTGCCTGGCCCTGCACTGACTGAGATGCTTGTGCCAGGCAGCGCAAATTGAAAGGGTAGAAAGGGTTAAAGCATAGTTTGGGGAACTTTCCCCACGGCACACCCGACCATGTGTCCCGGCACACTAGTGTGCCGCGGAACACTGGTTGAAAATCACTGCTATAGATGATCTATGCTAATGGAAAATTATCTCTGATGGCAATATAGGATCTATAGTGGTGGTATAGAGAAGGCGTATGTTCTGTGTTACTGTACATGACCTATAGGAGTGATGGTACACAATCTGTAGGAATGGGGTACTATCTCCAGTGAGGGTATTTGATGGTATACAAGGTTTAGTAAAGTTGTATGATCTCTTTGGTGTTATATATAGTAATGATGTATGATCTGTGGTGGTAGTAAAGTAATTAGTGATGAGCGAGCATGCTCGGGTGCTAACCTATTGTCTTCGTGATGCTTGAAAACTATGTTCGAGTCCCCGTGGTTGCATGTCTCGCATGAATATTGATACTGTAACGGGGTCTACCAAGCTGGGGTACCTCTTTAGTACCACCCCATGTTTCAGGAGGTCCACTTTGTCTTTGGATGGAGTCTGAATGAAGGATGCTGGCTGGAATTCCTTGATAACATGAGAGCATATAAAAGCTGACTGCTTCTCCATGTATTTCCAGTCTCACAACACTTTATTCACAGAACACAGAATATATATCACAACAGATACAGAGGGCAGGCCCATTCAAAAGCGGCAGGCCAGACATACATTACAATAGCCGCAGGTGGCCGGAGCCTGCTGATATTTACTGTGGGAATTACAAAGGTGGAGGACAAGTGACAAGTGACCCTGCTACTGACATTTGCATACAGTGCCTACAAGTAGTATTCAACCCCCTGCAGATTTAGCAGGTTTAATAAGATGCAAATAAGTTAGAGCCTTCAAACTTCAAACAAGAGCAGGATTTATTAACAGATGCATAAATCTTACAAACCAAAAAGTTTTGTTGCTCAGTTAAATTTTTATAAATTTTAAACATAAAAGTGTGGGTCAATAATTATTCAACCCCTAGGTTTAATATTTTGTGGAATAACCTTTGTTTGCAATTACAGCTAATAATCGTCTTTTATAAGACCTGATCAGGCCGGCACAGGTCTCTGGAGTTATCTTGGCCCACTCCTCCATGCAGATCTTCTCCAAGTTATCTAGGTTCCTTGGGTGTCTCATGTGGACTTTAATCTTGAGCTCCTTCCACAAGTTTTCAATTGGGTTAAGGTCAGGAGACTGACTAGGCCACTGCAACACCTTGATTTTTTGCCTCTTGAACCAGGCCTTGGTTTTCTTGGCTGTGTGCTTTGGGTCGTTGTCTTGTTGGAAGATGAAATGACGACCCATCTTAAGATCCTTGATGGAGGAGCGGAGGTTCTTGGCCAAAATCTCCAGGTAGGCCGTGCTATCCATCTTCCCATGGATGCGGACCAGATGGCCAGGCCCCTTGGCTGAGAAACAGCCCCACAGCATGATGCTGCCACCACCATGCTTGACTGTAGGGATGGTATTCTTGGGGTCGTATGCAGTGCCATCCAGTCTCCAAACGTCACGTGTGTGGTTGGCACCAAAGATCTCGATCTTGGTCTCATCAGACCAGAGAACCTTGAACCAGTCAGTCTCAGAGTCCTCCAAGTGATCATGAGCAAACTGTAGACGAGCCTTGACATGACGCTTTGAAAGTAAAGGTACCTTACGGGCTCGTCTGGAAAGGAGACCATTGCGGTGGAGTACGTTACTTATGGTATTGACTGAAACCAATGTCCCCACTGCCATGAGATCTTCCCGGAGCTCCTTCCTTGTTGTCCTTGGGTTAGCCTTGACTCTTCGGACAAGCCTGGCCTCGGCACGGGAGGAAACTTTCAAAGGCTGTCCAGGCCGTGGAAGGCTAACAGTAGTTCCATAAGCCTTCCACTTCCGGATGATGCTCCCAACAGTGGAGACAGGTAGGCCCAACTCCTTGGAAAGGGTTTTGTACCCCTTGCCAGCCTTGTGACCCTCCACGATCTTGTCTCTGATGGCCTTGGAATGCTCCTTTGTCTTTCCCATGTTGACCATGTTTGAGTGCTGTTCACAAGTTTGGGGAGGGTCTTAAATAGTCAGAAAAGGCTGGAAAAAGAGATAATTAATCCAAACATGTGAAGCTCATTGTTCTTTGTGCCTGAACTACTTCTTAATACTTTAGGGGAACCAAACAGAATTCTGGTGGGTTGAGGGGTTGAATAATAAATGACCCTCTGAAAAAACTTTTCCCAATTTAAAAAAAAAATAAACAAAGAAATAACATTCTTTTTTGCTGCAGTGCATTTCACACTTCCAGGCTGATCTACAGTCCAAATGTCACAATGCCAAGTTAATTCCAAATGTGTAAACCTGCTAAATCTGAAGGGGGTTGAATACTACTTGTAGGCACTGTATATGACCAGATAAGGATTGTTCTTCCTCCAAACCTAAAAGCGAAAGAAAAACAACAAAAAAAGTGAAAACTGACTGCAAATAAGGTCAACTGGAACTATCATTAGGGAACAAGACTGGCTGGTGGACATTGGTCTAAGCCGGTTGACGCTACATTTTGGTTGGTGTCTTTCTTTGTATGGTTTAGTGTAAATCCCATCTTCAGAGATCTTCTTTAGTCATCGATGACGATATATTGTAAGTATAATTCATTTATTAATAGACTATAACATCTTGAAAAATGAAATGTACCTGCCTGAAAGTCCTCCAAAATTAGCTCCTCTAAGTAGAACCCCCACTATGTACACCGACTGTGCCATCTGCCTCATGGGGTGCAGGTCACACACCAAATTCCACTGTAAAAAAAAGCCAAAAACTTAAAAATATAAAAAGAATGCTTGGGACAGTTACCTACTCATGGTCGTGTTATCAATGTGACTGTGTTCTCTAGTAAATGCATACTTATCAGGCCATAGAAGAAAGCGCACCATATATCTTCTATGCGGTTGTGACAAACAAAAGTATAAAAGTGGATAGTAATAAAAATAAGAAGAAAATATAAATCTTTGCTCATCTGGATCTAAAACAAGAGATAGATCCATGGAAACTTACCTCCGTGATTATAGAGGACCGTATAACAATGGTGTCATAGACCCATCCATCAACGCATGGTTCTGTTTCCATCCCTGTGATATTTGCTAGACTGCCATTGAACTGCATTAGGTTCCATTGGGGCTCTCTAAATCTCTGGCATCTTGCTGGTTGCCCTCTCTCTTAAGGGTAACTGTGCCCACTGATGAGTTCTTGATAGGATAAAGCGTCGGTTCCATTTAGACCAGCTTTTGGTTCACAGTGGTGGCCTGGGAAGGCGGCAGTGAAGTTCTGTAGGAAGTTGTGGCAAGCCACCATGCAGACTGGAAATGCCAAGAATTTACTGTGCAGGATCTGAAAAGTGCCCACACCACCGATTCGGTCAAGGATATCTGCAAATGCCATGTTGTCAGTCTATGTCGTGAAGCAGGAATGCAAAAACTAAATCAAAGAGATACAAGATAATTACATTAAAAAGAAAAGAAAGCATAAAGATCCATTACGTATCATTTTTATCTCTCCTATGTGCCATGCATGCAAAAAATCCACAGGTAGCAGCCACAAGTACTATGGGCACATGTAGCAGCCATAACATTAATGCTATACAGCAATGTTACTTGTAGCCGGAAAAGTAATAGATTCTGTGTAGATTCTCCTCTGTGCACAATGTATCAATAGATATAACACTATTATCTATCCTGCTGTATACTGATCTCCCATTACACAAAAGGAGCCCCTCTAACGCTATGGTTTGTGGGTGCTGCAAAAGAGTTTGCATAAAGAGTGTTAAAAAGAATCTGTCAGCAGGTTTTTGCTATGTACCGTATTTTTCGGACTATAAGATGCACCGGACTATAAGGCGCACCCAGGTTTTAGAGGTGGAAAATAGGGAAAAAAATATTTGAAGCAAAAAAAATGTGGTAAAATATTTAATAACATACTATTATATGTGGTGTTATTATATATAATAGTATGTTATTATGTTGGAAGCTGCGGGACCAGTGTGGTGTCTGTGAAGTACGATATGAAGACGCTGGAGGGTGAGTATAAGGGCTCATTTCCACATGCGAGGCACACGTCCGTATCTCGCATGTGGAAACCAAGCTCTGGCGCCGGCACTTTGGAGCGGAGCGTGCAGCTCCATGTGTTCCTATGCGGCCGCACGCTCCGCTCTGGAGTGCCGGCTCCACAGCTTGGTTTCCACATGCGAGATACGGACGTGTGCCTCGCATGTGGAAATGAGCCCTAAGAATGGGTGCACAGGGCTTATAGTGAAAGCACCACTCCAGCACTGCAAAATAACACTGGAGTGCTGCTTTAAAATCCCATGGGAGAACAATAACTCCCAGCATGTCCTGCAGATCCTATGACATGCTGGGAGTTATAGTTCACCAAAGGAGTGGCAGAGTGCTTTATTGTGTTTTGTAAAGACTGACCTCTTAATTGTGGCAGCCAGCCACACTGTGGTGAGGTAAAAGCTGGAGCATCCCATGGCTGCACACACAGAGCCCTCCCTGTTGTTGTTGCCTTTCCACAGCGCAGGACATAAGAGGAAGCTGCAGATTCTAGGTGGGAGCCTGAAGGACCTGTGATGATGTCAGAAGAGGGAGGGCTCTGAGCTGCCATGTGATGCTCCAGCCCGCCCACTTCTGACATCACACAGGTCCTCCCTGTGCACCAGACAGCTCAGCGTCCAGCACAGGCAGGTAGGCAGCGATCTCCTGGCCCCTGCTGCTGCCTCCTCCTCCCCCGGACACACAGATTCTCCCTGGAATTAGTGCTAGGGAAACTGTGTGTCCCTGCTTAAGTGCAGTATTCATTTGCTGCTCCCGACTCACCGCTCAGCTGATCGGTGGGCGGGGAGCAGCTAATAAATATTCAGTGCACTTAATCAGCGGGGCCATGTGCTTTCCCCAGCAGCTGATTCCGGGCAGTGGGGACATTCTGAAGTGGGATAACAGTGCGATCCCACTCGCTGCTGCCCCCCTCCCCACATGGTATATCCGTACAATAAGACGCACCCACACTTTCCTCCCAAATTTGGAGGAAAAAAAGTGCGTCTTATAGTCCGAAAAATACGGTAATCTGCGGACATCATGATATAAGGGCTGAGAAATTGATTTCAGGAAGTGTCACTTATTACGCTGTGTGCTAAGGTTTCTATACAATGAATGTTTTATCTGCAGGAGATTATCACTGCCCATACTTACTGCCCTGTGCCTCCTGGTCCAGCCACGCCCCCAGCACTGATTAGCAGCTCACTGTCAATGTACAATGTACACAGAGAGCCTGTTGTGGGCGGGGTTAGCTTTATGAGCTCTGCTACATATAAAAACTCGGATTGTGTCACAGCTGCTGCACCCAGTAAACTAATTGCTACATCGCTGGAATCAGGGTCTCTGTCCCTACATCATGCTGTTCTCAAATAAGGTAGCAAAAACCTGAAGACGGATTCCCTTTAAGCTACACTTCTGATATTCTTGATGCATTTCTACAGTACAGTTTACTTTTTACATAGCGAACAGACCCTTTGCTATTGGACCCGATGAATTTTAGTTACAAAATCCATCAAACACAAGCCCCAGAATCAGAGGAGCCCAAGCCCCACCAGTAGCATACGTGTATTACTCACTACTGTCTATCCTGCTGCTTTCTTGCTGTGCCACTAGCCAATATGACAAGTAGGACCGTGATGGCCGATTGATCAGATAAGACTGCTCCAAGCGATGGTCGCTGCCGATAACGTAACGATATGCCTCTATGTTCTTACCCAGCAGGTTGATGGCCGTTCCAGCAGATGAGGATGTTGCAAGGGTTTGGCTGTAATTCCATAAATGATGATGGAAGCTGGTTCCTTTATATACAATTCACACCTTGAAGGGAAATCCCTGTTGGTGCGGTTAATGAGTGACCTGAATTCTAAGAAACTCGGAAGTGGAATTCAGGATAGAATGTTCATTATTATCACTATAATAAAAAATCATCTGGATTAAAATATTGAATTTACAAATAAACTATGGCTGCACGTTGACTTTGGTTGTGATGTATGTCGGGTGGCCATATGGCTGCTACGTGCTACGTTACTGGAGAAGGACATCATGGATGGAAGAATAGAAGGAAGAAGGTGAAGAGGAAGACCAGCAACCTGAAGGCTCAATACTATCATGATAAATGGAGAAGACCCTGGTGGACCTATCTAGGCTTGCACATGATCGATCTTCCTAGAGATTGTTAATCCATCAAGTCGCCATGGCTCGAGATCAAGCCGAAGGCCGTTAAATAAAGTAATGTTACATTGTGACCAATGGGAATGTTGTAGCATTGCGATCAGCAATTTGCAACGACTGTAGCGTGGTGGGATTATTGGACACACAACTTGTGTCTTGGCCAAAGTTGCGATGTAGCACTAGTCGTAGGGAATGTTCACAGTGACAGATTTATTCCCGAATATTCGGCAATGACTATATATACACGAGGCTAGCATTATTCCATAGACGAGCTGCAAAAAAAAAAGCCATACTTAACACCTTCAAGACCGGCCCATTTTGGGCGTTAAGGATGAAGCAGTTCCTTTTTCAACTATTTATTTTTTTAATAAGTTTTTTTTTCATTAGCCAAGTTCTATCAACTCTTAATGGGAAGGAGAAGAAATAGAATAAAAAAGCATTTCTGCCTTTAATTAATTGCAGTTTAAGCCCTTCACGAGTAAGCAAGCAATTTTCCATTGTTCGATTTCATTTTTTGCTCCCCTTCTTCCAAGCTTCCAAGTGCAATTCCACGGTTGTTTTTTTTCTTTTTTTTTTTTATTTATCATGTTCACTATATGATAAAACTTACCTGGCAATATGATTTAGATTTTCTTTTTGTTCCGATAGGATTAATTTATTTTATATTTTGATAAATCGAACTGTTACGAACGCAGTGATACCAAATGTGTAATTTTTTTTAAATTGTTTTATTTTAATGGTGAAAAAAGTATTGTTTTTTTTTTTCTCTATACTGTATATATTTTTTTGTTAAACTTTTTTTCCCCACTTTTCCTGCATTTAATAGTCCCCTTAGGGGACTTGAAGCTGTGATCATCTGATCACCTGTTTAACACATAGAAGTGCATGATCTCCAGTGCAATTTGTAGTTTTCATTGGAACATTTGTGAGGCACATATGCCTTTTTTGTGACTTTTTAGTATATTTTTTTGGCAGGCAGAATGAGCCAAACCAAAATTCCGAAATATATACGTACATTTTTTTAAATCACTGTTCATCATTTGGTACATCATTTATTACACAGGTTGATAATGATTACAATACCAAATTTTCATTGTTTTTTTTCTCACTTTTTTTGTAGAAATATAATATCACTTGTATTTTTTGCTCTATGAGGGATTGTGGGACAATCTATAGTTTTCAATGGTATTGTTTTTGGATACATATGAATTTTTGATCATTGTCTATTCCAATTTTGGCAGCAAGGACGAACTAAAAATAAACAATGGAGCTGATTCATTTGAAAAGACGTAATATTTTTGAGCATTGAGGAGTTGAGCAAAAATGTTGCAAATTTTGCCGTTTTCACTTTGGATCAGCTCCGCCAAAATGGGATCTATTGAGGAGGAGCTGTGACAGGATGGAGGTGTGACTATGTCTCCTGTGCTATTCATCAAATGTGTTAGCATTTCGTATGCCAGAAATAATACTCCAGTGCCGCTATGCCATCTGTGTTCAGGTCGTAATGCAAAGTATTGGAGAAGCTTTGTACATTATTTATTTATACATACATGAAAATCACTGATGAAACCCTGATGGTAAAAACTATCACACTGACCAAACACTCGGATCCAAAACATTAATGACACTCAGATCATTTTTTCGCACACGTGTTTAAACAAGTTCGTCTGAATGAGACCTTAAAAAAGACATAAAATGCTTGGAAAAATGTACAAAATGTATAATGTTTTTACAAAGCAAATACAATTTTGCAAAATAATAACTAGAAATGAAGAACGCTCTGAGGTCGGCTGCAGACAAGCGTAGAAAAAATTGTCCATTTTTCATCCAGAAAATACGGATGAAAATCATCCGAGTTGTCATCCGTGTGTTGATTTATTTTTTTTCTGTCTGACATCCGTTTTTACACCTCAACACTTTAACCCCTTTCTGCCATCCGACGTACTATTTTGTCCATGTGACCTGGGCCCTAATTCCCATGGACGGAATAGTACATCACATGCGATCAGCTGCGCTCACGGCGGGAGAATGGCCGACCGCGGACGGGTGTCAGCTGATTACCACAGCTGACACCCATTACTAAGTGCCAGGAGCGGTCTTTAACCCCCAGAACGGCACATTAACCCCAGGCACACTGCGATCAAACAAGATCACAGCGTTCCGGTGGCATAGAGAAGCATCGCGCAGGGAGGGGGCTCCCTGCGTGCTTTCCTGAGACCCTGAGAACAACGCGATGTGATAGTGTTGTTCCGAGGGTTTCCTCCCCTGCAGGCCCCCGTGTCCAAGATGGCCGCGGGGTCCTTCCGGGTCCTGCAGGGAGGTGGCTTCTAGAAGGAGAAGCCTCCTACACTGCCTGTCAGATCAGTGCTGTGCAAAGTGTTAGATCAGTGATCTGACTTTATACAAGGCAATGTAAAAAAGTAAAAAAAAATATTATACTGTATAAAAATATTTTTTTAAAAATTCCTAAATAAAGAAAAAAATAATAAATATTGTTCCAATAAATACATTTCTTTATGTAAATAAAAAAACCAAACAATAAAAGTACACATATTTAGTATCGCTGCGCCCGTAACGACCCGACCTATAAAACTGTCCCACTAGTTAACCCCTTCAGTGAACACCGTAAAAAAAACAAAAAAAAAAACACGAGGCAAAAACAATGCTTTGTCATCATACTGCCGAACAAAAACTGGAATGACACGTGATCAAAAAGACGGATATAAATAAACATGAAACCGCTGAAAACATCATCTTGTCCTGCAAAAAATGAGCCACCATACAGCGTCATCAGCGTAAAATTAAAAAAGTTATAGCTCTCAGAATAAAGCTATGCAAAAACAATTATTATTTATATAATAATATAAATATTTATATAAACGTTTTTATTGTAGAAAAGCTCCAAAACATAAAAAAAGATATAAATGAGGTATCGCTGTAATTGTACTGACCCAAAGAATAAAACTGCCTTATCAATTTTACCACTGGTGGAACGGTATAAACTCCCCACCCAAAAGAAATTCATGAATTGCTGGTTTTTGCTCATTCTGCCTCCCAAAAATCATAATAAAAAGCGATCAAAATATGTCATGTGCCCAAAAATGGTACCAATAAAAACATCAACTCATCCCACAAAAAACAAGACCTCATATGTGTCATGTCGGACGCTATTCACACTAGGGCGTCCGACAGACAGCGGTAATCCGCATTCGTCCACTATGCGCTCAGTGGCGCCGGCTAGATTTCTTCTAGGTTGTCCGGAGTTAATCTAGCTGGTACTCGGATTGGAGGCTGGGTCTCGCCCACTGCCTTTAAATAGTTCTGCTGAACTTTGGGCGTCACCAATTATAGCTTTTGTCTTGTGCCTGGTGATCTCGGTCTGGAGTGGTGGTCTAGGAGAGGAAATATCGTATCTGGTGGTGTATTATTCTTCGTCATATTTCTCCTTCCTATATTTGTATTTGTTTTGCCCTGTGCACATTATAGTGTTTTCCTGTGTGTCTGCGGCGTGGTGCGTTTTTAGTTTTCCCTGTCTGTGCTTTCTGTAGGGGTTGGTGTGAGGTCTAATCACTGGGTGGCGGGTTGAGGTTTCAGCTTAGTACTGAAACAGGAGTCAGGGTCAGGCCTGGCGGCCCAGACATGCACACCTTCAGTGTAAACTCTGGGAGAGGGACAGAAAGGGTTTCCCTAGTCTGAGGGATATTGCAGGGGCCCGGGTAATCAGCTGTAGTCTACCCAGTACCCCCGTGACATTATAATCGGCCCCCAAATTTTGTATTCCATGGATCCCATGACTTCCATAACCCGCCAGCTGGAGGCGCTGTCCTTACAGGTCACTGAGTTGAAAGGGGCAGTCCAGCAGCAGGGTCTTGTAGTATCTAATGTGCAAGCTGAAAATGCAGGTAGAGTTGCAGAGCCAAAGATCCCTTTGCCTGAGAGGTTTGCTGGGGAACGCAGTAAATTTGCTGTCTTTCATGAAGCTTGCAAATTGTATTTTTGTATGCGCCCGATTTCCTTGGGTAATGAGGCTCAGCGGGTGGGCATGCTGTTGTCATTGCTGATCGGAGACCCCCAAGCATGGGCGTTTTCTTTACCATCTGATTCAGCTGCATTTAACTCAGTGGAGAGTTTTTTTTCTGCTCTTGGACTCATTTATGATGATCCTGACAGATTGGCTTTAGCAGAATCTAAAACTCGCGCTCTCCACCAGGGGGAGCGAATGGCGGAGGATTACTGTTCTGAATGTCGCCGCTGGGCGGTGGACACGCAGTGGAATGACCCGGCGCTGCGGAGTCAATTTGTTCATGGGGTTTCGAGAAGGGTTAAACAAGCCCTTCTGATGTATGAGACTCCCGCTTCTCTAGAGTCTGCTATGAGTCTTGTTGTTCGCATGGATCGCCGTTTGCATCAGGGGGTGCAAGAGACGCCGCCTTTGGGTGAAGGCGTAGGTGCACGTGAAGTTGCTGCAGGTGAGCCCACGGAGCCTATGCAAATCGCAGGGGTGTCGCATCCTCGAGTCCCCTCGCTCAGGAAGCAGGGAGCCTGTTTTTGCTGTGGTAAAGATGGGCATTATGTAAATATTTGTCCTCTGTTACCTAAGAAAAAGCGCATCGGCGGAAAACTACTAAACTCAGAGGGTGTGGAGGAGACTGATCTGAGTTTATGCATATTTTCCATGGTGGTCTCTCAATGTATGCTCCCTGCCAGGGTTATGGTCGCTGGCAGAGAGCTGCCTATCACTGTTTTTGTGGATAGTGGTTCGGCCACTAATCTCATTGATGAGGAGTTTGCGCGCACGGCCGGGTTCACGGTCGAAAAACTGCCTCATCCTATCCGGGTGGTCACCATCAATGCTGCTCCTCTCCCACAGGGGGAGATTACTGAGTTTGTGGCTGAAGTGAAACTCCACTTAGTAATCTTCCTGCACAAATGGTTTTGGGTTTTCCATGGTTATCTTTGCATAACCCGGTGATTGACTGGAAAACTCAGGACATAATTCAGTGGAGCGGATTTTGCCAGGAGAATTGCCTGGCCACATGTGTGTCCGCTGTGACTCCTAGCATTCCTGAGTCACTGCTGGATTTCGCGGATGTGTTCTCAGAGAAGGGTTGTTCAGAATTGCCACCACATCGCCCCTATGACTGTACTATCAGGTTTAAACCTGGGGCCAAATTGCCTAAAGCTAGGATGTTTAACATCTCTGGTCCTGAGAGACAAGCTTTAAAGGACTACATTGCTGAGAGTTTGAGCAAAGGGCACATCAGGCCTTCATCCTCGCCTGTGGCAGCGGGGGTTCTTCTTCGTTAAAAAGAAAGATGGCGGACTATGCCCGTGTCTGGATTTCAGGGAGTTAAACCAGATTACGGTTCGTGATCCATACCCTATGCCACTTATACCTGACTTGTTCAACCAGGTGGCTGGTGCTAAGTGGTTCTCCAAGCTTGACCTCAGGGGGGCGTACAACCTCATAAGAGTCCGTCAAGGTGATGAGTGGAAGACGGCTTTTAATACTCCTGAGGGTCATTTTGAAAATTTGGTGATGCCATTTGGGTTGACAAACGCGCCTGCAGTATTTCAACATTTCATTAATGATGTGTTCTCGCATGTTTTGGGGAAATTCGTTATTGTGTACATAGATGACATTCTCATTTATTCATGCGACCGTGATACTCATTTAGAGCATGTCAGGCAGGTGTTACAGCTTCTCAGAGAGAATAAGCTCTATGCTAAACTTGAGAAATGTGTATTTTCGGTTCAGGAGTTGCCTTTATTGGGTTATATTGTGTCCGCTTCAGGGTTTAAAATGGACGCCGCTAAGGTGCAAACGGTGCTGAGTTGGGAACGGCCTGATAACCTAAAAGTGCTTCAGCGGTTCCTTGGGTTTTCTAACTACTATAGGAAGTTTATCAAAGATTTTTCTACCATTGCTAAACCGCTTACTGACATGACGAAAAAGGGTACCAATTTCTCCGCCTGACCTGAGGCTGCTGTGCGCGCATTCGAATTTCTTAAGAACAGTTTTGCTTCGGCCCCCATTCTGGTGCAGCCGGACATATCGAAACTATTCACCGTGGAAGTCGATGCGTCTGAGGTTGGAGTGGGGGCGGTGCGGTCACAAGGCTCATCTTTGGGCGAGTTGCGTCCATGCGCCTACTTTTCCAAGAAGCTGTTGCCCGCCGAACGTAACTACGATATCGGCAACAGGGAATTGTTGGCTATCAAGTTGGCTTTTGAGGAATGGCGACACTTCTTGGAGGGGTCGGTCCACCAGGTTACAGTTATCACCGACCATAAAAACCTGCTTTATCTGGAGTCAGCCAAGCGTCTGTCCCCCAGGCAGGCTCGCTGGCCATTGTTTTTCACGCGGTTTAACTTTTTTGTTACTTACCGACCGGGGTCTAAGAACACTAAAGCGGATGCTTTATCCAGGTGTTTTCCGGGGGGGGGAGAGCCTTGGGAAGATCCGGTACCCATCCTCCAAAAAGGTGTAGTGGTCTCGGCTCTCACGACAGAGGTTGAGGCTGAGATTGCCGAGGCTCTGGAGGAAGTACCACCAGAGCTTCCCATTAACAAATCGTTTGTACCGCTCCATCTTCGCCTAAAGGTGTTGGGTGAGCATCATGATGCTGTCCTGGCTGGCCATCCAGGGGTTAGGGGTACCTTGGAGTTGGTGTCGTGTCGGTTTTGGTGGCCCAAAATCCGACAGGACGTGGTCTCGTACATGTCAGCATGTACCACGTCTGCTAGGGCTAAGACGCCTCGCTCCCGTCCTGCTGGCACTTATGACTGGCACCTTGACTCTGTGGGCCAAAATATGGAAAAATTATAGCTCTCAAAATGTGGTGATGCAAAAACTATTTTTTGCAATAAAAAGCGTCTTTTAGCGTGTAACAGCTGCCAAACATAAAAACCCGCTAAAAATAGTAAATCAAACCCCCCTTTATCACCCCCTTAGTTAGGGAAAAATAATAAAATAAAAAAAAGTATTTATTTCCATTTTCCCATTATGGTTAAGGTTGAGGCTAAAGTTGGGGTTAGGGGTGTGTTGGTCTTAGGGTTGTGATTACGGTTGGGATTAGGGTTAGGTGTGTGTTGGGGTTAGGATTGGAGTTAGAATTGGAGGGTTTCCACTGTTTAGGCACATCTCCAAACATGACATGGCGTCCGATCTCAATTCTGCATTGAAAAAGTCAAACGTTCCTCCTTCCCTTCCAAGCTCTGCCGTGCACACAAACAGTGGTTTAGCCCCACATATGGGGTATCAGCATACTCAGGACAAATTGGACAACAACCTTTGGGGTCAAATTTCTCCTGATACCCTTGTAAAAATACAAAATTGGGGCTAAAAAATTATTTTTGTGGAAAAAAAATATTTTTTATTTTCACGGCTTTGCATTATAAACTTTAGTGAAACGCTTGGGGGTTCAAAGTTCTCACAACACATCTAGATAAGTTCCTTGGGGGGTCTACTTTCCAAAATGGTGTCACTTGTGGGGGGTTTCCACTGTTTAGGCACATTAGGGGCTCTCCAAACGCGACATGGCATCTGATCTCAATTCCAGCCAATTTTGCATTGAAAAGTCAAATGGCGCTCCTTCTCTTCTGAACTCTGCAATGCGCCCAAACAGTGGTTTACCCCCACATATGGGGTATCAGCGTGCTCAGAACAAATTGCAAAACAATGTTTGGGGTCCAATTTCTCCTGTTACCCTTGGGAAATTAAAAAATTGGGGGTGAAAAATCACTTTTGTGAAAAAAATAAGATTTTTTATTTTTACGGCTCTACATTATAAACTTCTTTGACGCACTTGGTGGTTCAAAGTGTTCACCACACATCTAGATAAGTTCCTTAGGGGGCCTACTTTCCAAAATGGTGTCACTTGTAGGGGGTTTCCACTGTTTAGGCACATCAGGGGCTCTCCAAATGCGACATGGTGTCCTTTCTCAATTCCAGCCAATTTTGCATTGAAAAGTCAAATGGCGCTCCATCCCTTCCAAGCTCTGCGGTGCGCCCAAACAGTGGTTTACCCCCACATGTGGGGTATTGGCGTACTCAGGACAAATTGTACAACAACTTTTGGTGTCCAATTTCTCCTGTTACCCTTGGTAAAATAAAACAAATTGGAGCTGAAGTAAATTTTTTGTGAAAAATAGTTAAATGTGCATTTTTAAAAAAAAAATATTCCAAAAATTCCTGTGAAACACCTGAAGGGTTAATAAACTTCTTGAACATGGTTTTGAGCACCTTGAGGAGTGCAGTTTTTAAAATGGTGTCACACTTGGGTATTTTCTATCATATAGACCCCTCAAAGGGACTTCAAATGTGATGTGGTCCATAAAAAAAAAATGGTGTTGTAAAAATGAGAAATTGCTGGTCAACTTTTAACCCTTACAAGTCCCTAACGGAAAAAAATTTGGTTCCAAAATTGTGCTGATGTAAAGTAGACATGTGGGAAATGTTACTTTTTAAGTATTTTGTGTGACATATCTCTGTGATTTAAGGGGATGAAAATTCAAAGTTGGAAAATTGGGAAATTTTCTAAATGTTCAGCAAATTTCCATTTTTTTTCACAAATAAACTCAAGTAATGTCAAGGAAATGTTACCACTACCATGAAGTACAATATGTCACGAGAAAACAATGTCAGAATCACCAGGATCCGTAGAAGCGTTCCAGAGTTATAACCTCATAAAGGGACAGTGGTCAGAATTGTAAAAATTGGCCCGGTCATTAACGTGCAAACCACCCTTGGGGGTAAAGGGGTGAAGGGAATATTCTGACCTACAAAAATTAATTTTATTCAATAGATCTTGGAAGAATAATAATTTCCACAATTGGATGTGCTTAAATTAAATGTTTCTGTGCTGAGATAATCTTAAAAATGTGCTCCTGCTGTGAACTGTGTCATGGCTGTGTCTAACGTGCAGGAACATGGTCTGACCATACCACAGCTCCTGGCAGGGAGGAGAAAAAGAGTATACAGACAGGACAGCACATGATCACAGATGATTCTCTCCTTGAGGTAAAGCATTGCTTAAAAACAGTTAAATGTTTTGCCTCACAAAAAGAATCAGCTGTGATCCCATGCTGTCCTGTCTGTATACTCTTTTCCTTCCTCCCCTGCCCAGGAGCTGTGGTATTATCAGACCATGTTCCTGCAAGGTCAAACATAGCCATTACACAGTACACAGCAGGGACACATTTCAAAGATTATCTCAGCACAGGAAAATTTTATTTAACCCCTTAACAAAAAGAGGTATTTTTGGTTTTGCATTTTAATTTTTTCTCCCCTTCTTTCCAGACCCATACCATTTTTTATTTTTTGGCCAATACAGCCATGTGATTGCTTATTTTTTGTGGAACGAGTTGTACTTTTGAAAGACACAATTGGTTTTAACATATCGAGTACTGGAAACGGGAAAAAAATTCCAAGTGTGACGAAATTGCAAAAAAAGTGCAATCCCACAGTTGTTTTTTGTTTGGCTTTTTTGCTAGGTTCACTAAATGCTAAAACTAACCTGCCATTATGATTCTCCGGGTCATTACGAGTTCATAGACACCAAACATGTCTAGGTACTTTGTTATCTAAGTGGTGTAGCGTTTCACCCGCTACGGGTCTAGGGGACACTCGCTTAGGTGCGGCGGATGACACTCAGGAGATACGTTTCCTTAAAAGTTCACAGGGTTTATTGCTCCATAAACCACATTGCAACAGGAACAACAGGTAAACAGTCTTACGTCAGACAGGTGATTCCCCAATGTCCATAGTAGAGCTCCGCTCTCTCACGTCTGTGGGCTCACAGACCGTGCTATGTCCAGCACGTAGGCTCTCCAGCCTAAATATGGTCTCCGTGTGTTGTTCAGGACGTCTGTCCCCACGTGGAACTGTCCAACACACAGGCCACTCTGCAGTGTCCAGCCAGGACACATGGAAGTGTGTCCACTCTGACACACACCCACACACTCACTCCATGTGCTACACACACCTCTTTACATAGGTGTAACCACACCCAGGTACCTGTCACATGGCTAGTCAGGTGAGCGTGACATCACCACAGGTCCTTACACACAAAACCATCTTATGTGTTCAGACACGCCTCTTTGGGTGGATTTGTAGGTGACTGAACCCACCCATCTCTCCAATCACCTGGAAGCCTCCCAACGTAAACAAATCCCTCAGCAGTAGATCTCCTTGAGCAAAACATACCCAGGCTTCCATCACAGGGCCCCCCACCTCTGCGATACATACCGTCCATTAATCACATGACCAGTCGCTATGCCACAGTGGTAAAAACAAATTCCAAGCTTTGTTACAAAAAAAAAGCACCATTTTCCAATACCCGTAGTGTCTCCATTTTTCGTGATCTCGGGGTTGGCGAGGGCTTATTTTTTGTGCATCAAACTGATTTTTTTATTGATACTATTGGTGCAGATACGTTCTTTGATCGCCCATTATAGCATTTTGATGCAATGTTGTGACGACCCAAAAAACGTAATTCTGTCGTTTTGACTTTTTTTTCTTGTTAACCCCTTAACGACCGCCGATACGCCTTTTAACGGCGGCCGCTAAGGGTACTTAAACCACAGTGCCGTTAATTAACGGCGCTGTGGACAAAGTGAATAGCGCCCCCCCAGAGTCGGATTTTCTTTGGGGTCTCGGTTACCGGGGGTAGCCGAGACCCCAGAGAACATGATTCGGGGTTTTTTTACCGACCCCCGAGTTGCGATCGCCGGTAATTAACCGTTTACCGGCGGTCGCAAAAAAAACCCAAAACGCGATTTCCCATTTAATTTCTCTGTCCTCCGATGTGATCGCACATCAGAGGACAGAGAAATGGGGTTCCCGATGGCCCCCCGATACTCACCTGTCTCCCCCGGCGCTCCTCGTGGCTCCCGATGGGCGCCGCCATCTTCTTCCGGCAAAAAAATGTCGGACGCATGCGCAGTGCGCCCGCCGGCCGGCACCCGGGAGATCTTTGGAGTCTCGGCTGTTGGGGATAGCCGAGACCCCAAAGAACATGATTGGGGTCGGTTTTTACCGACCCCTGTTTTGCGATCGCCGTTAATTAACTGTTTACCGACGACCGCAAAAAAAAAAAAAAAAAAGCGATGTGTAATTCTCTGTCCTCTGATGTGATCGCACATCAGAGGACAGAGAAATAGGGGGATTCGGGGACCCTATCATACTTACCGGTGTCCCTGAGTCCTCCTGTGTCCCCTCCTGCCCGCCGGCTTCTTCCTATGGAAAGAAAATGGCGGGCACATGCGCAGTGCGCCCGCTCTCTGCTGCCATCTGCCGGCCGGCAGGAGAGAGGAGTTGGGGCTAAAATTAGGGTTAGGGTTAGGGCTAGGGTTAGGGCTAGGGTTAGGGCTAAATTTAGGGTTAGGGTTGGGGCTAAATTTAGGGTTAGGGTTAGGGTTGGGGCTAAATTTAGGGATAGAGTTAGAGTTGGGGCTAAAGTTAGGGTTAGGGTTGGGGCTAAAGTTAGGACTAGGGTTGCGGCTAAAGTTAGGGTTAGAGTTGGGATTAGGGTTTGGATTAGGGTTGGCATTAGGGTTACGTTTGGGATTAGGGTTAAGGTTAGGGTTGGGATTAGGGGTGTATTAGGATTAGGGTTAGTTATTCCATAGAATGGCTGCCTATGGGCGACTGATCCATCGTTACCGTCATTTTGGCGGATCCGTCGCCCCAATCTGCTTTTTCAATTGCGCATGCTCCAAAAAGTAGATACTTTTCCCAGACAACCCCCAAGTAACGGATCCGTAAAAAAAACGGATCCGTTAGAACCGTTTTCTCAACAATTGTGACGGATCCGTCGATCCGTCACTATGTCGGAGCTGACTGACGCCAAACAACTGAAGTGTGAAAGAAGCCTTAGGGGTGTGTTGGGGTTAGGGTTGGAGTTAGATTTGGGGGGTTTCCACTGTTTAGGTACATCAGGGGGTCTCTAAACGCCACAGCCAATTTTGCGCTCAAAAAGTCAAATGGTGCTCCCTCCCTTCCGAGCTCTGCCGTGCACCCAAACAGTGGTTTACCCCCACATATGGGGAATCAGCATACTCGGGATAAATTGGACAACAACTTTTGGGGTCCAATTTCTCCTGTTACCCTTGTGAAAATAAAAACTTGGGGGCTAAAAAATCTTTTTTGTGGAAAAAAAAATATTTTTTATTTTCACAACTCTGCATTATAAACGTCTGTGAAGCACTTGAGCATTCAAAGTTCTCACCACACATCTAGATAAGTTCCTTGGGGGCTCTAGTTTCCAAAATGGGGTCACTTGTGGGGGGTTTCTACTGTTTAGGTACATCAGGGTCTCTGCAAACGCAACATAATGCCCGCAGACCATTCTATCAAAGTCTGCATTCCAAAATGGCGTTTCTTCCCTTCCGAGCTCTGCCATGCGCTCAAACAGTGGTCCCCCCCACACATGGGGTATCAGTGTACACAGGACAAATTGGAAAACAACTTTTGGGGTCCAATTTCTCTTGTTACCCTTGTCAAAATAAAAATTTGGGGGCTTAAAAATCTTTTTTGTGGAAAAAAATTGTATTTTTATTTTCACGACTCTGCATTATAAACTTCTGTAAAGCACTTGGGCATTCAAAGTTCTCACCACACATCTAGATAAGTTCCTTGGGGGGTCTAGTTTCCAAAATGGGGTCACTTGTGGGGGGTTTCTACTGTTTAGGTACATCGGGGGCTCTGGAAAGCAACATAACGCCCGCAGACCATTCTATCAAAGTCTGCATTCCAAAACGGCGCTCCTTCCCTTCCGAGCTCTGCCATGTGACCAAACAGTGGTTTACCCCAACATATGGGGTATCAACCTACTCAGCATAAATTGCACAATAAATTTTGGGATCCAATTTCTCCTGTTACCCTTGAGAAAATAACAAAATTGCAGGCTAAAAAATTATTTTTGAGGGAAAAAAAAAGGATTTTTTTATTTTCACGGCTCTACTTTATAAATTTCTGTGAAGCACTTGGGGGTTTAAAGTGCTCACCACACATCTAGATAAGTTCCTTAAGTGGTCTAGTTTCCAAAATGGGGTCACTTGTGGGGGGTTTCTACTGTTTAGGCACATCAGGGGCTCTCCAAACGCGACATGGTGTCCGATCTCAATTCCAGCCAATTCTAAATTGAAAAAGTAAAACGGCACTCCTTCTCTTCCAAGCTCTGCGGTGCGCCCAAACAGTGGTTTACCCCCGCATATGGGGTATCGACGTACTCAGGAGAAATTGCACAACAACTTTTGTGGTCTAATTTCTCCTCTTACCCTTGTCAAAATAAAAATTTGGGGGCAAAAAGATAATTTTTGTAGAAAAAATGCGACTTTTTATTTTCACGGCTCTACGTTATAAACTTCTGAGAAGCACCTGGGGGTTTAAAGTGCTCACCACACATCTAGTTAAGTTCCTTAAGGGGTCTAGTTTCCAAAATGGGGTCCTTTGTGGGGGGTTTCCACTGTTTAGGCACATCAGGGGCTCTCCAAACGCGACATGGTGTCCAATCTCAATTCCAGCCAATTCTACATTGAAAAAGTAAAAAGGCACTCCTTCTCTTCCAAGCTCTGCGGTGCGCCCAAACAGTGGTTTAACCCCACATATTGGGTATCAACATACTCAGGAGAAATTGCACAACAACTTTTGTGGTCTAATTTCTCCTGTTACCCTTGTGAAAATAAGAATTTGTGGGCGAAAAGACCATTTTTGTGTAAACAAATGCGATTTTTTATTTTCACGGCTCTACTTTATAAACTTCTGTGAAGCACTTGGGGGCTCAAAGTGCTCACCACACATCTAGATAAGTTCCTTAAGGGGTCTAGTTTCCAAAATGGTGTCACTTGTGGGAGGTTTCCACTGTTTAGGCACATCAGGGGCTCTCTAAACGTGACATGGCATCCGATCTCAATTCCAGCCAATTCTGCATTGAAACAGTCAAACGGTGCTCCTTCTCTTCTAAGCTCTGCGGTGCGCCCAAACAGTGGTTTACCCCCACATATGGGGTATCGGCGTATTCAGAAGAAATTGCACAACAACATTTATGGTTAAATTTCTGTTTTTACACTTGTGAAAATAAAAAAAAATGGTTCTGAAGTAAAATGTTTGCAAAAAAAAGTTAAATGTTCATTTTTGCCTTCCACATTGTTTCAGTTCCCGTGAAGCACGTAAAGGGTTAATAAACTTCTTGAATGTGGTTTTGAGCACCTTGAGGGGTGCAGTTTTTAGAATGGTGTCACACTTGGTTATTTTCTATCATATAGACCCCTCAAAATGACTTCAAATGTGATGTGGTCCCTAAAAAAAAATGGTGTTGTAAAAATGAGAAATTGCTGGTCAAATTTTAACCCTTATAACTCCCTAACAGAAAAAAAATTTGGTTCCAAAATTGTGCTGATGTAAAGTAGACATGTGGGAAATGTTATTTATTAACTATTTTTTTGTGACATATCTCTCTGATTTAAGGGCATAAAAATACAAAGTTTGAAAATTGCAAAATTTTACATTTTTTTGCCATATTTCCATTTTTTTCATAAATAATCGCAAGTAATATCGAAGAAATGTTACCACTATCATGAAGTACAATATGTCTCGAAAAAACAAACTCAGAATCAGCAGGATCCGTTGAAGCATTCCAGAGTTATAACCTCATAAAGTGACAGTGGTCAGAATTGTAAAAATTGGCCTGGTCATTAAGTACCAAATTGGCTCTGTCACTAAGGGGTTAAGCCATTTAGCGATCAGGTTAATCCTTTTTTGTTATTGATAGATCGGACGATTCTGAAACTGGCAATACCAAATATGTGTAGGTTTGATGTTTTTTTTTATTGTTTTATTTTGAATGGGGCGAAAGGGGGCTGTTAAGGCTGCCGTCACACTAGCAGTATTTGGTCAGTATTTTACATCAGTATTTGTAAGCCAAAACCAGGAGTGGGTGATAAATGCAGAAGTGGAGCATATGTTTCTATTATACTTTTCCTCTAATTGTTCCACTCCTGGTTTTGGCTTACAAATACTGATGTAAAATACTGACCAAATACTGCTAGTGTGACGGCAGCCTTAAGGTTGGCGGATCGCACTAAATAAAATAACTAATAAAGTGCAATCGCAACCCGGGGTCCACTGTGCAGAGATGTTAAACTGCTGCTAGTGAGCAATGACGGAGAACACAACAAGCGATTACTTGTACACACTTAGTTAACGCCACTCAGTGTGAACGGGACGCTGAGTTCCAAGCTCTGTTACTCCACGGAGAGGAACAGTACTAACGAGTACTTAGTGCTAAGCCATGTTAAACGTCACAGGACTAAGCATATGCACTGAACTCGCTCAGCAACTGAACCGTGTCAATCGCACACAGTAACAAAACAGATGCAGAGTAAAGAACCCTGACTAGGGTTGTGCTTGCTCTGAGACTCTACTGTGATAAAGGTAACAGATGCTAAGCTAACAGCTAATTGCTCCCACTGACACTAACCGCCTGCCTACATGTACAGTCCCAAAGCAAGACGGACACACAACACATGCAGAGTGGTAGTGTCTCCACTCACACATATATGATACTAGCACACCCATGGGCACCATTGGGGATCTTTTATACAAAAGGCTCGGCCCCAAACACCCACGCCCAGTCGGATGAGACATAGCCCGTGTGAGCTGCCACATCACAGCAGTAACCAAACAAATACCGCAAGCCTGAGCAAGATGCTGGGACTGATGTCTATGATGAGTCTGAATGGGAGACTGCAGAGGCAGATAAGGCTTGGGATCTATCCCGCGCAGCGGGAGAATCCCGACGCCTAACAGGGGGTGATTTGAACTTTTACATTATTTTTATATTTTTAAAAACTTTTTTTTTTTTTACTTTTGGCATGCTTCAATAGTCTCCATGGGAGACTAGAAGCTGCCATATCCCGATCGACTCTGCTACATACAGGCAATGATCAGACCATCTGTATGTAGCAGAACTACTCACTTGCTATGAGGGCCAACCACTGGGCAGCACTCACAGCAAGCCGGCAGTGACAACCATCGAGGTCTCCAGGAGACCTCTGGTTGTCATGTCAACCCATTGGTGACTCGCATTCACGTGACGGGGATCGCCGATGGGGGGATTTCTGGCGCAGTTCCCAGAAGCGCATGATAAATGCTGCTGTCAGCATTTGACAGCGGCATTTAACGAGTTAATAGCTGCGGGTGGATCGCAATTTCACCCGCAGCTCTAACGGGCACATGTCAGCTATTCCAAACAGCTGACATTTACCGGGAAAGATGTGGGCTCACCGCCAGAGCCCACATCAAAGGGAGGGTGTCTGACATCGGTGTACATTTACATTACATTTACATTACAATTTATTATTATTCCAAGATCTATTAAATAAAATCAACTTTTGTTCTTGAGAAAAGTCCTTGAATAACATTGGTCCTAGTGCTGATCACATACTGTCCGTTTTTAGACTGACAGCACTCAGACCGAAAATACACTTGTGAGAACTTGGCATAATAGAGTCAGATGAGTGCATCTATTAATAACTGTAAGGTACCCACATTAAAATACGAGAAATATAAATGATTTGCTAAATATCGGGCAAATAACTACAATTTCAGGCATTTGCTAGTCATTGGTTATGTACAGTATAAGAATTTCTATGTGTATTGCTCCTTAGGAGATAGGATGTGCGCTCACTGGTAGTGTCCAGTATGGAAGAATCTGTGCCAACATGAAGCGGCAACCGTCCATGGTGACCCGAAAGATGACCGGTGCAATGAACCATACTCCTTATCGCAGCTGTGACTAATTACTTAAGTAGAACATTTAATCAGGTAAGAATGGAATAGCTTCACCGTTGGTATAAGGTAATGTGTGATTTATCACACTGGGAAAATACAATGTAATGACTTTTATATAAAGTTAAAGAGTCACCAGGTCAAAAGTGACCAATTTTTGCTCCTTTTTTAGTATCCCGCTTTTTTAAAAATTTTTTTAAAGAAGTTGTCCACTACTATAACCTTTTTTTTTTTTTTCATAAATCTTGCTATTATGGGCCACTGAAAACATCTACTGTGTTTATTTTAGCAATATTACCTTTTATCATGCTGTAGCAGCACATTTTAGTGCTGCATTCAGCTCTCATGGGGTTAATCGACAACTTCCTTTCTCCAGAGTCATTGTGCTCTAATACTACAAGTTCCATGATGCATTGCACTGCTACTAAGCCTGAACCTAGCACACCCTCTCCAAAACACACCCAACCCCTCCCTCCTCTCCCTCCTCTAGCTTCAAAAAGATTTGTGATGTCATTTCTGTCCAACCTCCTCTTTTACATTTGTCCAACCCACACTCCATTACAGATAGATAGAGAGGGAAAGTTAGATAGATAGATAGATAGATAGATAGATAGATAGATAGATAGATAGATAGATAGATAGATATGGGATAGATAGATAGATAGATAGATAGATAGATAGATAGATAGATAGATAGATAGATATGGGATAGATAGATAGATAATAGATAGATATGGGATAGATAGATAGATAGATAGATAGATAGATAGATAGATATGGGATAGATAGATAGATAGATAGATAGATAGATAGATAGATAGATAGATAGATGATTAAAAGATAGATAGATATGGGATAGATAGATAGATAGATAGATAGATAGATAGATAGATAGATATGGGATAGATAGATAGTTAGATAGATACAGATATATCTATATATCTATGTCTATTTCTATAGATATGTCCATATCCATGTTTCTAAACCCCTTCACCCCCTGGAGCATTTATGGTTTCCTTTATCGCTCCCCTTTTATCGCTCCCCTTTATCGCTCCACGTTTTAGTGTGCGTTTTGTTGCGTTTTTGTTTGCGTTGTGCGTTGCGTCTCCGACGCTGCGGCGCACAATGCAAATGTGAACGTAGCCTTAGATGCGCCAATTCCGGCACTGAGGCTGGTTTCACACTTGCGTTTTTGGACGCTGCGTTTTAGCGCTAAAAAACGCATGCTTTTTTCCCCTATACTTAACATTAAAAACGCATGCGTTTTTTCGCATGCGTTTTGACGCGTTTTCGGCAACGCATGCGTTTTTGAACACGCGCGTTTGTTTGCGTTAAAAACGCATGCGTTTTTATAGGAAAAAAAAACAGAAAAAACACTGAAAAACCACCCACCACCATCAGGGTTATAAAGGGATCCAAACCCTAACCCTACCCCTAACCTCACCCCTAACCGTTTAATGAACATTTTATGACATAGTGCCACGATATTTCAGTGCCACGTATGTAAGTGCCACGTATGTAAGTGTCACGTATGTAAGTGCCACGTATATAAGTGCCACGTATGTAAGTGCCACATGCCACGTATATAAGTACCACGTATGTAAGTGCCATGTGCCACGTATGTAAGTGCCACGTATGTAAGTGCCACGTATGTAAGTGCCACGTGCCACGTATATAAGTACCACGTATGTAAGTGCCATGTGCCACGTATGTAAGTGCCACGTATGTAAGTGCCACGTATGTAAGTGCCACGTATGTAAGTGCCACGTATTTAAGTGCCACGTGACACGTATTTCAGTGCCACGGATTTAAGTGCCACGGATTTCAGTGCCACGTGCCATGTATTTCAGTGCCACGGATTTAAGTGCCACCTATGTAAGTGCCACGTATTTCAGTGCCACGTATTTCAGTGCCACGTGCCACGTATTTCAGTGCCACGTATTTCTGTCACGTTTAGGGTTAGGGTTAGGCCCTAACCCTACCCCTAGCTATTTCTATTTATAGTGGGTTTTCTTGTGGATTTTGATGATTGGCAGCTGTCACACACTTCTCAGCATGCGTTTTAAAAACGCAAACGCATGAAAAAACACATGTAAACGCGGCAAAACGCCGCGTTTTTTTCCTACATGCTAAAAACGCATGCGTCTAAAAAACGCAGCGTTTTACCACGTTTACATGCGTTTTTTCACACATGCGGTTTTTTAAAAACGCATGCAGATAAAAACGCAAGTGTGAAACCAGCCTAAGCCCCTCTCTTCCCACTCCCGTGTAGCGGTGGGATATGGGGTAATAAGGGGTTAATGTCACCTTGCTATTGTAAGGTGACATTAAGCCGGGTTAATAACGGAGAGGCGTCAATAAGACCCTATCCATTATTATTATTAAAATACACAATACTATATTGAGTGTTAGGGGAAGGCGTGCATTAGGCGGGGTTTAAGCTAGCATCCAGTCTTTCTGATTTGTTCTGATGTCTTCTGGTGAATCCTCCCTTTCTTCACATTCCTGAGTTTCGATTCTGAAGAAATGAATCATCCCTCCAGACACAAACCAGAAACGAAACTGAACCCTGACAACCATTTTTAAATACAATTACATATGCATTAGCTAGCAGATAGGAAAAACTTATTGTTTCACAGTATAAAAGTATAGCAGTACAAAGAGAGCATAAAGATTTATATAAAAGTACAAAGGTATATAAGAAAATACATTTTCACCTTGACAATCCCCCCTAAACACTAAGTTTTTCCCTTAAAGAAAGATCCTTTGAGACTGTCCATGTGATGGGAAAAGGGGAGGTGGATTTCTTCATCCAGACACCTCAGAAGCTCTCCCCTAGCGAGAGGCCTCCAGGCAGCTGAACCCTTCACTAACCTCACATGGAGTTCTCCCACTGTCCCTAAACTAAATCTCTTAGCATCATCTGAGAATGGGGGGTTTCGTCTACTCTCTTGAGAGGAATATACTTAGGGATTTCCCCTAGATCAGTACCATTGTACTCTGGTGGATCTATTTTTTGATTGAGGAAGGTACCAGTCGGAGTTGCTTTGGCAATAACCTTTTTGTACAAGGGAATAACACAACAGAGAATTATCGATCCAATTACAAGGAGGGCAATCAGTACCAGACAGGCCTGTTGAAAGAATCCCTTGAGCCCACCCAACCAACTGGAAAAGAAGGATGTGTCTACTCCGGCATTAGTTTTCAATTCTGCTGCTAACCCAGTTATCTTTTTAAGGGCTATCATGGTTTTTCCATTCACTCCAGTGTTCTGAGGGATATAGGTACAACATTCTTCTCCTACCATCCCACAAACTCCTCCTTTCTCAGCTAAAATCATATCAAGGGCTAGTCGGTTTTGAAGAGTCATTCTAGTGTTAGGGCCCAATTCTTCAACTATACCCTGGAAGGCATCTTGGCTAAAATTGACAAACCTTTGTTCACTGTAATATATGTAATTGATCCATTCAACATTTTTATTAATCTGCACCTGTGGGATTATAGAAGCAAAGCCGGCATAAATCTGGTTCTGGGCTTTAAACTGGTCAGGCACCCCCCTTGGCACCCCAATGGCATCAATATATACTAGTGGATCTTCTTCATAACTCATATGGAGCTGATCGAGACTTCTCCTCTTTCTGGTAGGTTCATCAGGTATCTTTGGTGTACATATATTGTGTATGTTTAATTAGCAAATCAGTATCTAGAGAACTGTTCTCTTTGCAGAAACTTGTCTTGAAGATCCCTACTGGTGTACCTGTGGTGTCGTGGGAATTATAGCAGGTGTAATTGTCAGCTAACACAGTTACTTCTCCTGGGACCTTTAGTCTGGGTTCCTTATGAATTAGTGGGACGTAATCTGGGCAATCAGTGGACTTCAAACCTTTCAACAGATTCATGACACAGGCAGTGTGTCATCAGGAAAAAGCAATGCATGTGTGTATAGGTGTGTATTCGCAGCAGCACAAGCAATACATCCTACAGAGATATTCTGGACTCTTACATTGTATCTCACCCATTCTAACCATAGGTTTTTTCTTGGGGCTGTTTGTGTTTCTATGGAGAAAACCTCTTGCCAACTGAGACCTGGAATGGGGATCACTTCATTAACTACATTTTGCAAACGCTCACCTGGGCCTGTTTTAGGTGTACTGGTAACAGGGGTCATGGTTGGTCTGAAGCTAATATCCCGGAGCTGTATATGGCCTAAATTCTCATGATATCCACTACTAAATACATAATTATAATGCCTTCCCAGTACAAATGTCTGCAGATCAGCAGACTAGGGGTTTTCAAGATTCAGGAGGAGGGGGTAACAATTTTTACCCCATTTACAGCCCCTAAGTGGTTGCAGAAGGGCTGTTAGATGCATTCTCTCACGAAGACTCCTACCCGTCCTATCCTTAGGGAACATGGCTTCGCTAGGTTTATATCCCCAATGATCTCCCGTATTCCAAGCAGCATCTGACCAATAATAACGGTTATTGTTGTCATTTCTGGTAACGCACATATAAAACTGGATGATCTCCTCTACCACCCGTTCAGTCTCGGGACACTTGACTACATCACAGAAATCAAATCGCCAGATATTTACCAGGGCTGTCAGGTTTACCCAGAGAATAGTGGGACCAGAATTCTTATTTACAATAGGGGCCGAAGAGGTAGGGGCGAGGATGGCCCTCAGTTCCAGGATCAAAAACAACAGCAACATTTCCCTTCAGTCACTTCTGTGACTAAACACTGGTTCGGTCTCTTTTACAGTGTGAAGCGTGAATCCAGGTGCTCTTTCCTTCAAGTTTTACTGCAGTGGGGGTGACCAGGATCACCGTGTGGGGTCCTTCAAATCTTGGCTGGAGACAATCTCTGCGCACAAACTTTTTCACATACACCAGGTCTCCTGGCACAAAGGGATGGTGTCCAGGAACCTTGTCTGGGTCTGGAAGAGAACTGAAGACAGTTAAATGCACTTTGACAAAGTGTCCATGTAAGGCCTGCACATAGCTAGTCAAGTCCTGGTACTTGGGCTGCAACTGTTGTGGAAAGAAACATTCAAGATTGGGGCCCCTGCCAAACAGAATCTCATACGGTGACAGTCCTATCTTCCTGTTTGGGGTATATCTTACTGGAAACAAAGCTAGAGGAAGGCATTCTGTCCATGGTTTACCAGTCTCTGTCATTGCCTTCTGGATTTTAAGCTTAAAAGTTCCATTTAGTCTCTCCACTTTTCCACTACTCTGTGCATGGAGTATGCAATGCTTGACTTACCCCCAGTGCTGCCATTACCTCTGACATGATCTCTCCAGTAAAATGGGAACTCCGATCGCTCTCAATGACTTCAGGAACTCCATACCTGCATATGATGTCAGCCATCAGTGTCTTCGCCGTTGTCTTAGCCGTAGCTTTGGCAACTGGGTAGGCTTCTGGCCAACCTGAAAATAAATCAATGCAGACCAACACATACTCATACGTCCCTACCCTGGGTAACTGAATATAATCAATCTGCAGTCTCTGGAATGGGTTAAAGGGCCGGGGAGTGTGTTTGGATGGGGTTTTCACTGTCCTACTCTGATTATGTGTGACACATATCATGCAGCTCTGTACCTGCCTTTCTGCGCAGGTGGAAAACCCGGGGGCAATCCATTGTTTCTGTAGGGTGTCACACATGGCCGTCTTCGAGTGGTGCACATTCCCGTGCAGAACCTGTGCCATCATTGGGTACAGTACCTGTGGTAGGCAGACCTTTTCACCCCTCCCCCATAGTCCGGTAACGGTATCAGAGCAAGCCCCTATCTTTTGCCACCTATTTGTCTCCTCCTTACTTGCCTGTTCTTGTAACCGGGCTAAGATGTCTTTCAACACAAGTGGAGATGGTGGGGTGTCCAGGTGATGTACTTGAGAGGCCACAGGAGTGCTTGCTGCTTTCTTCGCAGCCTGGTCTGCCAGTGCGTTACCCTTTTATCCGTCCATCAGTGCCTTTGGTATGTGCCTTTACCTTTATGATGCCTGCTTGGGTGGGAAGCTGTAGTGCATTCATAAGTTGCTGGACTGCCTCAGCATGTTTAAAGGGGTGGCCATTTGCTGTCAGGAAAGCCCTGGCTCTCCAGATAGGCCCATAACCGTGTGTAATGCCAAAAGCATACCTGGAATCAGTGTAGATATTTACAGTCTTACCTTCTGCTAGTTTGCTCTGCTTCTTGTGCAGACATATGAGCTGGCATTAACTCTGCCTTGATTACCTCATGTTCTGAGACCACAGCATATCTGGTACAGTAGCATCCTCGGTCATCTTGGTGACGGGATCCATCTACAAAAAGCTCAAAATCAGCATTAGAATAGGCACACTAGAGACCAGCCGTTTCCTGAGACATCAATTCTAGACAATCATGTGGTTTGGAAACCTAATCTTGTTCCTCTGGATCCATTCTAGAAAGAAAAAGAGTGTCCTTTTTCATGTCACCTACTCCTCCCCCCTTTGGATCCAGGGGAACTAGGAGAAGAGTAGCGGGGTTCAGGACAGTGCACCTTTTCAAAGTCACATTAGTAGGCATGAGAATAGCACACCGAAGTCGCAGCTGTCCAGCCACGGACATGTGGCTAGATTGTACTTGGTTAGGGATACTATATACATCGTGTGGGGTGTGGACCATCAGTGGGTGATCCAAAACAATCTCTGAAGACTTGTGTAGGAACAGCTGGACAGACAACACGGCCCGAACACAGAAGGGGCTTCCTCTTGCCACCGTATCCAGGCGGCCACTATAATAAGCAACAGGTCTCTGTTTGTCTCCATGAAGCTGAATCAGCACACCTGTAGCATGTCCTGCATAGGTGAGCTCTGTCTGCAAGGCAGTCTACAATACTGTACGGCAATGCTCGGGTGTCTTGTAATCAGTATCTAGGGCCTGCAGTGTGTAACACTATATCACAGGGCAAATTCCCTCCCTGGGTAGTCATAGCATCTCCTGGATGCAAGGGGCCATAAGTGGCAAGGTAGGCCTGGCACTCTTGGGCTATGGATGGGCCCCCCTTTTTTTTTTTTTCTTAATGGGAAACACGGGTGTGTTACATGGAGAAACACAGGGTATCAGGGCACCATTATCGAATAACATTTGTATTTGCCCCTTGAGACACTGCTCCTGATCATGTTTCAAAGGGTACTGATGGACTTTGGGAAAAGGAGCACCAGGTTTGAGAAACACTTTTACTGGTTCTACAGGCATTATTGGGGGAGAATCTGGGTCTATCAGGACCATCATAACTGTGGGAAGGGCAAGTAGGATACACATCTCTTTATATTCATCTGCATAGGAGTTATATAACGCAAGGACCATCTGACCATCATCTTGGAATTATATCCTGGAACAGAACTGTAATAATAAATCTGCCCCCAGTAAATTTACCGAACATATAGAAGAGATTACGAACTGAGCAGTAACTTCAGGGAAAGGTCCCACAGGGATAGGTTTTATAAGACTATATTCATTGGGTCTGTCATCTACTCTAATTAAAACAAGCTCTTGATCTGAGAATTTGCATGGCGGGGCTGGGGAGATAATGAAATTCCCATACGGGGTTAAAGGCGTATTGGAATGTGAAGCTGGACTCACGTGTACGAAGGGAGGAGGCAGAAACTAGAGTCTGTTACATAGACAGTAAGAAGCGCTGCTGATTTAACCCCTTTTTTTTTTTTCCTGCTGGACTAAATTCTTTTGAAAACCTTTTACTATTTGCAATGCATCATCCGGAGTGGAAATCTCAATATCGGGTCTACTACAAAAAGGTATGAATGGGCTTTTTATTACAATGGGAATCCCAGATCTTCAAACACTACCATAAGACGCCCATAGAACTTCTCGGCAATCCAGGATATATTGGTGCCTTTTACCAATCTTTCAATTACTTACAAGTTTTCATCTAAGACTAGGCAGGTCTATTTCACTTCCAATCTCATACAGTACTTATTGCTTCAAATACAAATCTCTCAGTGTGTATTAAACCAAGGACAGAGAAAACTTTGGAATGCAATACATGCCCCCCCCCCTCCCCCGTAGCCCACAGCGCCGAGGGGAAAAATTGCAGGCAGGTCGCGCAGGGATTCACTCAGCCCCTCCCATCTAGTACACAGCACTGATACAAAGCTCCGTATCTTCTACAGTCACAAATTACAGCAGTTTTCAGACCTAATTTCTACAAAACTTTCCTATAATCCTCCGTGGTCTGGGCGGAGCCCCAAAGACTGGTCCGTACACACACACAAGGCAGGTCTCCACCCAGGTTGGATTCTGCACAACACAAACAGGACACACCTACACTTCTGGAGATCTCTTTCCGCCGCCATTACAGGGCGCTGGCTGAGACTATATTTTCATCATCAGTGGCACGGCGGCCATTTTACAATCTGTAAGATCACAGTTCACAGGCATTTTATAACCAAATACGGGTTCTGTATTCTCTGATCCTCCCCTCCATCAACCTATTCTCATCCTTTGTTCTTTAAGCCTCGCGCAACTCACAGATAAACTTCTTGACTGTCTCTTGCCCTCCCGTGACCATTGTCCTGACTTCCACGGCATCCTCATCTAACTTGTGGGGCACGGACTTCTTCTGCTTAAAAAGACGCAGCATGACTCACAGAATACTATGTCCTCCTGCAGTAGGCCACTGGCAGCGATACCAACACGGTGTTCTATACCACGGAACTTCGCGTTCAACGTACTAGGAAAAGAGCCTTGCGCTCAATATTTCCTGTCCCTAAACTAGAACAACAGTGATTAACAGGCTATCCTGCCACGATATTCCAAACCGTCGGGAGGCGGTCTCCTAGTGAGAGCCCTCCACAGAAATACAGGTGGTCCCCCTCCGGGACGTCTTAATTACCTGTCAGCACAATATCACAGAGGCTGCGTCTCCTATCCCTTTCTCTAAGCTGCCCCACAATCTACAACTAGCTCAATCTTTCACTCCACTTCACTACTAGACAATAGTCACGGGTAGGGTGGTTGAATGGAGTACAATGACCGGTAAAGGAGGTGTGGTGTACAGAGGTCGCACAGGATGCGACGTCTCTCAGTTGCTGGTTCAGAGCGTGGCACAGGATCACGTTTGATCTCACCACTCGATCATTCACCTCCCGGACCCAAGGAGACTACAGACAAACCAATAACGGCTGAGACACTAGCAAGTGTGACATATACAGTGTACATGATCGCCACTTACCGTGTACGGAGGGTGATCAGTCCTCGAGGTCAGCCACTACGGGTATCATCCACAGACATCCAGGCATGGGTCCAGGGGGCCTCGGATCGCTGGCCACGCCCCACGTTGGGCGCCAAATTGTCGGGGCCGTAATACGACAATTAAATCCTCATTCACCAGTCATTCCAAATTAATATGTGTGCAGGGCATTTGGTACCGGATAAGAATAAATCAGACAGGTAGCTGGTTCAAACTTAGTTAATGCCCCGTGCATCCACACATGTCTGCAGCGGTCACACCAACCAACTGGCTTTATTTTAAAATACACAATACTATATTGAGTGTTAGGGGAAGGCGTGCATTAGGCGGGGTTTAAGCTAGCATCCAGTCTTTCTGATTTGTTCTGACGTCTTCTGGTGAATCCTCCCTTTCTTCACATTCCTGAGTTTCGATTCTGAAGAAATGAATCATCCCTCCAGACACAAACCAGAAACGAAACTGAACCCTGACAACCATTTTTAAATACAATTACATATGCATTAGCTAGCAGATAGGAAAAACTTATTGTTTCACAGTATAAAAGTATAGCAGTACAAAGAGAGCATAAAGATTTATATAAAAGTACAAAGGTATATAAGAAAATACATTTTCACCTTGACAACAGCATGCCATAAAGTGAGACTAGGGACTATTTTCTCACAGGGGCGTAGGAATACATTGTGGGGAATACATTGTGGAAGGATACCTTCCTCCCCTCATTGTGTTCCTGGAGCCCCTGGAGAGTGGTTGCATCAGCAGATGCTCCTGTTCTCCACGGGAGATCGTCGTGGGACACTCGTTTTAATTGGATTTCTGCGGATCAGGGAGTATATTGTTTGTTTATTATTTTAATATTTTTTATGACACTGGCTTCGGGGATCAAAGTGACAAGTGATGGTGAGTATGTAATCTATGTTACATGTACTGTATGTCTATATTTTTTTTAATGTCTGTACTGTATGTATGTACTGTATGTATGTATGTACTGTATGTGGCATGTCGCATGTTGTCGCATGGCGCATGTCGTTGCATGGCGCATGTCATCGCATGGTGCATGTCGTCGCATGCTGCATGTCGCATGCCGTCGCATGGTGCATGTAGTTGCATGGTGCATGTCGTCGCATGGTGCATGTCGTTGCATGGTGCATGTAGTTGCATGGCGCATGTCGTCGCATGGTGCATGTCATCGCATGGTGCATGTAGTTGCATGGCGCATGTCGTCGCATGGTGCATGTCATCGCATGGTGCATGTAGTTGCATGGTGCATGTCGCCGCATGCTGCATGTCATTGCATGGTACATGTCGCATGACGCCGCATGGTGAGTGTCGTTGCATGGTGCATGTAGTTGCATGGCGCATGTCGTCGCATGCTGCATGCCTCGCATGTCGCATGTTGTCGCATGCTGCATGTCGCCGCATGGTGCATGTAGTTGTATGGCGCATGTCGTCGCATGGTGCATGTCGCATGTCATCGCATGGTGCATGTAGTTGCATGGTACAAGTCGCATGCCGCCGCATGGTGAGTGTCGTTGCATGGTGCATGTCGCCGCATGGCGCATGTCATCGCATGCTGCATGTCTTGCATGTAGTTGCATGGCGCATGTCGTCGCATGCTGCATGCCTCGCATGTCGCCGCATGGTGCATGTAGTTGTATGGCGCGTGGTGCATGTCGCATGTCATCGCATGGTGCATGTAGTTGCATGGTACAAGTCGCATGCCGCCGCATGGTGAGTGTCATTGCATGGCGCATGTCGCCGCATGGTGAGTGTCGTCGCATGGCGCATGTCGTCGCATGGTGTGTGTTGTATGTATGTATGTATGTATGTATTGTATATGTGTATTTTTTAATTTTTTTATTATTATATTCAACACATTAGCCGGATGATGGGACTACTACTGTCCCATCATTGGCTAATGTGTCACTCACTACCACTGTAGCAGGCAGAGCCCGATGGGACTTGTTGTCCCATCAGACGATGCCTGCATACAGAGACACACACACACACACACACACCCGAGCACATACCGGTACGCACAGCGCCGGCGCCCGGGACCGCACAGCACCGGCGACCGCACAGCGCCGGCACCCGCACAGCGCTGACACCCGCGACCGCACAGCGCCGGTGCCCGGAACCGCACAGCGCCGGCGCCCGGAACCGCACGTCGCCCGGGACCGCTCGGCACCTGCGACCGCACAGCGCCGGCACCCTGTTGTGAATTTGGATTCTGGGCTCCCCCGGTGGCTACTGGTGGAATTGAACTGGTGTCTTCATCTTCTCTGTTCACCTGTTCCCATCAAGATGTGGGAGTCGCTATATAACCTTGCTGCTCTGTTAGTTGCTTGCCGGTCAACAATGTTATCAGAAGCCTCTCTGTGCTTGTTCCTGCTCCTAGACAACTACTAGATAAGTTGGACTCTTGTCCATGTTTGTTTTTGCATTTTGTTCCAGTTCACAGCTGTAGTTTCGTTACTGTGTCTGGAAAGCTCTTGTGAACGGGAATTGCCACTCTGGTGTTATGAGTTAATGCCAGAGTTTTAAAGTAATTTCTGGATGGTGTTTTTGATAGGGTTTTCAGCTGACCATGAAAGTGTCCTTTCTGTCTTCTGCTATGTAGTAAGTGGACCTCAAATTTGCTAAACCTATTTTCATACTATGTTTGTTATTTCATCTCAACTCACCGCCAATACATGTGGGGGGCCTCTGTCTCCTTTCGGGGTATTTCTCTAGAGGTGAGCTAGGACTAATATTTTCCTCTGCTAGCTTTATTTAGTCCTCCGGCTGGGCTGGGCATCTAGAATCAACGTAGGCATGCTACCCGGCCACTGCTAGTTGTGCGTTAGGTTTAGTTCATGGTCAGCTCAGTTCCCATCTTCCAAGAGCTAGTTCCTAAATATGCTTATGCTATGTTCTCTTGCCATTGAGATCATGACAGTTTGACCGGCCCGCAAAGTGTTAATTGTTTGGGCTGAAGCAGGAGAAAAAGAAGTGTTGAAGGGAAATTTTTTTTTTTTCCCCTCAGAGTTTTGCTGCCTAGCCCTTAATTGCTGTCTAGCTGCTTTTTACCTCCTCTTAACCCTTGAATGGCTCTGTGTCCACCTGTTTGTAATGGATCTTCAGAGTGTAACTGCAGGTTTGAATAATCTCGCCACGAAGGTACAAAATTTGCAAGATTTTGTTTGTCATGCACCTGTATCTGAGCCGAGAATTCCTTTGCCGGAATTTTTCTCGGGGAATAGATCCGGGTTTCAGAATTTTCGAAATAATTGCAAATTATTTTTGTCTCTGAAATCTCGCTCTGCCGGAGACCCTGCACAGCAGGTCAGGATTGTGATTTCCTTGCTCCGGGGCGACCCTCAAGACTGGGCTTTTTCATTGACACCAGGGGATCCTGCGTTGCTCAATGTGGATGCGTTTTTTCTGGCCTTGGGGTTGCTTTATGACGAACCTCATTTGGAGCTTCAGGCAGAAAAAACTTTGATGTCCCTATCTCAGGGGCAAGATGAAGCGGAAATTTACTGCCAAAGATTCCGTAAATGGTCTGTGCTTACTCAGTGGAATGAGTGCGCCCTGGCGGCGACTTTCAGAGAGGGTCTCTCTGATGCCATTAAGGATGTTATGGTGGGGTTCCCTGTGCCTGCGGGTCTGAATGAGTCCATGACAATGGCTATTCAGATCGATAGGCGTTTGCGGGAGCGCAAACCAGTGCACCATCTGGCGGTGTCCACTGAGAAGTCGCCAGAGAGTATGCAGTGTGATAGAATTCTGTCCCGAAGCGAGCGGCAGAATTTTAGACGGAAAAATGGGTTGTGTTTCTATTGTGGTGATTCTACTCATGTTATATCAGCATGCTCTAAGCGCACTAAAAAGCTTGGTAAATCTGTTTCCATTTGCACCTTACCGTCTAAATTTATTCTATCTGTGACCCTGATTTGCTCTTTGTCATCTATTACCACGGACGCCTATGTCGACTCTGGCGCCGCTTTGAGTCTTATGGATTGGTCCTTTGCCAAACGCTGTGGGTATGATTTAGAGCCTTTGGAGACTCCTATTCCTCTGAAGGGGATTGACTCCACCCCATTGGCTAATAATAAACCACAATACTGGACACAAGTAACTATGCGTATTAATCCGGATCACCAGGAGATTATTCGCTTTCTGGTGCTGTATAATCTACATGATGATTTGGTGCTAGGATTGCCTTGGCTGCAATCTCACAACCCAGTCCTCGACTGGAGAGCTATGTCTGTGTTGAGCTGGGGATGTAAGGGGGCTCATGGGGATGTACCTGTGGTTTCCATTTCATCATCCATTCCCTCTGAAATTCCTGAGTTCCTGTCTGACTATCGTGACGTCTTTGAAGAATCCAAGCTTGGTTCGTTACCTCCGCACCGAGAGTGCGATTGTGCCATAGATTTAATCCCGGGTAGTAAATACCCAAAGGGTCGTTTATTTAATCTGTCTGTGCCTGAACATGCTGCTATGCGAGAATATATAAAGGAGTCCTTGGAAAAGGGACATATTCGTCCATCGTCATCTCCCTTAGGAGCCGGTTTTTTCTTTGTGTCAAAAAAAGACGGCTCTTTGAGACCATGTATTGATTATCGGCTTTTGAATAAAATCACTGTTAAATATCAATACCCATTGCCGTTGCTGACTGATTTGTTTGCTCGCATAAAGGGGGCCAAGTGGTTCTCTAAGATTGACCTTCGTGGGGCGTATAATTTGGTGCGAATCAGGCAGGGGGATGAGTGGAAAACCGCATTTAATACGCCCGAGGGCCACTTTGAGTATTTAGTGATGCCTTTTGGTCTTTCTAATGCTCCGTCAGTTTTCCAGTCCTTTATGCATGATATTTTTCGCGATTATTTGGATAAATTTATGATTGTGTATCTGGATGATATTCTGATTTTTTCGGATGACTGGGACTCTCATGTCCAGCAAGTCAAGAGGGTTTTTCAGGTTTTGCGGTCTAATTCTTTGTGTGTGAAGGGTTCTAAGTGTGTTTTTGGGGTACAGAGGATTTCCTTTTTGGGATATATTTTTTCCCCCTCTTCCATTGAAATGGATCCTGTCAAGGTTCAAGCTATTTGTGATTGGACGCAGCCCTCTTCTCTTAAGAGTCTTCAGAAATTTTTGGGCTTTGCTAACTTTTATCGTCGATTTATTGCTGGTTTTTCGGATATTGCTAAGCCATTGACCGATTTGACTAAGAAGGGTGCTGATGTTGCTGATTGGTCCCCTGATGCTGTGGAGGCCTTTCGGGAGCTTAAGCGCCGTTTTTCCTCTGCCCCTGTGTTGCGTCAGCCTGATGTTGCTCTACCTTTTCAGGTTGAGGTCGACGCTTCTGAGATCGGAGCTGGGGCAGTGTTGTCGCAGAAAAGTTCTGACTGCTCCGTGATGAGGCCTTGTGCCTTCTTTTCCCGTAAATTTTCGCCCGCTGAGCGGAATTATGATGTTGGGAATCGGGAGCTTTTGGCCATGAAGTGGGCTTTTGAGGAGTGGCGCCATTGGCTTGAGGGGGCCAGACATCAGGTGGTGGTATTGACTGACCACAAAAATTTGATTTATCTTGAGACAGCCAGGCGCCTGAATCCTAGACAGGCGCGCTGGTCATTATTTTTCTCTCGGTTTAATTTTGTGGTGTCATACCTACCGGGTTCTAAGAATGTTAAGGCGGATGCCCTTTCTAGGAGTTTTGAGCCTGACTCGCCTGGTAACTCTGAGCCCACAGGTATCCTTAAGGATGGAGTGGTATTGTCAGCCGTTTCTCCAGACCTGCGGCGGGCCTTGCAGGAGTTTCAGGCGGAGAGACCTGATCGTTGCCCACCTGATAAACTGTTTGTTCCTGATGATTGGACCAGTAGAGTCATCTCTGAGGTTCATTCTTCTGCGTTGGCAGGTCATCCTGGCATTTTTGGTACCAGGGATTTGGTGGCAAGGTCCTTCTGGTGGCCTTCCCTGTCACGAGATGTGCGAGGCTTTGTGCAGTCTTGTGACGTTTGTGCTCGGGCCAAGCCTTGTTGTTCTCGGGCTAGTGGATTATTGTTGCCCTTGCCTATTCCTAAGAGGCCTTGGACGCACATCTCGATGGATTTTATTTCAGATCTGCCTGTTTCTCAGAAGATGTCTGTCATCTGGGTGGTGTGTGACCGTTTTTCTAAGATGGTCCATTTGGTTCCTCTGCCCAAGTTACCTTCTTCTTCCGAGTTGGTTCCTCTGTTTTTTCAAAATGTTGTTCGTTTGCATGGTATTCCTGAGAATATCGTTTCTGACAGAGGGACCCAATTCGTGTCTAGATTTTGGCGGGCATTCTGTGCTAGGATGGGCATAGATTTATCTTTTTCGTCCGCTTTCCATCCTCAGACGAATGGCCAGACCGAGCGGATTAATCAGACCCTGGAGACATATCTGAGGTGTTTTGTGTCTGCTGACCAGGATGATTGGGTTGCTTTTTTGCCATTGGCGGAGTTCGCTCTCAATAATCGGGCCAGCTCTGCCACTTTGGTGTCCCCGTTTTTCTGTAATTCGGGGTTTCATCCTCGATTTTCCTCTGGTCAGGTGGAATCTTCGGATTGTCCTGGAGTGGATGCTGTGGTGGAGAGATTGCATCAGATCTGGGGGCAGGTGGTGGACAATTTGAGGTTGTCCCAGGAGAAGACTCAGCTTTTTGCCAACCGCCACCGTCGTGTTGGTCCTCGGCTTTCTGTTGGGGATTTGGTGTGGTTGTCTTCTCGTTTTGTCCCTATGAGGGTCTCTTCTCCTAAGTTTAAGCCTCGGTTTATCGGCCCGTATAAGATATTGGAGATTCTTAACCCTGTTTCCTTCCGTTTGGACCTCCCTGCATCCTTTTCTATTCATAACGTTTTTCATCGGTCATTATTGCGCAGGTATGAGGTACCGGTTGTGCCTTCCGTTGAGCCTCCTGCTCCGGTGTTGGTTGAGGGTGAGTTGGAGTACGTTGTGGAGAAAATCTTGGACTCTCGTGTTTCCAGACGGAGACTCCAGTATCTGGTCAAGTGGAAGGGATACGGCCAGGAGGATAATTCTTGGGTGAATGCATCTGATGTTCATGCCTCCGATCTGGTTCGTGCCTTTCATAGGGCCCATCCTGATCGCCCTGGTGGTTCTGGTGAGGGTTCGGTGCCCCCTCCTTGAGGGGGGGGTACTGTTGTGAATTTGGATTCTGGGCTCCCCCGGTGGCTACTGGTGGAATTGAACTGGTGTCTTCATCTTCTCTGTTCACCTGTTCCCATCAAGATGTGGGAGTCGCTATATAACCTTGCTGCTCTGTTAGTTGCTTGCCGGTCAACAATGTTATCAGAAGCCTCTCTGTGCTTGTTCCTGCTCCTAGACAACTACTAGATAAGTTGGACTCTTGTCCATGTTTGTTTTTGCATTTTGTTCCAGTTCACAGCTGTAGTTTCGTTACTGTGTCTGGAAAGCTCTTGTGAACGGGAATTGCCACTCTGGTGTTATGAGTTAATGCCAGAGTTTTAAAGTAATTTCTGGATGGTGTTTTTGATAGGGTTTTCAGCTGACCATGAAAGTGTCCTTTCTGTCTTCTGCTATGTAGTAAGTGGACCTCAAATTTGCTAAACCTATTTTCATACTATGTTTGTTATTTCATCTCAACTCACCGCCAATACATGTGGGGGGCCTCTGTCTCCTTTCGGGGTATTTCTCTAGAGGTGAGCTAGGACTAATATTTTCCTCTGCTAGCTTTATTTAGTCCTCCGGCTGGGCTGGGCATCTAGAATCAACGTAGGCATGCTACCCGGCCACTGCTAGTTGTGCGTTAGGTTTAGTTCATGGTCAGCTCAGTTCCCATCTTCCAAGAGCTAGTTCCTAAATATGCTTATGCTATGTTCTCTTGCCATTGAGATCATGACAGCACCCGCGAACGCACAGCGCCGGGGACACACAGCACCGGCGCCCGCCCGCACATCCCTGCCTAGCCCCGCCCGCCCCCAGCACAGCCCCGCAGGCAGCCTCAGCCCCGCCCACAGCCCAGTCACTCTTTATGAGTGACTGCTGTCTGTGGAGCCTGGGGACACGCCTGCTACTGACGTCACGTCAATTTCCAGAGTCTGGAAATTGACGTGACGTCGGCGGAAATGAGCGGCGGCTGAAGCCTGGGGGTCACGTGACCCGGACTCAGGCACCAGCATAGCGCCGCTCACAGGCGAAAACGGCTAAAGAAGGTAATTACACAAATCATCAGGGGCCCTGGGGGGATACATAGGGGGGTTAATTGAAAGTAGTGGACAACCCCTTTAAATCTTCCATATGGTTCCAGAGTTGCAGGTCTTTTTTAGTCCCAAATTTTAAAGTCTTTACCAAGGGAACATGGCTTGCATGATTCTCT
The DNA here is from genome assembly GCF_051348905.1 of Ranitomeya variabilis. NCBI lineage: Eukaryota > Metazoa > Chordata > Amphibia > Anura > Dendrobatidae > Ranitomeya > Ranitomeya variabilis. The sequence goes on from NC_135233.1 coordinate 469,089,153, forward strand.
ATAGACACGTCTTTAGGCCTTCTTCCGTTTCCTGTATCCGTATGAGGGGTTTTTTTTAACGGCTGTAAATACAGACACACGCACACTCATTGTATTAAATGATGGTGTGCACATGTCAGGTTTTTCACACGGACTGACAGCAGTTCCTGCATGATGAAGACATTGGTGCTCTGAACTGGCCCGCCTGTTCCCCAGACCTGAATCCAATCGAGCACATCTGGGACATCATGTCTCGTTCCATCCACCAGCGCCACATTGCACCACAGACTGTCCAGGAGTTTACTGAAGCTTAAATCGAGGTCTGGGAGGAGATCTCTCAGGAGAACATCTGACAATTCATCAGGAGCATGCCCAGGCATTGTAGGGAGGTCATACAGACACGTGGTGCCACACACTACTGAATGAAATTTCCTTGTCTTGAGGCATTTCCACTGAAGTTGGATCAGCCTGTAATTTGATTTTCCACTTTGATTTTGAGTATCATTCCAAATCCAAACCTCCATGTGATATTGGTATTGATTTACATTGATAAATTTTATGTTTTTTTGTTCTCAATGCATTCCACTATATAATGAATAAAGATTTGCAACTGGAATATTTCATTCAGTGATATCTAGGATGTAGCATTTTAGTGTTCCCTATTTTTTTTTTAGCAGTTTATATTGATAGATAGATGATAGATAGTAGATAGAAATATGTAATTGACATATCTAATTAGTACAGTGCATGTGTAGCTTACTGTACATGTATTTAATTAAGATAGCTGGGGGCAGATATTTATAGCCTGAGAAGGGGGTTGTAAACATGGAGCTTCCCAGGCTATTAATATCAGCTCACAGCTGTGTACTTAGCCTTTACTGCTTACTAAAATGGGGCATCTCCCAAAAAATGACACAGGGTCCACTATAATTAACCATATTGATGCCTCTCCATTACTAACCCTTAGGCTTGATGTCATATGCCAATACAAAGCTGAGATCAACGCCAATACTATTACCCAACTTGTCAGTGAACAAGTGGGAAGAGCGAGGATAATCATCAGAATTGGCACATATTATGGATGTACCGTTTCTGGGGTGGCAGAAAGTTGATATTTTGAGTCTGGGAGGGGGCCAGTATCCATGGCCCCTTCTGAGGCTATTAATATCAGCCTGCAGATGTCTGCCTAGCCTTTGCTGGTTAAAAATTATAGAAGGACCCTATGTCATTTTTCAGGGGGACCCCCATTTTAATAACCAGGAAAACTAAGTATACAGCTGTGCGCTGATATTAATAACCTGGGAAGCTCCTTGGGTATTACCTCCTTCCCATGCTATAAACATCAGCTCCAGCTGTCCACTTTCCCTTTGGAGGGATTTAAAAGTCCGTGTTGCCCAGCAACAGACCCAAAACATCACTGCTCAAGAGGAGATCTGCATGGAGGAATGGGCCAACATACCACCAACAGTGTGTGCCAACCTTGTGAAGACTTACAGAAAACGTTTCACCTGTCATTGCCAACAAAGGATATATAACAAAATATTGAGATTAACTTTTGTTAATGACCAAATACTTATTTTCCACCATAATTTGCAAATAAAATATTGTCAAATCAGACAAGGTGATTTTCTGGATTTGCTTTCTCATTTTGACTCTCATAGTTGCGATCTACCTATGATGTCAATGACAAGCCTCTCTCACCTTTTTTAAGTGGGAAACTTACACAATTGGTGGCTGACTAAATAATTTTTTCCCCACTGTATATACAGCTCTGGCAAAAATTAAGAAACCACTGCAAAATTTTCAGTTTGCCTGATTTTTCTCTTTATAGGTATATTTTTGAGTAAAATGTAAATTGTTCTTTCATTCTATAAACTTCTGACAACGTCTTTGAATTTCCAAGCACTACATTTTGTATTTATTTTCAGAAAATGAGAAATGGTCACAATAGCAAAAAAATGTAGTGCTTGCAGACCTCAAATAATGCAAAGAAAACAAGTTCATAATCATTTAGAAACAACAATACTAATGTTTTAACTCAGGAAGAGTTCAGAAATCAATATTTTGTGGAATAACCATGATTTTTAATCACAGCTTTCATGCATCTTGCCATGCTTTTCACCAGTCTTTCACACTGCTTTTGGGTGACCTTATGCCACTCCTGTGTTGTGAATTTGGTTTCTGGGCTCCCCCGGTGGTTTCTGGTGGTACTGCACTTGTGTGCTTCATCTCCTCTGTTCACCTGTTTCCATCAGGATGTGGGAGTTTTCTATTTAACCTTGCTCCTCAGTCATTTCTATGCCGGCCAACAATGTTACCAGAAGCCTTTCTGTTGCATGTTCCTGCTCCTAGACTACTATCAGCTAAGTTGGACTTGTAGTCCTAAGTTTGTTTTGCATTTTTGTTCCAGTTCTCTGCGATTGATTATTTCTGAGGCTGGAAGCTCTTGTGAGCTGAAATTGCCACTCTGGTGTCATGAGTTGATATTAGAGTCTTAAAGTAATTTCAGGATGGTGTTTTGAAAGGGTTTTCAGCTGACTGTGAAGTTCCCTTTTCTGTCTTCCTACTATCTAGTAAGCGGACCTCAATTTGCTAAACCTATCTTCATACTTCATATGTCAATTTCCTCTGAAATCACCGACAATATATGTGGGGGCTACTGTCTGCCTTTTGGGGAAAATTTCTCTAGAGGTAAGCCAGGTCTGTATTTTCCTCTGCTAGGGTCAGTCAGTTCTCCGGCTGGCGCTGGGCGTCTAGGGATAAAACGTAGGCACGCTACCCGGCCACTGTTAGTTGTGCGGTAGGTTTAGCTCACAGTCAGCTCGAGTTCCCATCTTCCAAGAGCTAGCCCTTTTTGTATGCTTTACTATGTTCTCTTGCCATTGAGAACCATGACAGTTTGGCCGGCCAAGGGTTAAAATAATTGGCAGAAGAAAGGAGAGAAAAGAACTCTGCAGAGAATTTTTTTTTTTTTCCTGAGTTTGCTCATTAGTTGATTCACTTGCATCTCTGCTTACTGCAGCCTTCGTCTCTCTCTCCTTCTAATCCTTGAATGGTTCTGATTTCACCTGATTAATATGGATCCTCAGAGTTTAGCTACAGGTTTGGATAATCTCGCTGTGAAGGTTCAAAGTTTACAGGATTTTGTTATTCATGCTCCTATATCTGAACCTAGAATTCCTTTACCTGAATTTTTCTCCGGGGATAGATCTCGCTTCCAGAATTTCAAACATAATTGTAAATTATTTTTGTCTCTGAGATCTCGCTCCGCTGGAGATCCTGCACAGCAGGTCAGGATTGTAATTTCCTTGCTCCGGGGCGACCCTCAGGACTGGGCATTTGCTTTGGCACCAGGGGATCCTGCGTTGCTCAATGTGGATGCGTTTTTCCTGGCTTTGGGGTTGCTTTATGAGGAACCTCATTTAGAGATTCAGGCTGAAAAAGCCTTAATGGCCCTGTCTCAAGGGCAAGATGAGGCTGAAATATACTGCCAAAAATTTCGTAAGTGGTCTGTGCTTACTCAGTGGAATGAGTGCGCCCTGGCGGCGAATTTCAGAGAGGGTCTCTCTGATGCCATTAAGGATGTTATGGTGGGGTTCCCTGTGCCTACAGGTCTGAATGAGTCCATGACAATGGCTATTCAGATTGATCGGCGTTTGCGGGAGCGCAAACCTGTGCACCATTTGGCGGTGTCTACTGAGAAGGCGCCAGAGATTATGCAATGTGATAGAATTCTGTCCAGAAGCGAACGACAGAATTTTAGGCGAAAAAATGGGTTATGCTTCTATTGTGGTGATTCAACTCATGTTATATCAGCATGCTCTAAACGTACTAAGAAGGTTGATAAGTCTGTTTCAATTGGCACTTTACAGTCTAAGTTTATTCTATCTGTGACCCTGATTTGCTCTTTATCGTCTATTACCGTGGACGCCTATGTCGACTCTGGCGCCGCTTTGAGTCTTATGGATTGGTCCTTTGCCAAACGCTGTGGGTTTGATTTAGAGCCTCTGGAAGTTCCTATACCTCTGAAGGGTATTGACTCCACGCCATTGGCTAGTAATAAACCACAATACTGGACACAAGTAAATATGCATATTAATCCGGATCACCAGGAGATTATTCGCTTCCTTGTGTTGTATAATCTACATGATGTTTTGGTGCTCGGATTGCCATGGTTACAATCTCATAACCCAGTCCTCGACTGGAAAGCAATGTCTGTGTTAAGCTGGGGATGTCAGGGGACTCATGGGGACGTACCTTTGGTTTCCATTTCGTCATCTATTCCCTCTGAGATTCCGGAATTTTTATCTGATTATCGTGACGTTTTTGAGGAGCCTAAAATTGGTTCACTACCTCCGCACAGAGAGTGCGATTGTACTATAGATCTGATTCCGGGCAGTAAGTTTCCAAAGGGTCGTTTATTTAATCTATCTGTGCCTGAACATGCTGCTATGCGGGAATATATTAAGGAGTCCTTGGAAAAGGGACATATTCGTCCTTCGTCATCTCCCTTAGGAGCCGGTTTTTTCTTTGTATCTAAAAAAGATGGCTCTTTGAGGCCGTGTATTGATTATCGGCTTTTGAATAAAATCACGGTTAAATATCAGTATCCTTTGCCACTGCTTACTGATTTGTTTGCTCGAATAAAGGGGGCCAAGTGGTTCTCTAAGATTGATCTTCGTGGGGCGTATAATTTAGTGCGAATTAAGCAGGGGGATGAGTGGAAAACCGCATTTAATACGCCTGAGGGCCATTTTGAGTATTTAGTAATGCCTTTTGGTCTTTCAAATGCCCCTTCAGTCTTTCAGTCCTTTATGCATGACATTTTCCGTGAATATTTGGATAAATTTTTGATTGTGTATCTGGATGATATTTTGATTTTTTCGGAGGACTGGGACTCTCATGTCCAACAGGTCAGGAGGGTTTTTCAGGTTTTGCGCTCTAATTCCTTGTGCGTAAAGGGTTCTAAGTGCGTTTTTGGGGTTCAAAAGATTTCGTTTTTGGGGTACATTTTTTCCCCCTCTTCCATTGAGATGGACCCTGTCAAGGTTCAGGCTATTTGTGATTGGACGCAACCCTCTTCTCTTAAGAGCCTTCAGAAGTTTTTGGGCTTTGCTAATTTTTATCGTCGATTTATAACTGGTTTTTCTGATGTCGCTAAACCGTTGACTGATTTGACTAAGAAGGGTGCTGATGTTGCTGAGTGGTCCCCTGCTGCTGTGGAGGCCTTTCGGGAGCTTAAGCGCCGCTTTTCTTCCGCCCCTGTATTGCGTCAGCCTGATGTTACTCTTCCTTTTCAGGTTGAGGTCGACGCTTCAGAAATCGGAGCTGGGGCGGTTTTGTCGCAGAAAAGTTCCGACTGCTCCGTGATGAGACCTTGTGCGTTCTTTTCTCGTAAGTTTTCGCCCGCTGAGCGAAATTATGATATTGGTAATCGGGAGCTCTTGGCTATGAAGTGGGCTTTTGAGGAGTGGCGTCATTGGCTTGAGGGGGCTAGACATCAGGTGGTGGTATTGACCGACCACAAGAATTTGATTTATCTTGAGTCCGCCAGGCGCCTGAATCCTAGACAGGCGCGCTGGTCGTTATTTTTCTCTCGGTTTAATTTTGTGGTTTCTTACCTACCGGGTTCTAAAAATGTGAAGGCGGATGCCCTTTCTAGGAGTTTTGAGCCTGATTCCCCTGGTAATTCTGAACCTACAGGTATCCTTATGGATGGAGTGATATTATCTGCTGTTTCCCCAGATTTGCGACGGGTCTTGCAGGAGTTTCAGGCGGATAGACCTGATCGTTGCCCGCCTGGTAGATTGTTTGTTCCTGATGATTGGACCAGTAGAGTCATCTCGGAGGTCCATTCTTCTGCGTTAGCAGGTCATCCTGGAATCTTTGGTACCAGGGATTTGGTGGCTAGGTCCTTCTGGTGGCCTTCCCTGTCGCGAGATGTGCGAGGTTTTGTGCAGTCTTGTGATGTTTGTGCTCGGGCCAAGCCTTGTTGTTCTCGGGCTAGTGGATTGTTGTTATCCTTGCCTATTCCGAAGAGGCCTTGGACTCACATCTCCATGGATTTTATTTCTGATCTCCCTGTTTCTCAGAAGATGTCTGTCATCTGGGTGGTGTGTGACCGTTTCTCTAAGATGGTCCATTTGGTTCCCTTGCCTAAATTGCCTTCTTCATCCGAGCTGGTTCCTCTGTTTTTTCAAAATGTGGTGCGCTTGCATGGTATTCCGGAGAATATCGTTTCTGACAGGGGAACCCAATTCGTGTCTAGATTTTGGCGAGCGTTCTGTGCTAGGATGGGCATTGATTTGTCTTTTTCGTCTGCTTTCCACCCTCAGACTAATGGCCAGACCGAGAGAACTAATCAGACCTTGGAGACTTATTTGAGGTGTTTTGTGTCTGCGGATCAGGATGATTGGGTTGCCTTTTTGCCCTTGGCGGAGTTTGCCCTCAATAATCGGGCTAGTTCTGCCACCTTGGTTTCTCCTTTCTTCTGTAATTCGGGGTTTCATCCTCGTTTCTCTTCCGGTCAGGTGGAGTCTTCGGATTGTCCTGGAGTGGATGCTGTGGTGGAGAGGTTGCATCAGATTTGGGGGCATGTGGTGGACAATTTGAAGTTGTCCCAGGAGAAGACTCAGCATTTTGCCAACCACCGTCGTCGTGTTGGTCCTCGTCTTTGTGTTGGGGACTTGGTGTGGTTATCTTCTCGTTTTGTCCCTATGAAGGTTTCTTCTCCTAAGTTTAAGCCTCGGTTCATCGGCCCGTACAAGATATTGGAGATTCTTAACCCTGTGTCCTTTCGTTTGGACCTCCCTGCATCTTTTTCTATTCATAATGTCTTCCATCGGTCATTGTTGCGCAGGTATGAGGTACCGGTTGTGCCTTCCGTTGAGCCTCCTGCTCCGGTGTTGGTTGAGGGTGAGTTGGAGTACGTTGTCGAGAAGATCTTGGACTCCCGTGTTTCCAGACGGAGACTTCAGTATCTGGTCAAGTGGAAGGGCTACGGTCAGGAGGATAACTCTTGGGTGACAGCCTCTGATGTTCATGCCTCCGATTTGGTCCGTGCCTTTCATAGGGCTCATCCTGATCGCCCTGGTGGTTCTTGTGAGGGTTCGGTGCCCCCTCCTTGAGGGGGGGTACTGTTGTGAATTTGGTTTCTGGGCTCCCCCGGTGGTTTCTGGTGGTACTGCACTTGTGTGCTTCATCTCCTCTGTTCACCTGTTTCCATCAGGATGTGGGAGTTTTCTATTTAACCTTGCTCCTCAGTCATTTCTATGCCGGCCAACAATGTTACCAGAAGCCTTTCTGTTGCATGTTCCTGCTCCTAGACTACTATCAGCTAAGTTGGACTTGTAGTCCTAAGTTTGTTTTGCATTTTTGTTCCAGTTCTCTGCGATTGATTATTTCTGAGGCTGGAAGCTCTTGTGAGCCGAAATTGCCACTCTGGTGTCATGAGTTGATATTAGAGTCTTAAAGTAATTTCAGGATGGTGTTTTGAAAGGGTTTTCAGCTGACTGTGAAGTTCCCTTTTCTGTCTTCCTACTATCTAGTAAGCGGACCTCAATTTGCTAAACCTATCTTCATACTTCGTATGTCAATTTCCTCTGAAATCACCGACAATATATGTGGGGGCTACTGTCTGCCTTTTGGGGAAAATTTCTCTAGAGGTAAGCCAGGTCTGTATTTTCCTCTGCTAGGGTCAGTCAGTTCTCCGGCTGGCGCTGGGCGTCTAGGGATAAAACGTAGGCACGCTACCCGGCCACTGTTAGTTGTGCGGTAGGTTTAGCTCACAGTCAGCTCGAGTTCCCATCTTCCAAGAGCTAGCCCTTTTTGTATGCTTTACTATGTTCTCTTGCCATTGAGAACCATGACACTCCTGGTACAAAAATTTAAGCAGTTCTTCTTTGTTTGATGGCTTGTGACTATCCATCTTCCTCTTGATTACATTCCAGAGGTTTTCAATGGAGTTCAGGAGATTGGGATGGCTATTACAGGGATTTGATGTGGTGGTCCTTCATCCACACATTGATTGACCTAGCTGTGTGGCATGGTGCATTGTCCTGCTGGAAAAAAACAGTCCTCAGAGTTGGGAACATTGCCTGAGCAGAAGGAATCAACTGTTTTTCCAGGATAACCTTATATGCGACTTGATTCATACGTCCTTCGCAAAGATTAACCTGCCAAATTCCAGCCTTGCTGAAGCATCCCCAGATTATCACCGAACCTCCACCAAATTTCACAGTCGGTGCAAGACACTTTGGCATGTACTCCTCTCCAAGTCTCCGTCTAACCATTAGATGACCAGGTATTGGGCAAAGCTGAAAATTAGACTCATCAGAGAAGATTACCTTAATTCAGTGCTCTATGGTCCACTCCTTATGGTCTTTGGCAAACTTCAGCCTGGCTCTCCTTTGCTTCTCATTGATGAAAGGCTTTTTTCTAGCTTTACATGACTTGAACCCTGCCTCTAGGAGCCTGTTATGAACTGTTCTTGCCGTGCACTTCACCCCAGCTGCCATATGTCATTCCTTTTGTAGGTCACTTGATGTCATCCTGCAGTTGCTGAGTGACATTCGAATAAGATGACGGTCATCCCGGTCAGTGGAGAGTCGTTTTCGCCCTCTGCTGGTCTGTAGCTTTGTTGTCTCCAATGTGTGCTGCTTGACCTTGTTGTAATGGACTACCGTCTTAGAAATTTTAAGGATGGAAGCATCATGACGTTCACTGTGTCCCTCTGCTAGTAAATCCAGAATTGAGCCCTTCTTTTCCTCACTCAAGACTTTTCTTTTCAACTTCTTTCACATGCTTAAAAGTTATTTTTTCATTCCTATTACTTTTAGGATATTTCTAGCACTTGTTTTGCCATCCAGCTTGTCCTATTGCAAGAGGATTGTGAACACCACAGCAGGATTTTTTTTATACTTTCCTTTAAGTAAGGTTTGGTTCAGGTGACCACCTAATCAGAAGCACATTAAGTAGAATGAGGTGCACTCTGGTTGGAATTCAGCTGACACTGGATTGGAATATGGCCGTCAGACATGTAGAGAAGCTGATTTTTATAAAACTGTGCAGTGGTCTCTTAATTTTTGCCAGAGCTATATATATATATATATATATATATATATATATATATATATATATATATATATACTCTATCCTGACAGTTAATGCTGGGATTTTACTGTACTCGGCTGATGGAATTTCGGGTTTCCTATGAGATGGGAAAAATCAGGCAGAACACGCATGATCCGAGTGCCACAAGATTTTTTTCTCGTATCCACTGACTTGTATTGACGATTGCGATCTGAAGTTCGCATCTACTCTCAGCATGCTGCGATTTTTTTTTATCAGTCTGATCTCAATTCGATCTGAGCTGATAAAAAATCACATATGAGCACTGAATCATTGAATAACATTGGTCCAAAAGCAATCCGATTTTTTATCGGATTGCATTCGTCCGATTTCATTGCAAGTGTGAGCGAGCCTTAAATCTGAAAATTAAAACCGTTAAGAAGGTGCCCAGCTGCTGTACTGAAAGTGCAAAATCTAGGAGTATACTAACTTTATTCTTCCCGGAAGCCGCCAGCTAGCGGTCATGCAGATATGCCATTCTATATGTATTGCATCAGGCATAGGGAAATAGTGCCCCAACTGAAGCCTTACAGCATTTCCATCCACTACAATACCTCTTTCACATACAGTATCATGCTTCCATAGTGACCTCAGCTCGCTAAGATGCCCCCCCACAGTGCCGCAAACACAATATGATGCACCCACTATCTACATGTCATGCATTTATTCCCCATGTACCTTATGAGCAGTGTCCTAAACCCTAGTATCTCATTGCGTTCAGTTCATTTAAAAATAAGAAAAATATCTTTAGAAATGTATCCCAATTGAAATATTTCATTATCGTCTTATTGTCCGGTCATGGGCACGTGTCACTTCTTTATTCTGGATGGCACAGATGATGTTACTGCTGTAAATGAATAGTAAAGTTGGCAGGAACTAATGCCATGCCACCTCGCATGCCACCAAGAGGGCTTACATGTTAATAAACACACAGACAACTTTCCACCAAAGTTTCGGTATTTTTGGCTGTACCAATATAAGTGCAATTTATAAAATATCAACCATCCAACAAATGAATAAAAAATATCCAAACTAAATTACGAAGAAGGCTTTTCCAGGAACACAGAACAATCATTACCTAACTGTATCCATGTGGGTAGGACTTTTTAAAGTGAACCTGCCATTGGATTCATACTGCCTGAATCTGACACTTGTGGCCAGGCATGTTTCACCCCTAAATGCTGTAGTATCTCGGAGTAAACATACTTTGGCAAGCGGACCAGGAACTGTGTGTCTCGGCCGATTCGGCACCCCCACAGCTTATGTGTGTACATGGAGAGAGACTAATCAGACCTGTCAGTCAAAGCAAAGGGATCAGGGCGAGGACAAGCCACGAATCTGCCTTGGACTAGTCAGCCGAGACACCTAGTCCCCAGGGGACTTTTCAAAATGTGTTTACTCTGAGCAAGGGAAGAATGGCCATGGCTTCTTTTTTACCAGATTTCTCAACAACATATTCCACTTTGATAAATATGAACCTATTTTAGGTTTGCACTGTGTAAGAATTACACAGCATTGATAAATCTGCCCCATTGTCTCAGATTACCACTCTTCAGGATGCTTGATGTTGATGCCAAACCATAGAAAATGCTTATATGGATAAAAATTCTGGAAGCGCTTCTGTTTAAAGGTTTAATCCCAGTGTGGGGTCCAATCCGGTCTCCGACTGAATAACCAAACTGGTGGGAACACTTTGCTATTCCAAAAGTTCTGGTTTATTAGCAAAGGTTACAAGTAAAAAAACAAAAACAAAACTACACATGTCCGTTAAAAAAGATTGCTAAAAATGACAAGTGTCATAGAAAGTGGGAACAAGTAGTGTTGGTCCACAACGCGTTTCTGTTCACAAAGAGCTCTTTGTGTTTCAATAATTTTTATTAGATTTTCAAATATTAACAAAAATATAATAAGGAAAAAGGGAGGGAGGAAAGATAGATGTAAATAATTATTTAATAGGGAGTAATTGGGACAGTAGGAAAGGAGAGGAAAATTAAGGGAAGGGAGAACTTAAATGCGTAGCTCTTTTTTGGATGTTACAATAAAATGCGTAATACGCTTTAACCCCGTAATGACCAGAGGTATTTTTGCTTTTGCATTTTTATTTTTTGCTCCCCTTTTTCCCATAGCCCTAACTTTTTAATTTTTGGGTCAACTGTACTTTTGAATGACACCATTGGTTTTACCATGTCGTGTACTAGAAAATGGGAAACAAATTCCAAGTGTGGTGCGCTAAATAAAATAAACAATAAAGTGGAATAGCAATCCGGGGTCCATTGTGCAGATATGGAAAACTGCTGCTAGTGAATAATTATGGATTACACTGCGAGTACTAAGTGCTTTGTCCTGTTAAACGGCACAGGACTAGCACGTGAACGGAACTTCCACACAGAAACAAAACAGATGCTCTGCAACTGAGCTGTGTCACTCACACAGAAATGAAAGAAATACTAAGCAACTGAGCTCTGTCACCTGCACACAGAAATGAAAGAGATGCTCTGCAACTGAGCTGAGTCACTCACACACAGAAACGAAACAGCTGCTCTGCAACTGAGCTGTGTCACTCACACAAAGAAACAAAAGAGCTGCTCTGCATCAGAGCTATGTCACTTGCACACAGAAATGAAAGAGCTGCTCTGCACCTGAGCTGTGTCACTCGCACACAGAAACAAACAGTTGCTCTGAGCTTATTACCCTAACTAGGGTTGTGCTTGCCCTGGAACTCTTCTGTGCTAACCGCACACATGTAGGAACCAGATACTAAAGGTACCTTCACACGAAACGACTTTGTAACGATATCGCTAGCGATCCGTGACGTTGCAGCGTCCTCGCTAGCGATATCGTTTAGTTTGACACGCAGCAGCGATCAGGATCCTGCTGTGATGTCGCTGGTCGCTGAATAAAGTCCAGAACTTTATTTGGTCGTCCGATCGCCGTGTATCGTTGTGTTTGAAAGCAAAAGCAACGATACCAGCGATGTTTTACACTGGTAACCAGGGTAAACATCGGGTTACCAAGCGCAGGGCCGCGCTTAGTAACCCGATGTTTACCCTGGTTACCAGCGTAAAAGTAAAAAAAACAAACAGTACATGCTCACCTGCGCGTCCCCCAGCGTCTGCTTCCTGACACTTACTGAGCGCCGGCCCTAAAGTGAAAGTGAAAGCACAGCGGTGACGTCACCGCTCTGCTGTTAGGGCCAGAGCTCAGTCAGTGTCAGGAAGCAGACGCCGGGGGACGCGCAGGTGAGCATGTACTGTTTGGTTTTTTTACTTTTACGCTGGTAACCAGGGTAAACATCGGGTTACTAAGCGCGGCCCTGCGCTTAGCAACCCGATGTTTACCCTGGTTACCCGGGGACCTCGGCATCGTTGGTCGCTGGAGAGCGGTCTGTGTGACAGCTCCCCAGCGATCAAACAGCGACGCTGCAGCGATCGGCATCGTTGTCGCTATCGCTGCAGCGTCGCTTCGTGTGAAGGTACCTTAAGCCAACAGCTAATTGCCCCCCACTGATGCTAGCTGCCTGCCTACCTGTACAGTCCCAAGCTAGACAGACACACAACACTTGCAGACAGAGTGATAGAAACTCCACACACATAGCATACATAAAATTATACTAGCACGCCCGTGGGCACCATTGGGAGTCTTTTATACAAAAGGCTCCACCCCAGACAATTACGCCCAGTCAGACGAGACATCGCACGCGGGACAATCTGGAGCTGCCACATCACCAGAGCCGGAGACATCCAACCACCAATAGGAAGACGCCACATCACGGACATGCTTAGTAAGGTGATTTCTGGATTTAGACTCCAGAGTGTCCAGGCGCCACTGCCTATTGCTGGTTACCATAGACTTGGCTGGAGAGCCAGCAGTAACCATACAAATACCTCAAGCCTGAGCAAGACGCTGGGACCGATGTCTATGCTCAGCAGCAGCCGAAGCTGAATGGGGGACCGCAGAGGCAGAAAAGGCTTGGGATCTATCCCATGTAGCCGGAGAATCCTGATACCTAACGGTGAAATTGCAAAAAAGTGCAATCCCACACTTGTTTTTTGTTTTGCTTTTTTGCTAGGTTCACTAAATGCTAAAACTGACCTGCCATTATAATTTTCCAGGTCATTACGAGTTCATAGACACCAAACATGTCTAGGTTATTTTTTATCTAAGTGGTGAAAAAAAAATTGCAAACTATGATAAAAACAAAATAAAAAATTGCGCCATTTTCTGATACCCATAGTGTCTCCATTTTTCGTGATCTCAGGTTGGGTGAGGGCTTATTTTTTGCGTGCCGAGCTGACGATTTTAATGATACCATTTTGGTGCAGATATGATATTTGATCGCCCGTTATTGCATTTTAATGCAATGTCACAGCGACCAAAAAAAAGTAATTCTAGTGTTTTAACTTTTTTTTATCACTACACCGTGTAGCGATCAGGTTATTCATTTTTTATACTCATAGAGGGGGCGATTCTGAATGCGGCAATACCAAATATGTGTAGGTTTGATTTTTTTTATTGTTTTATTTTGAACGGGGTGATATTTTTTAAAACTTTTTTTTTTACTTTTGGCATGCTGCAATAGTCTCCATGGGAGTCTAGAAGATGCCATAGCCCGATCGGCTCTGCTACATACAGGCGATGATCAGTTTGCCAGTGGGCAAGCCAGCAGTGACAACCCATAGAGGTCTCCAGGAGGGTGGATTTCCGGCACGATTGCCGGAAGCGTTTGTTAAATGCCGCCATCAGCGTTTGACTGCGGCATTTAATGTGTTAATAGCTGCGGGTGGATCGCAATTACACCTACGGCTGTTCTGGGCACATGTCAGCTGTTCAAAACAACTGACATGTACCGGGAAAGATGTGGGCTCAGCACCGGAGCCCACATCAAAGGGAGGGAGTCCAACATCGGCGTGCTATTACGACCAATGTCGGAAAGGGGTTAACAAACATAGATACGTGTATATATAGCATAAATAACCTATAAAAACAAATAGAAATTGTTTACTTTCCTAAGATAATTTAATGGTAACTTAATATTAATGGTTCCATTTCGTATAGAATAGAATTATAACAAATTAACGTCCCATAATTCCCATTTTTTTTTTTACTTTTCAAGAGTATTATATGCTAAGGCATGGGAATATTCATAAGTTTTATGAAGTGAAATCTTGTTAATAATATCCGACACTGTAGGGACATTTGGTTTCTTCCAGAAGGCTGCGATTGAGTTCTTAAGAACTAGAAATACATGGATTAATATTATCATAAATATTGCAGGTTTTCCAAATGAGTTTATTGTTTGTGTTGCCTAGGAGTAGACCAATAAACTTTGGAAAAGGATGATTGTTTATTAATAATTCCTGAATTTGTTCTCTAATGAGAAGGTGTAAGAAATCTATTTGGGATCATTTTACATTTTTTTTTTTTATTAATCACTGAAAAAGGAATGAAACTGTTTCCATCATGAATATCTACAAAGAGCTGTGAGCAAAAACATGTCGTGGACCCACACTACATGTTCTCAGTTTCTTTGATACTTGTCATTTTTAACAATCCTTTTTAATGGACATGTAGGTTTTTTGTTTGTTTTTTACTTGTAACCTTTGTGAATAAACCAAACCTTTTTGGAATAGCACAGTGTTTCCACCAGTCTGGTTATGCAGTCGGAGACCAGATTGGGCCACAAACTTGGATTAAACCTTCGAAAGGAAGCGCCTCCGGAATTTTTATCTATACCCTACTACTTGGACCGGTGGTCACGCCAGGACCAGCACAGCTCCACACATTGCGGATCGGCAGCATACCGCAGTGGAGAATCCCATTCACGTGTCAAATGCAATCTAGTGTTGTGCCCACTGCACTACGCTTCCTGGTGAGCACATATACCGTATTTTTCGCTTTGTAAGACGCTCCGGATTATAAGACGCACCCCAAATTTTGAGGAGAAAAATAGGAAAAAACTTTTTTTAATAAATTGGTGGGGCGTCTTATAATCCATGCATCTTATTACTTACCAGGGGTTGTGGCTGCGGTGGATCAGGGTCCCAGGGTCGTTGCTGGAGGCAGGATTGGATCATTGCTGCAGGCTGGGATGAGGAGGTCTGCAGGGGGGCTCCTATGCAGAAGGGGGGCTCCTGTGCTGCAGGCTGGGATGAGGAGGTCTGCAGGGGGGCTCATATGCAGCAGGGGGGCTCCTGTGCTGCAGGCTGGGATGAGGAGGTCTGCAGGGGGGCTCCTATGCAGCAGGGGGGCTCCTGTGCTGCAGGCTGGGATGAGGCAGTCTGCAGGGGGGCTCCTGTGCTGCAGGCTGGGATGAGGCGGTCTGCGGGGGGCTCCTGTGCTGCAGGGGGGCTTCGGGGCTGCAGGGCTGTTTCCGGTGCTGCGGGGGCTCTGCCGACATATTGTGAAAGGCCAGAGCCCCCTGGCAGTTCGTCCATGTATTCCTGTATGACTGACTCCGGGAAAATGGCTGCCGGAATCTCGAGAGATGAGATCTCAGCGCTGAAATCTCATCTCCCGAGATTTCGGCGGCCATTTTCCCGGAGTCAGTCATACAGGAAGGAACGCATGGATGAACTGCCGGGGGGCTCTGGTCTTTCACAAAATGTCGCCAGAGCCCCCGCAGCACCGGAGTAGCAGCGGACAACCGCGGTGGCGGGCGGCAGCAGCAGCGGTGGCGGGCGGCAGCAGCAGCGGTGGTGGGCGGCAGCAGCAGCGGGCGGCAGCGGACACCCCCTCATCCCAGCCTGTAACGGTAAGCGGTATATCTGCTTTGTAAGACGCACCCCCATTTCCCCCCCAAATTTGGGGGAAATAAAGTGCGTCTTACAAAGCGGAAAATACGGTATATCACCGGCATATCTAATTTATACATGTTTTATTGCGTTCTTGTATTTCCTTTCTCCAACAGTTCCCTGGAAAAAAGAAATCCATATAATAGAAAATGCTTGACACGGGTGCTCTTCACACATTAGAATATCATCAAAAAGTTAATTTATTTCAGTTCTTCAATACAAAAAGTGAAACTCATATTATATAGAGTCATTACACACAGTGATCTATTTCACGTGTTTATTTCTGTTAATGTTGATGATTATAGCTTACAGCAAAGGCTTCCTAAGCGTTTAAAAAGGTCCCTCAGTCTGTTTCAGTAGCTCCACAATCATAGGAAAGACTGCTGACTTGACAGATGTCCAGAAGGCAGTCATTGACACAATCCACAAGGAGGGTAAGCCACAAAAGGTCATTGCTAAAGAAGCTGGCTGTTCAGAGTGCTGTATCCAAGTATATTAATGGAAAGTGGAGTGTAAGGAAAAAGTGAGGTAGAAAAAGGTGCACGAGCAACCTCCAAATACAGAGATACATCCAGACATCCAAAGAACCAGAACTCTCATGGCTCCATCACGAGGAACACAGTTTTGACATTCTACAGGATGTCAGCTTAGGAGACCATGGCCCCAGCTGGAAGAACACATATCTGCTCCATTGACCATCACTGAAGCCATGGATATGTTTGGGGTAGTCAGGATTTGGACCCACTGGTCACCTGAGACCCATGGATGTTTGTGAAATCCAGGAATGGGACCCACCAGTCACTTGGCTCGATGGAAATGTGTGGAGAAGCCAGGTTGTGACCCTCCAGACAACTGGCATTGTACCTCAATGGACGGTTATCTTCCTAAGCTTGTCGTTACCTCCTCTATGTGCTTTCCACAGGTGGAGGTAATCGGCCCTGGAAGCTCTAAAGTCACATCTGCTCTTATCCTGGCGAGTCAGCGGAAGGGTGAGACTCTGCAATTTGACCCATCTTGGGTATTTTGCTGGGACTGTTCTAGTTGTTATTTGCCTGTTTTGTGGTTCAATATAGTATTGCCACACTGCTTTACCCTCACCCTGCTTTGTCTGAGAAGTATAAAAGGAGAGCGGGAGTATGGTGGGACGATCTCTGGTCCATGCGGTTTTGGCTAGTGGACTAGGGCGCCCGCTGAACTCCCATGTCTCCACACCAACCACTTTCAACTAATATGTCCTTTGGAAAGTTCCCTCTTACTTGGGTGACTCTTCTTGGGGCTTGGCAGTTTTTTGCTCCTTGTCACCCACTCTTCTCCCAATTAATAGTGGAGAGACTTTCATTAACCCACAAATCTTTCCTCTTGATGTCTTTCTTGAGCCTTTAAGAATATTCCTTTGAAAGAATGATTACATGGAGATCAGCTGACAGCAGTTGCATTCCTGCCCTCCCATGGGCTCTCTGTGATAGACCATCCAGATCTGCTGCACACAGATTAACAACATGCAGACGATGGTAACAAAAGGCAAAGTGAGAGTCCAGCTCTGATTCAGATCACAATGGAGCCTCAATTAGTGTAATTGATACTGCGGCGCCCCAGTGTCCTGGTCATCGCAGTGACGTCATTATCCTTTCAGGGGAGAAGTGATGTCATGTCTGAAGGCAATGAAAGACAACCACATTCAGGTATCACACACATACAACATGTTCACACTCCAGACCAGTAGGGGGAGCTCTAAGCCTGTTTAGGGTGAACTCCCCTATTTACATCCTGATCTGGAGGGAAAAGGGGTTCAGGGTTCAGTTCAGAGAGAAGGAGAGGAGCTCTGCTGGCATGAAGTGCTGCAACTCCTGGGAAAAGACACTAAAAGGTGAACATACTGCAGAGAGTGTGCAGGAAAGCAGTGCACAGGAGAGGAATACCAGAGGGAGATCAGCCAGGAACAAGCTGCTCCTTTCTGAGGCGCAGAAGCCAGTAGCCAGAAACACCGATGGAGTAACTGTCTCCAAGCCTTGCTCCAGAGACCGGCAGGACAGTCAATTCCAAGTTGGCTGCCCGACCTTAATACCTAAGAAGACACAGCGGCAACTTGCGGGGGCCTGGGCGTCTCTAGGGTCCCTATAAAAAAGCCTCAGGCCATCAGTCATACGGGTTTGTCCTATCCATACCATCTGGGGGACAGAGAGGAAGAAATAACATCTAGAACATCTACAAGAGTTGTGAGGGCCTTACCGGGAAGCTCAGCAGGGAGGTACTACAACACACAGGCGCTAATAGGAAGGCTACTGATTTCCACCTGGATAAGGGGACTCTGGAATTGCCTTCAGACCGGCCGGACTCTGCCCGCCCTGTCATCTGGCGCTCCGGGCTGAGGATACCATCTGAAGTCTTCAGTAAACAAGGTAAAAGACTGCAAACCTGTCTCCTCTTTCTTTACTGCACCTTGCCCATATATAAACTCTTTTACTGGACACCCCTGAGGGCCACGGACCGGGTCAGCCACTGTGACATCCCCCGAACCGTAGGACCCGGTGCTAAGTACCCCATTGCCCTACTCTGGGGGCGATCCATTTTTGGCGTCACGAACAGGATCTACTTAAGCCTGAAAAATCGGGTCATGTGCGCCTAAGAACTGTGCCAGAACTGTATGTGAACTGCGATTTGCTTAAAGACTGTGTGTTGCAAATTGCCGCCAAAATCCGCCATTGCCGCGCCGTGTGGAGCGCGAGGGGAGGAGCCATAGCTTTGTGGGTGGAGCCAGCCGAAAAGAGCGCGAAGCAAGAAGACGGGTGCCGTGCTGCTCCCTGGAAAGCCGGAAGTGGAGACGCCGTGCAGCAGAGCCACCAGGAGAGACGCTGCAAAGTGCCGATTCCGGAGAGGAACCCCGACTTCCACCAGGTTAGCAGAGGGGAGGAGCGACCATGTCCGATCCGGGAGGGGAAGTAGCGGCAGTCGTAGCAGCGGTCACAGCCGCGGACTTGGAAACGCCTCCAGGCCCCGCAATAGGCGCAGCCGCAGACCTTGTACCGCCGCCAGGTCCCGCAGAGCTTGCCGCTCCCATCAGCCAGCTGGACACTGCCACGGCTACAGCGGCCATAATGCCCTTCTCCATGCCATACATACCTGGAGCAGCCTGGCTCCCGCAATACTCTGGAGAATCGCATACATTAACTGACTTTAAAGAAGGGATCTGCAGCCTGCTTGAGTTTTATCCCCTGACAGAGCCTCAGAAAGTTCACATGGTAACAGGCCAACTGTTTGGAGCGGCTCTGAGAGAAGTGAAGTCCTGGCCACCTGCGGATAAGAGAACTGTGCAGCAGGTCTTTGCAAAGCTTAAAACCACCTTTGACACCCGCACCGCTACAGAAATTAAATTGACGTTCTATGGGTGCAAGCAGAGGCCGCAGGATAGCTTACGGGACTATGCCTTTAATCTCCAGGAGGCACTGTGGGCAATCAAGCAGGATGATCCAAACAGCATGCAAGATGAGGATAAACTCTTAAAGGAGCGGTTCATCGAGGGGCTCCTGTGCAGTCACCAAAGGGCCCAACTTGCACCTCCTGGCCATGCAGAATCCTGACCTGACCTTTGTGCAATTTAAAGACAAGGCCATCCAAGTGCTACAGGAGCGACAGCCCAGCCGTACAGTACTTCCTA
Source organism: Ranitomeya variabilis (assembly GCF_051348905.1). Taxonomy (NCBI): domain Eukaryota; kingdom Metazoa; phylum Chordata; class Amphibia; order Anura; family Dendrobatidae; genus Ranitomeya; species Ranitomeya variabilis. The sequence goes on from NC_135233.1 coordinate 469,108,707, forward strand.
GGCGACAAGCCCTCACGTACCACCAGGAGGTGGCGCCAGATCCTCAAGTTTCTGCCAAGGCCGATGCCCAGATCCTGGAAGATGATTCCCCTGCAGGACTACGCCTCCAGATGCAGGAGCTGACAAAGAGCGTTGCTGCCTTAGCGCGGACCGTGCAGTTCCTACAGGAGGCCCCCAAGGAGAAGATCAAGCTGGCTTCCAGACCGGAGGATGTTCCCTGGCGACGACAGAGGATCCCGCCGACCAGAGGAAGAGACGACGATCGATTTCATCAGGACGGACGACCCATCTGCCACCGCTGCAATCAGGTGGGCCACATTGCAAGGTAGTGTCATTTAAACGAGCAACCCCTGGGGCAGAGGGACAACCCCCAGGAGTAGGACGACCAGGCCCGCAAAACTGGAGAGCCAAGTACATTGGAGGAAGACCTGTTCTCCCCATTGTGATCGACTGTATTCCCATGAACGCTCTGTTGGACACCGGTTCTCAGGTGACAACTATGCCTTACAACCTTTATAAACATTATTGGGAGGACACCGACATTACTCGTGGCCCTGATGATGATTTCACCATAATAGCCAGTAACGGTCAGCCATCGCCACAAGTGGGGTACAAAGAGGTCACCATTAAAGTGGGGCGGGTAGAATTGAAGGCCCAAGGAATTGTAATTGTTGATATTGACCGACGTGAATGTAACCCCATGATGACCATTGGTACTAATGTCATAGAAAATTGTCTTGCAGAGGTTATTGTCTTCTTACAGTAGGTGGCAGAAACAGCTGGTTACAGTGAACAGCGTGCCTTGCAGAAATAAATCCGAGCTCTGATGCAGAGACAGCAGGTAGAACTGACTGGTGGAGAAATTGGCCGTGTCACCGTGAGTGATTCAATCCCCATTGCAATACCCCCCCCGGAGCGAAATGTTAATATGGTGTCGGGCAGCAATAGGCCTCAGAGGTAAAGACTATCAAGCCCTGGTAGAACCTGAGTATTCAGAAAGTAGGCCCACCCTCCTGACAGCCAGAGGGGTGGTTGAAGTCAGCAAGGGGAGGGTGCCAGTACGTGTCCTTAACTGTGGAGAGGAAGAGGTCCACCTAACCAAATATGCCACACTTGCCAAATTATTTGCTGTTGATAATAATGTGATACAGGCGACAGAGCCCTTGGTCCCGTCCAACCAGGCGGAAGGCAATGGCTCTGCAGGACAAATGGAAGATTGGTGTCAGAAATTGCACGTAGGCACTGACTCTACCCCATCACACCAAAAACAAGGGGCCTACAGGGTGGTTCATGAGTATGAGCTGGTATTCAGCAAGCACCCCCTAGATATTGGGCAGGTAAAAGGGATTCAACATCATATCCCCACAGGAGATCATCCACCCATTAAAGAGAGATACCGTCCTGTACCCCAGCTCATTATCAGTGTGCCAAAGACATGTTGCGAGAGATGAAGGAGGCTGGGGTAGTTAGAGACATTTGTAGCCCCTGGGCAGCTCCATTAGTCCTCGTCAGAAAGAAGGATGGCACGATGAGGATGTGTGTTCATTATAGGCAGATAAACCGCATTACACATAAAGATGCATACCCACTGCCTAGAATAGAAGAGTCCTTAGCTGCTTTAAAATCTGCTAACTACTTCTCTACCTTGGATCTCACCAGTGGGTACTGGCAGGTTCCCGTAGCAGAGGCGGACAAGGAAAAGACGGCCTTCACCACACCGATGGGTCTCTGTGAATTCAACTACATGCCATTCGGACTGTGCAACGCCCCAGGAACGTTCCAGAGGATGATGGAGTGCTGCCTTGGACACAAGAATTTCGAAACCGTCCTGCTGTACTTGGATGATGTCATCGTCTTCTCCAAAACCTATGAGGACCACCTGAAGCACCTGGCAGAGGTGTTCGAAGCTCTGTCCAACTTTGGCCTAAAGGTAAAACCGTCCAAATGTCATCTATTAAAGCCTAAAGTGCAGTACCTGGGCCATGTGGTGAGTGCCGAAGGGGTGGCCCCAGACCCTGACAAGGTCACTGTGATCAGAGACTGGCTGAAGCCCAGCAACCTCCATGAAGTCCGGCAGTTCCTCGGGTTGGTAGGCTACTACAGGAGGCTCATCAAAGACTTCACCAAAAAAGCCGCGCCATTGGAAGACCTGTTGGTGCGCCAATCCAAGAAAACCAAGGGTAAGAATACCTAATTTGACTGGAATGACGGCCTGGAAGGATCCTTCACTTGTTTGAAGTTGGCGCTGACGGGAGAAGAGGTGCTGGCCTACCCTGAATATGACAAACCGTTTGTGCTGTATACTGATGCCAGCAACATGGGACTGGGAGCCGTATTGTCCCAGGTCCAGAAAGGCAAAGAGAGGGTAATTGCTTATGCCAACAGGAAACTTCGTCCCACTGAAAGGAACCCTGACAACTACAGTTCCTTTAAGCTGGAGTTCTTCGCCATCATTTGGGCAGTGACGGAGAGGTTCAAGCACTACCTGGCCTCAGCAAAATTCACCGTCTTCACGGACAACAATCCGTTGACACACTTGGACACAGCGAAACTCGGTGCCTAGAGCAGCGGTGGATAGCCCGGTTGTCCAATTATGATTTCACGATCAAGTACCGGGCAGGGCACAAGAATGCGAATGCCGATGCGTTGTCCAGGATGCCCAACTTGCCAGAAACGGGAGAGGACTCGGAAGCACTAGAAGAAATAGAGTTGCCAGCTTTCCATCGCCCCAAGGCTACTCAGTATTCCCATCATGTGAGGAACGGGCGCAGGAACAAGCAGGACGCCACGTTGAATCCCCTGTCCCACCATGGATGGGCAGAGACTCAGGACAGTGACCCGCGCGGTCCGTCGGGTGAAAGAGCTCCTGACGCAGGCAGGTTCACACCCTGGCCCACAGGATCCACAAGAGACGCAACAGCTGTGGAAGGGGAGAGGCAAGCTGTTCATCTACGATGGTAAGCTGTGCCGAAGAAGCATCGACCCACGCACCCATGAGTTGGTATGGCAGATAGTAGTCCCAAAGCAAGATGCGCCAATGGTTCTGGAAGCGTACCACGATGGAGCAGGACACTTCGGATGGAGGAAGTTGGAGAGTCTGCTTCGTGGAAGGTTCTACTGGATTGGCATGAAGAAAGCCATCGAAAAGTGGTGCCGAGAGTGTGGCCCATGTAGCCTACGCAGGAAGGACCATGACAGCCAAAGGGCTCCACTATAGCTCATCATCACCAAACGACCGCTCAAACTGGTCGCGCTAGATCATGTGAAGCTAACACCCAGCCGGTCAGGCTATGTCTACGCCCTAACCATCGTAGATCACAAGATTCCTGGTAGTTGTGCCTTTCAAAGATCTGACAGCAAGGACAGCAGCCAAAGCCTTCCAGCAGTACTTCTGCAGACCACACGGGTACCCGGAAAAGGTACTGACTGATCAAGGACCAGACTTTGAAGTGGAAGTGTTCCAGGAATTCTGCAACTTATACGGGTGTAAAAAGATCAGAAAGACACCGTATCACCCCCAACGGGATGTGCGAAAAGATGAACCAAGTGGTAATCGACTTACTGAAGACCTTGCCTGTGGAGGAACGGAACTTATGGCCAGCAAAGTTGCCCGACTTGGTAGACATGTACAACCACATCCCAGTGAATTCCACCAACTGTACCCCAGCATACCTGATGAGGGGAAGATCCAGCAAGTTACCTGTTGATCTAGACATGGGGGTCCTAACCCAAGAAGATACCTCGCCAGATGCAGATTGGGATACAGAAAGGCAGCAAAGGTACCGCAAAGTACAGGAATGCGTGGAAAGAAGTCTAGCCCAAGCCAGACAAAAACAAGAAAGGGACTACAACCAGCATGCTCCTGCAGTTCCCTTGTCACCAGGAGAACAGGTACTCAAACGGAAAAGGAGACTACACAAACTTGACGACCAATGGGAAGCAGAACCATATACTGTCCTGCCATCCAACTTTGACAATACAAAGGTCTGTCTCATCAGCAAAGATGGAGGCGAAACTTCGACAGCAATATCCAGGGACCACCTCAAAGTATGCCCTGACAAGTTGAGAGATAGAGGAACAGATCCAAGAATGTCTCCACCCGTGGAAGAGGAGAAGGTGATACACACTGTTCTTGTTGACTTTCCCCAGTCTTGGACTCAAATAAATCAGGCCATCGTGGTACCTGTTTTGCCGAAACCGCCGGAACCAAATGTGCTGCCAGATCATCTGGAGCCAAAAGAGACTATGCACCAACAGATTCCAATATCCGACGCGATCCCAGCCCTAACTCAGCCACAGCAGATTCCAACAGAGGATGCCAGGCCAACAGTTGAATCGGCAAGTCCTCCCTCTGCTGTCGGTGAATCTGCCATGCCCACAATTAGTAGCAGCAGTCCTGAGAGCTCCAGCATACCAGTGCTACCTAGACTCACTAGAAGTGTACATAATATTAACCCCTTTCTGCCAGCTGACGGAATAGTACGTCAGCTGGCAGATCCCCTGCTTTAAGGTGGGCTCCGGCGCTGAGCCCACCTTAAAGCCGCGACATGTCAGCTGTTTTGTACAGCTGACATGTGCGCGCAATGAGCGCGAGCGGAATCGCGATCCGCCCGCGCCCATTAACTAGTTAAATGCCGCCGTCAAGCGCTGACAGCGGCATTTAACTAGCGCTCCCGGCCGCGCGGCCGGAAGTGCTCGCGCTGCTGACCCCCGTCACATGATCGGGGGTCAGCAGTACATCGCCATAACAACCAGAGGTCTCCTTGAGACCTCTATGGTTGTTGATGGCCGAATGCTTTGAGCGCCACCCTGTGGTCGGCGCTCAAAGTACACGACCATTTCTGCTACATAGAGGTGATCTGTATTTCACCTCGATGTAGCAGAGCCGATCGAGTTGTGCATGCTTCTAGCCTCCTATGGAGGCTATTGAAGCATGCCAAAATTAAGAAAAAAAAGTGTTTAAAAATATAAAAAAAATAAAAAAAATATAAAAGTTCAAATCACCCCCCTTTCGCCCCAATCAAAATAAAATAATTAAAAAAAAATCAAACCTACACATATTTGGTATCGCCGCGTTCAGAATCGCCCGATCTATCAATAAAAACAAAGGATTAACCTGACCGCTAAATGGCGTAGCGAGAAAAAAAATCAAAACGCCAAAATTACGTTTTTTGGTCGCCGCGACATTGCATTAAAATGTAATAACGGGCGATCAAAAGAACGTATCTACACCAAAATGCTATCATTAAAAACGCCAGCTCGGCACGCAAAAAATAAGCCCTCACCTGACCCCAGATCATGAAAATTGGAGACGCTACGGGTATCGGAAAATCGCACATTTTTATTTTTTTTTTAGCAAACTTTGGAATTTTTTTTCACCACTTAAATAAAAAATAACCTAGACATGTTAGGTGTCTATGAACTCGTAATGAGCTGGAGAATCATAATGGCAGGTCAGTTTTAGCATTTGGTGAACCTAGCAAAATAGGCAATCAAAAAACAAGTGTGAGATTGCACTTTTTTTGCAATTTCATCACACTTGGAATTTTTTTCCCGTTTTCTGTTACACGGCATGGAAAAACCAATGGTATCGTTCAAAAGTACAACTCGTGCCGCAAAAAATAAGCCCTCACATGGCCATATTGACGGAAAAATAAAAAAGTTATGGCTCTGGGAAGGAGGGGAGCGAAAAATGAAAACGAAAAATCAGAAAAAGCTCCGGGGGTGAAGGGGTTAAAACACAGAAGTACCGCACAATATCAGGAAACGTATTATATATCTGTATGGATCAAGATTAAATTATATACCGGTACTCTGTGCAGTTGTGTGATTACCACCATCACGTGGAGTAAAACAACCCAAACACCCTGATCATAGACACACCAGAGATTAGCACCACACCAGGAATTATAATTTTAAAATCTGCTTTTATTACATCAATATAGTAGCAACAATTAATTCATTAAAATATACACTCACCGGCCACTTTATTAGGTACACCATGCTAGTAACGGGTTGGACCCCTTTTGCCTTCAGAACTGCCTCAATTCTTCGTGGCATAGATTCAACAAGGTGCTGGAAGCATTCCTCAGAGATTTTGGTCCATATTGACATGATGGCATCACACAGTTGCCGCAGATTTGTCGGCTGCACATCCCAAAGATGCTCCATACAAGGCAGGATGGATCCATGCTTTCATGTTGTTTACGCCAAATTCTGACCCTACCATCCGAATGTCGCAGCAGAAATCGAGACTCATCAGACCAAGCAACGTTTTTCCAATCTTCTACTGTCCAATTTCGATGAGCTTGTACAAATTGTAGCCTCAGTTTCCTGTTCTTAGCTGAAAGGAGTGGTACCTGGTGTGGTCTTCTGCTGCTGTAGCCCATCTGCCTCAAAGTTCGACGCACTGTGCGTTCAGAGATGCTCTTAGGCCTACCTTGGTTGTAACGGGTGGCGATTTGAGTCACTGTTGCCTTTCTATCAGCTCGAACCAGTCTGCCCATTCTCCTCTGACCTCTGGCATCAACAAGGCATTTCCGCCCACAGAACTGCCGCTCACTGGATTTTTTTTCTTTTTCGGACCATTCTCTGTAAACCCTAGAGATGGTTGTGCGTGAAAATCCCAGTAGATCAGCAGTTTCTGAAATACTCAGACCAGCCCTTCTGGCACCAACAACCATGCCACGTTCAAAGGCACTCAAATCACCTTTCTTCCCCATACTGATGCTCGGTTTGAACTGCAGGAGATTGTCTTGACCATGTCTACATGCCTAAATGCACTGAGTTGCCGCCATGTGATTGGCTGATTAGAAATTAAGTGTTAACAAGAAGTTGGACAGGTGTACCTAATAAAGTGGCCAGTGAGTGTATATCATATAAAATCAAATATTAGTACGCACCACAGGACATATAAGAATGGAACAATTATAGCAAACCCAATATTTCATTAATAGATACCAACAAAAATAATAAAAAATTGTGTAATATAAAAACAGTACCTATTACTGGGTGATATCACAATTCACTCAATATAAAGTGCAAAGTGTTGGAAGAATTTCATATATGCAAAAAGTGCTATGCATGTAACCAATCATAAGCCCGACTGGAAAAGTGCTATGTGCAAAAATATATGCTCCAAAAAAGTGCTTACATGCTCCAACAGTCCTGAGCCAAAAAAAGTGCTAGGTAAACCAAGTGCATAGAGGGGACCTAAAAAAACTATTATTATCGATCAATACCTTGAGTAGCTAGGTCCTGTGGTCACGCACCCCGACGCGCGTTTTGGAAAATTCCTTCGTCAGGGGGTGTTAAGTAAAGGTCCAAAGAGAGTTTATATACTGGCGTTCTCCCATCCCTGACACCCCCAGTATTTCCGGCGCATGCGTAGTCAGGAGGATCCGGAAAACTGCGGTCACGCCCCACGTGACCGGATGTACGGGGCCGAGTACCCGACGTTGCCAAGGACACTGGGACATGACAACCGCAGATTCCGGATCACAGACCGCGCATGCGCACTACCCAGAGCGCAGTATAGGAGAATTCGCATTGTAAGTAAAATAGAACTAAACTAAATGGGTGACTGTCAGAGAAAAGGGGCATGTAGATACATGCGCTATCTGTGCCACTCAGAGCGCAATGTCTGCATAGAAATATTCTATGTATTGTATAGTAGGAGCATATAACCACATACACTATCTGTGTTGCTGAAGCGTAATGTCTGAATAGTCGTATAAACATACAATACCGTACATCCATAATAGGAGTGTGTACATACGCTATCAATGCCACTAGAGTGCAATGTCTGCATAGTCATAGAATCATTCTATACCGGGCATCCATAATAGGATATATGCTATCTCCCCCATTAGAGCACAGAGTCAACTAGATGACACATCATATAAACAGGATGCAGATATATACCATCATGATTCAAAGTATAATTAATATATGAATAAGGACTATTTGTCTATCCCCATCATAACTGATCATTATGGAATCAAAAAATTACTCACTGATGTACAGAAACAGAATAATCAATATTATTTACATAAAAAAATACACAAATATTATATCATATATACAGTATATATAGAATACTGCTCATATACTATACACACATCCTAATCAATTAATCAATCAAAAATATATACATATCCTGCTCATAACACACATAGTACTTCAAGAACAGATATATCTCTATTTATCTTGATTTATGCAGTATAGAATCAATCATTAATCATATCTGTATCCATATTTTCTCCACAGGGACTGACGATTTTCACTTGGATCCACGCAATGTGACATATCTCCATCCAGATCCCAGCCCTAACTCAGCCACAGCAGATTCCAACAGAGGATGCCAGGCCAACAGTTGAATCGGCAAGTCCTCCCTCTGCTGTCGGTGAATCTGCCATGCCCACAATTAGTAGCAGCAGTCCTGAGAGCTCCAGCATACCAGTGCTACCTAGACTCACTAGAAGTGTAGCCAGAAGACAGTGCACTACACCAGCGATAGCAAGCACAGCGGACCCTGTTAGGTCACTAGCAAGCCCTGCACTGTGGAGGTCTACACGTAGCACCAAGAATCAAACCCCAATTCGCTACAAAACTTGGAAATATTAATGGTTGCTGCTGTTTATTTGAAAATGTTTGTATATATATCTTTGTTACAGGTTTAAAATGGACAATGGACAGTGAATTGCTACAAAACTTTCATTATACTTTTAAAGGGATCCCTTTGTTTACCTGGGATCCTTGCTGTTTCAAGTTTGCACTCACTGAACTGGGAGTCATGAACTGTGCATGACCAAGACTTTTGCAACGTTCAAGTGTCCTCACCTCCCATAAAGGGATGCACTACTTTTGCATAAGTTGTTCATAGCATTTCAAAATTGCATGTCTTTTGCTGATATGTATTGTTGTTCTTCTTTTCCCAGTCCCGGAGTACTGGATTTAACAGGGGGGGGGGGGGGAGTGCGGTGCCCCAGTGTCCTGGTCGTCGCAGTGATGTCATTATCCTTTCAGGGGAGAAGTTATGTCATGTCTGAAGGCAATGAAAGACAACCACATTCAGGTATCACACACATACAACATGTTCACACTCCAGACCAGAAGGGAGAGCTCTAAGCCTGTTTAGGGTGAACTCCCCTATTTACATCCTGATCTGGAGGGAAAAGGGGTTCAGGGTTCAGTTCCTTTCAGGCAGAGAGAAGGAGAGGAGCTCTGCTGGCATGAAGTGCTGCAACTCCTGGGAAAAGACACTAAAAGGTGAACATACTGCAGAGATTGTGCAGGAAAGCAGAGCACAGGAGAGGAATACCAGAGAGAGATCAGCCAGGAACAAGCTGCTCCTTTCTGAGGCGCAGAAGCCGGTAGTCAGAAACACCGAGGGAGTAACTGTCTCCAAGCCTTGCTCCACAGACCGGCAGGACAGTCAATTCCAAGTTGGCTGCCCGACCTTAATACCTAAGGAGACACAGTGGCAACTTGCGGGGGCCGGGGCATCTCTAGGGTCCCTATAAAAAAGCCTCAGGCCATCAGTCATACGGGTTTGTCCTATCCATACCATCTGGGGGACAGAGAGGAAGAAATAACATCTAGAACATCTACAAGAGTTGTGAGGACCTTACCGGGAAGCTCAGCAGGGAGGTACTACAACACACAGGCGCTAGTAGGAAGGCTACTGATTTCCACCTGGATAAGGGGACTCTGGATTTGCCTTCAGACCGACCGGACTCTGCCTTCCCTGTCATCTGGCGCTCCGGGCTGAGGATACCATCTGAAGTCTTCAGTAAACAAGGTAAAAGACTGCAAACCTGTCTCCTCGCTCTTTACTGCACCTTGCCCATATATAAACTCTTTTACTGGACACCCCTTTTGGGCCACGGACCGGGTCAGCCACCGTGACATCCCCCGAACCGTAGGACCTGATGCCGAGTACCCCATTGCCCTACTCTGAGGGCAATCCAATACTTCTTCCCAGTAGCGTAGCTACCAGGGGGGCAGAGGGGGCGGTCGCCCCGGGCCCTGTGCTCTGAGGGGGCCCACCCAGAGCTACGCTACTCTCAGGGCCAGCGTTAGGGGCCCCTGCCTCCGGGCAATGATTATCTTTCATTTCCCCTGCGTTTGTACTGTGTATGTAGCTAAAGTAACATGCACGGTACAAACACTCACAGGGAGTCAGCAGAGAGAAGAGAAGGCCTCCAATCAGAGTGCAGGGAGTGAGTCATGTGATCGCTCTTCTGCAGTCTGTGGAGGAGAGGGGGAAGGGAGGTCACTCACCCAATCCCGGCTGAGCGCGCTCTGCTCAAAGCTCCTGTGCTGCAGAGAAGTGATCAGCTCGAGCAGCTCCAGCAGCAGCCGGGGGCGCAGGGGGTCTCTGCCTGTGACTGTGAGCTGAGCTCACTGCCTACACATGATGTCTGCAGCATCTGACTTGGAGGAGCCTGAGGAGCAGCCCCCAGGACCAGAGGACACTCTCCACACAGCATGATGAGTATCTTGGCACATGTCATTTGCTATTTGATATGTCTGATCTGTTGCCTTGAATACATACATACAGGCACAGTATATAAAGCAATGAAGGTTCTTAAAGGGAACCTGTCACCCCGTTTTTTAAAGATGAGATAAAAATAGCGTTAAATAGGGGCAGAGCTGTGCTTTACATTAGTGTCTTTTTTGTGCCTTTATTCCCCACTTATGCTGCTGAAATACCTTTGTAAAGTCGCCGTTTTGGGCTGTCACTCACGCTGGTCTGGTCATATGGGTGTGGTGACATCGCTGTTTCTTCCCCCAGATCTTGCTTATCTGTCCGTTGGTGGCGTAGTGGTGTGCGCATGTCCAGCTGCCGCATCCACTGCGAAGGTGAAGGAAAAGAGCGCGATCTGCGCTATTCCCCTGGTGACCGGTGGGGGCGGCCATCTTCCTGAGGCTGCACGTGCGCAGATGGAGCGCTCTGCTGCACGGGGCTTCAGGAAAATGGCCGCGGGATGCCGCGCGTGCGCAGATGGAGATCGCGGCGGCCATTTTCCTGAAGCCCCGGGAAGCCGAGCACTCCATCTGCGCATGTGCGGCCAGAGGAAGATGGCCGCCCCCACCGATCACCAGGGGAATAGCGCAGATCGCGCTCTTTTCCTTCACCTGCGCAGTGGATGCGACAGCTGGACATGCGCACACCACTACGCCACCAACGGACAGATAAGCAAGATCTGGGGGAAGAAACAGCGATGTCACCACGCCCATTTGACCAGACCAGCGTGAGTGACAGCCCAAAATGGCGACTTTACAAAGGTATTTCGGCAGCATAGCTGGGGAATAAAGGCACAAAAAAGACACTAATGTAAAGCCCAGCTCTGCCCCTATTTAACGCTATTTTTATCTCATCTTTAAAAAACGGGGTGACAGGTTCCCTTTAAACTTGTATGTCTTGTTTATCCTGCAATCTGGACAGACACTGAACACTGACATGTGATCGATAAGTGTCTTGCACATAATTTATTTACTGCTGATTAGCTTATGAGAAGGAGAATGATTATTTTCTTAAGTTTGCGAGTGGCTGGAATCTTGCAGGACGACTTTTACATGTGGGAGCCTGTCACCATATAAGGTCCGGCCAGCATCTGTACACCCTCACACAGTGTTCTAGAATGCTCTCTATGTCCCCAATCCTCTATGCAAGGCACAAAAAAGAGCTTTTATTATAATCACGGATGGCGTGGTCCGGGCGTCACAGTCTTGATCCGGCGCCGACCCTCTTCCTGTGATCGCTGTCCCTCTTCGTGTGGAAGATGCGTCCTACATCATGCATTCAGTGTCCTCTATCGCACTCCTGTGCAGGTGCACTTCTCTTTGCCCTGCTGAAGTCAGAGCACAGTATTGTAGTGCGCATGCGCCAGCTTTATTTCCAGGTAATCAGCGCCCTTTGGCCTTTCCCAGCGCACATGCACTACAGCACTTGGCTCTGCTTTCAGCAGCCTAGAGAGAAGTGTGCCTGCACAGGAGCGCGATGGGTGACACTGTGTGGATGACGTAGGATGTGTCATCCAGATGAAGCAGTAATGGAGGATGGCGATCTTAAGTCAAGACCAGCGATGCCTTGGTGAGAGCCATTGGTGAGTATAATGAGAGATCATTTTTATGCCTCGCGGAGGGGATTGGGGACACATTTACAGCCTTCCTTATAGAGGCTGCCTATGGGAGCTGCATTATACTATATAGTCTTCCTATGTGAAGGGCATTACACTATAGGGTCTGCCTATGGGGAGTGCATGATACTATATGGAGGCCTATGGGGAATGTATTATACCATATTGAGGACTATCTGGTGTATTATGCTATATGGAGGCTATCTAGAGGGCCATCATTCAGTGTGGAGATTACAGCGACGGGGCCATCATACAGTGTGGGAGCCAGTTTGGGGGATATTAACAGGTCAGTATATACAGTGAGGGGGCATCATACTGTGTATAGGGGAACTGTACAGTGGGGGAGACTCGGGACTTTATTAAATGTAAAGTGGGCACTTATTCTTACAGGGGAACTCAGGTTACTGTGACTATCAAAGGGTCACACACAGAGGGTATTATTACTTTCTAGGGGACAAAATGTGGGCACTGTTTTCTAGGGCACTTGCACCTGGCATTACTATATTATAGAGGGGTGCTTTAGAATTTAGAGGGCACAGAGAACCACACAGCAGGTGCAGTAATAGGGACACATACGGCAGCAGCGGCTCAGTATTGGGGTATCAGGGTCAGTAATAGGGACACGTACGGCAGCAGTGGCTCAGTATTCGGGTATCAGGTGCAGTAATAGGGACACATACGGCAGAGGCTCAGTATTGGGGTATCAGGTGCAGTAATAGGGACACGTACGGCAGAGGCTCAGTATTGGGGTATCAGGTGCAGTAATAGGGACACATACGGCAGAGGCTCAGTATTGGGGTATCAGGTGCAGTAATAGGGACACGTACGGCAGCAGTGGCTCAGTATTCGGGTATCAGGTGCAGTAATAGGGACACATACGGCAGGAGCGGCTCAGTATTGGGGTATCAGGTGCAGTAATAGGGTCACATACGGCAGCAGCGGCTCAGTATTGGGGTATCAGGGGCAGTAATAGGGACACATATGGCAGCAGCGGCTCAGTATTGGGGTATCAGCAGGATGAGGAGGTTGTGCAGGTTGGGAATAGATGGTGATGGGACTGGAATGTGAGAAGTGAAACGTGTCTTTGTTGTATTCTCTGCAGATGAGTTGTAGCTGGAAGAAGTTGTCATGTCGGTCTGGGCCAGATGGAAAAGACGGGAAAAATGAACGATTCCATCAGAAAGAACGTCAGCGGTAATTCATTATCTGTAACTGTGCAGTGATCTGTTATATGTTCTGTAGGACTGGTATCTACCACTGACCATATGGCGGTAATATCAGTGTTGGTCTTTATATAGAGATTATCTTCAGTAACAGCGCGGTCATCTGCTGAGGTTCTCCTCCACTATTAGGGCGCATCACTGAATTGTAATGAAGGTTACCTGGTTAGGGGCCCACTCAGAAGCTTCGCCCCCCCTGGACCAAAACCCTAGCTACGCCTCTGCTTCTTCCACAAGTCTAGAGACAGACCTTATAGTTTCACCACAATGGTCTTCCCTCGTGACCATGACCTGTCCAAAGGTTTGATAAGTGTATATGTTTGACTCCAGCCACTCCAGTAACTCAGGTAGGAGGGACAAATATAACCGGCACACACAAAACCTTTGGGAACATATTGTATTTAGCAGTAAGGGGAGCTTGGTACTTGTGCCCAGTGACTTGTGGCGTGTACTTGCACACATCCACAATGGCTGGGCTCCACACTACTGAATTTATTGTGTATGTGTGTAAGTTATCTACCTGAAAAAACAATAAAACTTCATTCGTTCCACTGAGCAATGAAACATGACTACATTGATATATTTATTTCAAATAGCTTTATCCAGTCTTTAATTGTTAAGAATATCTAAGATTATTGGATTATCAAGGTGCAGTGTATAATATATCACTATTCTACATTGACCCCTTTCTATCTGCCGGGCAAAAACTCATCCATGGAGATGGACAAAAATACTGATTACAAAAAGATTTCAGAACATGCTGCAAAGTGTAAAGAGATGCTAATGAATTCTCTTGATGTTCACTAATAATGAGAAACCCTCTTCAACCGGGCTAATTCTCCTGAGGTTCATCACTAATAAAATACTCAGGAACTGCAGAATGTACAAACGATGTACGCACACACGATGTATGCACAATGCACGCACGATTTATGCCCAAAGTATGCACAATGTATGCACGATGCACGCACGATTTATGCCCAAAGTATGCACAATGTATGCACGATGCAAGCTCGATATACGCCCAATGTACGCATAATGAATGCACAATGTATGCACGATGTATGCACGATGTACACATGATGAACGCACAATGTATGCACAATGTATGCATGATGTACGCATGATGAATGCACAATGTATGCACGATGTACACGATGAATGCACAATGTATGCACGATGCACGCACGATTTATGCCCAATGTATGCACTATGTATGAAAGATGAATGCACAATCTACGCACGATTTATGCCCAATGTATGCACAATGTATGCATGATGTACGCATGATGAATGCACAATGTATGCACGATGTACACATGATGAATGCACAATGTATGCATGATGTACACATGATGAACGCACAATGTATGCACGATGCACGCACTATTTATGCCCAATGTACGAAAGATGAATGCACAATCTACGCACGATTTATGCCCAATGTATGCACAATGTATGCATAATGAATGCACAATGTATGCATGATGTACGCATGATGAATGCACAATGTATTCATGATGTACATATGATGAATTCACAATGTATTCATGATGTACATATGATGAACGCACAATGTATGCACGATGCACGCACTATTTATGCCAAATGTATGCCCAATGTACGAAAGATGAATGCCCAATCTACGCACGATTTATGCCCAATGTATGCACGTGTATGCACAATGTATGCACGATGTACGCATGATGAATGCACAATGTATGGACAATGTATGCACGATGCACGCATGATGAATGCACAATGTATACACAATGTATGCACGATGCACGCATGATGCATGCATGATTTATCTACGCACATGTATGCCCAATGTATGCACGATGTACGCACAATTTATGCCCAATGTACGCATGATGGATGCACAATGTATGCCCGATGTATGGACAAAGTATGAACGATGTACGCATAATGAATGCACAATGTAACAAGCACGGTGTACGCACGATGCATGCACAATTTATGCCCAGTGTATGCATGATGTACACATCATGTAGGTACAATGTACACACGATGTACGCACAGGTAGCACTCGCTTATAATCGTGACAACATATCTATTGAGCTTAGTAGAGAGGAGGGAGTCAAAAAACACCACATCATAGAACAATGTGAATAAAGCCAGGTTCACAAGTCGAGTATTTGGTGCGGATTTTACCTGCAGATTTTCCGCACATAAAATCCACAACATTTCATAGTACCAGCGAGGTGGACGAGTTTTAAATTAATCTCATCCACATGCTGATTCTTTTGCATGGGGCTGGTCACGATTCCTCTGCTCAGTGCAGTGTGTCTTGGAGGCGGTGACTGAAAGCTCAGTCGTCCAATCTGGCATGCTGAGCTCTCTGTGGTTTGATGGATGGCTCAGCCATCCAATCAGAGTCTGGAGGTGCTGAGTTTTTTTCAGGTATTCGCTGTTTCAGGTGATTACTCAGCTATTTAGCTGAGCTGTCAGTCCCAGATCTCTGCCAGTTGTAGCATCTGCTCTGTGGTTTGCCTTGTATTTCTGTGCTCTGTTTATTGATCTATTGCTGCATCACCTTGGACCTTGTTCTGACCATCCGTTTGCCTAGGCTCTTTGCTCTGATTCGCTATCTTCCTGGTATTCTAACCTCGGACCGTGACCTGACTTTGCCTTTGTTTTTCCCTTTTAGTTTACTATGTGCTCTCTTGGTAACTCATCCAAGAACTTTTGACTACCATGCCTCATGGTCTGTCGTGAGTAGTGACTAGTGTCCCAAAGATATTGGGTTTTGTTATGGTTTTAAAGGACTTTTACACTTTTAGAAAAGTGTACACTCAACGCTATAAAATACATGAAACAACAAACAGAGCAGGTACTCTCCTCACCGGATCTAGCGTCACCTCATTGCCACTGCTCGGTTGCGGAAGTGCAGTATTTGCTCGCAGTTTATTTTGGCAAAAAAGTATCTCGTGCTACAAATATTGCTACTTTAGTTTGCATTTATAAATTATTCCGTGACCAAATGGCACCGCATACGTTTTAGTCACTAAGCCCTTTATCTATAGTGAACGACTCCGCCAGACCGCCAAAAAATCTTGGCCATCCGCCAAAAGTGGCGTACAGGTAGTTCAATGCTTGGAAGTGAGCTTTTATGGTGTAAAAAAAGTGACTTATAGGAGAACTCGAACTGAAATAAGTTTCTAGAAATGTCAAATATGTATCAAAAGAGAACATCGATGAACTCTATGACCTGGGATCACCACCGATTTTCACTATGAAGGGTCTGAGAAGTTCTTTAGAGCCCTCAAACCTATCCGGACTACCACCCAATGTCAGGTTTCGTAAAATGTGGCATTAGATTTCTTCTAAGAATAAAATAATCTGTGGTTCTAAATGTGATCAACTCGTCTCTATAGTATGAAAAAGAAGTGGTGGATAAGGTTTCTCTTTACGTTTTTCCATATTCATGGTATTTTGAAAATCATGTAACTTTATGACTTGAAACTTTTTTTAGGCCACGTTCACACGTTCAGTATTTGGTAAATATTTTTCCATCAGTATTTGTAAGCCCAAACCAGGAGCGGGTGACAAATACAGAAGTGGTGACATGTTTCTATTATACTTTTCCTCTGATTGTTCCTCTCCTGATTTTGTCTTTTTTTGTCTTACGAACACTGATGTAAAATACTGACCGAATAATGAACAAGTGAAGGTGGCCTAAAAGATTTGGGCACTTTCAGGATTTTTTTTTTTACTTAAATATATGCATTTTTAGCTGAAAATCATTTTTGCTATTAGGTTTCAATAAAAATTTTGCACAGTTTGCCTTCTAGGTCCTTTGTGTTGCACTGGCTGTAGAATGAGTTAGCTAAGAATCTGTTAGTGAGCTCGTTCTCATAGGCGATTGTAACTATATCTGCTGAATTATGGCCACATGAAACTTGAGCTGAACTGTGTGGTCATAAATCAGCTGAGAGGAGCTCCGAAAAAGACAGATAAAACAGCTTCCGTCAGACCGAACTCACTGACTCTTAGATAACTCTGCAGCCAGCAAATGGAAACAAAAGAGATTGCAAAAGCCAAACGGTGCAACGTTTTTAATGAAAGCCAGTCCTTCAAAGGTGTCCGCATCCTCTGATACCAATCTTATGGAGGGTCCTAATATTGGGGAAATCACACGGTGTCTATCAGATGTCTTTTTTGCACTTGATGTGGTTTCTGACTCTGGGTAAGAGGAACCTCTTCTTTATAGATGACCTTTTGTAATTCTTTCTTTTTAGATCTGCAATAAATAAATTTTAAAAATGATTGTCGAGTTTATTGTACAAGTCAGCTGAGAGGAGATCAGAAAAGACAGATAAGAGTTAGAAACGCTCCCACTGGACCATCAGAATGAGCTCACTGACGGATTCTCAGTTAACCCATTCCGCAGCCAGTCATAGACGATGCATCACAAAGGCTATAAATAAAACAATGGTGCAAAAATATTTAATGAATCCCAATTCTAAAAAGTATTTTTAGCCAAAAAACATATAACTAAGCAAGAAAAAAAAAGTTGTCACCAAGGGTACATAACTTCTTCTAGACTATGACTGCCATTTACTTTCCATGCAATCCATGAGTTCAAGGGAATCTCTCATTGAACCTCATGCGTTCCACCACCGTTACGTAGACAGGTACCAAGTAAAAAGCGTTTTTGTTTTTTTTTTTGGGGGGGGGGGGGGGGGATGAGGGACCTTACCTGGCTTCCACTTCTTCTATAGTATCTGGTAATTGTTGGTTGGAGGTTTCATTTAAAAATACCGCAGCCGTCCCCGATATAATAGCAGCAATGCCATAGATAGCAGGGGGGAAAATGGGAGAAATCTCCGAGAGCATCAACACCAGAGGGGCCACCATGGAGCCTGCTCGAGCCATCATGCCAACAACTCCCAACCCGCTCTGTCTGCAAGAGAGAAAAAGGACAAGAATTATAATGCTGGCTTCCCATTGGGCAAGAGAGTGTAGTAGTGCAACACAGGGACTCAGCAGTGCAGCAAAACTGCAAAATGGCGACAAGAGCATGGTCTGTGTGAGCTTCTCCCATACAGCACACTGCCACCCCCTGATCCAGCATCTGGCCTCCCTGAGGCTGCCATATGCCTTATAGAACCTGGCCTCCCTGAGGCTGCCATATGCCTTATAGAACCTGGCCTCCCTGAGGGTGACATATGCCTTATAGAACCTGGCCTCCCTGAGGGTGACATATGCCTTATAGAACCTGGCCTCCCTGAGGCTGCCATATGCCTTATAGAACCTGGCCTCCCTGAGGGTGACATATGCCTTATGGAACCTGGCCTCCCCGAGGCTGCCATATGCCTTATGGAACCTGGCCTCCCTGAGGCTGCCATATGCCTTATAGAACCTGGCCTCCCTGAGGCTGCCATATGCCTTATGGAACCTGGCCTCCCCGAGGCTGCCATATGCCTTATGGAACCTGGCCTCCCTGAGGCTGCCATATGCCTTATAGAACCTGGCCTCCCTGAGGCTGCCATATGCCTTATGGAACCTGGCCTCCCCGAGGCTGCCATATGCCTTATGGAACCTGGCCTCCCCGAGGATGCCATATGCCTTATGGAACCTGGCCTCCCTGAGGCTGCCATATGCCTTATGGAACCTGGCCTCCCCGAGGATGCCATATGCCTTATGGAACCTGGCCTCCCTGAGGCTGCCATATGCCTTATAGAACCTGGCCTCCCCGAGGCTGCCATATGCCTTATGGAACCTGGCCTCCCTGAGGGTGACATATGCCTTATAGAACCTGGCCTCCCCGAGGCTGCCATATGCCTTATAGAGCCTGGCCTCCCTGAGACTGCCATATGCCTTATGGAACCTGGCCTCCCCGAGGCTGCCATATGCCTTATGGAACCTGGCCTCCCCGAGGATGCCATATGCCTTATGGAACCTGGCCTCCCTGAGGCTGCCATATGCCTTATAGAACCTGGCCTCCCTGAGGCTGCCATATGCCTTATGGAACCTGGCCTCCCCGAGGCTGCCATATGCCTTATGGAACCTGGTCTCCCTGAGGCTGCCATATGCCTTATAGAACCTGGCCTCCCTGAGGCTGCCATATGCCTTATGGAACCTGGCCTCCCCGAGGCTGCCATATGCCTTATGGAACCTGGCCTCCCTGAGGCTGCCATATGCCTTGTAGAACCTGGCCTCCCTGAGGCTGCCATATGCCTTATAGAACCTGGCCTCCTTGAGGCTGCTATATGCCTTATGGAACCTGGCCTCCCAGAGGCTGCCATATGCCTTAAAGAAACTGGCCTCCCCGAGGCTGCCATATGCCTTATAGAGCCTGGCCTCCCAGAGGCTGCCATATGCCTTATGGGACCTGGCCTCCCTGAGGCTGCCATATGCCTTATGGAACCTGGCCTCCCCGAGGCTGCCATATGCCTTATGGAACCTGGCCTCCCTGAGGCTGCCATATGCCTTATAGAACCTGGCCTCCCTGAGGCTGCCATATGCCTTATGGAACCTGGCCTCCCCGAGGCTGCCATATGCCTTATGGAACCTGGCCTCCCTGAGGCTGCCATATGCCTTATAGAACCTGGCCTCCCTGAGGCTGCCATATGCCTTATGGAACCTGGCCTCCCCGAGGCTGCCATATGCCTTATGGAACCTGGCCTCCCCGAGGATGCCATATGCCTTATGGAACCTGGCCTCCCTGAGGCTGCCATATGCCTTATGGAACCTGGCCTCCCCGAGGATGCCATATGCCTTATGGAACCTGGCCTCCCTGAGGCTGCCATATGCCTTATAGAACCTGGCCTCCCCGAGGCTGCCATATGCCTTATGGAACCTGGCCTCCCTGAGGGTGACATATGCCTTATAGAACCTGGCCTCCCCGAGGCTGCCATATGCCTTATAGAGCCTGGCCTCCCTGAGACTGCCATATGCCTTATGGAACCTGGCCTCCCCGAGGCTGCCATATGCCTTATGGAACCTGGCCTCCCCGAGGATGCCATATGCCTTATGGAACCTGGCCTCCCTGAGGCTGCCATATGCCTTATAGAACCTGGCCTCCCTGAGGCTGCCATATGCCTTATGGAACCTGGCCTCCCCGAGGCTGCCATATGCCTTATGGAACCTGGTCTCCCTGAGGCTGCCATATGCCTTATAGAACCTGGCCTCCCTGAGGCTGCCATATGCCTTATGGAACCTGGCCTCCCCGAGGCTGCCATATGCCTTATGGAACCTGGCCTCCCTGAGGCTGCCATATGCCTTGTAGAACCTGGCCTCCCTGAGGCTGCCATATGCCTTATAGAACCTGGCCTCCTTGAGGCTGCTATATGCCTTATGGAACCTGGCCTCCCAGAGGCTGCCATATGCCTTAAAGAAACTGGCCTCCCCGAGGCTGCCATATGCCTTATAGAGCCTGGCCTCCCAGAGGCTGCCATATGCCTTATGGGACCTGGCCTCCCTGAGGCTGCCATATGCCTTATGGGACCTGGCCTCCCTGAGGCTGCCATATGCCTTATGGGACCTGGCCTCCCTGAGGCTGCCATATGCCTTATGGAACCTGGCCTCACTGAGGCTGCCATATGCCTTATGGAACCTGGCCTCACTGAGGCTGCCATATGCCTTATAGAACCTGGCCTCCCTGAGGCTGCCATATGCCTTATAGAACCTGGCCTCCCCGAGGCTGCCATATGCCTTATAGAAACTGGCCTCCCTGAGGCTGCCATATGGAATCTGACCTCCCCGAGGCTGCCATATGCCTTATGATACCTGGCCTCCCCGAGGCTGCCACATGCATTATGGAACCTGGCCTCCCTGAGGCTGCCATATGCCTTATAGTCTCCAAGCTCTTCTCCTCTTCTCGTCCGACTACATGCACCACCGACCCCATTCCCTCACACCTCCTCCAGTCTCTCTCTCCAGTCGTCACAACTCACCTAACTACAATTTTTAATCTCTCCCTTACCTCTGGCATTTTTCCCTCCTCCTTCAAACACTCTATCATTACTCCATTACTAAAAAAACCCACCCTTGACCCATCATGCACAAATAACTACAGACCAGTCTCCAATCTCCCCTTCATCTCAAAACTCCTGGAGCAGTCTACTCCCGCCTTACCCGTTACCTCTCCACCCATTCCCTTCTAGACCCTTCAGAGTCTGGTTTCCGCGCCCTACATTCGACAGAAACTGCACTCATCAAGGTGACCAATGACCTTCTGACAGCAAAATGTAACGGTGACCACTCCCTGCTCATTCTCCTCGATCTTTCTGCAGCTTTCGACACTGTTGACCACCCTCTCCTACTCTCTAGGCTCCAGTCACTAGGCATTAAGGACACTGCTCTCTCCTGGTTCTCCTCCTATCTTTCTGAACGCTCCTTCAGTGTTTTGTTTGCTGGCTCCACTTCATCTCCTCTTCCTCTCACTGTCTGGGTACCCCAGGGCTCAGTCCTTGGCCCCCTTCTCTTCTCCCTCTACACGGCCCCAATTGGACAGACCATCAGCAGATTTGGTTTTCAGTACCATCTTTATGCTGATGACACACAACTATACACGTCATCCCCTGACCTTACCCCCGCTGTACTACAGAACGCCACTGACTGTCTGTCTGCAGTCTCCAACATCATGTCCGCTCTCTATCTGAAACTCAACCTCTCCAAAACTGAACTTCTTCTGCTCCCGCCTTCTACTAACCTCCCTAAATCTGACATTTCCCTCTCCGTCGGTGGCACCATCATAACACCCCAGCAGCAGGCACGCTGTCTGGGTGTTATGTTTGACTCCAATCTCTCCTTCACCTCCCACATACAATGTCTTGCCCGCTCGTGCCGCTTACACCTAAAGAACATCTCTAGAATCTGCCCTTTTCTCACCATGGAGACAACAAAAACCCTCACTGTCGCCCTAATCCACTCCCGTCTGGACTACTGTAACGCTCTATTAATTGGCCTCCCCCTCACTCGACTTTCCCCTCTCCAGTCCATCCTTAATGCAGCAGCCAGGGTCGTCCATCTGGCTAATCGTTACTCGGACGTGTCCGCTCTTCGCCAGTCATTACACTGGCTGCCCATTCATTACAGAATACAATTCAAAGTACTTGTTCTCACCCACAAAGCTCTCCATAGTGCGGCACCCCCTTACATCTCCTCCCTCATTTCTGTCTATCGGCCTAACCGACTTCTGCACTATGCAAATGACTTTCGACTAACCTCTGCACTAATCCGTACCTCCCACTCCAGACTCAAAGACTTCTCCCGTGCTCCGCCAATCCTCTGGAATGCTCTACCCCAAGATATTAGGACCAGCCACAACTTGCATAGTTTTAGGCGCTCGCTCAAAACACATTTGTTCAGAGCGGCCTATCACGTTCACTAATCAAACTCATTTTATGTTTTTGTGCGTGTGTAACCCATTCACTACTTCCATCTACCCCCCACCCCCTGAAGATGGCTGGACCATCATTGTAAATACATCATTGTAAATACACACCTGTACTTTGTATCTCCCCACCTCATTGTAGATTGTAAGCTCTCACGAGCAGGGTCGTCTTATTTTGTCTTATTTTTGCTTTATTACTGTATTGTTAACGTTGTTACCTATGACTGTTGTGTTTGAAACTGTTAAACTGTAAAGCGCTGCGGAATATGTTGGCGCTATATAAATAAAGATTATTATTATTATTATAGAACCGGTCCTCCCCGAGGCTGCCATACGCCTTATAGAACCTGGCCTCCCTGGGGCTGCCATACGCCTTATGGGTGTCTGAAATTACCTAATGACAGTAGGAAACAGCTCACTGGAGTATATGTAAGCGCAGCAAAATGATGAGGCCAGAGCACCTTTGCCAAACACGGCCAACACTAACCGTGCCATCTTCACCTCTGAAAAAAAGAGAAATTAAATTGAAATAATTAAAAAATCACTACCCTGATAAAAGGAAAAATAGATGTATAGGATTAAAAAATATATATGGTCGCTTTCTTTCAGAAACCTGCTTGGGTTGTGTCTGATATTGCAGAATGACTTTTGAAAAGTTTTGCAAGGAACCAACTTACATTCATGACCTTTTCTTAAAGCAGGTACGGACGACCGTATTTTTGGTCCACATGCAATCCGACAAGACACTGGACCAATATCAGTCTCTGGGGCAGCGCATATGTCCGATTTTTTTCCTTGGACCATAGAATGTTAGAATGGATTCCCAGAGTCCTCGTGTCCTGCCCCCTGCTCAATGCAGGATTCACTAACCCATCTCAGACAGATGTCTGTCCAGCCTCTGTCCAATGTGAAATCACTGCTTGTTTGAGGTTGAGTTGATATTCGGATTGCACTCGGCCATGCAAGTCAATGAGTGTGCGGAAACAATCAGACTGCACTCGGATGACATCTTAGTGCAGTCCGATTTCCAAGGCCTCACAAAATGAACACATTTTTTTCTACATCTCCTCCTCATCCAAGAGCATTGGATCACACTATGAACACACTCTTATCTGGGTGTGATTTGCACATCGGGAGTGATGACAGTGTAGTGATCGGTGACTGGAAGAAAGCGGCTCCTGGGAGAATAAAACTTCATCTTCTCCCTGTAGCCACTGCTCCAGAACGCCGGCAAAAACAATAGCTCTCATCAGTCTCCCCTGCTCCACCAGCGATCGGTGCGAGCAGGGGAGAATGATGAGAGCCACGTTCAGCACCTGCCGCCGGGGAACAGCGCTTACTGTAGCAATTCTTCCCCGGCGGCCGTCTGTGTGGTACTGATGCGGCACACGGGCAGCACACGGTTGCCACACGTGTGCCGCAAGTATTACACACACGGACACGGATATCTCCGGCACCGGAAATATCAGGATCTGTGAAACCGGCCTAAGACTGATTTGACAGGTGTGACTTTCACAGACCGAGTACAGACCATGATGTCCAAACCGGCTTGCACATATATCAGGCTGTCGAGTTTGACAGCGGCCAACCTGGACATTATAGTCTGGACGCAAAAAAACAGACGTATGAAGCCGGCCTAAAAAAAAGCAATACTTATAACTGATCAATAACAGCAGCTTCTTGTATAGCAACTACAGATTTTTTTTTCTATATTGCTTAATTAAAAAATATATTGGGAAATTAGTGGGAAAAAAAGCCAAAATGTAGCCATTTTTGATGTTGGATTTTACAATGCCAGAATTTTTATTATTTATTATAGCGCCATTTAAAGCAGAACTTTAACGTAAATGACAGATAATTTCACCTTGAGGCACAAAGGCATTACATAGCAATGCTACACCCGCCAGTATCAGGGACGCGGCCTGCGTCACTCGTCGCCCAGTATAGCTCATTAGGATGGCACCCGCCAGCTTAGATGGCAAATCAATGGCTCCAAAGACAAATTGCAACAGGAAAATATTAACACCAAAATTTTGTAAGTCCATGCCAAGACCGTAAAATGCAAAACTAGTGGAAAACCTGAAAGAAGCAAAGTGATAACACATCTCAGATAAATAATATATATATATATATATGACACTAGTGATACGGGTAGTGTGACTGTTACTACTACTCCTGGTCTGCAGAAATGAGAAGCCTGCGAGATTGTTACTGCAAAATTAGTGTCTGCTATATAGTAGGTTTATAATTTGCACAGTAATAAAATAGGTGTTGTAGCTGAATATTAAATGAAGATTTTGGGTACCTACCGTAAAATCTCTTTCTCGGAGCCTTCATTGGGGGACACAGGAACTATAGGTGTATGCTGCTGCCACTAGGAGGCTGACACTATGCAAAAAAAGTTATCTCCTCCCCAGCAGTATAGACCCCCCAACTGGCAGGAAGCTCATCAGTTAGGGAGAAAGCAGTAGAAGAAGCAACAGGTATACAACTATCATAACATAACCACAACAACAATAAACAAGGGAGGGTGCTGTGTCCCTCAATGAAGGCTCAGAGAAAGATTTTACGGTAGGTACCCAAAATCTTCATTTCTCTATCGCTTCATTGAGGGACACAGGAAACCATGGGATATCCAAAAGCAGTCCCAAGGGTGGGTAAAGGTAGTACCGTCAAATCAGAGCTCGGGTCACTGCTGCTTGCAGGACCTTTCTACAGAGATTCGCATAGGACTAAGTGTCATGGTTCCCAATGGCAAGGGAACGTCAGAGAACATAAATAACAGAACAGCTCTTGGGTGATGGAATCTCGAGCTGACCATGAGCTAAACCTACCCACAAAACTAACAGTGGCCGGGTGGCGTACCTACGTTTTATCCCTAGACGCCTAGCGCCAGCCGGAGGACTAACTAACCCTAATAGAGGAAAAGACAGACCTGGCTTACCTCTAGGGAAATTCCCCCAAAAAGGAGACAGAAGCCCCCCACATATATTGACGGTGAGTTCAGAGGAAAAGACATACGCAGTATGAAGGTAGGTTCAGCAAAGCGAGGTCCGCTTACTAGATAGCAAGAAGATACAATAGGGAACTTCACGGTCAGCTGAAAACCCTATTAAAGTACCATCCCGAAATTACTTTAAGACTCATGTGTCAACTCATGACACCGGAGTGGCAATTTCGGCCCACAAGAGCTTCCAGCTACAGAAAAATAACATAACTGTGAACTGGAACAAAAATGCAAAACAAACTTAGGACTAAGAGTCCAACTTAGCTGATAGTAGTCTAGAAGCAGGAACATGCAACAGAAAGGCTCAGGTTACATTGATGGCCGGCACTAGAATAACTGAGCAGCAAGGCTAAATAGGATACACCCATATCCTGATGGAAACAGGTGAACAGAGAAAGTGAAGCACACAAGTCCAGTACCACCAGTGACCACCGGGGGAGCCCAAAAACCAAACTCACAACAGTACCCCCCCCTCAAGGAGGGGGCACCGAACCCTCACAAGAACCACCAGGGCGATCAGGACGAGCCCTATGAAAGGCACGGACCAAATCAGAGGCATGAACATCAGAGGCTGTCACCCAAGAATTATCCTCTTGACCGTAGCCCTTCCACTTGACCAGATACTGAAGTTTCCGTCTGGAAACACGGGAGTCCAAGATCTTCTCCACAACGTACTCCAATTCACCCTCAACCAACACCGGAGCGGGAGGCTCAACGGAAGGCACAACCGGTACCTCATACCTGCGCAATAATGATCGATGGAAGACATTATGGATAGAAAAAGATGCTGGGAGGTCCAATCGAAAGGACACGGGGTTAAGTATCTCCAAAATCTTATACGGGCCGATGAACCGAGGCTTAAACTTAGGAGAAGAAACCCTCATAGGGACAAAACGAGAAGACAACCACACCAAGTCCCCAACACGAAGACGAGGACCAACACGACGACGGCGGTTAGCAAAATGCCGAGTCTTCTCCTGGGACAACTCCAAATTGTCCACCACCTGTCCCCAAATCCGATGCAACCTATCCACCACAGTATCCACTCCAGGACAATCCGAAGACTCCACCTGACCGGAAGAAAAACGAGGATGAAACCCCGAATTGCAAAAGAAAGGAGAAACCAAAGTGGCAGAACTAGCCCGATTATTGAGGGCAAACTCCGCCAACGGCAAAAAGGCAACCCAGTCATCCTGATCCGCAGACACAAAACACCTCAAATAAGTCTCCAAGGTCTGATTAGTTCGCTCAGTCTGGCCATTAGTCTGAGGATGGAACGCAGACGAAAAAGACAAATCAATGCCCATCCTAGCACAGAACGCCCGCCAAAATCTAGACACGAACTGGGTCCCCCTGTCAGAAACGATATTCTCCGGAATACCATGCAAGCGAACCACATTTTGAAAAAACAGAGGAACCAACTCGGATGAGGAAGGCAACTTAGGCAAGGGCACCAAATGAACCATCTTTGAAAAACGGTCACACACCACCCAGATGACAGACATTTTCTGAGAAACAGGGAGATCAGAAATAAAATCCATAGAGATGTGAGTCCAAGGTCTCTTCGGAATAGGCAAAGATAACAACAATCCACTAGCCCGAGAACAACAAGGTTTGGCCCGAGCACAAACATCACAAGACTGCACAAAAACTCGTACATCTCGAGACAGGGAAGGCCACCAGAAGGACCTAGCCACCAAATCCCTGGTACCAAAGATCCCGGGATGACCTGCCAACACAGAAGAATGAACCTCCGAGATGACTCTACTGGTCCAATCATCAGGAACAAACAGTCTACCAGGTGGGCAACGATCAGGTCTATCCGCCTGAAACTCCTGCAAAGCCCGTCGCAGGTCTGGGGAAACAGCAGATAATATCACCCCATCCTTAAGGATACCTGTAGGTTCAGAATCACCAGGGGAATCAGGCTCAAAACTCCTAGAAAGGGCATCCGCCTTTACATTTTTAGAACCTGGTAAGTATGAGACCACAAAATTAAACCGAGAGAAAAACAACGACCAGCGCGCCTGTCTAGGATTCAGGCGCCTGGCAGACTCAAGATAAATCAAATTCTTGTGATCGGTCAATACCACCACCTGATGTCTAGCCCCCTCAAGCCAATGACGCCACTCCTCAAAAGCCCACTTCATAGCCAAAAGCTCCCGATTACCAATATCATAATTTCGCTCGGCGGGCGAAAATTTTCGAGAAAAGAATGCACAAGGTCTCATCACGGAGCAGTCGGAACTTTTCTGCGACAAGACCGCCCCAGCTCCGATCTCGGAAGCATCGACCTCAACCTGAAAAGGAAGAGTAACATCAGGCTGACGCAACACAGGGGCGGAAGAAAAGCGGCGCTTAAGCTCCCGAAAGGCCTCCACAGCAGCAGGGGACCAATCAGCAACATCAGCACCCTTTTTGGTCAAATCAGTCAAAGGTTTAGCAACATCAGAAAAACCAGTTATAAATCGACGATAAAAATTAGCAAAGCCCAAAAATTTCTGAAGGCTCTTAAGAGAAGAAGGTTGCGTCCAATCACAAATAGCCCGAACCTTGACAGGATCCATCTCAATGGAAGAGGGGGGAAAAAATGTACCCCAAAAAAGAAATCTTTTGAACCCCAAAAATACACTTAGAACCCTTCACACACAAGGAATTAGCCCGCAAAACCTGAAAAACCCTCCTGACCTGTTGGACATGAGAATCCCAGTCATCCGAAAAAATCAAAATATCATCCAGATACACGATCATAAATTTATCCAAATATTCACGGAAAATGTCATGCATAAAGGACTGAAAGACTGAAGGGGCATTTGAAAGACCAAAAGGCATTACTAAATACTCAAAATGGCCCTCGGGCGTATTAAATGCGGTTTTCCACTCATCCCCCTGCTTAATTCGCACCAAATTATACGCCCCACGGAGATCAATCTTAGAGAACCACTTAGCCCCTTTTATTCGAGCAAACAAATCAGTCAGCAGTGGCAGAGGATACTGATATTTGACTGTAATTTTATTCAAGAGTCGATAATCAATACACGGCCTCAAAGAGCCATCTTTTTTAGATACAAAGAAAACACCGGCTCCTAAGGGAGATGAAGAAGGACGAATATGTCCCTTTTCCAGGGACTCCTTAATATATTCTCGCATAGCAGCATGTTCAGGTACAGATAGATTAAATAAACGACCCTTTGGAAACTTACTGCCCGGAATCAGATCTATGGTACAATCGCAATCTCTGTGAGGAGGTAGTGAACCAAGCTTAGGCTCCTCAAAAACATCACGATAATCAGATAAAAATTCCGGAATCTCAGAGGGAATAGATGACGAAATGGAAACCAAAGGTACGTCCCCATGAGCCCCCTGACATCCCCAGCTTAACACAGACATTGCTTTCCAGTCAAGGACTGGGTTATGAGATTGTAACCATGGTAATCCGAGCACCAAAACGTCATGTAGATTGTACAACACAAGGAAGCGAATCATCTCCTGATGGTCTGGATTCATACGCATAGTCACTTGTGTCCAGTATTGTGGTTTATTACTAGCCAATGGTGTAGAGTCAATACCCTTCAGAGGTATAGGAACTTCCAGAGGCTCTAGATCAAACCCACAGCGCCTGGCAAAGGACCAATCCATTAGACTCAAAGCGGCGCCAGAGTCGACATAGGCATCCGCGGTAATTGACGATAATGAACAAATCAAGGTCACAGACAGAATAAACTTAGACTGTAAAGTGCCAATTGAAATAGACTTATCAACCTTTTTTGTACGTTTAGAGCATGCTGATATAACATGAGTTGAATCACCACAATAGAAGCACAACCCATTTTTTCGCCTAAAATTCTGCCGTTCGCTTCTGGACAGAATTCTATCACATTGCATATTTTCTGGAGCCTTCTCAGAAGACACCGCCAAATGGTGCACAGGTTTGCGCTCCCGCAAACGCCGATCAATCTGAATAGCCATTGTCATGGACTCATTCAGACCTGTAGGTGCAGGGAACCCCACCATAACATCTTTAATGGCATCAGAGAGACCCTCTCTGAAATTCGCCGCCAGGGCGCACTCATTCCACTGAGTAAACACAGACCATTTACGAAATTTTTGGCTGTATATTTCAGCTTCATCTTGCCCTTGAGATAGGGCCATCAAGGCTTTTTCAGCCTGAATCTCTAAGTTAGGTTCCTCATAAAGCAACCCCAAAGCCAGAAAAAACGCATCCACATTGAGCAACGCAGGATCCCCGGGTGCCAATGCAAATGCCCAGTCTTGAGGGTCACCCCGCAGCAAGGAAATTACTATCCTAACCTGCTGTGCGGGATCTCCAGCGGAGCGAGATCTCAGGGAAAGAAATAATTTACAATTATTTTTGAAATTCAGGAAACGAGATCTATCCCCGGAGAAAAATTCTGGTATAGGAATTCTAGGTTCAGATATAGGAGCATGAATAACAAAATCCTGTAAATTTTGAACCTTCGTAGCAAGATTATTCAAACCTGTAGCCAAACTCTGAGGATCCATTTTAATCAGGTGAGATCAGAGCCATTCAAGGATTAGAAGGAGAGAGAGAGACAAAGGCTGCAATTAGAGCAGAAATGCAACTAAGTCAACTATAGAGCAAGCTCAGAGGAAAAAAAAAAAAAAAAAAAATCTGCAGACTTCTTTTTCTCTCCTTTCTTCTGCCAACGGTTTTAACACTGGGCCGGCCATACTGTCATGGTTCCCAATGGCAAGGGAACGTCAGAGAACATAAATAACAGAACAGCTCTTGGGTGATGGAATCTCGAGCTGACCGTGAGCTAAACCTACCCACAAAACTAACAGTGGCCGGGTGGCGTACCTACGTTTTATCCCTTGACGCCTAGCGCCAGCCGGAGGACTAACTAACCCTAATAGAGGAAAAGACAGACCTGGCTTACCTCTAGGGAAATTCCCCCAAAAAGGAGACAGAAGCCCCCCACATATATTGACGGTGAGTTCAGAGGAAAAGACATACGCAGTATGAAGGTAGGTTCAGCAAAGCGAGGTCCGCTTACTAGATAGCAAGAAGATACAATAGGGAACTTCACGGTCAGCTGAAAACCCTATTAAAGTACCATCCCGAAATTACTTTAAGACTCATGTGTCAACTCATGACACCGGAGTGGCAATTTCGGCCCACAAGAGCTTCCAGCTACAGAAAAATAACATAACTGTGAACTGGAACAAAAATGCAAAACAAACTTAGGACTAAGAGTCCAACTTAGCTGATAGTAGTCTAGAAGCAGGAACATGCAACAGAAAGGCTCAGGTTACATTGATGGCCGGCACTAGAATAACTGAGCAGCAAGGCTAAATAGGATACACCCATATCCTGATGGAAACAGGTGAACAGAGAAAGTGAAGCACACAAGTCCAGTACCACCAGTGACCACCGGGGGAGCCCAAAAACCAAACTCACAACAGCTAAGCCTACATATGAACACTTGGCAAAGGTATGACAGGAAGACCACGTAGCAGTCTAACAAATCTATGGGACCAATGCCTAGTGATGGGTGACAGAGGAGGCCCCCACTGAGCGAGAGGAGTGCGCGGTGACCTTAAATTGATGCGATCTGTCCATTAGTCGGTAGGCTTCAGAATGGCAGAGCGAACCCAGCAGGCCTCGACAGACTTGGAGACAGCCCTTTACGAGTACATTCTGGGATTAAGAACAGTGACTCTGCACATCTGATGGGTGCTGTCCTGGCAAGGCAGATAGAGAGAACTCTACCAGGTCCAGTTTGTTTAGAAACCACTCTTGATGAAGAAAGGGAACAAAAATGGACAAAAGGAAGAAAAAAACAAAACAGTATATTAATTGGGGAGAAATGGAAAGAAAAAATCACCTTAGGGGGAAATGATGAGCTCGGATGCAACACTACCTTGTCTAGTGACACCCTAGATAAGGAGGAACAAAAGATCTGCGAGTTTGGAAACCAATGGCATCCGGGAAGGCAACCTTCCAGGAAAGGAGTGAAAGACTTCTCCTAGAGGTTTGAATGTTGAGATACCTGTCCTGAAGACCCCAGAATCCATATTCGACGGTCATCAGACATCCCAGAGCGACGGGCAGCTGGAGGGTACCTGGTCCCGGGCCTGTAAATCCGGCGGCTATAAGGTACCGACACTGTCTTCCCACCCTGCACGTCTGGCTCTGGAGGGCGAGCAGGCTAGGGTCTAGTGGTAAGGACCAGTCCACATCTTCCTCCGTGCGGATGCCCCAAACACTCTTGATGTGTTAGGAGGCATGGGGTCCTACCTGGTAGACACAAGATTCCCACTTTGTGCTCCCGGTCCCTAGGGGGGAGAGCGGAGTGACCAGTTACACTCTGTCGCCCAGAATTACAAGCTGAACCTGAGAAAGAGGGATCATTAATAAAACACAACAAAATCTAAGGTAGAAACAGGGCTGAGAGCAGCCCGTGTCCACCTCCTACTGACACTAAGCTATAACTGATGAGCTTCCTGCCAGTCGGTGGGGTGTATACTGCAGAGGAGAAGCTAACCCATTTTTGCATAGTGTCAACCTCCTAGTGGATGCAGCATACACCCGCAGTTTCCTGTGTCCCCCAATGAAGCGATAAAGAAATATTTTTTACTTTTGATGTCTGGAGTTTCGAATTTTTTTTTTTTTAACTACAGTTCATATGCTGACCTCTAGATGGCACCGTAACCACACAAGACATGGATTGGCAGTTTACTGCAACTATACAGCATCATTCTGAGGTTTGCATGATATATTTGTGTACTGTAAAGAAAAATAATAAATCTTTTTTTAAGATTTATGAGTTTTAATAAAAAAATATATATTGAAAACTTACTTTAAATCCCGAGTGTTGGCAAAGATTACTCACCAGACTAACATCAGACAGATTGTGACTTTGCGCATTCCTGCCGTGCGGACGAGGTCCAGGGGTGAATGAGCCCGCTTCACACTACTCAACTCAGACTGCATGTGAGAGACAAGAACCTGCGAAAACGTGATGTAATCCTTAGGTCGTGTTCACATGGAGCGTAAATGCTGCCTTTTTTTTCTGCTATTTTTGCAATCTGCACGTTTCCTGCAGCGGTCAGCACTTTAATACATAACAACAATCTTCTGTAATTATTGCATTTTTTTATGCATTTTACTTTTCAATTTTTCAGGATTTTTTTTTTTTAACAGAAAAGATTAGATTCTGCACTTTTACATGTGTTTTCCCTTATAGGGAGGCTGGAAAAAAAATGACACCAAGAACCGCGCGGTTCACCACGGGTGTGAATTTTATTGGACTGTGAAATGCAGATTTACAGGAAAAAACAGCGGAACACGGCCTTAGTACGTCTGTGACTTATACCACTATACTTAGCCCTTCAGGACAATGAGGCAGAATTATTGAGATGCAACCATTTTTGATTTTACTTAATATCATGTATTTTGGACTAAAAACACTTTTTGCTATTTGGTCTCGTTAAAAATGTTGCACCGTTTGCCCTCTGTAGCGTCCGTGTTTCACCGTCGATTGTTGGCTGCAGAATTGATTCACTAAAAATCCCATCAGAGGAGCAGAACCTTCCATGTGATCATAACCAGCAGAGAGAAGCTCAGTAACAGACAGATAAAAGCGTTACGCACTCTCTCATCTGAATGAGCTCACTGACCGATTTTTAGTTGACTCATTCTGCATCCACCAATAGACGATACATCGCTGAGGCTGCAGAAGCTAAAAGAGTGCAAAATTTAAAATGAAACACAATCGCAAAAATTATATTTTCGCCCATAATATACTGTATGTGTTTACTCTAGAAGGAGCTTCGTTTAAAGCTACGGTAGTTGTGATAAAGTTTCTACAGCACTTTTTCGATCGCATACAAATGTTTAAGGGAAAAGGAGGATGGCGCATCAGAGTAAGGCCTCATTCACACATATGTGTTTTTCACATATGCAAAAACTGGTACCGGTGTCTGGATCAGTGTGGCATCAGTGTACGGTCTGTGTGTCTGTTTTTGCCATCGGTGTTTTGGATCAGTGTGTCATTATCTCAGTAACTTAGAATACTTGATAACGCCAGCTTGAAAAATGATTGTAAAATCTGAAATGTTGGCCTACTGAAATGTATGTTCAGTAAATGCAGTCAGTACTTGGTTGGGGCTCCTTTTGCATCAATTACTGCATCAATGCGGCGTGGCATGAAGGTGATCAGCCTGTGGCACTGCTGAGGGGTTATGGAAGCCCAGGTTGCTTTGATAGCAGCCTTCAGCTCGTCTGCATTGTTGGGTCTGGTGTCTGACAATACTCCATAGATTCTCTATGGGGTTAAGGTCAGGTGAGTTTGCTGGCCAGTCAAGCACAGTGATACTGTTGTTTGTAAACCAGGTATTGGTACTTTTGTCAGTGTGGACAGGTGCCAAGTCCTGCTGGAGAATGGAATTTCCATCTCCAAAAAGCTTGTCAGCAGAGGGAAGCATGAAGTGCTCTAAAATGTCCTGGTAGACAGCTGCGCTGATTTTGGTCTTGATAAAACACAGTGGACCTACACCAGCAGATGACATGGCTCCCCAAACCATCACTGATTGTGGAAACTTCACACTAGACCTCAAGCAGCTTGGATTGTGGCCTCTCCACTCTTCCTCCTGACTCTGGGACCTTGATTTCTAAATGAAATGCAAAATTTACTTTCATCTGAAAGCAATGCCTTGGACCACTGACAACAGTCCAGTTCTTTTTCTCCTTGGCCCAGGTAAGACACTTCTGGCGTTGTCTATTGGTTATGAATGGCTTGACAGAAGGAATGCGACACTTGTAGCCCATGTCCTGGATACGTCTGTGTGTGGTGGCTCTTGAAGCAATGACGCCAGCAGTAGTCCACTCCTTGTGAAACTACACCAAATTTTTGAATGGCCTTTTCTTAACATTCCTTTCAATGCTGCAGTTATCCCGGTT
Organism: Ranitomeya variabilis; assembly: GCF_051348905.1. Lineage (NCBI taxonomy): Eukaryota > Metazoa > Chordata > Amphibia > Anura > Dendrobatidae > Ranitomeya > Ranitomeya variabilis. The sequence goes on from NC_135233.1 coordinate 469,143,391, forward strand.
GCTTGTGCACCTTTTTCTACCACACTTTTTCCTTCCGCTCAACTTTCCATTAATATGCTTGGATACAGCACTCTGTGAACAGCCAGCTTTTTTAGCAATGACATTTTGTGGCTTACCCTCCTCGTGGAGTGTGTCAATGACTGCCTTCTGGACATCTGTCAAGTCAGCAGTCTTCCCCATGATTGTGGAACTACTGAAACAGACGAAGGGACCTTTATAAACACTTAGGAAGCCTTAACAGGTGTTTTTGTCAATTATTCTAATTTACTGAGATATTGACTTTTCAGTTTTCATTGGCTGTAAGCCATAATCATCAACATTAACAGAAATAAACGCTGGAAATAGATCGCTCTGTTTGTAATGACTATATATAATATACGAGTTTCACTTTTTGTATTGAAGAACTGAAATAAATTCACTTTCTGATGATATTCTAATTTTGTGAGAAGCCCCTGTATATGTTTAGTTACCCTTTAAGTGTTTAATAAGTTAAGGCCACGTTCACATGGTCAGTATTTGATCAGTATTTTACATCAATATTCATAATCCAAAACTAGGAGTGGAACAATCAGAGGAAAAGTATAATAGAAACTCGTCACCACTTCTGCATTTATCACCCACTCCTGGTTTTGGCTCACAGATACTGATGTAAAAAACTGACCAAATACTGAAGGTGTGAACATGGCCTTAAGCTCTCCTCCATGGTCTAGTGCCTTTACAGACAGACATGAGAGCTGCACAGCAGTGGCCGCTTACTTGACACCGAGGGCTCATCCAAGCGTACATTTTTGTGTGCGAGTCTTATTGGTGTTTTTCACAGTTAGCACTGATGCCTATGACAGTATATGGGCCTATGAGACTGTTTACATGTCTGCAATTCTTTGTGGCCCACGCAAAATTGCAAAGACGTATCTGATTTTAATCCGTGTCAGATTAAAATCGGCAATGCGAGTCTATGCCATCCGAGTGCTGTCCATTGTTCACGGACTGCTACATAGGAAAAGATGGAGAAACCTTTTCATTATTGGTTTCTCATCTGAGAAAAACTGATGAAACTTGGCTCAAACTCCGATGGGTAAAAGGTAACATTGGCCAAACTCTGATGAAACTCGGGCCAAGAAAATCACTGACTTATGCTTATGACTTCCTAAGGCTTCGTTCCCACAATGAGTTTTTGGTGATTTTTTTTATGCTGCTTATGCAAGTAGCCTTTTTGACTTAATGGGTGCAGAAAACCTGCAACATCAAAAACTTTCTACAGCTCATCATGTGAACTTACCTTTACTCTCCAAGTGTACTTTTTTTTTCCGAGGACGCCTTTGCCAGTCAGACTTGCAGTTTTGAGACAAACTTGCAGGACCTGTAGGACAACTCCCTCTCTTTTTTTTGGGTGCAAACTCCCAAATAGTTTAGTAAAGTTTGCAATTACAACATGACCCCCCGAGTGCCCCATAAACTATTCTTCTATGATAGCAGATTACATAACACAGTATCAGTATTAGATTATAGGTTAGGAATAAATAGGATTACAAGTACTGGAACGTTACCTTCTCTGATAGCTTTTTCCCTTCCTCTGCCTTTCCATTGATCCTGGCTACTCTTTGTAGATTTCTCAGTGCCTGATGGGACCGGCCATTCATGATGAGCCATCGGGCAGATTCTGGAACACAACTGTATCACACAGGAGAACATTATATACAATGGCGACCAGCTGGAACCTTGGGCAGATAATGCTGTATAGTGACTGCGCAATCACTATTATTGCATTAATATAAACAGTATATTACAGCAAATACCACTTATCATGTGCTCTACAAGGGTAAGGCCAAGCGGTATAGTTGCAACTCTGTGTCGACAGTCCAATTTTTGCATAGACAAACATTCTTTTGCAGTACATTTTTGGATGCATGACTCAAATTTAAAGGGTTATTCCAAGAAGTAAAAGTTATCCCTCACCCGACTGATGGGATAGGGAATATGTTAGTGATTTTATTAGGGTTGAACAATTAATATAAATGTTCAATTCTCTAGTTGCCTACTCCTGGCCTAATGGATATTGATCATGTGCACTAAAGAAATACACCAGACACAGTCAGCTGTAACTCTCCTTGATCAATGTGTGGCTCAGCTCCAAGAAGGGATTTTATTAGTCAAACACAATGTTATATATCTCCTGTAAGGGGGCTCGGTTAGCTCTAAAATGGGAGTGATCGGATGTATTCCATTGGTTAGTGGGTTGGGCATGAGCAAGTCCATGGGCGGATCCATGAGGTCATCAAGGTGGGTTGGTCCGTGAGGTCATCAGAGTGGGCGTCGCTGTGGGTGGATCCATGAGGTCATCAGAGTGGGCGTCATCTTGGATACCAGACCGCATGGTCTGCTGAGACAGGAAATGGCAGCCATCTTCAGTGTCTTCATTGTTCATATACCAGAGCACACGGCTCTGGTAGAGGAGATGGCAGCCATCTTAAGTGTCTTACTTTGTCTGAGGAAAACTTATGTAAGGTTAAACAATACATGTTATAGGTTGCTTTCCTCAATTACCTTATGTGTTGAGGTTAATTAAGTATTTGATCTTATGGCTCTCCTCAACAGTCCCCCCTAAATACTTTATTAACCTTTTCTTTTATCTTGATCCCACGGTGGTTCCCTAACCCACCGATGTTAAGTGTTATTATGACATCAGAGAATGTGTGACTAATTATGGGTATACTGCAGAGGTATATCAGAGCGCGTTACCAGTGTCCTCGGGACTTCCCAACCTGCTGGATCTATTACTCTCCAATCTCCCATCTCCATGGTTACTTAGAGTAAAATACACATGCGACTAACCCTGATGTACACATCCTAGATCTGACCATCTTGCCCGGGAGGGGGAATTGGAGTTTTCACCAGTTTGAGACAAGTTTTCCCTTGTGGAAAACCTCCCTTTGTAGCTGGACTTTGACAAGCAGGTCAGATCCTACTCTGTCCCTAACTGTCTAACAAGTTTATAATGTGAGAGATGGATCCAGGAGGCGCTCAGCAACCCTGACTGAAGTATGAGGAGTCAGGAGCACTTGGTAGGGGCCCTCAAATCTCGACTCCAGGGATGTCTTTCTGATGAACTTCTTTACCAGCATGTAGTCACCAGGTTAGAAAGTATGGGTACCTTCACTGGAATCTGGACCTGGAATGGATGATAAAACTCGTACATGTGTTACTGACAGTTCTTTAGTAACAACAATTAACAACAATTACAGAATTTACAAGAGTATCACTTCCCAAGGCTAGCTGTTGTGGAAAATATTGACCCAATCTTGGAGGCCCCCCAAAAAGAATCTTGTATGGTGTGAGTTTAGTGGGACCCCTTGGAGTGTTTCTGACTGAGTATAAGGCAACGTGCAAAATGTCTGTCCAAGTCTGACCTCCTAACTGGCTTTCAGTATTTTATTTTTGAAGGTGCCATTCAGTGTTTCTACTTTCCCACTGCTATGTAGGTGATATGGAGTATGTAAACCCAAATCAGCTCCCACCAGTGTCCATAGTTCCTTAGTCAGTGCTGCAGTAAACGCAGGTCCTTGGTCACTCTCAATTACCTCTGGGACCCCATATCTGCTTACTACTTCATGCATCAGTCTCTTAACAGTCACTCTGGCAGTCATGTTGGTTACTGGCTAGGCTTCGGGCCATCCTGAGAACATGTCAGTCACTACCAGTACATACTCGTACTTCCCTGCTTTTGGCATTCGAATGTGGTCAATCTGAAAGGGATAAAGTGGTTTAGCCAAATGTTTCTGAGTAACTTTCTGAGGCGGTGCTGGATTGCATGTTGCACACACAAGGCAGGACTTGAAATAATTTTGGGTGACAGTAGAGATCCCAGGTGCCATATAAATCTTCCAATCAGGTCATTCATCCGATTCTTGCCTCTGTGGGTGATACCGTGTGCCCATTCTGTCACTGAGGGGTACAGATTACGGGGTAGACCTTTGTGTTCACCCTCCAGACTCCATCTTCATCCTTTTTTAGCTCCTCCTTCTTGCCATGACTTATTTTCATCATCTGATGTCTTGTCTTGATGTAGATGGATAATCCTCATAAGAGAGGCTTTAGTCCCTTCTTCAGTGTCTTGTGACACGTACACCGCTGCTTTCTCTTTCCTAAATGGATCCACAGCATAGGTTTTTTCTGTTTTGTCAGCAAAGAAGTTCCCCCTTGCTTCTGGAGAATCCAATCTCCCGTGAGCTTTGATCTTGATTACTGCAACCTCCAAAGGTAGATCTAGAGCGACCACAAGTTCTTGCATGGTAGCAGCATGTTTTACAGGAGTTCCACTGGACGTTAGGTATCCTCTGGCTGCCCAGATACTGCCGAAGTCATGAGCCACTCCAAAAGCGTATCTTGAATCCGTATAGATGTTGACCACCTTCTCCGTCGCTTCCTGACAAGCCAGTGTCAAAGCTTTAAGTTCCGCTTCTTGTGCAGACATGTGCGGTGGTAGCGATCCAGCTGAGATGATCTGGTCATGTGTAACCACGGCATATCCCGTATGGAATCTTCCTGTTTCATCTGCAAATCTGGAACCATCAGTGAAGAATGTCAGGTCAGCATGTGGGAGTGGGTCTTCAGACACGTTTTTCTTGGAGGCTGCTTCTTCCTGCATTTGTTCGAGACAGTCATGATCCTCTGAGTGTGTAGAGGCATCTTCTCCGAGAGCATCAGTATCATCCACATCCCCCCTGGAAAGAGGAAGCAGCGTGGACAGTTTGAAGATGCTGCAGCGGACAAGAGTGACATTATCCGGAACCAAGAGCCAACGTTGGAGTCTCATATGACGCTATAGCGACAGGTGTTTAGGTTGAGTCTGGCCTAAAATAGCTTTTATGTCGTGTGGAGCCATTAAGAGAACCGGATGTCCTAAGATGATATCAGAAGTTTTGTCCAGAAGCATATGTGCAGCATGAACAGCTCTGAGGCAAGTCGGGGAAGCTTGAGACACAGAGTCCAGGCGGGCAGAGTAGTAGCCGATTGGTCTTGTTCTTCCCCCATGTTTTTGTGCTAGGACTCCGGAAGCATGTCCTGCTACTTCACTGACAAACAAGTAAAAAGGTAGTTGATAATTTGGGATTCCAAGAGCTGGTGCAGACTGTATGGCCTGTTTAAGAGCGTAGAAAGCTTCCACGGATTTAGTACATAGTGGAAACGCTGACGTCTTGAGGTCATCGTACAATGGCTGCATCAGCTTTGAGGCATCTGGAAACCTTTGGCAACAATAATAATTGATAGGTCAGCCAACTCATCCGAGGCCCTTGTCTTAGGTTCTTGGCAGAACTCAACACCAGAGTCCCATGTCTCGTCATGCTCCTGTAGAAAGGCATCGGCTGTTTTTCTGGATCTAGAACTTGGTTCAACAGAGTAGCAGCTTGCTGGGGTGTAAACTTGACATAGATGGTGGGCTCCTCAGACATGAGCATTGGCACTGTTGGCGGTGGCACCTGAAGCGGGAGTAGAGATGGCACCGGGAGTGCAGATGTAGTCCCTTGTGTATGAGGAGCCGGAGGAGGTAACAGTCCTGGAATGAAGGGCTCTATTTGGGCAGCTCCAGTATCATGGTATGGGCTCCAGGTGACGCAGGCAGTCTTAAAAGCTTTAACAGTCCTGTCCTCATTAATGCGAGTTATTGCTGCACGAAGTTGTTGAGCACTAACGTCTGGATGAATAGGGTCATAAGTAGGGGTCACAGCATGTATGATCATTCTACACAGGAAGATTGCCAGCTTTAGTCACCGCTATGTCCCCAACAGCTATCTGACCACGTGACTCAACAATGATTTGACTGTCAGCTTGAATAGTCGCCCCTCCTGCTTCCACTATAGCTCTAGCTACACCTCCATTGTGCTCTAACCGAGAATTGGCAGCATTAACAATAGCGTCTGTCTCCAATGTTGTTATGTCACCCTTTCCCACCACTAACAAGGGTCCCTCAGGAAGTTCTTTTTCAAAAATAGGTTGCCAACATTCCCTCCCCTTTGTGCTTCCTGTGCTATTGGTATCCCCCTCCCACATTGAGCCCCCCCTTGATACAGTCGCCACCGTCCCATACAGGTGTGCGCTTGGCTGCGAGACAGCCCGTGAGGTACTGGGCATAGGGTTATGTAGGCTGCGTGAGAGTGCTGTTGTGGAAGCATTGGGAGGAGAGGCTGCTGCTTGGAGCATCTCATGTGGGTGTGCGGCTAAATTGGCAGTGGAAGTGACAGTAGAAAGGGTAGGTGCTGGGGACGATCCAGGTGGGAGGACTGCTGGATTCACAACAGGAGTGATAGAGGAAAGGGTTGGTGCCCCATTGGAAACACTGAGATAGGAAACATGGGTAAAGCCTTTTTATTTCCTGAAGGAATATAGTATTGGCTATCAGTGGTCATTACTGGGTAACAAGGATTTAGCGAAGTGGTGTGTAGCCTTTGTCTGAGATGTTCACCACCAGAACCAGCACATTCGCCATCCACAACATGGCCGCCGTCAGAATTATATTTACCACCAACAAGATGGCCGCCATCAGAATTATATTTACCACCAACAAAATGGCTGCCGTCAGAATTGTATTTACCACCAACAAAATGGCTGCCGTCAGAATTGTATTTACCACCAACAAAATGGCTGCCGTCAGAACTATATTTACCACCAACAAAATGGCTGCCGTCAGAATTGTATTTACCACCAACAAAATGGCTGCCGTCAGAATTGTATTTACCACCAACAAAATGGCTGCCGTCAGAATTGTATTTACCACCAACAAAATGGCTGCCGTCAGAATTGTATTTACCACCAACAAAATGGCTGCCGTCAGAACTATATTTACTACCAACAAAATGGCCGCCATCAGAATTATATTTACCACCAATAAAATGGCCGCCGTCAGAATTATATCTACCACCAATAAAATGGCCGCCGTCAGAATTATATTTGGCACATGGCTCTGGGCCACCATTTTGGCTGCTTTTACATTTAACACATTCGCCATTAACAAAATGGCCGCCATTACATTTACCACATGGCTCTGGGCCACCATTTTGGCTGCTATCACATTTAACACATTCGCCATTAACAAAATGGTTTTGTAATACACAACTCAAAACTCTATTCTTTCTATTCCTTTTCTCTTCTACCCAATTTCCAATTTTTCCTTTTTTTTTTTTTTTTTATATACAGACTTTCAGAGACTCTTTCTCCTGTCCTAGCAATAGACAACAATCCATTATCTTCTAGGATACCTTTTCTTTTTTTTTTTCAAGACAAGCTTCCACTCCAGGGGCTGTAACCATCCCCCTTCTGGCATTCCACACAATTTCCACTAATGTGCATGAGTCTAACTTGCCATCTGAATTTGGCTTAGTGCCCATACGGCAGAACTGCATTACTTTCTCCATCTTTCTATAGATACACAGTATATATATCTATCTATCTATCAAGATAACAAACACCAAACAAACAATAAGACGGGGGAGATGACTCAAACCTGAGATTCTAAAGGGAACTGAGTCTGCAGTACCCAGTTCCTATTGCTTCTTGTCACGTGGTCCCTGTCTGACTTCCGTGCTCCGTACTTTACAAACCAATTATTCCCTACTTTGTCAAATTGCTCCCTAACTTACCGGTCCCCGTGCAGAGTCACTCACTCGATGTCACGGGGCAAAAAAAAGGAAAACTATAAATTTAATTGGCTCAAACTGAGTCAATCACTCCAAGCTTTGATGAGCCGCTACACAATTTATTATGCCCGAACTGAGCCAATTCGCTCCAAGATTTACCGGGCCCCCCCTAGGCCGAGTCAATCACTCAAGGTCCTAGTCTTACTTGTACAGAACTGAAAATCTTATCACAGGCGACAACCGTATACCACAGACAAAAATTATTTTTCTACACTTGCTTGCTTTCCTTCTCTATAAAAAAACCTGCTTATCCCGTTCTCCACATGCTTTTCTTTCTGTAAACACTTGCTCATTCTTTCCTAGAATCCTGCTATTCCTGTTCCAAACACAATGCTTTTCCTTCTCTAAAAACAAACCTGTTTTTCCTGTTTTATCACTTACCTCTAGCCCTATGTAAACACTTGCTTTTTTTTTTTTTTTCTTAGAAACCTGCTTTGTCTGTCCTTACACAATACTTCTCTTTTCTATTTGTCATCTCCCCTCTTCACAACATGTAACAGGCAGTAGGCAACTAGAACATGTGACGGTTCTTGCAATTAAATGACCAGCAGCGGAGATACCCTTTCTGCCGTCTTACAGATACCAAGAAAACCGGACACGGTCAGGCAATCTGCACAGGATACCCCGAAAGACACAGGTAAAGACTACAGATTATAAAAATCAGCAGACTTACCGTGTTCTGTTAAGGAGTTGATCAGTCTCCAGGTTCGGGGTACTCAGTGCATCCAGCCGTTCCACCCGCCGGTCCTCACGGTTCAGGGCTCTTCCTCTGCTGGCCCCAGGTTGGGCGGCCAAATATTAGGGTTGAACAATTAATATAAATGTTCAATTCTCTAGTTGCCTACTCCTGGCCTAATGGATATTGATCATGTGCACTAAAGAAATACACCAGACACAGTCAGCTGTAACTCTCCTTGATCAATGTGTGGCTCAGCTCCAAGAAGGGATTTTATTAGTCAAACACAATGTTATATATCTCCTGTAAGGGGGCTCGGTTAGCTCTAAAATGGGAGTGATCGGATGTATTCCATTGGTTAGTGGGTTGGGCATGAGCAAGTCCATGGGCGGATCCATGAGGTCATCAAGGTGGGTTGGTCCGTGAGGTCATCAGAGTGGGCGTCGCTGTGGGTGGATCCATGAGGTCATCAGAGTGGGCGTCATCTTGGATACCAGACCGCATGGTCTGCTGAGACAGGAAATGGCAGCCATCTTCAGTGTCTTCATTGTTCATATACCAGAGCACACGGCTCTGGTAGAGGAGATGGCAGCCATCTTAAGTGTCTTACTTTGTCTGAGGAAAACTTATGTAAGGTTAAACAATACATGTTATAGGTTGCTTTCCTCAATTACCTTATGTGTTGAGGTTAATTAAGTATTTGATCTTATGGCTCTCCTCAACAATTTTTGTTTAGTTTTTTTTCCACTGAATCCAGAGAACTGAGATCAGAAGAGCCCCATCTAGAATGGAGCAAAGGTGCACAAATTCTGTTCCATTCATTGTCAATAGGAATGGCGGAGAAAGAGGAGTACAGTGCCTGGCTATCTCCAATGAATGTCTGATAATTGAGCTTGCGCTTCTCCACTTGGCAGAGTCTCGTTCCTAGCGGCTGGACCTTCAGCTATCAGTAAGTAATCCCCTATTCCATGGCTAGGGTATAACTTTCATCCCTGGGAGTACCCCGTTAATAGACCAATGAAATCAACATGGGATACCTGTGGTAAGGACCCTGCAAAACAACATGCCATAAAAAAACCCACACTGTCAAAACTGTGCTGTATTATGCAAAAACTGCGGCAGAGCTGTAATGTCTTACCCTAAGGGCTCATGCGGATATCTGTGAATCTTGGTCCAAGCGAGAACCGCAATACACGGACTGGACGCGATTCTCCCGACCTGAGCACGGCAGCCTCGTAGAAACCTATGAAACTGACATGCTCGGGTTGGGAGACCCCCGGCTATTCCGTGCATTACAGTCCATGCTTGGACCAGTTTGTATAGACATCTGCATGAACCCTAAAGCTGCATTTATCCTAATAGATAAAAAGAAATGTGGTCAAGACGAAGATGTAACATTAGAGGCCATAAATTAAAGTAAATAGGTAACAACGTAATTAGGCTCGGACTGGCCCCCAGGAGGACAGGGGAATCCTCCGGTAGGCCACCTCTGTAAAGAAGTGTTAATAAGTAGTGATATTACACTTAATTCATTGCAGATAAAAGGTATCATATAATCATTCATTAAACAAGCTAGCTACATTAATATGACAAAGAAGCAAAAGTAAATTTGTGCATTATGGTCAGGGTATTTTTGCATGTAGCTGAAGAATCAATATTACTGGTAGGCCTTTGCCATCCCAGTCTAACGTAATACATGATCACTGCTGAGTGGGAGCTACTTGCTATTGTACATTTCCAGTCTTCATTTTTGGAATATACATCCTTACCATGAGGTCAAGAAGAAGATGTAATACGGTGCAGAAACACTAAACTGAAGCCATCGCCAGTCTCGAACCACATATGCAATTCCTGCCAGAGCGAGCTGTCCACATGTAAAACCATAAGCAAAGAGTGTGCCGACCAGAGTCCGGCCTCTGGGTGCCGTCCATTCTAGACCTGCAAAAGAGAATACTTTTGGCTGACTTTCAGTGTCAGACGTTACACTGATTTCAATGCATATTCTAGTCCTAGAAACTCTTTAAAAGGTACCGGAGTTTTACTTTCTAATCTGAGATCTGGATGATGTAGGGGCGGAGGTCCTGATTCCAGCAATGTTTCACTTACTGGTCTGCATACTGTCATTTAGCTCCAATCACAGATTTCTCTGCTGCTGATCTAGCAGAGCTTGGAATGCTGAGCCTTATAAAACCCCGCCCACATCACTGATTGGAAGAAAGCTACCAATGAGTGGTGGGGGCAGGGTTTACAAAGCACTTGACTAGGAGGCATGAAACACCTAGTCCTTTAGTGATAATCTCTTGGTGATAAAACACTGTTTTTATAGAAACAGCAACACACATCCTATTAAGAGACACATCGCAGGAAACAGGGTCTCAGCCCCGACATCATGCAGCACTCAGATTACTTAGAAAAAACCTACTGAAAGTTTCCCTTTAACCCCTTCCCGACCCATGACGCCACGTAGGCGTCATGAAAACCCGTGCCAATCCGACCCATGACGCCTATTGTTATGACCCCAATGGCGAGGGTCTCAGAGGAACGTGGAAGTCTGCAGAATACAAAAATCCAGCTCATAGGGCAGTGGTAACTGGGTTGACCATATATCTACTCCTAACGCCAACACTAGAAGTAGCCGGGGATCATTCCTACGTTGATTCTAGATGACACGCTCCAGCCGGAGAATCTAGCTACCCCTAGTAGAGGAAAACAAAAGACCTTTCTTGCCTCCAGAGAAGGGGACCCCAAAGCTGGATAGAAGCCCCCCACAAATAATAACGGTGAGGTAAGAGGAAATGACAAACACAGAAATGAACCAGGTTTAGCACAGAGAGGCCCGCTAACTGATAGCAGAATAAAGAAAGGTAACTTATATGGTCAACAAAAACCCTATCAAAATCCACACTGGAAATTCAAGAACCCCCGAACCGTCTAACGGTCCGGGGGGAGAACACCAGCCCCCTAGAGCTTCCAGCAAAGGTCAGGATATAGATTTGGAACAAGCTGGACAAAAATACAAAACCAAAACAAATAGCAAAAAGCAAAAGGCAGACTTAGCTGATATAACTGGAACCAGGATCAGTAGACAAGAGCACAGCAGACTAGCTCTGATAACTACGTTGCCAGGCATTGAACTGAAGGTCCAGGAAGCTTATATAGCAACACCCCAAACTAACGACCCAGGTGCGGATAAAAGGAATGACAGAAAAACCAGAGTCAAAAAACTAGTAACCACTAGAGGGAGCAAAAAGCAAATTCACAACAGTACCCCCCCCTTAGTGAGGGGTCACCGAACCCTCACCACGACCACCAGGGCGATCAGGATGAGCGGCATGAAAGGCACGAACTAAATCGGCCGCATGAACATCAGAGGCGAGCACCCAGGAATTATCCTCCTGACCATAGCCCTTCCACTTGACCAGGTACTGAAGCCTCCGCCTGGAGAGGCGAGAATCCAAGATCTTCTCCACCACGTACTCCAACTCGCCCTCAACCAACACCGGAGCAGGAGGCTCAGCAGAAGGAACTACAGGCACAATGTACCGCCGCAACAAGGACCTATGAAATACATTGTGAATAGCAAACGACACAGGAAGATCCAGACGAAAAGATACAGGATTAAGGATTTCCAATATCTTGTAAGGCCCAATAAAACGAGGTTTGAATTTGGGAGAGGAGACCTTCATAGGAACAAAGCGGGAAGAAAGCCATACCAAATCCCCAACGCGTAGTCGGGGACCCACACCGCGGCGGCGGTTGGCAAAGCGCTGAGCCCTCTCCTGTGACAACTTCAAGTTGTCCACCACATGATTCCAGATCCGCTGCAACCTATCCACCACAGAATCCACCCCAGGACAGTCAGAAGGCTCCACATGACCCGAAGAAAAGCGAGGATGGAAACCAGAGTTGCAGAAAAAAGGCGAAACCAAGGTGGCGGAACTAGCCCGATTATTAAGGGCAAACTCAGCCAACGGCAAGAATGTCACCCAATCGTCCTGATCAGCAGAGACAAAACACCTCAAATAAGCCTCCAAAGTCTGATTGGTTCGCTCCGTCTGTCCATTAGTCTGAGGATGGAAAGCAGACGAAAACGACAAATCAATGCCCATCCTACTACAAAAGGATCGCCAGAACCTGGAAACGAACTGGGATCCTCTGTCCGACACAATATTCTCAGGGATGCCGTGCAAACGAACCACGTTCTGGAAAAACACAGGAACCAGATCGGAAGAGGAAGGCAGCTTAGGCAAAGGAACCAAATGGACCATCTTTGAGAAGCGATCACATATCACCCAGATAACGGACATGCCCTGAGATAGCGGAAGATCAGAAATGAAATCCATGGAGATATGTGTCCAAGGTCTCTTCGGGACAGGCAAGGGCAAGAGCAAACCGCTGGCACGAGAACAGCAAGGCTTAGCTCGAGCGCAAGTCCCACAGGACTGCACAAATGACCGCACATCCCTTGACAAGGAAGGCCACCAAAAGGACCTGGCCACCAGATCTCTGGTGCCAAAAATTCCCGGGTGACCTGCCAACACCGAGGAATGAACCTCGGAAATGACTCTGCTGGTCCACTTATCCGGGACAAACAGTCTGTCAGGTGGACAAGACTCAGGCCTATCAGCCTGAAATCTCTGCAACACACGTCGCAGATCCGGAGAAATAGCTGACAAGATAACTCCATCTTTAAGAATACCAACAGGATCAGCGACTCCAGGAGCATCAGGCACAAAGCTCCTAGAAAGAGCATCGGCCTTCACATTCTTTGAACCTGGTAAATACGAGACAACAAAATCAAAGCGGGAGAAAAACAATGACCAGCGGGCCTGTCTCGGATTAAGGCGTTTAGCAGACTCGAGATACATCAGATTTTTGTGATCAGTCAAGACCACCACACGATGCTTAGCACCCTCGAGCCAATGACGCCACTCCTCAAATGCCCATTTCATGGCCAACAACTCCCGATTGCCCACATCATAATTTCGCTCGGCAGGCGAAAACTTCCTAGAGAAAAAGGCACAAGGTTTCATAACAGAGCAACCAGGGCCTCTCTGCGACAAAACGGCCCCTGCTCCAATCTCTGAAGCATCCACCTCAACCTGAAAGGGAAGTGAGACATCGGGCTGGCACAAAACAGGCGCCGAAGTAAACCGGCGTTTCAACTCCTGGAAAGCCTCCACGGCAGCAGGAGCCCAGTTAGCTACATCTGAGCCCTTCTTGGTCATATCCGTCAAAGGTTTCACAATGCTAGAAAAATTAGCGATAAAACGACGGTAGAAGTTAGCGAAGCCCAAGAACTTCTGAAGACTCTTAACTGACGAGGGCTGAGTCCAATCAAGAATAGCTCGGACCTTGACTGGGTCCATCTCCACAGCAGAAGGGGAAAAAATGAACCCCAAAAAGGGAACCTTCTGTACACCAAAGAGACACTTTGAGCCCTTGACAAACAAAGAATTTTCACGCAAAATTTTAAAGACCAACCTGACCTGCTCCACATGCGAATCCCAATTATCAGAAAAAACCAAAATATCATCCAGATAAACAATCAAAAATTTATCCAGATACTTCCGGAAAATGTCATGCATAAAGGACTGAAAAACTGAAGGCGCATTGGAGAGCCCAAAAGGCATCACCAAGTACTCAAAATGACCTTCGGGCGTATTGAATGCGGTTTTCCATTCATCACCTTGCTTAATGCGCACAAGGTTGTACGCACCACGAAGGTCTATCTTGGTGAACCACTTGGCACCTTTAATCCGGGCAAACAAGTCAGACAACAGCGGTAAAGGATACTGAAATTTGACAGTGATCTTATTTAAAAGCCGATAATCAATACAAGGTCTCAAAGATCCGTCCTTTTTTGCCACAAAAAAGAATCCCGCACCAAGAGGGGAAGAAGACGGACGAATATGTCCTTTCTCCAGAGACTCCTTGATATATGAACGCATAGCGGTATGTTCAGGTACCGACAGATTAAACAGTCTTCCCTTAGGAAATTTACTGCCTGGGATCAAATCTATAGCACAGTCACAGTCCCTATGAGGAGGCAGTGCACTGGACTCAGACTCACTGAAGACATCCTGATAATCAGACAAATACTCCGGAACTTCCGAAGGCGTAGACGAAGCAATAGACACAGGCAGGGAATCCCCATGAATACCCCGACAGCCCCAACTTGAGACTGACATAGCCTTCCAGTCCAGGACTGGATTATGGGTCTGTAACCATGGCAGCCCTAAAACAACCAAATCATGCATTTTATGTAAAACCAGGAAACGTATCACCTCGCGGTGTTCAGGAGTCATGCACATGGTAACCTGTGTCCAATACTGCGGTTTATTTGCTGCCAATGGCGTAGCATCAATACCCCTAAGAGGAATAGGATTTTCTAATGGTTCAAGAGTAAAACCACAGTGCTTAGCAAATGACAGATCCATAAGACTCAGGGCAGCACCTGAATCTACAAACGCCATGACAGGATAAGATGACAGTGAGCAAATCAAAGTTACAGACAGAATAAATTTAGGTTGCAAATTACCAACGGTGACAGGACTAACAACCTTAGCTATACGTTTAGAGCATGCTGAGATAACATGTGTAGAATCACCACAGTAGTAGCACAAGCCATTCCGGCGTCTATGAATTTTCCGCTCATTTCTAGTCAGGATTCTATCACATTGCATTAAATCAGGTGTCTGTTCAGACAACACCATGAGGGAATTTGCGGTTTTTCTATCACATTGCACCGAATTAGGTGTCTGTTCAGACAACACCATGAGGGAATTTGCGGTTTTGCGCTCCCGCAACCGCCGGTCAATTTGAATAGCCAGTGCCATAGTATCATTCAGACCTGTGGGAATGGGAAAACCCACCATAACATTCTTAATGGCGTCAGAAAGGCCATTTCTAAAATTAGCGGCCAGTGCACACTCGTTCCAATGTGTCAGCACGGACCATTTCCGAAATTTTTGGCAATACACTTCAGCCTCGTCCTGCCCCTGAGACATAGCCAGCAAGGCCTTTTCTGCCTGAATCTCAAGATTGGGTTCCTCATAAAGTAAACCGAGCGCCAGAAAAAACGCATTAATATCAGCCAATGCCGGATCTCCTGGCGCCAGCGAAAAAGCCCAATCCTGAGGGTCGCCCCGTAAGAACGAAATAACAATTTTTACTTGCTGAGCAGAGTCTCCAGATGAACAGGGTCTCAGGGACAAAAACAACTTACAATTATTCATGAAATTCCTAAACTTAAACCTGTCTCCGGAAAACAGTTCAGGAATCGGTATTTTAGGTTCTGACCTAGGATTTCTGATAACATAGTCTTGTATGCCCTGCACACGAGTAGCCAGCTGGTCCACACTTGTAATCAAGGTCTGGACATTCATGTCTGCAGCAAGCATAGCCATTCTGAGGTAAAGGGGAAGAAGAAAAAAAAAAAAAAAAAAACCTCAGAATCTTCTTTCTTATAATCCCTCTTCTGCAATGCATTAAACATTTAATACTGGCCTGGCAAACTGTTATGACCCCAATGGCGAGGGTCTCAGAGGAACGTGGAAGTCTGCAGAATACAAAAATCCAGCTCATAGGGCAGTGGTAACTGGGTTGACCATATATCTACTCCTAACGCCAACACTAGAAGTAGCCGGGGATCATTCCTACGTTGATTCTAGATGACACGCTCCAGCCGGAGAATCTAGCTACCCCTAGTAGAGGAAAACAAAAGACCTTTCTTGCCTCCAGAGAAGGGGACCCCAAAGCTGGATAGAAGCCCCCCACAAATAATAACGGTGAGGTAAGAGGAAATGACAAACACAGAAATGAACCAGGTTTAGCACAGAGAGGCCCGCTAACTGATAGCAGAATAAATAAAGGTAACTTATATGGTCAACAAAAACCCTATCAAAATCCACACTGGAAATTCAAGAACCCCCGAACCGTCTAACGGTCCGGGGGGAGAACACCAGCCCCCTAGAGCTTCCAGCAAAGGTCAGGATATAGATTTGGAACAAGCTGGACAAAAATACAAAACCAAAACAAATAGCAAAAAGCAAAAGGCAGACTTAGCTGATATAACTGGAACCAGGATCAGTAGACAAGAGCACAGCAGACTAGCTCTGATAACTACGTTGCCAGGCATTGAACTGAAGGTCCAGGAAGCTTATATAGCAACACCCCAAACTAACGACCCAGGTGCGGATAAAAGGAATGACAGAAAAACCAGAGTCAAAAAACTAGTAACCACTAGAGGGAGCAAAAAGCAAATTCACAACAGCCTATGTGGCGTCATGGAATGATCGCGTCCCTGCAGATCGGGTGAAAGGGTTAACTCCAATTTCACCCGATCTGCAGTGACAGGGGGAGTGGTACATCAGCCCAGGGGGGGTGGCTTCACCCCCCCGTGGCTACGATCGCTCTGATTGGCTGTTGAAAGAGAAACTGCCAATCAGAGCGATTTGTAATATTTCACCTGAAAAACTGGTGAAATATTACAATCCAGCCATGGCCGATGCTGCAATATCATCGGCCATGGCTGGAAACACTGATGTGACCCCCCCCACCCCACCGATCACCCCCCCAAGCCACCGATCTGTCCCGTAGTCCCCTCCATCCTGTGCTCCGCTCCCCCGTCCTCCTGTCCGCTCCCCCCGTGCTCCTATGCCACCCCCCTGTACTCCGACGCCCCCCCCGTGCCCCGATCTCCCCCCCTTATACTTACCGAGGCTCCCGGTGCCCGTCCGTCTTCTCCATGGGCGCCGCCATCTTCCAAAATGGCGGGCGCATGCGCAGTGCGCCCGCCAAATCTGCCGGCCGGCAGATTCGTTACAAGTACATTTTGATCGCTGTGATAGGTTCTATCACAGCGATCAAAATAAAAAAATAATAAATAACCCCCCCCCCTTTATCACCCCCATAGGTAGGGACAATAATAAAAAAAAGAAAATTTTTTTTTTCTTTTTCCACTAGGGTTAGGGGTAGGGTTAGGGTTAGGGGTAGGGTTAGGGTTAGGGCATGTGCACACAGTGCGGATTTGGCTGCGGATCCGCAGCGGATTGGCCGCGGATGCGCAGCGGATTGGCCGCGGATCCGCAGCGGATTGGCCGCTGCGAATTCATAGCAGTTTTCCATGAGGTTTACAGTACCATGTAAACCTATGGAAAACCAAATCCGCTGTGCCCATGGTGCGGAAAATTCTGTGCGGAAACGCTGCGTTGTATTTTCCGCAGCATGTCAATTCTTTGTGCGAATTCCGCAGCGTTTTACACCTGTTCCTCAATAGGAATCCGCAGGTGAAATCCGCACAAAAAAACACTGGAAATCCGCTGTAAATCCGCAGCTAAAACGCAGTGCCTTTTACCTGCAGATTTTTCAAAAATCGTGCGGAAAAATCTCACACGAATCCGCAACGGGGGCACATAGCCTTAGGGTTAGGGTTGGAATTAGAGTTAGGGTTGGAATTAGGGCTAGGGCTGGAAATAGGGTTAAGATTAGGCTTGTGGTTAGGGTTACGGATAGGGTTAGGGGTGTGTTGGGGTTACAGTTGTGGTTAGGGTTGGGATTAGGGTTAGGGTTGGGATTAGGGTTAGGATTAGGGTTGGGATTAGGGTTACGGCTGTGTTGGGGTTAGGGTTGTGGTTAGGGGTGTGTTGGGGTTAGGGTTGTGATTAGGGTTATGGCTACAGTTGGAATTAGGGTTAGGGGTGTGTTGGGGTTAGCGTTGAAGTTAGAATTGAGGGGTTTCCACTGTTTAGGCACATCAGGGGTCTACAAACGTAACATGGCGCCACCATTGATTCCAGCCAATCTTGCGTTCAAAAAGTCAAATGGTGCTCCCTCCCTTCCAAGCCCCGACGTGCGCCCAAACAGTGGTTTACCGCCACATATGGGGTACCAGCGTACTCAGGACAAACTGGGCAACAACTATTGGGGTCCAATTTCTCCTGTTACCCTTGCAAAAATAAAAAATTACTTGCTAAAACATAATTTTTGAGGAAAGAACAATTATTTTTTATTTTCACGGCTCTGCGTTATAAACTTCTGTGAAACACTTGGGGGTTGAAAGTGCTCACCACACATCTAGATAAGTTCCTTGGGGGGGTCTAGTTTCCAAAATGGGGTCACTTGTGGGGTGTTTTGTTGTGAAATTGGATTCTGGGCTCCCCCGGTGGCCACTGGTGGAATTGAACTTGTGTGCATCATCCTCTCTGTTCACCTGTTCCCATCAGGATGTGGGAGTCTCTATATAACCTTGCTCCTCTGTCAGTTTCATGCTGGTCAACAATGTAATCAGAAGCCTTTCTTTGCATGTTCCTGCTACTAGACTACTCCCAGCTAAGTTGGACTTTCGTCCTTGTTTGTTTTTGCATTTTGTTCCAGTTCACAGCTGCTGTTTCGTTACTGTGTCTGGAAAGCTCTTGTGATCTGAAATTGCCACTCTGGTGTTATGAGTTAATACTAGAGTCTTAAAGTAATTTCTGGATGGTGTTTTGACAGGGTTTTCAGCTGACCATGAAAGTGCCCTTTCTGACTTCCTGCTATCTAGTAAGCGGACCTCGATTTTGCTAAACCTTTTTTCATACTACGTTTGTCATTTCATCTAAAATCACCGCCAATATATGTGGGGGCCTCTGTCCGCCTTTTGGGGAAATTTCTCTAGAGGTGAGCCAGGACTGTATTTTCCTCTGCTAGGATTAGTTAGTCCTCCGGCTGGCGCTGGGCGTCTAGGGATAAAACGTAGGCACGCTACCCGGCCACTGTTAATTGTGCGGCAGGTTTAGTTCATGGTCAGTTTAGATTCCATCTTCCAAGAGCTAGTTCTTATATATGCTGGGCTATGTTCTCTCGCCATTGAGAATCATGATAGTTTGACCGGCCAAAAAGGGTTAAATTTTTGGCTGAGAAAGGAGAGAAAAAAGAAGTCTGCTGAAAATTTTTTTTTTTTTTTCTCTCTAGTTCTGAGTGTGCTCATAATTGAATCACTTGCTAGTCTGCCTATACTGCAGCCTTCCTCTCTTTCTCTCCTTCTAATCCTTGAATGGCTCTGTGTTCACCTGTTTGAAATGGATCTTCAGAGTGTAGCTACAGGTTTGAATAATCTCGCCACGAAGGTACAAAATTTGCAAGATTTTGTTGTTCATGCACCTATGTCTGAACCTAGAATTCCTTTGCCTGAATTTTTTTCAGGGAATAGATCTTGCTTTCAAAATTTTAAAAATAATTGCAAATTGTTTTTGTCCTTGAAGTCTCGCTCTGCCGGAGATCCTGCACAGCAGGTCAGGATTGTAATTTCCTTGCTCCGGGGCGACCCTCAAGATTGGGCTTTTGCATTGACACCAGGGGATCCTGCGTTGCTGAATGTGGATGCGTTTTTTCTGGCCTTGGGGTTGCTTTATGAGGAACCTCATTTAGAGCTTCAGGCGGAAAAAGCTTTGATGTCCCTATCTCAGGGGCAAGATGAAGCTGAAATATACTGCCAAAAATTCCGTAAATGGTCTGTGCTTACTCAGTGGAATGAGTGCGCCCTGGCGGCGATTTTCAGAGAAGGTCTCTCTGATGCCATTAAGGATGTTATGGTGGGGTTCCCTGTGCCTGCGGGTCTGAATGAGTCCATGACAATGGCTATTCAGATCGATAGGCGTCTGCGGGAGCGCAAACCTGTGCACCATTTGGCGGTGTCTACTGAGAAGACGCCAGAAAATATGCAATGTGATAGAATTCTGTCCAGAAGCGAGCGGCAGAATTTTAGACGAAAAAATGGGTTGTGCTTCTATTGTGGTGATTCAACTCATGTTATATCAGCATGCTCTAAGCGTACTAAGAAGCTTGACAAGTCTGTTTCAATTAGCACTTTACAGTCTAAGTTTATTCTATCTGTGACCCTGATTTGTTCTTTATCATCTATTACCGCGGACGCCTATGTCGACTCTGGCGCCGCTTTGAGTCTTATGGATTGGTCCTTTGCCAAACGCTGTGGGTATGATTTGGAGCCTTTGGAAGCTCCTATACCTCTGAAGGGGATTGACTCCACCCCATTGGCTAGTAATAAACCACAATACTGGACACAAGTAACTATGCGTATTAATCCGGATCACCAGGAGATTATTCGCTTTCTGGTGCTGTATAATCTACATGATGTTTTGGTGCTAGGATTGCCATGGCTGCAATCTCATAACCCAGTCCTCGACTGGAAAGCTATGTCTGTGTTAAGCTGGGGATGTAAAGGGACTCATGGGGACGTACCTTTGGTTTCCATTTCATCATCTATTCCCTCTGAGATTCCTGAATTCTTGTCTATCGTGACGTTTTTGAAGAACCCAAGCTTGGTTCACTACCTCCGCACCGGGAGTGCGATTGTGCCATAGATTTGATCCCGGGTAGTAAATACCCTAAGGGTCGTTTATTTAATCTGTCTGTGCCTGAACACGCTGCTATGCGAGAATATATAAAGGAGTCCTTGGAAAAGGGACATATTCGTCCTTCGTCATCTCCCTTAGGAGCCGGTTTTTTCTTTGTGTCTAAGAAAGATGGCTCTTTGAGGCCGTGTATTGATTATCGGCTTTTGAATAAAATCACGGTTAAATATCAATATCCGTTACCACTGCTGACTGATTTGTTTGCTCGTATAAAGGGGGCCAAGTGGTTCTCTAAGATTGATCTCCGTGGGGCGTATAATTTGGTGCGAATCAAGCAGGGGGATGAGTGGAAAACCGCATTTAATACGCCCGAGGGCCACTTTGAGTATTTGGTGATGCCTTTTGGTCTTTCAAATGCCCCTTCAGTCTTCCAGTCCTTTATGCATGACATTTTCCGCGATTATTTGGATAAATTTATGATTGTGTATCTGGATGATATTCTGATTTTTTCGGATGACTGGGACTCTCATGTCCAGCAGGTCAGGAGGGTTTTTCAGGTTTTGCGGTCTAATTCCTTGTGTGTGAAGGGTTCTAAGTGCGTTTTTGGGGTTCAAAAGATTTCCTTCTTGGGATACATTTTTTCCCCCTCTTCCATCGAGATGGATCCTGTCAAGGTTCAGGCTATTTGTGATTGGACGCAACCCTCTTCTCTTAAGAGTCTTCAGAAATTTTTGGGCTTTGCTAACTTTTATCGTCGATTTATTGCTGGTTTTTCTGATGTTGTTAAACCATTGAGTGATTTGACTAAGAAGGGTGCTGATGTTGCTGATTGGTCCCCTGATGCTGTGTAGGCCTTTCGGGAGCTTAAGCGCCGCTTTTCTTCCGCCCCTGTGTTGCGTCAGCCTGATGTTGCTCTTCCTTTTCAGGTTGAGGTCGACGCTTCTGAAATCGGAGCTGGGGCGGTGTTGTCGCAGAGAAGTTCCGACTGCCCCGTGATGAGACCTTGTGCTTTTTTTTCCCGTAAATTTTCGCCCGCCGAGCGGAATTATGATATTGGGAATCGGGAGCTTTTGGCCATGAAGTGGGCTTTTGAGGAGTGGCGTCACTGGCTTGAGGGGGCCAGACATCAGGTGGTGGTATTGACTGACCACAAAAATTTAATTTACCTTGAGTCTGCCAGGCGCCTGAATCCTAGACAGGCGCGCTGGTCGTTGTTTTTCTCTCGGTTTAATTTTGTGGTGTCATACCTACCGGGTTCTAAGAATGTTAAGGCGGATGCCCTTTCTAGGAGTTTTGAGCCTGACTCCCCTGGTAATTCTGAGCCCACAGGTATCCTTAAGGATGGAGTGATATTGTCTGCCGTTTCTCCAGACCTGCGGCGGGCCTTGCAGGAGTTTCAGGCGGATAGACCGGATCGTTGCCCACCTGGTAGACTGTTTGTTCCTGATGATTGGACCAGTAGAGTCATCTCTGAGGTTCATTCTTCTGCGTTGGCAGGTCATCCTGGAATCTTTGGTACCAGGGATTTGGTGGCAAGGTCCTTCTGGTGGCCTTCCCTGTCACGAGATGTGCGAGGCTTTGTGCAGTCTTGTGACGTTTGTGCTCGGGCCAAGCCTTGTTGTTCTCGGGCTAGTGGATTGTTGTTGCCCTTGCCTATTCCGAAGAGGCCTTGGACGCACATCTCGATGGATTTTATTTCGGATCTGCCTGTTTCTCAGAAGATGTCTGTCATCTGGGTGGTGTGTGACCGTTTCTCTAAGATGGTCCATTTGGTTCCCTTGCCTAAGTTGCCTTCTTCTTCCGAGTTGGTTCCTCTGTTTTTTCAAAATGTTGTTCGTTTGCATGGTATTCCGGAGAATATCGTTTCTGACAGAGGGACCCAATTCGTGTCTAGATTTTGGCGGGCATTCTGTGCTAGGATGGGCATAGATTTGTCTTTTTCGTCTGCTTTCCATCCTCAGACTAATGGCCAGACCGAGCGGACTAATCAGACCTTGGAGACATATTTGAGGTGTTTTGTGTCTGCGGATCAGGATGATTGGGTTGCTTTTTTGCCATTGGCGGAGTTCGCCCTCAATAATCGGGCCAGCTCTGCCACCTTGGTGTCCCCGTTTTTCTGTAATTCGGGGTTTCATCCTCGATTTTCCTCCGGTCAGGTGGAATCTTCGGATTGTCCTGGAGTGGATGCTGTGGTGGAGAGGTTGCATCAGATTTGGGGGCAGGTAGTGGACAATTTGAAGTTGTCCCAGGAGAAGACTCAGCTTTTTGCCAACCGCCGTCGTCGTGTTGGTCCTCGGCTTTGTGTTGGGGACTTGGTGTGGTTGTCTTCTCGTTTTGTCCCTATGAGGGTTTCTTCTCCTAAGTTTAAGCCTCGGTTCATCGGCCCGTACAAGATATTGGAGATTCTTAACCCTGTGTCCTTCCGTTTGGACCTCCCTGCATCTTTTTCTATTCATAATGTTTTTCATCGGTCATTATTGCGCAGGTATGAGGTACCGGTTGTGCCTTCCGTTGAGCCTCCTGCTCCGGTGTTGGTTGAGGGTGAGTTGGAGTACGTTGTGGAAAAGATCTTAGACTCCCGTGTTTCCAGACGGAAACTCCAGTATCTGGTCAAATGGAAGGGATACGGTCAGGAGGATAATTCTTGGGTGACTGCCTCTGATGTTCATGCCTCCGATCTTGTCCGTGCCTTTCATAGGGCTCATCCTGATCGCCCTGGTGGTTCTGGTGAGGGTTCGGTGCCCCCTCCTTGAGGGGGGGGTACTGTTGTGAAATTGGATTCTGGGCTCCCCCGGTGGCCACTGGTGGAATTGAACTTGTGTGCATCATCCTCTCTGTTCACCTGTTCCCATCAGGATGTGGGAGTCTCTATATAACCTTGCTCCTCTGTCAGTTTCATGCCGGTCAACAATGTAATCAGAAGCCTTTCTTTGCATGTTCCTGCTACTAGACTACTCCCAGCTAAGTTGGACTTTCGTCCTTGTTTGTTTTTGCATTTTGTTCCAGTTCACAGCTGCTGTTTCGTTACTGTGTCTGGAAAGCTCTTGTGATCTGAAATTGCCACTCTGGTGTTATGAGTTAATACTAGAGTCTTAAAGTAATTTCTGGATGGTGTTTTGACAGGGTTTTCAGCTGACCATGAAAGTGCCCTTTCTGTCTTCCTGCTATCTAGTAAGCGGACCTCGATTTTGCTAAACCTTTTTTCATACTACGTTTGTCATTTCATCTAAAATCACCGCCAATATATGTGGGGGCCTCTGTCCGCCTTTTGGGGAAATTTCTCTAGAGGTGAGCCAGGACTGTATTTTCCTCTGCTAGGATTAGTTAGTCCTCCGGCTGGCGCTGGGCGTCTAGGGATAAAACGTAGGCACGCTACCCGGCCACTGTTAATTGTGCGGCAGGTTTAGTTCATGGTCAGTTTAGATTCCATCTTCCAAGAGCTAGTTCTTATATATGCTGGGCTATGTTCTCTCGCCATTGAGAATCATGATAGTGTTTCTACTGTTTAGGCACATCAGGGGCTCTGCAAATGCAACATGACGCCCGCAGACCATTCCATCAAAGTCTGCATTTCAAATGTCACTACTTCCCTTCCGAGCCCTGACGTGCGCCCAAACAGTGGTTTACCCCCACATATGGGGTACCAGCGTACTCAGGACAAACTGGGAAACAACTATTGGGGTCCAATTTCTCCTGATACCCTTGCAAAAATAAAAAATTACTTGCTAAAACATAATTTTTGAGGAAAGAACAATTATTTTTTATTTTCACGGCTCTGCGTTATAAACTTCTGTGAAACACTTGGGGGTTGAAAGTGCTCACCACACATCTAGATAAGTTCCTTGGGGGGTCTAGTTTCCAAAATGGGGTCACTTGTGGGGTGTTTCTACTGTTTAGGCACATCAGGGGCTCTGCAAATGCAACATGACGCCCGCAGACCATTCCATCAAAGTCTGCATTTCAAATGTCACTACTTCCCTTCCGAGCCCTGACGTGCGCCCAAACAGTGGTTTACCCCCACATATGGGGTACCAGCATACTCAGGAGAAACTGGACAACAACTATTGGGGTCAAATTTCTCCTGTTACCCTTGGGAAAATAAAAAATTGCTTGCTAAAACATCTTTTTTGAGGAAAGAAAAATGATTTTTTATTTTCACGGCTCTGCGTTGTAAACTTCTGTGAAGCTCTTGGGGGTTGAACGTGCTCACCACACATCTAGATAAGTTCCTTGGAGGGTCTAGTTTCCAAAATGGGGTCACTTGTGGGGGGTTTCTACTGTTTAGGCACATCAGGGGCTCTGCAAACGTAACATGATGCCCGCAGACCATTCCATCAAAGTCTGCATTCCAAAACGTCACTACTTCCCTTCCGAGCCCCGGCATGTGCCCAAACAGTGGTTTACCCCCACATATGGGGTATCAGCGTACTCAGGAGAAACTGGGCAACAACTTTTGGGGTCAAATTTCTCCTGTTACCCTTGGGAAAATTAAAAAATTCTGGGCTAAAAAAATATTTTTGAGGAAAGGAAATACATTTATTATTTTCACGGCTCTGCGTTATAAACTTCTGTGAAGCACTTGGGGGTTCAAAGTGCTCACCACACATCTAGATAAGTTCCCTTGGGGGTCTAGTTTCCAAAATGGGGTCACTTGTGGGGAGTTCCTACTGTTTAGGCACATCAGGGGCTCTGCAAACGCAACCTGACGCCCGCAGAGCATTCCATCAAAGTCTGCATTTCAAAACGTCACTACTTCCCTTCCGAACCCCGACGTGTGCCAAAACATTGGTTTACCCCCACATATGGGGTATCAGCGTACTCAGGAGAAACTGGACAACAACTTTTGGCATCCAATTTCTCCTGTTACCCTTGGGAAAATAAAAAATTGTGGGCTAAAAAATAATTTTTGAGAAAAGAAAAATTATTTTTTATTTTCATGGCTCTGCGTTATAAACTTCTGTGAAGCACTTGGGAGTTCAAAGTGCTCACCACACATCTAGATTAGTTCCTTGGGAGGTCTAGTTTCCAAAATGGGGTCACTTATGGGGGAGCTCCAATGTTTAGGCACACAAGGGCTCTCCAAACGCGACATGGTGTCCGCTAATGATTGGAGCTAATTTTCCATTCAAAAAGCCAAATGGCGTGCCTTCCCTTCCGAGCCCTGCCGTGCGCCCAAACAGTGGTTTACCCCCACATATAGGGTATCATCGTACTCAGGACAAACTGGACAACAACATTTGGGGTCCAATTTCTCCTATTACCCTTGGTAAAATAAAAAATTCCAGGCTAAAAATCATTTTTGAGGAAAGAAAAATTATTTTTTATTTTCACGGCTCTGCGTTATAAACTTCTGTGAAGCACCTGGGGGTTTTAAGTGCTCACTATGCATCTAGATAAGTTCCTTGGGGGTCTAGTTTCCAAAATGGGGTCACTTGTAGGGGAGCTCCAATGTTTAGGCACACAGGGGCTCTCCAAACGCGACATGGTGTCCGCTAACGATTGGAGCTAATTTTCCATTCAAAAAGTAAAATGGCGCTCCTTCCCTTCCGAGCCTTACCATGTGCCCAAACAGTGGTTTACCCCCACATGTGAGGTATCGGTGTACTCAGGAGAAATTGTCCAACAAATTTTAGGATCCATTTTATCCTGTTGCCCATGTGAAAATGAAAAAATTGAGGCTAAAAGAAATTTTGTGTGAAAAAAAAGTACTTTTTCATTTTTACGGATCAATTTGTGAAGCACCTGAGGGTTTAAAGTGCTCACTATGCTTCTAGATAAGTTCCTTGGGGGGTCTAGTTTCCAAAATGGGGTCACTTGTGGGGGAGCTCCAATGTTTAGGCACACAGGGGCTCTCCAAACGTGACATGGTGTCCGCTAGCGATGGAGATAATTTTTCATTCAAAAAGTCAAATGGCGCTCCTTCCCTTCCGAGCCTTACCATGTGCCCAAACAATGGTTTATCCCCACATGTGAGGTATCGGTGTACTCAGGAGAAATTGTCCAACAAATTTTAGGATCCATTTTATCCTGTTGCCCATGTGAAAATGAAAAAATTGAGGCTAAAATAATTTTTTTGTGAAAAAAAAGTACTTTTTCATTTTTACGGATCAATTTGTGAAGCACCTTGGGTTTTAAAGTGCTCACTATGCTTCTAGATAAGTTCCTTGGGGGGTCTAGTTTCCAAAATGGGGTCACTTGTGGGGGAGCTACAATGTTTAGGTACATGGGGGCTCTCCAAACGCGACATGGTGTCCGCTAAAGATTGGAGCCAATTTTTCATTCAAAAAGTCAAATGGCGCTCCTTTCCTTCCGAGCCCTGCCGTGCGCCCAAACAGTGGTTTACCCCCACATATGAGGTATCAGCGTACTCAGGACAAATTGGACAACATCGTTCGTGGTCCAGTTTCTCCTTTTACCCTTGGGAAAATAAAAAAATTGTTGCTAAAAGATCATTTTTGTGACTAAAAAGTTAAATGTTCATTTTTTACTTCCATGTTGCTTCTGCTGCTGTGAAACACCTGAAGGGTTAATAAACTTCGTGAATGTGGTTTTGAGCACCTTGAGGGGTGCAGTTTTTAGAATGGTGTCACTTTTGGGTATTTTCAGCCATATAGAACCCTCAAAAAGACTTCAAATGTGAGGTCGTCCATAAAAAAAATGGTTTTGTAAATTTTGTTGTAAAAATGAGAAATCACTGGTCAAATTTTAACCCTTATAACTTCCTAGCAAAAAAATAAATTGTTTCCAAAATTGTGCTGATGTAAAGTAGACATGTGGGAAATGTTATTTATTAACTATTTTGTGTCACATAACTCTCTGGTTTAACAGAATAAAAATTCAAAATGTGAAAATTGCTAAATTTTCAAAATTTTCGCCAAATTTCCGTTTTTTTCACAAATAATCTCAGAAATTATCGACCTAAATTTAACACTAACATGATGCCCAATATGTCACGAAAAAACAATCTCAGAATCGCTAGGATCCGTTGAAGCGTTCCTGAGTTATTACCTCATAAAGGGACACTGGTCAGAATTGCAAAAAACGGCCAGGTCATTAAGGCCAAAATAGGCTGGGTCATGAAGGGGTTAAATGAAAAAGTAGAAAAATGGCATACATTTTTAGAGTTTTTTATGGCATTCTGAAAGGAGCTTTTAAGGAGTTTTCAAGAGTTACAGTCTGGTGCACAACATATGGATAGGTGTAGTGTAGGTTTGGAAACTCAGGAAAACCCATTTAAAGAGATGTAGTTGGAGAACTAATGTATATAAAAAAAATTAAAAATCCTGCCATTTGCTCTAAAGTTTAAGAAACCATTCAGTGGATAGAGACCTTTACAGGAATTTTCTCATAATCATAAATGGGTGAAGTTGCAAAAGTGCCAGCAGGAAGCCGCTAGGCAGGGGAGCAGTGCGCTCCTGAAGAAAGGAGCCTGAGATTAACCCTTTAATTTTTAATAAACTAATATTATATGTAAGATTGTTAACTTTCAAAGCAATCATTTGAGATTACAGGGAGAGTTGTCCACATACACAAAGAGATGGTGTTGAGAACAATCCCAGAGAAAGCCATCCCACACAAGTACCGGAAGACGCAGTACGTCACAAAGCTGGGAAGGAAGGCAGCACACGTGCCCGATATAGCCATGGTCAGGCAAGAACTACTCAGAATGGCTTTTCGTCCAAACCTAATAAATACAAAATCAAAATGTATTATTTATTGAATATAACAATAGGACAACCCATCTGTCTCCACTTTTTTTCATCAATCTTTTCCTAAACTACCGTACTTATACATTATACAGGACAACATTCACTAGATACATTGCTAAGCTATTAATACCTGTGGTCTCCACAGAATCATATTGCACCCCCAAAAGTCTCACAGTCATCAGGGCAGGCAATGGGGCAACAGAAGGAGCCTTCTCCCTCTGTCAAACACCTTAGGCTACTTTCACACTAGCGTTTTTTTTAATCCGTTGCAATCCGTCGTTTTGGGCAAAAAATGGATTCTGCAAATGTGCCCGCAGGATGCGTTTTATGCCCATAGACTTGTATTAGCGACGGATCGCCACACATCCGTCCGTGCAACGGATCCGTCGTGTTTTGGCGGACCGTCGGCACGAAAAAACGTTCAAGTAAATGTTTTTTTGTCCGTCGCGTCCGCCATTTTCTACTGCGCATGCGCGGCCGAAACTCCACCCCCTCCTCCCCGGACTTTAGAATGGACAGCGGATGCGTTGAAAAACTGCATTCGTTACCCACGTCGTGCTCAAATTTCACAACGTGCGTCGGTACGTTGGCCCGACGCATAGAGATGGACCCGTACCGACGCAAGTGTGAAAGTAGCCTTAGATGCTGCAATCACTATGCAACAACTGAGGGGCTGAACTTCAACGCTGTGAGAGGCTAAACCTAGTTAAAGCCCTTTCTGACGTTGTTTTCTGGGTTTTTTTCATACAAGAAAAACAGTTTTTTTCACCAGTGCTATGCAGTGTTTTGTCAGATCTGATTTTTTTTACCCATTTTTGATCCATGTGTCCATTTTTACCATTAGTATTTCATTCATTTTTATTGTTGTGGACCAAATCGAGACGTAGGAGGGCTTGGTCTGGAGGGTCCTTGTGAGTAGGGCCATGTGGGTTATTGAGCCGTTATCAGCACGGAATCAATAAATCCAAAACAAAGAAAAAATGGCGTCTCCGATAAAATATATGCAGCTTTATTACACTTCCATTAATATGAGGTCACAATAGGACAGCGTTCTGGTGTTAACGCGTTTCGACTCAAACAGTTTTCATCATAACGTCTCCCTTGTGTCGAAAAGCGTTAACACCAGAGCCCTGTCCTATTATGGCTTCTTTTTAATGGAAGTGCAATAAAGCTGCACATATTTTATCTGAGATGACTGTTTTTTCTTTGGATTGGATTTACCTGCCCTAGCCAAGGGGCTCGCTGAATCCCTGAACTTCATGCGTTGGTGGAGACCCTACAACGGTGAGCTGACTTATCTTTCTGCTTTACAGAATCAAGAAAATCAGTAGCGTATCTGCCTCGTTTGAACATACCTTAACGTCATAGATTATTTCTTTAAGGGCGCAATCAGACGGCCATATAACACGGACGATAATCTGCTCGGACTGGCCGGCGGCTATCCTGACCCGAGCGTGACAGCCTGTATTTCTATGCAGCTGCCTCGCTTGGGTCAGGAGAGCTTCCGGCCTGTCCATGCAAAGCAATGCAACTTTTGTCCATGTTATATGGCCGTCTGACTGCGCCCTACATGTGTGCCCGCCATCTGAACCACCATAAACACATATTATGTAAGATTACCTGTCAGACAAACTCCCGAGCATGAAAGCTCCAGCCAACACCCCGGCCATGTAAATTGATTGAGCTATTTGCCTCATTTTTCGATGATTACAGACTAAGTCCCACTGCACGGAGGGGGGGGGGGGGAGAGAGAGAAAAAAACTGTAAGTCATATCACACAAAGCAACAGAACATTATTGAATTCTTAAAAAGAGACGTCACCCCAAAGAACAAAATTACGGAAGCCATGGATGTGTTAGGCCGGCGTCACACTTGGCGTAAGACAATACGCCACGTATTATACGTCCGTACTACGGCCGTAATACGGAGAAATGTTCCCAAAATAGTGATCCGTAGTCAGGGTGTGTCAGCGTATTTTGCGCATGGCATCCTCCGTATGTAATCCGTATGGCATCCGTACTGCGAGATTTTCGCGCAGGCTTGCAAAACCGACATCTAATGGATTTATGTGCTCAAATGTTCGGGAAAACATATATACAGTATATATATATATATATATATATATATGTCATTGTGACACATATATATATATTCTGTATTTAGATTTCAATCAGCGCGATATCTGTGAACAGCCGGTAATTCAATTGCCGGCTTTTCATTTCTCCTGCACAAACCCGACAGGATATGAGACATGGTTTACATACAGTAAACCATCTCATATCCCCCTTTTTTTTGCATATTCCACATTACTAATGTTAGTAGTGTGTATGTGCAAAATTTCAGCGCTGTAGCTGCTAAAATAAAGGGTTAAATGGCGGAAAAAATTGGCGTGGGCTCCCGCGCAATTTTCTCCGCCAGAGTGGTAAAGCCAGTGACTGAGGGCAGATATTAATAGCCAGGAGAGGGTCCATGGATATTGGCCCCCCCTGGCTAAAAACATCTGCCCCCAGCCACCCCAGAAAAGGCACATCTGGAAGATGCGCCTATTCTGGCACTTGGCCACTCTCTTCCCACTCCCTGTAGCGGTGGGATATGGGGTAATGAAGGGTTAATGCCACCTTGCTATTGGAAGGTGACATTAAGCCAGATTAATGATGGAGAGGCGTCAATTATGACACCTATCCATTATTAATCCAATTGTAGGAAAGGGTTAAAAAACACACACACACATGATTGAAAAGTATTTTAATGAAATAAACACAGCGGTTGTTGTAATAATTTATTGTTCTCTCAAATCCATTTGCAGTCCCTCGCTTGGCAACATAATAAACGCACAAGATACATACCTTCTGATGTACTGTCAGGTCCAACGATGTAATCCATCTGAAGGGGTTAACTAATATTACAGGCAGGAGCCCTGCTATAATGCAGCTGTGCTCCGTGCTTGTAATTCCCCTGCGAATGAATGAAATGTAGGTCATTGACCTACATTTCATTCATTCGCGGTGAGGCGCCCCCTGGTGGATGTTCTCATGAACTGCAGCCTGGGAACTTTTTCCCACGCTCCAGGTCATATGAGGACATCCACCAGGGGGCGCATCACCGCGACTGAAGGAAATGTAGGTCAATGACCTACATTTCATTCATTCGCCGGGGATTACAGGCACGGAGCACAGCTGCATTAGCAGGGCTCCTGCCTGTAATATTAGTTAACCCCTTCAGATGGATTACATCGTTGGACCTGACAGTACATCAGAAGGTATGTATCTTGTGCGTTTATTATGTTGCCAAGCGAGGGACTGCAAATGGATTTGAGAGAGCAATAAATTATTACAACAACCGCTGTGTTTATTTCATTAAAATACTTTTCAATCATGTGTGTGTGTGTTTTTTAACCCTTTCCTACAATTGGATTAATAATGGATAGGTGTCATAATTGACGCCTCTCCATCATTAATCTGGCTTAATGTCACCTTCCAATAGCAAGGTGGCATTAACCCTTCATTACCCCATAGCCCACCGCTACAGGGAGTGGGAAGAGAGTGGCCAAGTGCCAGAATAGGCGCATCTTCCAGATGTGCCTTTTCTGGGGTGGCTGGGGGCAGATGTTTTTAGCCACGGGGGGGCCAATAACCATGGACCCTCTCCTGGCTATTAATATCTGCCCTCAGTCACTGGCTTTACCGCTCTGGCGGAGAAAATTGCGCGGGAGCCCACGCCAATTTTTTCCGCCATTTAACCCTTTATTTTAGCAGCTACAGCGCTGAAATTTTGCACATACACACTACTAACATTAGTAGTGTGGAATATGCAAAAAAAAGGGGGATATGAGATGGTTTACTGTATGTAAACCATGTCTCATATCCTGTCGGGTTTGTGCAGGAGAAATGAAAAGCCGGCAATTGAATTACCGACTTTTCACTAACACCGCTGCGTATTTCTCACAAGTCACACTGCTGGTCCGTGTGGAATCCGTATTTTTCTCGCCCCCATAGACTTTCATTGGCGATTTTTTTGCGCAGTACGCTGACAAACGCAGCATGCTGCGATTTTGTACGGCCGTAGAAAGCCGTATAATACTGAACCGTAATATACGGCTAATAGGAGCAGCCCCATTGAGAATAATTGTGCCGTATGTTATGCGAGTTTTACGGACGTAGTTTCTGCGCTCTTACGTCCGTAAAACTCGCCAGTGTGACGCCGGCCTTAAAAATAATGAAATCAAGCATACTTAGCTTGTGTCAGCCGTGCCGACATGGGGGAACATAGGGCGAGGATTGCAGTCAGGTCTGAAATTGGCTATACACATGTGATAGCGGTTGGTCGGAAGCTAGCCCTCCTAATTTGCTCCCAAACTTTCAGCATGATTGAGAGTCCGGATCAATAGGACTGGATTTTCATTTTCAAAAGAAAATACAGTGCATACAAAAGAAATATTTACATGGTCGACATTACCCAGTCGGCGCGTTTCGACTGCACTAGGCAGTCTTACTCATGAAAAAAAAAAGTGTGCAGAAATCAGGGCTCATAATCTGACAGACTCATGCATTCATCTGATTTCAAGGGCTTGTCCCACGAACAAAGCACATTTTAATTAATAGATCTTGGAATAATAATTGGATGTTTAAAAAAAAGTTCCTGTACTATGATAATTTTATAAATGTGCCCTTTCATATCTCACTTATGATAAGAGAGACAAAACAGCAGGAGCTTGCAACTGCTTCTTTCTGATTAAATCCCATTACCCATAAAGAAATATCTATGGGAAAAAGGAGGCATAGGCACTAAAATAACATAAAAATCAATTTTAATAGAAAATATAATAAAACAAACATCATGAGTATACAGCAGGAAATGTTCTCCTAAAAACAATATACGCTGAGAACAGCCACTAGGCAAGACAAAAAATATATGTAGTAACGTGACACCTGAGTCCACAATTATTGAATGCACTTAGAATCATAATAATACTGCAGTGAGATCTATATACAAAACAGAGAAATGCCTGTATAGCACAAAATGATCTGTATAAGATCTATATACAAAACAGTTGAATGCTTGTATAGCACCAAATGAAGGCCCCTAGATATTATGTGAACCACAAACTGGAGAAAATGCTAAAGCCCTAGACTCTATATCTATGGACAACATGCTCTTACAAAAAAAAAAAATTGGAAACTAATTTCCTATGTGTAAAAGCGGAAAACTACCGCAATGAATCTGCATGATGATACCATATCTTAGAATCTTAGAATCCCTGGAGTAGATCCCTCCACATTTGGCTTAGCCCTTGGAGTCATTGTTGTTCACTCTATATGGTATCATCATGCAGATTCATTGCGGTAGTTTTCCGCTTTTACACATAGGAAATTAGTTTCCAAATTTTTTTTTTTTTTTTTTAAGAGCATGTTGTCCATAGATATAGAGTCTAGGGCTTTAGCATTTTCTCCAGTTTGTGGTTCACATAATATCTAGGGGCCTTCATTTGGTGCTATACAAGCATTCAACTGTTTTGTATATAGATCTTATACAGATCATTTTGTGCTATACAGGCATTTCTCTGTTTTGTATATAGATCTCACTGCAGTATTATTATGATTCTAAGTGCATTCAATAATTGTGGACTCAGGTGTCACGTTACTACATATATTTTTTGTCTTGCCTAGTGGCTGTTCTCAGCGTATATTGTTTTTAGGAGAACATTTCCTGCTGTATACTCATGATGTTTGTTTTATTATATTTTCTATTAAAATTGATTTTTATGTTATTTTAGTGCCTATGCCTCCTTTTTCCCATAGATATTTCTTTATGGGTAATGGGATTTAATATGTACCTTTTGAGGTGTGCACAACATTATTTAAAGACAAATGATAATATGCTTCTTTCTGATGTAACACATTTCCCTGCCTGTTTTATCACAGCAGCTAGTGTTTCTGCTGCGTCACCAATGCTGTGAGCTCATCATAAATCAAGTGAATGATATATAAGCTTAGAGGCTGATAAAGCTTCTATGTCAATGACTTGATTAATGATGAGCTCAAAGGCTGGAGACGTGACAGAAACACTCACTCCTGTGACAAAACAGGCAGGGAAATGTGTTACCTAATAAAATAGCAGCTTCAAGCCATTGTTGTTTCGTCTGTGTATTTACTTACTGTAAGTTACTTAAGCTATCTTCTCTGGCCAGAAGCTGTGGTATGTGAAGACCATGAACTGGAGCAGCTCTACATGGTCAGACACAGCCATTACAAAGTACACAGCAGGAACACATTTATAAGATTTTCTCAGCACAGGAACATTTTTAACATATCCAATTGAGGAACTTATTATTATTCCAAGATCTATTAATTTAAAAATGTACTTTGTGTGACAGCTCATTTATGAAATGTAACACTACATTTCACCTGCAAAAGAAATGACTGTGAGGCTTCCCCCACCAACTAGATGATTTTTGGAGGGGAAAACTTTACCAGTCATAAATTTTCCCTACAGGCTGTAGCACCCTTTGATGAGACAAGCCTTTAAGTATTCAATGAGGTTTAAGGGCAGCCTGTGTTTTATTAGCAATACTCCTGGAAAGAGAATATATTCTAACAAAATATCCATAGGTCTAGTAATACATTTACAGTAGGATCCTGAAAATCTTTTTACTCCCGCTTTCAATCTATGTTTTATATCAAACGCCGCAGAATTAAACATGCATATCTGCAATTGCACAGCCGGGCTCGGATTTATGTTGCTGTTAGTCGGACAACGTCAATAGGATGACATGATCTCTTTAAAGGGATTTTTCACAAAAATGCATTGAATGAGCATGAAGTGAATACTGGTATCATAAAAGATGGCTAAACAGAATTTGCACGTACCTCAGTGACGATGGTGGAGGAGAAGGCACTCCGATCATAAACCCAACCATCTTTACAAGGTTCAGTTTCCTTCCTGAAAGTACCATTTTTCCAATAAAGATGCTCAGAATTCGTGAAACGCATGCACCTCTTGGTATTTTGATCCTCATCCTGCGGTATGAATGCACCCAAGTTACTTTGGTTAGAATTAATTGTAGAATTATCCACACCCGGTATCCAACAGCGGTGCACCGGTATCGCAGCAGTAAAATTTTGAAGAAAGCTATGAGAGGCCATAAAAGTCATTGGGATCAAAAGCATTGCAGTGTTGATCACCTGAAATCTTCCTAGCCCCCCAACAATTTCTAGGATGTCATTAAACCCCATTATAATTCACTTTCTAGTTTCTGCCCACCCCCTGTGGATAGTAAAGAAGACAAATAAAATTGGAATTTGCCAGTCCAATAGTGGATTTCTAGCTCTACCTCCGAGGGGTCAAATTGTATTAAGATTACTGCCCAGACTGTCTTGTCTTGACACTGTGTAAGACACGGCTCGTATTCTCTATGTCATAGATATGGACCAGAATATAAGTGAAGAGGGAGGAGAACCGCTCATGTGTATAATGGCCAATAGTCATTCCTCAAGTTGCAATGTTATTTCTGGAAAAGTTAATTTTTGGCTAGTTAAAACAGATTGATTACAGATATGGATGAAAGGCCATCAGTTACAATCAGCTACCGAGCATCAGCAATAATTTATACAGTTAAAGAGCTACTGTATGCTAGTGAAGAACGGATATATCACTAGCTGTATTCATTGCTGACTTTGTAGTGATGATTCTATCATGGGCCGATTATGCTAATCGCACTCGTTCGAACTCTGCCTGACTGAGATCCAATTCTTTCGCATGTGAGAATCGCATCATAACTGTGGAGAAGATGGAAAACTTAATTTCTCCATCTTCTCCATTGCGTGAGTCCGCAGATAACGTCACATTGCAGCCCGACGTTTCACACGCACCCATAGTCTTGTATTGGTGTGCGTGATCCCAATTCCAGAGCCACTCGCAGCATGCTGTGACTTTAATAAGCAGATCTGCACTGCCTCATAGTATAACACTCTTCCGACTGCTGTCCGATAAAACATCAGAGAGCACCCGGCTGTTTTGAACACTTGTGTGAACGAGCCCTTAAAAACAAAATCCAGTTATCGTACTTTCTTTTTTAAATAATATTTCTAGTAACATTTTTCAGATTACAAAAAGGCATAAGCATATAAAAAAACCCCAAAGGAAATAGATCAATAAAATGGCTGATTCGACTAAAGAGAAACCGTTCTATACAGTGGCATGTGAAAGTTTGGGCACCCCTGGTCAAAATTACTGTTATTGTGAACAGTTAAGCAAGTTGAAGATGAAATGATCTCTAAAAGGCCTAATGTTAAAGATGGCACATTTCCTCTGTATTTTAGGCAATATAGTTATTTTTACATTTTTTTTTTAATTACAAAAAGGAAAATGAGTCGATGCAAAAGTTTGGGCACCCTGCATGGTTAGTAGCCACTTTTGCAAGTATCACATCTTGTAAACGCTTTTTGCAGCCAATCAAGAGTCTTTCAATTTGTGTTTGAGTGATTTTCATCCATTCTTCCAGTTCTGTGAGATTCCTGGATCGTCTTGCATCTTCTGCTATTTTGAGGTCTAGACAGATTTTCAATGATGTTCAGATCTGGGGACTGTGAGGGCCATTGTAAAACCTTCAGCTTGCTTCTTTTGGGGTAGACTATTGTGGATTTTGACATGTGTTTAGGATCATTATCCATTTGTAGAAGAATTCAGCTTTTCAATTTCAGCTTTTTTACAGATGGTGTAATGTTTACATCAAGAATTTATTGAATTTTAATCCATTCTTCCCTCTACCCGTGAAATGTTCCCCGTGCCATTGGCTGCAACACAACCCCTCGTATCAGCCAAACTTGGTGATAGGTTCACTTTAACTTTTCACAATAACAGTCATTTTTGACCAGAGCCGAAAACACAAGTGCGCATGCGCTCGTGGTAGGTCAAAGCATAGTGCACAGGCGCAAGTCGCGATTTCAAGTCATTAAAAGGAGGACGGCAAGCAGCAGCCAGGGGGAGGGATGGAGAGGCCCAAAACCATGCCCAAGTTTTTTGGGGGTATACAGGGGCAGGCATGGGGTTATATAAGCATTCGTGGAATGCACCACAGGTGCTGAATAAGGCGATAGTTTTAGCTGGTACATGACAAAACTCGTGACAGGGTCGCTTTAAGGCCGGCTGCAGATGAGAAACTGTCACAGTTTCATCCAGAAAACTCAGATTAATTTTTTCCAATTTTCATACATTCAAAAATGTACATGATCAAATACGGTTTGGTAGGTTTATAATAGAAATCGGATGCCACTTTGATGTTCCATAGATCCTTTTTTCTTGCACCCATAGACTTGAATGCATGATCTGATACTCAGAAGAAAGTGATGCATGCTGCCATTTTTTTTCTCAAGGAAACTCGGACTGAAAAAACAATTGTTCAGTGTGTGGTCCGATCAAGAATCGTAAAGCACACGTCTGATTTCTATGCTTGTTGACATGAGCCCAAAGGCAGATACTTTTGCGTTGTTGGTAAAACTGGCAACACCATTACCGTGGTACCTGTCATGTCAAAAATCGCTATTTACCTGCAGATAAGGGGTTTATTAATTACATTAATTACGGTATATACACGGAGCATAAACAAACATAAAAACACTAAAATGAAATAATAAATCTAGGTCAAAGCCCCCAAATTATGACACGTAGACCCAGCTGACAACAGATATGTGCAAGAAGTGGTTTGACAACAAATATAAGAAATGAGCTATCAAAATGTAAGAAAAAATTATATTCCTAGGTCTAAGTGCGTGGGTCCAAACGTGTTTTGCCATTAATTCGGCTTCATCAGGGGTCAGGGACATCTATAGACGTTACCTGGTTGAATTGTACGTAAGTTCTATATGTTGGAAGAGCATCTTATTTTGATGGAATAGGGTACTTGTCTTTTACACAAGTATGATTTTCAGGAGCCCAAATGTTGCCAGAGTCTAATCTGTATCTAAATCAATTTACAGTAGCTTTCAGGGTCAATGTTCTATTTTCCACCATCAGTGATTATATGTGTGCATTGGTCCCTAATTCCTAACTTGCCATTACTATGAAAATAAAAGGTCTTTGACAAAGGTAATAATTCAGATATCCTTATTCTACCTCATAGTTTGTAAGCTTGTGAGCAAGGCCCTCACTCCTCTTGGTATCTGTTTAGATCTGTGTTTATTGTTATTCTGTAATGTCTTTATTGTCTGTACAAGTTCCTTCTAAACTGTAAAGCGCTGTGGAATATGTTGGCGCTATATAAATAAAATTATTTTCAATTCTTCTTGGTTCAATCAAAGGAGTAGAAGAAGGAGACTATTTCAGGGGGTTGGAAGCAGTTCGGGTGATAAGGACGTGGCAGCAGGGTTCTGTAGGCATCGGACGACGTGATTGTGGACACATGGTGGTTGGGTCCTCCTGAACGCCACCGTCAATGCCATCTCGGGTTCCTGTGAACTGCCATTTTCCATATACTGCATGATAGTTGTGAAATAACAGTGATCATCTCCAGCACTCCATCTCCAAATATCCGTAATCCCATCACTAAGAACCGTACATACTTCTAGGTTAGGATTTTTTACTTGGGATGTCCTGTTTTTAAAATTGTGGGTTTTTTTGTACCTTTTTAATGGATAATAATAATAATCTTTATTTTTATAAGTATAGCGAAAACATATTCCGCAGCGCTTTACAGTTTGCACACATTATCATCACTGTCCCCGATGGGGCTCACAATCTAAATGCCCTATCAGTATGTCTTTGGAATGGATCAATAAAGCTCTTATTTAGCTTGAAAATTTGGAGGTGGAGAGCTGGAGGAGACATGTCTTTTCATGCGCTTGATTATCCAACAGGGTCACAGTTTCCGTGAGAGCTCAAAGCGTTTTTCATCAGATGATTATTTTTTTTTTTATTAGTGTGATATTGTATTACAGTATAAGGATCGGACGATTGCAGGAGAAAGTCCCCTGTAGGGACTAAAAAAAAAAAAAAATCAATGGGGGGGGGGGGGGTGTTTAAATAATCAAATTTTTAAAAATAGAGAACCAACATCACCATGTGGTCTAGTCATGTCCCCCTAAGAGTCCAATGTATCAAAATATATATAACCCATAAATTAAACGCCCAAAATAAAATGAGAACACTGGACCGGCCAATCTGTAGTCACTAAGAAAGAAAAAAATACAATAAGTTGTCAAAATGTCATCTAGATGAGAAACAAAAACGTATCACTAAAACTCAAGGAACCAAACACGCCGTCACCCAGATCCGACTATGTAAGAAAATATTACAGGACTCAGAATACGGCGACAGCAACGAAAATTCCAACTTTTTAAAATTTAAGAAATTTTTGTTTTCATGGATAAAATATTAAAGTAACTGGACAGGTTCTGTATCGCCGTCATCGGACTGAGCAGGAGGATCGGGGTTCCAGGTCGCTTTTAGCACACGGTGAACAATGGAGGCTTTTTTTTCCCCCCAATTTCACAAAACTTAGGTTTTTTTTCCGTTACATCGTATGATAACATTAATGGTTTTTGTTCACTACTATGACTCATCCAGCAAAAAAGAAAAAAAAACAACAAGTTCTCAGTAGATATGACGGGAAAGAAAGACTATACATGGCTCCTGGGAGGAGTGGTGGAAAAAAGCATAAAAATAAAGATGAAAAAAAACTCCTGGTCACTAACTGGTTAATGCACCGTGACATTACCGGAGCTGCAAACTACCGCCCCAAACCCTGGCACTGCCGGCACAGCACGCAGGAGTCTACTTCCGCCCCTAACCCTGGCATTGCCGGCACGCAGCGTCTACTTCCGCCCCTAACCCTGGCATTGCCGGCACACAGGCATCTACTTCCGCCCCTAGCCCAGGCACTGCCGGCACACAGGAGTCTACTTCCGCCCCTAGCCCAGGCACTGCCGGCACGCAGCATCTACTTCCACCCCTAACCCTGGCATTGCCGGCACACAGGAGTCTACTTCCGCCCCTAACCCAGGCACTGCCGACACGCAGCGTCTACTTCCGCCCCTAACCCAGGCACTGCCGACACGCAGGAGTCTACTTCCGCCCCTAACCCAGGCACTGCCGACACGCAGCGTCTACTTCCACCCCTAACCCTGGCATTGCCAGCACACAGGAGTCTACTTCCGCCCCTAACCCAGGCACTGCCGACACGCAGCGTCTACTTCCACCCCTAACCCTGGCATTGCCGGCACACAGGAGTCTACTTCCGCCCCTCACCCTGGCATTGCCGTCACACAGGAGTCTACTTCCGCCCCTAACCCTGGCATTGCCGGCACGCAGCGTCTACTTCCACCCCTAACCCTGGCATTGCTGGCACACAGGAGTCTACTTCCGCCCCTAACCCAGGCACTGCCGACACGCAGCGTCTACTTCCACCCCTAAACCTGGCATTGCTGGCACACAGGAGTCTACTTCCGCCCCTAACCCAGGCACTGCCGGCACACAGGAGTCTACTTCTGCCCCTAACCCAGGCACTGCCGGCACACAGGAGTCTACTTCTGCCCCTAACCCAGGCATTGCCAGCACACAGGAGTCTACTTCCGCCCCTAACCCAGGCATTGCCGGCACACAGGCGTCTACTTCCGCCCCTAACCCTGGCATTGCCGGCACACAGGCGTCTACTTCTGCCCCTAACCCAGGCATTGCCAGCACACAGGAGTCTACTTCCGCCCCTAACCCTGGCATTGCCGGCACACAGGAGTCTACTTCTGCCCCTAACCCAGGCATTGCCAGCACACAGGAGTCTACTTCCGCCCCTAACCCTGGCATTGCCGGCACACAGGAGTCTACTTCCGCCCCTAACCCTGGCATTGCCGGCACACAGGAGTCTACTTCCGCCCCTAACCCTGGCATTGCCGGCACACAGGAGTCTACTTCCGCCACTACCCGGGCGGCACTGCGCGCTGGCCCCAGTACACACTTCCTGGCTATCGCTGCCTGTCTCACGGCTCCTACCCTGTGTCTTCCCCATATATTACGTCAGATATCTGACCACGCCCATTGGTACTTTAGCAACGCGTCGCTGATTGGTCGCCCGTCAGGACAACGCGTCCTGTTACCGCGCGCGGAGTCAGTACCATGTGTGAGCGCGGGAAATTCTATCCGGTCTGGACTGTGTGAAGATTATTACCGTACTGCTGTGTGTAGGAGCGCAGGTACCGGGAACCTGTTGTCAGAGTGGTGTAGGGAGCGCAGTGCTGAGCCCTTGTGTCCGAATCTCCCCGCAGTGGCCCAGGTGCTGTGCTATGAGGGCTTGGGGAGGGGTGTACATGGGCTGAGACCGCTGTGTGTGGGGGTGTACGTGGGGCTGAGACCGCTGTGTGTGGGGGTGTACGTGGGGCTGCGGCCCTGTGTGTGGGGGTGTACAGGGGGCTCCGGCCCTGTGTGTGGGGGTGTACGTGGGGCTGCGGCCCTTTGTGTGGGGGTGTACAGGGGGCTCCGGCCCTGTGTGTGGGGGTGTACGTGGGGCTGAGACCGCTGTGTGTGTGCCTAGTGCACGTGGGGCTGCGGCCGCTGTGTGGCGGTGTATGTGGGGCTGCGGCCGCTGTGTGGCGGTGTATGTGGGGCTGCGGCCGCTGTGTGGCGGCGTACGTGGGGTTGTGGCGGCTGTACGGCGGTGTACGTGGGGCTGCAACGACTGTGTGGGGGTGTACGTGAGGCTGCGGCCGCTGTGTGTGTGTGTGGGGCTGCGGCCGCTGTGTGGCGGTGTACATGGGGCTGTGTGGCGGTGTACGTGGGGCTGTGTGGCGGTGTACGTGGGGCTGTGTGGCGGTGTACGTGGGGCTGTGTGGCGGTGTACGTGGGGCTGTGTGGCGGTGTACGTGGGGCTGTGTGGCGGTGTACGTAGGGCTGCGGCTGCTGTGTGGGGGTGTACGTGGGGCTGCGGCCGCTGTGTGTGGGGGTGTACGTGGGGCTGCGGCCGCTGTGTGTGGGGGTGTACGTGGGGCTGTGGCCGCTGTGTGTGGGGGTGTACGTGGGGCTGCGGCCGCTGTGTGTGGGGGTGTACGTGGGGCTGCGGCAGCTGTGTGGGGTGTACGTGGGGCTGCGGCCGCTGTGTGGGGTGTACGTGGGGCTGCGGCCGCTGTGTGTGTGTGGGGGTGTACGTGGGGCTGCGGCCGCTGTGTGTGTGGAGGTGTACGTTGGGCTGCAGCCGCTGTGTGGGGGGTGTACGTGGGGCTGCGGCCGCTGTGTGGGGTGTACGTGGGGCTGCGGCCGCTGTGTGTGTGTGGGGGTGTACGTGGGGCTGCAGCCGCTGTGGGGGGTGTACGTGGGGCTGCGGCCGCTGTGTGGGGGGTGTACGTGGGGCTGCAGCCGCTGTTTGTGTGTGTATGTGGGGCTGCGGGCGCTGTGTGGGGGTGTACAGGGGACTACGGATACTGTGTGTGTGGAGGTGTACGTGGGGCTGCGGCCGCTGTTTGTGTGTACGTGGGGCTGCGGGCGCTGTGTGGAGATGTACGTGGGGCTGCGGCCGCTGTGGTGAGGGGGAGATAATCATATCCTTGTGTGCTTTCAGGCCTCTGGTTGCCCGCTGTGCCGGCGTCATGCCCGTGTCCATAGAGAGACTCCGAGAAGAATTGTCCGTCTTCGATTTCAGTGTGAATCTTGAAGATGAAGAACTATCAGAGAAACGTAAGATGATGGCGGTGATACGTCTGAGCCGCGGTGCAGCGGATCTTTGGATATTTTTGTAATATTGTTTCCTATAGGGGGTAATTTTGGTATCTGAAGAGCCCCTGGCTTTGTGTATGGTACCGCCAGAGGGTGTCGAGCACGTCCGTGGGTGTAATGGGGCGATAACTGGCTAGAACAGAGCCACTGGCAATGCTCCTCTGCCTCTGAGCTTTACTTCCCCTCACTGGGTCCGGTGCGGAGTCTCCACCGCTGCTCCCCGGTGTCTGGCTGCAGCACTGTTGACTTATCAGCAGCGCCGAGGAAAGCGGAGCCTGGGAGCAGCAGCGGAGACTCCGCTCCAGACCCAATGAGGAGTTATATATCAGAGCGCAAAACCCATTTAACTCTTTGACGCCCTGGTCATTGTTGGTCTTAATGCCAAATCATCAATATTATCATTATTTTTTTACATTTTTTTTTTTACACAGCGCTTAGTGGCCGCTAAATAAATAAAATCGTCATCCGTGCTGGAAGTTCTATTAGATCTGGAAATGACATGATCACCGCTTGTCTGCCTGGCGTAGCAGAGCCGCTAGGTCCGAGCAGACCCCCGATCAGTTCTGCCAGTGACTTCAGTTGCTGTAGTTGGTTGTTTGGCAAGGAGTTTGTATGTTCTCCCCATGTTTGCGTGGGTTTCCTCCGGGTTCTCTGGTTTCCTCCCACACTACAAAGCCATACTGATAGGGAATGTAGACTGTGAGCCCCACTGGGGACAGTGATGATAATGTGTGTAAAGATCTGTGGAATTACTTCCGCGGTATAAATGAGTAAAATAAATATGCAGACAATTAATGAGCTGCTGGCTCTCCTTGTACTCATTGATAGCTTTCTCATTGTGTACCTTGTGCACAAAGCCTTTATGTGCCCGCAGCACCCACAGATGAGTTGCCGCTGACTTCCAGGCGACCATAACTCTGCCACGTGCCCGCCATATACATTCATTACAGTGAGACTTGTGCCACGTGGTCTGTTGTTGCCTGATGGCCTTTTCTTTCCTAGTGCCAGTTGTCTTCCTGTATTTGTTGCTATAAGCATTTACTTTAAGGCTCCGTTCAGCGTAATGTCATTCTCAACCTGTCACATCCGTGGTTTCCTCGCATTGCAGACTTGGTGGAAAGAAATCCAGCGCTGTCCCGTAAGTCACAGACGACTGTGTAGACAACTCTCCTTTTATTGTCTCTACAGTGGTGGAAATTTGCTCTGTTCATCGGCTCAGTGAGGAAGCGATGGTTGATGAATGGATGGCTTTCTCCACTACCAGGAATTTACCGCTCAGTGTTGCCAATCTCTGTGCTTTGGAGCATGAAGTAAGTGGAGATTTGCACTGGCTGCATTTATTTTTTTTGTTATATATTGTATATTCATTATAGGTATTCTGAAAATGCCCAATGTAGGGCTGGGTAATTAATCAAATTAACTTGTCATTTTACTTCGGCACCAATCTGATTTTGACCAGAAAATTGATGCGATTGGAAGTGACAGCGGAACGTAGAGGAGGCCAGGGAGCAGAACACGTGCTGGTGGCAGCAAAATGACTGTTCAAACCAAGCACAGGTGCTCGGTGCACCCTTGGTGTGGCCAAACAGCTCAATGCACCTTCCCAACCTTAACCTACATGGTTTCCTGCTATCTCCAACCCCACTTCTTTGATTGACAGCTTGGGCTTCATAAAGCCAGAGAAGG
The DNA here is from genome assembly GCF_051348905.1 of Ranitomeya variabilis. NCBI lineage: Eukaryota > Metazoa > Chordata > Amphibia > Anura > Dendrobatidae > Ranitomeya > Ranitomeya variabilis. The sequence continues at coordinate 469,188,197 of NC_135233.1, forward strand.
GGCGGAAATAGATGGGAAGGTGTGCTTTCATTTTTGGTTAACCCCATGATGCACCAAGTGTCTTTGGTTTGGACAGTCATTATGTGCCAACAGACTCCCTTTAATTTTACCTGTAGCAGGCTTGTCTGTCCAGAAGGATGTAGGTCTGTAGAGTGAGGAGGTGGCAGGATGCCCTTCAGCAATGCGGTGCTGCTTTCTGCTAAAGAGTCCGGGAGGTGGTTCCTCTCGCTCTCCAATAGTCACCATGTGGTACATCATCACATGGCAGCTCCGGTGGCATCCAGGGCACCTACAGTTGGTGAAGCCAGCACGCTTTGCTTCACTGCACACAAGGCAAACCTTACATGGGATGATGTATCCCTGCAAGAGGGGTCAGCCATTGTGACTATTTACAACAGAGGGACCACCTCCCTGACTCTTCAGCAGAAAGCTGCATGCCTTGTGCGCTACATCTAGACTAATCCAAAAATAAAATGCAGGAACCCAAAACTTTATATAGGGGGAAGTTTAGAAACACCATCCCCTGTGCGGTGAACCAGTAATAGCCATTTATATTCTGCAATGAGACACATGCAATAGTGTAGACTGTAGGTGTCTCTCAAAGAGAAATTTAAAAGAAATCGATCAGTCGCTGTAGAAGTTCTCAGTGCAACCTTAGGGCCGTCATACGCTTCATATTTGTTGGCTAAACCCGTCAATTCCAGCAGGACCGTCTGATAATCTCATCTGTATGGGGGCTTCTTCTTAATTCTGAAAGGAATGTTGACTCGCCACCCTTTAATTTCCAAGGGAAATAAGATTAAGAGACTGATGTCCAACATTTGGGCTCGTGCAGATCGCCGTGTTATCTGATCTGATTTTCCTCTTGTCTGTACCTAATTTGTATCGGCTGGGGGTCTCTAATCACTAATTTCATGTCGATTTGAGACTAGCAATTTTCGTTTCCCGTGATGCTGTAAGTCTACAGAGAGCAAAGAACATGCTGGAACTTACGTTGCTCCCATACTTGTATTTACTTGCATCCGATTTCCTTTAATTCCCCTAGAGATGAGCTGATCGATTTGCAGGACTTTGGAACAGTGACCAGACAGGAGGCCCATGAATTTCCTACCTTCCAGCGTCCCAGGTGCGGCTTTTCATTAGGGGGCACAACATCATCTACGAGACCCATTCCAAGGATGATGGCGTTGCACCAACTCTGACAAATCAAATGCTGTGCTAGGGACGACAGAAGATAAGAAATTGTGCAGGCTTCCTGTCTATCCGCCAGGTGCTACTGACCTAGACGCTGGACCGGAGTTCCGTGAACCCAAGCTCAGATCTATATTCCGCCTTTGCAATGAGTTCATTGTGAGATAATGGAATCTGATTCCTCCATTCTATCATTTCCAGTGCCGAGAGGTCTTCTGAACCTTTAACTTACATGTGAGCAAACGTACTTATTAATTTTTGTCTTCTAGTGTTTATTCAGCCCTTATACCCACTTCACACACCGCTGCCTTCATATCATCTTCCTCCTCATGTGTCGACCTCTTATGTAAATCGTATAAAGGTTTTATTTGTGTTTCTGTGTAACTATTACCATTTTGGAATGTTTTAGCTTTTCAATTAACCAATCTATTCCTTGGTATGTTTTCTTTTGGTTACGGATGTTACTTTGCATCACGGCTAGTTACTTTCTTACAAATGTGGCCTCAGATCATATGTCTGGAAGTTAAACCTTGTGATAGCTCTATTAGAATAAAAGTATCCACACGATCCCCCTCCAAAACAGTTTTGCTAGTGGGTATAACACACACTAAACAGCCCTCAAAGTCCATGGATTGTCCACAGTAGACATCTGTTAACCTTTCATTGGGTGGGGGGATCCAGACGTGAGGGTCTTGATGATCACAATATTTTTTCATTTATGCCGTTCCTCCCCCCCCTGCATTGTGGACGACCCTATAGGAATAAAATACTATACGTAAGGCATTGTGTGTACCCAAACTTTTCGATCTTTGCTATAGATTGTAGAGTAACCTAGTGTCACAGCTTTTCACATGGGCCATTTTTGTGGGGCTGGGACACATCCATCTGCGATGGGACGTTGGTAGAATTATTTACTTCCGGGTGCAAAATATTACAATGAAATATTATCATTTTTTTTTTTTTTTGTCTTCTAGGTTCTCAATCGAAAAATTTTGAAGCGTCCCAATACGAGAAAAGAAAAGCATTGTGGCAACAGGGACATTAACAGCATCCAAGAGCTGTATCCTTATTTCTTACTTTTCTAGGTTGTTTTTACTAACATCACTGTAGGCATTCCAACAGAGACCTTTGTGGAACTACAACTCCCAGTTACAGGCCTTCAGAGCATGATGGGAGTTGTACTTTCACAACAGCTAGTGCCCCTTGTGGCTGATCTGTGAATTATAAAACAACTAACATAGAAAAAACTCAGAAAAAATACATACCAAGAGATACAGCCTTCCTAATACCCTGTCTGATGACAAATGCACACTTAGCAGGATGCAGCAGGCCTCCACTGATAATGGCTAGGGGCGGCACGAGTGCAAACTACTTGATAAAAGCAACCACCCCCATCCTCCAAGCATTGCAGGGGTTGGCTGCCTAGTAGAAAAAAAAAAAAAAAATGCACATTGATATGACTCACATAGGACGCCAGTCACACTGATAGGTGTGGTGCACAGTGTCTGGTATGCAACCTATTAATGACGCCCCTTGTATTAACAGGCGGGCTGCCCAGCACTATAATATGCAGCACACGGTGACAGACGCCCCCAAAAAATACCTAACCAACATAAAGAGGCCTGGCCACATCCTGCAAAAAGGATATGATATAGTGCAAAAAAAATGTATGCATATGATAAACACATACACTATATGAGGTATTGGTTTATTATTTTGGCCAAAACAAAGTAAGCCCGCAACCCAACGTCAAGGGTCCTCATAGCATTGCGGGTCCTACCACTAATATCATAAAACAACTAACATAGAAAAAACTCAGAAAAAATACATACCAAGAGATACAGCCTTCCTAATACCCTGTCTGATGACAAATGCACACTTAGCAGGATGCAGCAGGCCTCCACTGATAATGGCTAGGGGCGGCACGAGTGCAAACTACTTGATAAAAGCAACCACCCCCATCCTCCAAGCATTGCAGGGGTTGGCTGCCTAGTAGAAAAAAAAAAAAAATGCACATTGATATGACTCACATAGGACGCCAGTCACACTGATAGGTGTGGTGCACAGTGTCTGGTATGCAACCTATTAATGACGCCCCTTGTATTAACAGGCGGGCTGCCCAGCACTATAATATGCAGCACACGGTGACAGACGCCCCCAAAAAATACCTAACCAACATAAAGAGGCCTGGCCACATCCTGCAAAAAGGATATGATATAGTGCAAAAAAAATGTATGCATATGATAAACACATACACTATATGAGGTATTGGTTTATTATTTTGGCCAAAACAAAGTAAGCCCGCAACCCAACGTAAAGGGTCCTCATAGCATTGCGGGTCCTACCACTAATATCATAAAACAACTAACATAGAAAAAACTCAGAAAAAATACATACCAAGAGATCTGTGAATTACACCATGCTTAACTGTTTGATGGCTTTAACGTATCCAAGTATCGAGGTGGAGACTGAAGAGGAAAATTTACTGGATTCATATACCACGCCTGCAAAAGTGAGTATGAGTAGTCTGTGGTGCACCATTTTAATTTTTTTGAAAAATGTATGTTTGGAAAAGCTTTATGGTATGTACACACGTCATCTTTTTCAGGTTGATTGCGCCTGTAACCTGTCTGAAAAAGCAGTAAAAAATGTGAAAAATAATGAGAATGTGCACAGCAATGTTTAAAATTACTCGCATGTTTTGTCTTTTCTCTTTTTTTTTTTTTTTTAAAAGGCAAATCCCCCTGAGAAAGTGCCCTAAAAAAGTTTAAAAGGTTGATGACGTGCATTTCTTTGTGAAAATGACTCGCTGTTCACATCATCAGCCTTTTGATCGTCTTTTCACCGCTTCAGGTTTCAAAAAAAGACAAATCGGTTAAAATAAGTGATCGGTCAGTTCCGTTCCTTCTTCTTCCATCTTCTAAAACTGGAGCAAACTAAATTAATCAGTTTAAGAGCCCAGTAGATAAACGGGAGACACGTGGCATCTTTTTGTAGTGTTTTAAAATCAGTGCGTTAAAAAAAAAAAAAACTGCAGATGTTTCCTGAAGCGGGCTTTGTTTAAAGCGAACCTGTCAGCTGTTTTGACCGATATAAGATGCGGCCACCGCCTTTCAGGGCTAATCTACAGCATTCTATAATGCTTCTAGTGTTCCTATTAAGGGAATCTGTCTGTAGGATCGAGCCTTCTAAGCAGTTACAATTAGGTTTAACCGCATACCATGTAATAATCAGTTTTCTTTGCATAAATATTATCATATTGCTTCATTTTAAAGGCCCCGTCACACATAGCGAGATCGCTAGCGAGATCGCTGCTGAGTCACAAGTTTTGTGACGCAACAGCGACCTCAGTAGCGATCTCGCTATGTGTGACACGTACCAGCGATCAGGCCCCTGCTGCGAGATCGCTGGTCGTGTCGGAATAGCCTGGACCTTTTTTTGGTCGTTGAGGTCCCGCTGACATCGCTGAATCGGTGTGTGTGACACCGATCCAGCGATGTCTTCACTGGTAACCAGGGTAAACATCGGGTTACTAAGCGCAGGGCCGCGCTTAGTAACCCGATGTTTACCCTGGTTACCAGCGTAAATGTAAAAAAAAAAAAACAGTACATACTCACCATCTGATGTCCATCAGGTCCCTTGCCGGCTGCTTCCCGCTCTGACTGAGTGCCGCCGTACAGTGAGAGCAGAGCGCAGCGGTGACGTCACTGCTGCGCTGTGCTCTCACTGTACGGCGGCACTCAGTCAGAGCAGGAAGCAAACGGCAAGGGACCTGACGGACATCAGATGGTGAGTATGTACTGTTTGTTTTTTTTTGGTAACCAGGGTAAACATCGGGTTACTAAGCGCGGCCCTGCGCTTAGTAACCCGATGTTTACCCTGGTTACCCGGGTGCTGCAGGGGGACTTCGGCATCGTTGAAGACAGTTTCAACGATGCCGAAGTCGTTCCCCTGATCGTTGGTCGCTGGAGAGAGCTGTCTGTGTGACAGCTCCCCAGCGACCACACAGCGACTTACCAACGATCACGGCCAGGTCGTATCGCTGGTCGTGATCGTTGGTAAATCGCTATGTGTGATGGGGCCTTAAGTGTATTTATCACTGTTGTATGGATATCTATGGTGACACTGCAGCCTTGGTCTTTAATTTCCCATCATTGTTTCCTCCAGGGATCTCAGAAACGCATCTTATCAACCCCTGAGAACCCACAATCGAAGCGCGTTCCAACACGGAGCCCCCATCTTCTCTTTTCTCCAGCTACATTCTCACCCAGGTAGATCATTCTTTATTTTATGGGGAAGTTCAGCCTTTGGGGAGATAAATATTCTAATAGTCATGCCTTCACCTTCTCCTTCTTCCCTGCAGTCCTAGATCAGGGAACAGGCCATGCTTCCTGATCTCAGACTGACAGATGTTATCAGGGGGCTGGCTGCTGCTGCTAGAAGCCATGCCCCTTCAAGTGGCGGAAAGGCACCGAGTAGCAGCGCCAGCATCACACTGAATTACATGTGAAGGCATGACCATTTAGAATATTTTTATCTCCCTGCAGTACCCCTTAATATCAGGGGGTGCACTTCTTTTCTTCTACCAAACTGGCTTGAAGGGAATCTGCCGCCAGGTTTTTGTCACCTGATCTGTGAGTCAGTTGGACTCTGAAACGCATTGGAATATAAAACTCTTCTTTTGTCCTGATATTCTGTCTTGAATTTCATTGAAAAGCAGCAGTGCAGAGTAAATTCACCTTTCTCCTTCGCCTCATTGAGGGACACAGACCGTGGGTGTTATGCTGCTTGCCACTAGGAGGACACTAAGTGATACAAAGAAAGTGATCTCCTCCCCTGCAGTATACACCCTCCTGCTGGCTCTCAGCTAACCAGTTCTTGCTTAGTGTCTATAGGAGGCACTTGGGTCTGTTTTCAGACCCCAACATTTTTTATTTTTATTTTCTGTAAATTTTTATTTTTTTAATTAACGGAGTGAAAGGGGCGACGGATTCCTTTCTAGGGTCTGCTCTCCCCCGAACCATCAACAGGCAAGCACGGCGAGTATGCCTCCCTGTACCTTTCCTGCAACGACTGGGGCACGCCTAATCTACGCTAGGTCGACGGTTCCTATACGGTCCCGATCTCCCCCCTGTAAGGCTACGTTCACATTAGCGTTGCGTCATGCGCCCCTATATTTAACATGGGGGGCGCATGGACATGCGTTGTCTTGCGTTTTGTGATGCATGCGTCATTTTGGCGCAACTGTCAGGGCGCAGAGGACGCTGCATGATGCAGTTTTTTCTGCGCCAAAAATCATGCAAAAAAATGAACGCATGCGTCACAAAATGCTGCGTTGTGCATGCGTTTTGCATTCGTTGTGTGTTGCGTCGCCGACGCTGCTCCGCACAACGCAAATGTGAACGTAGCCTTTGATAGTGAGCACATAGAGTATACCTCTTATGTGCATCTCCCGGGCTCCTCCGCAATTAAGCCCTCACCTGTTGGCGTCATGTAGTCCCCATAGTAGCCGTAAGCCCCCTGTGGCAGGCACAGCTGTATGTCCCCTGTGGCAGGCGCATATGAAGATGGACAGAGGCTCTCCATCCCCCGGCCAAGGGAGGATCGATTGAGCTTATCCCCTCGCAATAGAGGCTGCATCTCTGCCCGGTGGTGGTGAGTAGTTTCCTTCCTCACGCTGCCTGCGTGGAATCCCTGGGGAGAGGTGCCACTGGCCGGTACGCCAGCGGCAATGATTCGGCGCTACGTCGCGGCCCGCCGACGCGCTCCACCGGCAGGCTCCATAAATTTAGTCCCTGGCTTTTTCAGCCAGACTAGGCCGCAGTTGAAATCCCCGCCCAGCTCACTTCAGGGGCGACTGTTCCTTCACGGTCCCGATCTCCCCACACCAGCAGCAGTCGGCCACATGGAGTGTCGCCTCCATGTATCCTCTCCTGGAGCCAGGCCTAATGCCGGACAACTGGCCCTGTCCACCCTGACTGAACTCCGTGGATGTACAGAGGCCCCTCTCTATGGCGTCCGAGCAGCCCCCACTGTCCCACCACTGTGAAAGCGGATGGCACAAGGAGGCTGACGGTTCCTCTCCACCTCCCTAACAAAAGGGATGATGGATTGAGGTTTAGCCCTCTATCCCTGCACCGTCCACGCTGCAATACCCGACATCCGCGGCGGCTCCATGCCGGGATGCGCACCGATGGTGAGTGGATCCTGCCAGCGATGGGCTTCTGCAGCGGGATATTCACAGGCAGTCTCAGGCTTCCCTGTGGCCCACCTCCCTGAGGTAACGCTCCAGCCAGCTACAAAAGCCGGCTGATGTGTAGGCCGCACCCCGGAAGCGCACTGTGGCGCCCTAAGGCGGCTCTGTCCGTTTTCCTGGTGCTTTTCGCCTGGCGCGGAAGCGCTCAATTTTCTCGGCCACTGCAACGCCCCTCACTTCTACGCTGGCGCCGGCTGCAGAAATTTAGGCCCTGGCTTGGGCCTATTCATGGAAGTCTCGAGGCTCCGCTCACGTCGTGCCTGTGGCTCCGTCCCCCGAATTGGCGCTTCTTGCTCTCTGCGATATTTTATCTAAAGGCGCATGACCAGTATTCCGTGGTCTTAAAGGCACATGACCAGTATTCCTGGTCTTAAAGGCACGTGACCAGTATTCCCTGGTCTTAAAGGCACACAACCAGTATTCCCTGGTCTTAAAGGCACACGACCAGTATTCCCTGGTCTTAAAGGCACATGACCAATCCGAAGCCGGTCATAAATGAGGAGCCCTCTGCCGCTGATCCCAGTTTATCCCAGTGTAACTAGTTCCCTCAGTGGACTTCGTCACTGCCGCAACCCATGGTTTTTCTGACCAAGAAATTGAATCCCTCCGTGGTTCGGAGTGCTCGCAGGACCGATATACATGGTCCCTCTCTTACATGGGATCCGTCAGCTAGCATGGGCCGCCAGTATTCTAGAACCGTACAGGCATCTACAAAACGGAAGTTTTCATTTCATGATCTCTCTCCAAGGATTTGCTGACAACAAGACTCTGAACACGGATCGGATATTGCCTTGGACCTGGACTTGCCAGAGCTTCAGTAAAGGATGACGCGCCTATTTATATCATCATCCAATCTCTGTACATTGACCAGGACTCCAGTCCTGCTCTAGACTACACAGGGTCCCTCATAAGGAGACTAAACTCCCTCGTAGCGCATTTGCCATTCAGTTCGGATGAGCGATTCACTGGACAGAAGTCTCTACGTGGGACGCCATGCCTGGTCTGATTTTTTAAGGGTGACGGGCCCTTTAAAGGGCACCGATCTCCCCACACCATCAACAGACGGGCACACGGAGTGTCGCCTCCAGGTATCCTCTTCTGCATCCAGGCCTAACGCCAGACAACCTGTCCTGTCCACCCGGAGACCTGAACTCTGTGGATGTACAGAGGCACCCTTTTCGGGCATCTGAGCACCCCCCTCTGCATCACCACTATTTAACAGAAGATGCAAGAAGGCGGATGATCCCTCTCCACTTCCCTGTTAAGAGGATGGTGGATCGAGGGTTCCTAATTTTTAACTCTGCAATGACCTGCTGGATGCAGCCGCGCATTCTGCCACTTGGCAGATTAACCGGGTACAATCTCCTGTGGTTTACCTACCAGTATCCCTGCCCGATGTGTCATCAATTAAAAATGCCACGGTCTGTCAAATAGGAAATCTGTTTTGTTCCGTTTTGCGGCTTCGGGTCCAGCCCTCTACCCTCCCTAGCCGCCGCATGGATTGCTAGAGCAACGGTCTCCTGGCTGGAGACCTTAACTACTTTGATTCACAGCAGTAACCCTTTCCTGAAGACAGTACAGCTGGTCAATCAAATCTTTTGAGCGGGAGACTAACAAAGGATCGTACGTTCCTATAGCCCCGACCAGCAGTGAAAGGGTTGTCCAGGACAGTCTAGATCTAAGGGATCTTGGTTCCAAAAAGGGGAACGAGAAGTAGGACCGATACCGGACCTCAAACTTCTAACATCCTTTCACAAGGTTCTTCTTCTTTGAATGGAGTTCCTCCGCTCAGCCATTACTTCAACAGTAAAAGTTGCAGTTTCTGGCATCCATCGACATTCGGGATGCTTGCCCTCTTCAAAAATACCTTCGTATATTTCCATTCGTGAACAGCATTTAAGTCACGACCTTGTCCTTCGGCCATGCTACCGCACCCAGAGTGTTCGCAAGGGTCATGGCGGCTGTCATGTTCCTCTTGCACCCTAGAGGCGTGGTCGTCCTGCCCTGTTTGGCCGACTGTCTACCTGCCCTTCCAGGACTACGCTAAGTCATCTATATCACTTGCGATACCCTCTCACCTGGGCTGGTGGCTAGACTTGGACAACTTCACATTTCCAGCCCAGCAGATATCCTTTTTGAGGATGATCCGGTACTCTTCCAGAAGGGTGGTAATTCTCCCTCCAGACAAGGTCATGGTCCTTCAACAGGGAGCTCGCACACTTGATCACTCATCCCCTCATTTCATTCGATTTGCTTGGAGGGTTCTGAGGAAAAATGGAGACGACAGTTGAAGCAATTTCATTCGCTCCGCTTGTTTTCAGCAAGTCAAGCAGACTTTCAGACGATAGTCTCTGAGCTCCTTCTTCATCCAGGGCTTTTCTCCCGGTTCAGTGGTTACTAGTAACTACCAGTGCCAGTCCTCTTCTCTCGATCATTGCTCTGGAGACCCAAATGGTTGTCCTACAGTAGGTCCACTGCCTTCTGGCGGGTCAACCCATCTGAGTTCAATTGGACAATGCCACGGCTGTGCCATACGTCAATCATCTAGCAGGTACCCACGTTCAGGCGCCATGGCCGAGGTACAGTCAAGTAAATAAGGCAGTACACTGCAGCGCTAAAACATGCAAACATGAAATATGAAAACTGAACTGCATTACTGCACTAGAAATATGAAAATATGAAAAATGAGAGCATTTAGCGCATAAAAATGACCAATTTTATGTGTACCTGGTAGCCACTTTAGGGCATCTCTCGTATACCAGGTCCTATGCTTTCCTTTCCTCTCTGAGAATAAACGTCTCCATCTGAATGGGTACCTGTGAAACCTCTTTTTAGACTAACATATATATTCTCTCTCTCTCTCTCTCTCTCTCTCTCTCTCTCTCTTCTCTCTCTTTCTCTCTCTTTCTCTCTCTTTCTCTCTCTTTCTCTCTCTTTCTCTCTCTTTCTCTCTCTTTCTCTCTCTTTCTCTCTCTTTCTCTCTCTCTCTTCTCTCTCTCTTTCTC